>NC_139720.1:212312759-213045259 GCF_964211835.1 Anser anser | reverse complement strand
CCTCAGGTTTGTTCCTGAAATGCTTTGGCCAGGAAGAAAGAGACAGCCACAGCAGGGCAGGAGGTTTCCTTTAAAAAGACGGCACTGTGTGTAATAAATGAAACTGCTTGAGGTTAGCGGTTGGGTCCCTTTTTGTGTGTGCACATGTTTGTTTTGATACGCAGCGGTGAAATGCAGTCCTTGTGGGGTTGTGTTTTCCTGCTGGAGCAAGCTGTCAGCTAGAGATGAGACAGCAGAGGAGGAATAACTGAAATCCTGTGTTTGTTTGCTTTAAAAAGCCACTTAAAATTAGCTCAGTGAATATAGTCCTGCACAGATTGCTCCAAAAATTAATAAATCAGGCTACGTGCAAGGAAACTCGATAATGCAAACCAGCTCCCTTCACTGCGTGCCAGGCCCAGGCCTCATTCACACGGGGTCTGCTGGCTCTCCCAGGGTGTCTCTGGCTCTGCACCACTGGATAGAGAGAAGAAACCTGGAACAGTCCTTGCTGCTGCCCCGGAGCTGAAAATTACAGAGTGGGGGTCTTCACGTTGCTGTCATTCCAGTGGGATATGGAAAGGGCAAATGCAGCCTTTGTAGGCCACAGCATCAGGCCATAAAGCTGTGCCACGGGGTGGTGTCCAGAGAGGAAAATCATAGAATCACTGAATCATGAAGGTTGGAAAAGACCTCCAGGATCATCTGGTCCAACCACCCCTACCACCAATGTCACCCACCAAACCATGTCCCTAAGCACCACGTCCAACCTTGCCTTGAACACCCCCAGGGACGGGGACTCCACCACCTCCCTGGGCAACCCGTCCCAATGCCTGACCACTCTTGCTGAGAAGAAATGTCTCCTCATTTCCAACCCAAACCTCCCCTGGCACAACTTGAGGCCGTTCCCTCTGGTCCCATCACTGGTTACCTGTGAGCAGAGGCCGACCCCCAGCTCCCCACCCCTTCCTTTCAGGCAGTTGCAGAGAGCAATAAGGCCTGCCCTGAGCCTCCTCTTCTCCAGCCCAAACCCCCCCAGGTCCCTCAGCCGCTCCTCACAGGACTTGTGTCCCAGGCCCTTCCCCAGCTTCGGAGCCCTTCTCTGGACACGCTCCAGGGCCTCGATGTCCTTCTGGTAGTGAGGGGCCCAAAGCTGAACCCGGCACTCGAGGTGCGGCCTCACCAGAGCAGAGCACAGGGGGACGATCACCTCCCTGTCCCTGCTGGCTGCACTGCTCCTGGTCCTCATATTCCTGAGGACCGCTGGAATGCCAGCTGTGGGTCACAGAGGCAGAACCTTCCTAGGAGGGCTGTGAGGACCTGCAGGGGGTGCCCCTGGAGAAGGAAACCCTTGCTGCAATGGGGAAACATCACAGCCCATTTGTGCGGAGTCAAGGACAGGGCTTGGGCAGCTGTGGGCTTTGATCTGGGTGATTTCCCCTCTGTCGAGCACTTCTGAGGACACATCTGGGCACTGGGCCTAGTCTGGGCTCCCCTGAACCAGACAAAGGGTGACAGATGGGAACGAGCCCAGCAGGGCCACCAGGCTGGTTGGGTGTGTAGAAAGGTCTGGGAGCTGGGAACACACTGGGAGAGGAGAAGGCAAAAAGGGACTTCACCACTATCTGCAGCTGCCTGCTGGGATGGTGCAGAGGAGACACCTCGGAGGTGACCAGCGATGGGACAAGAAACACGGGAAATTGTAATTATCTATCCCAAACTGCCCCAAAATGTAGCCCTGAGATGGCTGGTCTGGCTGGCCGTGCTTTGAGAAAGTAGTTGGACCGGAGATACCAGAGATCCCCTCTGCCCTGTATTATTTTTTGTCTCTTTAAATAAATTCTCTCATGCAGCTGTGTATCCCAAGCCCAACAGGAAAGTAGAGCTGCAAATCTGTGCCTGTACATGTGGGTTTGTGTCTCCATGTGTGTCCTTATCTGCTGTCCCCATGTGCTTCCTCTCCACACGTCTGGCTGTGTGGGTGAGGAAGGCGCTCAGACTTATTTCTGATGCAAAGCCATGACTCAGGAATTTTCTGGGATATCCCCCTCCCATTCTTTGCTAATGAGCTTTTGTCATTGCAGTTTTCCCAAGCACCTGGTGAGGCTAAGGAGCCTGGTGGAGATGGGTGCTCCTAATTTACTGCCATACAGAGGTGTCCGACCTAACCTAGGTATGTAATTATGGATTGTAGCTGCACTGGGGCTCCTCCCTAAGCCATGGAGAAAGATAGACATCTGCAGCAGCACAGATGAAGTCTGAATCACTTGATGAATGCTTCTCTGGTGACCACAGAGGGATTCTGGAGCAGCCACAGTCCTAACCAAGGAAGTCCCATCTCTTTTGGGGGTGCTGAATCCAGGCCTGGTTGTCTTGTGTGTTGACAGATAAATGAGAGGGGAAGGTTCTCCTTGTTGGCCCCAAGGCTGACCAGCAACCCACCAGAGTACAGATTTGTCCTGGGGAACAGAGAAGCCCAGAAAAATCTTTCAGCAGACCCTAAAGCAGAAGCCTATATTTATTTCTCCACGCTCCACCATGGAGACCAGATCTCCATGGCCTGAAATGGGAATGCAGATGTCCAGTGCTCCTGGAGACTTCACTGTGGACATTTCAGTGCAGGCATTTGCATCCAAAGTTGAGTCTTACCAACTGTGCCACCAAACACTGCAGCTGAAAAGAAGCACCTCGCCATTAAGCTGTCTCCTAGAAACTGATCTGACTTTCTCTGACTGCAGATCACTTACCAGTTTGGTGTCTCATCCTCCCCAGACACTGCTGGCAGAAAAAGGGAAGGCACCAGCCCCTGAGAACCTATGACTTGAAGAGGGACTGGGAATATTGGACAGCTAGCTCTCAGACTGGCATCAAGATCCAACCATACTCTCGAGAGTTTACTTTACTTAACCCAAGCTTGAGGGCAGCTTCTCCTGTGGTAAGGCTCCAGTTCTCCACCCAATGAGAAAACCTTGCCACAGGCAAAGAGGCATTTTCTGTGCCTGGGAACTCAATGAGATTTTCTGTATCCTGATTTTCTTCAGCCTTCGTACCACTATGACAAAAAATCAGCACTGGACAACCCTCCTTAACGAATTGCATGTCCAACTACTGCTGTTAACCAGATCTACCTCTCTGTCTGCTTTACTTGGTATCTGTTGTCTCACTGGTAATCTGTCATTTTACAGCTTTGGGGATAATCTCTTATTCTATTGCTCGATGATGTAATTTACTGATTTTAAGAGCAAGATATTGCTCTCCTTGTTTTTTATAAATGATCTGCTGGATTTCCAGACATTCAGCAGCCCACCTAAAGCTGTGGTTTCCAGCAGGCTGCTGGCCATCAAGTGGCCTGATATGCATATGCTGTCACCCTGATATACCCAGGAAGAGCCAGCACAATGCATGAAGGTCTAAGTACTGCTTATATGAAGATCCTGGCCAAGTCAAGACACTATTTGAGGAAGTTCTGGCCGGCCCATCATGGAGTGGGAGTTGAAGAATGGGAGATGAAGTGTTTCCCATGGTCTTCTGGGAGCATACTCCCTGCTTGATCCCTGTCCTCCAACATTTGGGTCTCCGAAACATTGTGATGAGGAGCAGAGACCTCGAGAAGCAGCCAGCCCAGAGAGCAGCCTGGCTGACTGCAGGCGTGCGGAGGCCAACCAAATACTATGTCAGGGGTGCAGGTCTGATTAATATCAGAGTCCAAGTCCTGAAGGACGAGGGAAATACACTCGTGCAGCTCTGAGTAAATCATACTTAATTTTTCATCAGTAGACAAGGAGGCTTTGGGGAGGGGAACCGGGAAACACAGAGGTTAAGTGACTTACCCCAAGCGGCAAAGCTGCACAGGATGGAGATTTCCAAACTCGCAGACCAGTCGCTTGGCCACTGGGCCTCAATTTAATTAGCAAGTGTGTTTTTATTTAAGAATGACAGCGCATTACGTTTCCTTGTAATTCATGGACCCCACCCCACTGTGTGCAGATAGAGATCAAAGAGAAGGCTCCTGCTCACAGCCTCGCCACTAGGAATGGTTTCTTTTCATGCCTTAAATTTGAGAACATCAACAGTATCTAAAACAGTCAGCAAATGATTTCTTTTCTACTTTGAAGCTCAGTTTCCCTTCAAATTATTTCTTCCTTCTTTGGTGCAGATTTCCGCACTCTGAAAGCTCCATGCAGAGCTTTATCTGACAGAAATAAATCAGATCCCAAGCTTTCAGCCCCATTTCTCATTTTGCAGATCTGTGTTTTGCGAGTAGACCATTTTCATGTGCAAACAGCAGCCTGCTTGTTCACAGTGGCAAAATAAAAGTCACTGCTGAAACCACCAGCCACCAAATCCCTGCCTAAGCATGGTGTGATTAAACACGGGTTATAAAAACAACATGAAAGTGCCCGGCACCCTGTGTAATACATCTATGGGTTCTGCTGTTACAGTGCCAGATCTGAAGGCAATTGCTGCCCGAGCTTGCTTTGAGCACTGTTCCCTCTCTCCTGACCGGGGACATAGCTGGGTTGTTGCTCCTGACCTTGCTCAAATTCAATAAGGGGACACCGTGAAGAAAATCAGGTCCATGATGAAAAGTAATTCTCACCAATCTCCTGTAGTATTTGGGCAACACTTACACAAGAGAAGAGATGGAATCAGCTGGCGGATGAGCAATTTATGCCATGAGCACTGAACCTGATGGTTCCCTTTGAGCATTGCTCTCTTCAACTTTCCCTTCTCTGAGAAATCAAAAGATCTGCTGCAGCTAAGCCCTTTCCCAGTAGGCAATTTGGAGAACAAACTGTTTTAGAGCTCCTTAGCCATATACACTTGATGGTGTTATTGCACTGACCCCTAAAGATGTAGCCACTGGGGACAAAGCCAGTTCTTCACTGTTGGCTGGAGTTTTACAGACAGGTTGCTTCTGCTGTGTCCTTTTTGACCCCCATTTTTGCAGCACTGTCTAATGTTCCCCAAAGAGGGGTGTCTGGGCATGCAACCCCCCAGGTTGCCCCCCAGGGGCAGAGGTAGCTGGTTTGGGTCTTGCTGTGTGATCGGAGCAGCAGGGAGGCAGAGGATGGCCCCGGACATCAAGTCCTTGTTCCTGAGATCTACATCCCAGCTGACACTTGATGCTCATTTGAGCAGGTTGGGGGAAATCCTTCCTTCCCCAGACAGCTTTTGTGTGGCACTAGTACATCTAGGATGGGGACAAAACCCACTGGACACCCCAAAAGTCAGTGTCACCTCCAGATTGGCTCAGTTATCTGAAGGTGTGACTCCATCCTGACGTCGACTGGGGGGTTGCAGACCCGTGGTGATGGATTTGGCCGGGAAGTGAGAGGCAGGGTGCGGGGAGACCACGGGACAGCCCCACGCACACTCTCCTGCACCAGACTGAGCATGAGCCAGCTCTGCTCTCCCTAATTACGGGGCATGATTTCACATCCCATTACCTCACACCACTGGGTAAGGACACGGACATGGGCAGTATGACACACCGCCACTTCACACCCTTGCTTTCCGCACGCTGACTTGCTCCTCTCTCCTTACCCTTACTATGTTTATATTCCCAAATGGGAGAGGCTAAACACTGCCAGCATCTGTGCACATGCGTGTGTGCACATACAGATGTAGTTTTGCAGGGAATGATCCTACAAGGCGTGTTGCACAACCTCCACCAAAGGCAAGATCGGAGATTTCCAACCTGATGCAAACTACCCTGGATGTGTCACGGAGGAAGGAAAGACCGATTCGTTTCAAAATGCAAGTGCACCGATGCTTCAGGGAAAAGCAAATTAATGCCTCAGATAAGGAGCATGGCATTAGGGGTTGTTTTTTTCGCTGATGAGGCGCCTTTATCCTGATGTGAGTCCCAGATATTCACACAAAGAATTACAAGGGGAAAAAAAAATGATGCTAATCCTGTGTATCAGCAGTGTCTAACCTGCCAAGCATAAATATTCATGCAATCACTTTGCTGTTACCTGGTAACCACAACAAAGCACACATAGAAAATGTAATTACAGGGGCTCCGTAAACTCATCTTAAATTATCACCTATAGCCAGGCACCTATTATCAGATATTAGCTTCTCCCTCAGATCAGAATCTCACGTTCCTCGCGTCTAATCTGAAATAACTATCTCCTTGTTGGCAAGCGACGAAATCTAAATGGAGTCACGTAAATCCTACTTCACAGCTCAATTAAGGAAATGTGATTACGGATCTGGAAGCAGATGCAGATATTACTGGGGAAGGGATGATGGCAGAAGCCTACAGGAAGCAGTTGATGCTTTCCAGGGGTCATTTGTAGGGGAACCCGTAGGAACAGAGTTCCTATTGTTATACACTTCAGAGTTTGTGGGGCGGAGAGGGGGCGAGAGACCGGATTCCCATTTTTAAGTGCTTTGGAGGTTTTCAGAGGGAGTCAGGTTCCATTGTTACATTTAAATACTCTCTGAGCTCGCTGGAAACAATATACATTTTCACCGACGTTCCCCCTGCGCCCTTCCCTCGCGTGATGAGGTTCACACTCTCTGGTGAGTGTGAAAGATCCAGTGTCCTGCATCTTTCCACCACCACGCTCGGGGAGCGGGATGAGACGCAGGGGGAGATGTCACATTGTGCCCTCCTCCCAGCAGAAGCCAGAAGGGACGTGGGGAGGTGTCCCAGAGCGCTCTGCATGCAACCACGGGGTGACTGCAGCTCTCCTGGTGGCACACACCCGTGTCACTTTGAGGAGGACCATCCATCAGACACGGCACAAAGTGTCGGGGTGAGGAGTCCATGTGCCTGGCACGGCTGGTGGCACGGTGGAAGAACTTGCACACGACCCAGCCTTTTCCAGAGGGCTCTTTGGTCCTGGAAATGATCACCTGGTTGAGCCTGGGGACAACGATGTCCTTCTCCAAACCCTGAAAAGAAGGTGTTAAGGTCACCAGCAGCAGCTGTAAGGGGGAGGCTGGGAGCAGGAGCTCCATGGCCGGCAGATGCAAGAATGCATCCTGCTGCATGCACCCAGGGGCTCTCGTAATTATTCCTTCAGGAATAATTATGGCATTACATTACTGGCAGAAATTATGGCAGAAGAAACATTATGGCAGAAGAAACATTATGGCAGAAGCTAGCACAAAATAAATACAGAAACGTAAGGATGCATTTGCAAACAGTCTTAGCCAAGAGAGAGTGAAATCAGGGACAGAACCCAATCCCCTGTTCCCTATAGGAAGAAAAATATTACAAAAACGGTGGCTCTGGTCTGCTGGGTGATGGCTCTGCCCCGCTGCTTACCCATGGCGAAGGTCGTGCTTTCCTGCCCTGGGCTTTGCTGCTCGATCCCAAATCGCTTGCTCCTAAAGGGAGAAGGCAGTTGGAAAACAGAATCCCTATAAGGCACTTACTGGTGGATTTAAGGTGGAAATTAGGATTAAGAACTTGCTGTAGTATTCCAGGACAGTCTTTGATTTTTGTAGCTCCCCCACCCTGAAATCAGAACATGCAAGAACACATGAAAACCACGAGTAAAAAAAAAAAAAAAAAAAAAAAAAAAAAAAAAATCTAAACAACAATAAAGGTTAAGGAGTTCAAGAAAGCCACCCTATTTCATTTGAAATCCAGCCTTTTAAAAGCCCTTAATGTTTTCTTCTATGAAAACATTGCCTGCTCCATGAAAAATGGTACAAAAGAAAAAAAATAAAAGTCAAAGCTTTCCATTCTGTGAAGGTGCAGACACGCGGCCCCTGGACATTGTCTGAGGGGGCCTGCTCAGTTTTAACCTGGGATTGTGCTGAAGTCAGGACTTTGAAAGAAGTTTTAATTTCAGGGAGAGCTATAGTTCCTTTGGTGGGGAAAATAAAAGTTTTGACCCAAACTTTATAATTACTCTCCTTATGATGCTGGGACCAAATTATAAATGCAATTTGTGTATCGGAAATCCCTTTGAAATTTCAATTAAATTTGATATATGTGCTTTCAGCATCCCTTGCTAAGAGAGTCGGTTTCTGGGCCAAATTATTCCACCTCTGTTCATACACAGTAAGTGGAGACTCTCTTACTGCTCACTTCAGAGTCTGATCCTTTTCTTTCAAACTACTGCAGGCTTCCCTGAGGAAAAAAAAAAAAAAAAAAAAAAAAAAAGACAAAACATATCCTAACAGCAGTAGCTCTTTTTCCATTGCTTTCCATCTGGTACGTGATCTGTGATCATACCTCCAGGTCATTATGCTTGTAATGTTTATTGGAAAAATCAATCTTTAACTTTAAGACTTTACACAGGAAATATTAAAGTAAATTAGGACCCTATACACCCATTTTCAAATTTCCTTTCAACCCCGCAGTACCTACTTCTTTCATGAAAAGAAATCACGATTATATATTTTTTTTCAAGCCGTTCCACTTTTGCATAACTGACAAAATTTCCTGGAAGTGCAATTTGCCCGGCTACCTTAGTTATTATCTCCAGCCCGTATTAGCAGCTAAGCGGTTGTTGACATTCCCTTTCAATATTGCTACTAAAACTCCATGAAGCTTATGCAGAATTTATATACGAATGTCAACTCATTTTTGAAATATGTAATAGGAAAAGAACAGCCAATGCCTTTCTGGCCACCTACATTTCAGAAGGTATTGGCTGGTATTAAAGTAGTGTATACATATATATTTTAAGAAACCACACATTTTCTGGGCCAGAATCCAAGGGCATATAAAGTAGTTTAGTCAGTTATGACTGGATGAAGAGCTAGATGGAAAACAGAACATTCTCAGAGGGTTTGGGTGCACATGAATTTCTTTCCAAAATTAATGTGAGTGGGGGTCATTAATTTTACTTTTATTTTGGTGGATGAAATGTCGCTCCTCTGGATAGTCTCAGGGCGCGACGTGGAGCCACATCTAGCGAAGGCAGGACTCCGTCGATGCTTTCCACCGCCGAGGGTGAACACACCCCGTTATTCATGGCACTGAGGGGCTGAGAGAGAAATAACAGGACAAAATAAATAAATAAATAAATAAATAAATTGATTAATAAGACAAAACAAAACAAAAACAGAACAAAACAAAATAAATTAAATTAAAATAAAATAAAATAAAATAAAATAAAATAATAAAATAAAATAATAAAATAAAATAAAATAAAATAATAAAATAAAATAAAATAAAATAAAATAAAATAAAATAAAATAAAATAAAATAAATAAAATAAAATAAAATAAAATAAAATAAAATAAAATAAAATAAAATAAAATAAAATAAAATAAAATAAAATGAAGTAAATATTGGGGTGACAGTTTCAGGTCTGAGGACAGACAGCCTCATGCGAAGAGATGACTGCCACGAGCAAGTCGCTGGCTCTCACCTCCACCAGCCACAATAAATCTCATTCTCCCAAGGGTGTCCTTGATCCCATGCAGCCTCAGATGCAAAAAGGGGAAGTTTGCTTAGGAAAAGCCTTTCCCCAGTCTTTATTCTGTTTGGATTTACTATGAAACCTTGCTGTTGAACCCTGCCTGTCCAACCAGGCTGTGCCAAGCAGTTCCCTAAGGCATGGAAAGGAGAAAAGGCAAAGGACCAACGCTCAGGGCTCCTGTGTTTTCTGCAGGTCCAATCCTGCACTGTTCAAGTCCATGCAACATTTGCCACTCACAGCTATATTAGAAGGAAGGGGAAATTTAAACAACATTGATTTCCCCTTCTTCGTTTCTGCACTTTTAAAGTGGGAATAAGGGCACTTGGCAAACGGGGCTGTCTCCAGATGGAAGGTGTTAATGAAGAGCGAGATATTCTTTTTCTTTACCATTTCTATTTGCCCTCTTTAATATCATTAGACCTGACACATCCTTGAGGTTTCTCACGGAGCTGGCTCATCTTCTCTATCCCCAGAAAATGCCGTGTCTCGAACACAGCTAAAAGACGTTCAAGGCTGTGTCTTTAACGATGCCAATGGGAAAATTGCATAACATCAAAATAAAGTTTAAAAGTAATCAGATCTCTCTTTTCAAAAAAAAAAGAGGAGACATTTCTCTTGCATTGTGGGACCACATCCATCAGCTGTAGACCCAGCTCCTTTTCATAACAGAACACACAAGACACCATAATAAACACTCAAAACCAAAAACACATGCTACCATGAAATGAGCCCAAATACTGAAACGTACGAGGCCCAGAGTCAGCGATGCCTCTTGATGCCAACTAACGTGGCTCAGACACCCATGGGGGACCCCCGTGACTCACAAAACCCCATGGATGTGGGGTTTGATGCCCTGGGGGCCTTAGCAGGAACCCCCTGCTCACAACCTGTCTCCAGGCCACCCCGGACCAGGGATGGGCTCCTGGGAGGTGCAGCCACCAAGGCTCACGGTTTTGCAAGGATGAGAAATTTTGCTTCCCGGGAGCTCTTTGCGCAGCCAGCATCAGATGTTAATTTTTAGTCATGAGATCTCTCTCTTGGATTGACTCTATCATTTATTTCCAAACCCCTGGGCTATTGTAGGCTGGACTGCATTTGTTTTAAACTCCTCTGCCTGGGACCTATTGTTCCGTGCTGCTGGTTCACAGCTCTGTAAGTCATTACCCACCCCATCCCTTCCCCCAGAAGGAGCCATTGGGTCTTTTTTTTCTTCTTCTCCTCCTTTTTTAACACAGAAAATTGGTTTTGTGGCTGCAAAAGAGAAAAGCCCTGGAATCCCTTACTCTAGTCTCAGAAAAAAAAAAAAAAGAACAAAAAGAGGGCGATTATGTTACAATGCAGCGCACCAGAAAGCTTTACTAATGACCTGCCTGCAACCAAATGGCCAAACCTTTAAGCAGGCCCAGAATTTGTGGCGTGACGCGAGCCCGGTCCAGGATGCTCGGATACAGCTCAGAATTTCCCCAGCACGCCAGGCTATTCGGAGCGAAACTGTAGGTACAGGCAATTACGGAGGCAGCTGACAGCTGCAGAGAAGCCTGATCCAAACTTTCCCAGGGCTCCGGGATGTCTGGATCAGAAGTCCGCAGGTGGAGGCGGCGTGCCTTTTGTCTCGTCCTTTTTCTGCAGGTGTGGGTCATTCGTGCGCTCTGTTGCACAAACGCACTCTGGGGTCACAAGCTTGCAGGCACTGCGCTCCCAGGAACCGAGCCCAGATCCTGGCATGGCATCTGGAAATCACTGCTGGGGAAGAGAAAATACTCTGAAAAATGAATTTGAGAGAAAATGAATTGAGAGAAAATGCATCAAGTAGTACACTTTACATGGAGAGTGACCACAGGCTGTGTAGGACCCAGTTGAAAGAGGATGAGAAAGAAGGAAAAAAGACCAGGGGTGTTTTCCTTTGGAGCAGATCCTACTTAACATTTTTTTTCCCCACACACATGGGCAGCTATATCCTTGCTCCTATTGAGAACACTGTGAGAAGGGCTGCCAGCTAATTATGCCCTTAGACAATCAGGGGCAGATCTGACCATCAGACGATCTAAAACCAACCCTCGGGGAAGGCACTCCCATCATTTCACCCTGTCATCCACATATTAAGCACCCTGCAGTGCACTTTTAGCCATTCCACTTCTCTTCATGGGAAATAGAAAGATTTAGGAGGCCAGGAGGCTTTATTTCTGGTGGGACAATGTTTGGGTGGCTCTGGGACCCATCTAATCCTAACCCCCCTTGGCTTAATGTCTCGAATCCCTTCTCTGCATACTGAGCTGCGAGGGCTCAGGGATGATATCTCCATCAAAGGCTGGAGGGTTTTAATGTCACATCTTCCAGGGAAGCTTCTCATGATCTCACCCACTTGTTGACATCCTTTCCAGCTGTGCTCACAACTCCATACAGCGAGGATGCAGCAGAGGCAGTGAATTTTCTGCCACATCTCTTAGACCTGTCTTGTAGAGAATGGCAGGTCCCGGGCTCTGGGGAATAAGGGAGATCCAGTCCAAATTACCTGGAGATGGGGTCTGCAGGGAACTAGGTGCAGACAGTGGATTTCCTTGGTGTCCATTTTTTTTTTTTTTTGAGGAGGAAAATCACTTTCTGCCATTTCCATCAAAACAGAGCATGAGAAAAGCATAATCCAGCTTTCTCAACTGGATACTGGGAGAAGAGTGATGGGTCTTGGCTCTTCAGCTCACGCCAAAGCCAACAGGCTCTTTTGGACCTCCGTGAGGCATGAGAAGAGCCTTGCCAGGGTGAGTCATGCTAAATGAGGTGGGCGCTCGCCGTCTGCCCCAGCACAAAATCAACCTGCCTGGCTCCTGACAGCTGCACGGGAGGGAATCAAAGCACCCGTGGCGAACACAGCTCATCCTCAGCATGATTTTGGCAGAGGGGCACAGGGAGAAGCTGGCCAGGAGAGGAGAAGGGAGAGGCAGTGATGCTCACCACCCCAGCTGTTTCCAGACCAGGTGTGTATTCATCACTCAGACTCCCAGCTCTTTAATCCCAGACGGAAAAAAAAAAATCTTTAAAAACTTCAGGGTCTCAGTAGATCAGTCACGGGATGAGGAAGAACAAATATAAAAGGGGTTTTATAGCTGGTAGGTGGGAGGGGAGAAAGGAAGAGGCATAGCTGTGAAATAGGAGCAATATCCCACTAAAAGCGGTGTTTGAAATGAGGTGGAGATTTATGTGTTTCAGGGGCTGCCGCCTCAGTGGGGTGGACTGCCCTGCTTATTGATTTGGGCTCGAGAGCAAACAAAACGAAAGCCTGACTTACAGTTTGCTTGCAGTCCTAAGAGCAGAAACCCAGCAGGCAATTATATATCTGGGGCTTCTCAGGGTGTTCCCCAATTGCTCTGCTCCACCAAGGCCCTAAATGCAAGCCCTAGGACCCGAGGGAAGCAGAAAACCCAGCTTTCTTCAGCTTTGTGCAAGACAAATCGTGGTGTGTGCTGCAGAGCAGATGGACTGAGAGACCTGCAGTGTAAATATTTGGGGAGCTGCACTTCCAGCCCTGCAGGCACATCCCTACCAGGTCCCGCTGACCTTGCCTGAGCAAGGAAGGTGGGGGATGAAGGAGATGAAGGAACAAAGCAGCCCCCCAGTCCAGAAGCTATGGGAGATTTGGGGATAACACGACCAGAAACAGCCTCTTGTTGCTCTGCTTTGCCTTGTTCTTCTTGAAGGAGCAGACTGGACATCTCTTCAAGACATCTCAACCTCTTCCATCTCTCCAGATGTTTGTTTCAGAGCTCAGAGCATGCAGTTGTACGCTGATTTGCAAAGCCCTGCAGGACCAAACTACTTTTGCTGAGCTGAGTCAAAGGGTAAGCACTTGCTAAGTTTGCCTACTTCTCCCCATGCAAGAAGCAAAGCCAAATAAATTTCCTCCCTCTAGAGAGGAACAAACCTGAATAGGAACAAATTATGCTCTTATCTGAGTTCCTTCTACCATGTGGGACAGCTCAGGACTGGGTCTCAGTGCCCCAGAAGTCCACACCTTGTGCTACTGCTGAGCTGCTGATGGAGGAGGTTTCTTGACATCACACCCAGGACACATTTCATTGGTGTCTATTGGAAATGGTAAATTACATCTCCACATTACTGTTAGCAAATCCACTTTGTTGAATGACAAGCTAAGGGACATGCAAAGAATATTCCCTTCATTTAGCCTTGGGACTTAATTCTCAGTGTGCTTTCTCTATTGCCCAGAGCAGCCAATCCAGATGTTCCAGTGATCCTGCAAGGATGCAGAAAATTGCCGTGTGATCAAGGAGGCAATCACCTAATAATAAAGAGTAAGAGTTTGTGTAATTTCTTTAGCTCTCAGCGAGAGAAGGACCAGAAAGGTTTGCAAGTGTTTTGCCTTCTCCCAGTCAGTGGTGCAAGCTGCACGCCAAAATATTTTGGGGACAGGAGCTCTGTGTATGGTCACAGCTGGGAGATGGTTGCTCCAGCAGGTGATGGGGTTGTAAGTCCACTGGCTGTTCCACCAGTTCCCAAAGGGCTGCACCCAATCTGTAAAAGAGGAGAAGTCCCAGGAGTGTGGGAACGCACTGGTATTTTTTCATGCTAGCAGTTTTCCCTCTGTATATCCAAAGTTCTGCCTCCTTCCCTACGCTGATAACAGTTAAAATGATGTGGTGTTTCTAGGTAGAAGGAGCTGTAAACGTCACTGGTGCAAAGGAAAAATGAGTCACAGTCATTGGAGGTTAACATGAAAGCAGCGAACTCTCATTTTTATTTAAAAAAAAAAAAAAAAGGTTAAAATGCTGAGGATAAAGTTTGTCTAGCCTGGGGGCTGAAAGAAATATTGTTTGTGGAACAAAAGGAGAATCACATGAGAATAAATTCAGTGTTTGTGGCCACGCTTGCAGAATTCACTTGAATTTTGTGGTACCTGAACTTCAGAAGGGACCCAAAATGAGACAAACCCTGGGGACGTGATGGATGGGTTGGGCTCAGCATTGTCCTGGGGCCCTGTTGGAAATCCTCCTTGGGCAGACCTCAAAAGGCGGAGGCATCCAAAATACTAACCCCTTTTTTGAAAAATTTTGGATGGACGCTGAGGAGAGAAAAAGAAGCCTAGATTTCAAAGCTGAAATCCACTTGGAAGCCTACGTTTGGATCCATTACATGAGAAAGGTGAGGAGGTGGGGCCCCATTCCCAAAAGGCTCTTAGGGCTCTGACTTTGCTTGTGCCTCATATTTCGAGGGGAGAGGAGGTGACAGGTTGGGGATGGTCCTGGCTTAGATCTCCCTGTGGCACCTACATGTCCTGAACACCAGCAGTGCTCACCATCCCTTTTTCTCCTGACCTTTTTTTTGCCCTGGGTTTTTGAGCCTGCTGGTAGAAGCGGGAGGGGGCTCAGAGAGGAAAATTTCCAGCTTGGGTTTGCAGCAACCCGTTTTCTTCCCCGCACCTTCCCCGCATGGCAGCGAGCTGGCAGAGGGCGGGGATGTAATACTTCATTTCGGGTGTCTGTGGTAGGATGAAAACGAGCCAGCACCGTGCCTCCCAGGAGACATCCCAGGCATGGGAGCCTTGCAGCAGCTGGCAGCAGTTGCTGCTGTATGCAGGGCAGGATGGCTCCCCATCTTCCTCCCAAATTTCATTTTCTCTTAGCTCTCCCGATGATACGGCTTGAAGCACAGAAGTGCTCTGTGAGGAATGTGTTTCGTGATGAAGACGAATACCTCGGAGCCCGACAGCATAAACACTGAGAGCCTGTTTGGCTTCTTCCAGTGCCAGCTGCCTGGATGGACACAGAGAGCTCCTTCCCCACCCGTGGAGTCTCTTTGGTTCCCTCTGATGAGTTGGAGCTGTTCTGACCCGAAGCAGATGGAGTCAGTTATTTACACCACGGTCCCCTAGGTGCACTCTTGACCCACTGCTCACTGGTCTCGATAGACATTTGCACTGGTGCCGGCTGATGGTTTCGGCATGACACAGAGAACATTAGTGGAGCAGAGCCAGGCAGAGAGGCCCGTGGAGAAGGAGCAGCAGTGCTGGGAGAAGCCCTGAGGCCCCATACCAGGCGTCTGTGCCCTGCGTTCAGGTGGCAAGAAGGGCAGAAAAGCTTCCTCGCTCACCCTTTGCAAGCCCCTTTTTGGGGGTGCCACTGCTGATGGGACATCAGTCAGGGCTAGGCATCGAGTTTGTGGGTGGGCAGAGAAGGTTGAGATGTGAACTCTGAGATGTGTTGGCCCAAGACACTCCCTGGGGGACCATTTCAGGGTTAAAAGATATCTCAATATGTCAGATTTCTGCTTGTTCCTCTGAGGAGCAAGGCAGAAGGACAAGCTGCATTCATTTCTGCTCCAGCTCCCTCGACCAGAGCTCTGTTAGCTGCGTGGGCTTGGGGGACCTGCCTTCCCCTCTGCCCTTACCTCTCTGGCCCTGCAACACTCAGCCAAAGTTTGGGGTCTCTTGAAACATGCCCAGAGCTCAGAGAGGTGTCACAAAACTTAAAATGACTACCGTCTCCTGCAGCCGCGTAGCCCGGAGCAAATATTATCATACCTGCGAGACAGCTGAACACAGCCCGCAGCTGCTGTCCTGGCTGCTGCAAGACGAGGGGCGAAGGAATTTCGGAGATAGCATGTGGGGAAAGGTGCTAAAGAGCTGCAAGGACTTCGGCACTTGGTGCGTACGATTCCTTGATAGGAGGCCAGCAGACACTTATTTGCTCCCACTCCGTTTTAACCCTTCTTCCTCTCCTTTTTTTTTCCTCCCACTGAAAGAAAGCTCCAAGCTCCGAAGGAGCAAAGAAAGATTAAGTAGAAGGAATTACGTTTTCCTGGCTGCTATCAAACCTTCTTTTCCAACTTTTTTCCTTTTTCTTTCTCTTCACACTGACATACCTTTGATGTTTTATGAGCTGAACCGTATTTCATTGCACGAGGCACTGGCAGACAATCTGAGAGCCTTTTATTCTGAGGTGCTTTTCAGCTTCCAGGCTATGATCTACACCTCAGGCAGGAGCCAGGCTGCAGCCATGGGCCTGGCTGACATTTTACGGTGAAAAGGGGAGCGAGGCACCAGCTTATGGAAGTGTTTGAAGGCTGGAGTGTTGCATATTAAGATAAGCCAAGTTTGAACTCCGCGCAGCACGCTGGCTTGGCTGAGATGCTTACCTGGGGTAATTTTTGCAAAGCTGACAGCACCAGGCAGGCTGACACAACTTCAGCAGTGAGCCTCACCAGCTGCAAGCGGGCCTGCAAGAGCAGCAGGAGACCAGCAGAAGGCTCTGCAGGGAGAAGTCAGCCCATGGAACAGCTTGCAGAGTGCTGCGGTGGGTGCAAGATGTGACTGTGGAGGAGTCTTGGGAAGAGAGATCCACTGGAGATCACCGAGTAGGCACAGAGTGGTCAAGAAATCCCCAAGGCTGAAAACAGTCAGAGGCTGAGAGAGTGCTCAGGGCAAGTATCAAGTACGTTCATCTGTTTATGAGCCCACTGGAGATATTTGACTTTATGGTCCCTTGCCATAAATGAGAACATCTGCCCTGCCTCAGTTGAATGGTGAAGCTGTTTTACCATGAGAAATGAAGGTGAACAGGAACCCTCCCACATCTGAGTTACATGTATTTTGCTTCGAAATGTGTCCGTGGTGCAGCAGCATCTCAGCATCCTAGTGAAGGCAAGCGATGCTCTGGTCCTACAAGGATGAACCACATCCTTCTTGTCTCCAAGAGTTAAGAGGAGAAACAGAGGCCAGAAACCTACCGAGAAGGCAAGTGGCAGAACCAATAACTGAATCCAGCTCCCTTGGACTGCTTTACTCATTCCCTGCAGGCAGCGAATTGCTTAGAGTGAATCAGGCAGAGAGCCTGGTTCAGTGGAAAGTCACTGGTTGGCCGCAGTGGGATTTGATTCACATATAAGGGAGGAGTAAAGCCTATGGGCTGCCTTATTCTGGGGGCCTGAGTGTGCTCCCTGTCCTTTTGTGGGATCTGCAGGTGGTGCAGCCTGCAGGAGGAGATGGAGTGATCATCACAGCTGAGTTTCTGGAGGCTTCATCAGTGCAAATGACAAGCTGACCAGGTGCCAAGCAGGTTTAAGGGCAAAATGCTGGGCTATTTTTATTTTCATTATTCAGAAAGAGAAGAGCCAATTGCTGCTTCTATGATCTATCTGGCACCATCTGCACCGTGAAGAGCACAGGGTGGCACAGGGTGCAGTCCGAACCCACAGAAAGGTTGTGGAGATGCCTCAGCTTGGTGGAAATCAGCTGTGCTCAGACTAACATTGGAGGATTTACCACAGCCTGAAGAATCCCAGCCTCCAGCAGGGTGAAACCTGCTTAAAAACATGCAGGGGAAGATTTGAGCTCAAGCCTCACTTGTAAAATGAGTGAGATGGTGCCCAAATATCTGGAGGTTTTGGGAATGGCAGCAATCTGAGAAATACTTCTCCGGGAAGGAATAGAGGCCAGTGGGTATCAGCTCGGGAGTGAATCAGGCAAGCATCTGAACAAAATCCCTTTTAGATTTGTACCTTAGATGAAACTCAGGATGGGAGAGGCAATATTTATCAACAGGGAAGCTTCAACTTCTTTGAAATTCAGGGTCATTGGCTGTTTCTGTTAAGGAGGTGCCAGGACATGCATTCTAATACCAGGTGGTAAAGCCAAGCTCATAAATCAAATACATAATTCACCAGCTACTATGGGCACCTGGTGAGATAAAGAAATCTGGGTAAAAGCAGGCCAGAAGCTAAAGAAGAGCAAAACTGCTGCTGATGGGAAAGAAGCTGCTGGTGGAGTTTCCCTGGGCATGCACGTCGCAGTTCAGCTGTGGGATATTTTTTAGTGGTTTTAACAGCAATTGTGCGTCTGATGGGAAGGAGAGCAGCAAAGCCAATGTGATGATGCTGCATTCAGCAGCTGAGCACAGCACAAACACGGCACAGCTTGTTACCATGGGGTTTAGATCATCTCAGCATCTGCGGAAAGGCTGAGGACAGTCAGAAAATGAGCTGGAGAGCAAAGGTCCAGAAAGGGAAATATCTGCTAAGGGAAAGGTGTGGCTCCCTGGGAAAGAGATCTCATGAGTTATTGCAGGAAAGCACCTAAAGTGCTGGCCACGATGTGCAGGTGCAGTGTTAAAAACAGAAGGTTGCAGGCTTGGCCTGCTCCTATAAATCACAGAGGGAGGGGTGGGGGATTTAGATCTGGGACTGTGCAAAACTGGAGTGAAATCTTTCTATCCATGACTGGCCAACACATAGATAATGTAGAGCAATATACAAGTTCAGGGTTTGAAAGCATCTGGCAGGAGAGAGAAAGTAATTGTTTTTTTTTCTAATCAAGTCTCCCAGAGGTAGGCCAGACTCTGTACCATTCTTTTGAAGCTTTCATTTTAGAAGGGATTGAAGACATTAATGATCACCTTTAAAACACTTGGAGAATCCGTGACAGAAAGGTCTACATCAACAGCTGCAGGAGTTATTCTGGTTGGATGCTGAGGTCTGAGACAAGCAGCCCATCATGCATCCCTGGAAGCAAGGAGCAATTTAAGAAGATCAGCTAAGATCATCCAATCTGTGGCACTAGATCAGACCACAGTCTCTGTTGCCTGCATGCCTATTTCTGCAAATAGTCAATAGAGAACACCAGAGCAATAGCTGGAAACAAGCAAATATTGGAAGACCCACCCCACTGTGCAGTCTTGCAGCGGGTTATTGGGTTTGCCATTCTGTTGTGTTTAACATCTACTGCACTTACCCACCAGGAACTGGATTCTTCAGCCCAGCTCCCATTATCTCCAAACAACTGCTGCAACAGGTTCCCCATCACTTTTTCATTGGTACAAAGGTAGGACAATATGAGGGCAAAACACAACCAGATCCGAGTAGTTGCTTTGCAGCTGCGATGATGATGGATCACAGCCTTGAAGTCCTTAATGTGGATATTTCCATTTTCTATCAATTCCATTCTACGTCAGTGCAACTTGCAGCATCTCTAGGAAACCCCATTCTAGCCAAAACCTAATATCCAAAATGTGCATTTCTGCAAAACTGGGGGACAGCTTTCATAGAAGGCAGTAAAATTGGCCAAGATGAACGTGAGAGTTGAACCACAGAATGCTAGTTCCCAAACTCAGGTTTACGAGACCATAATGCCTGGTCTATGAGATGGCATAGAAGAATTCCTTCAGTTCAGCACTTGGTGGTTCATGGTACCTGATAGCCCAGAAGAAATGCTGAGGCCCAAATATCCAAGAAGTGTGAGAACCACCATGGTGAAGAGCTGCAGCTCTCAGGCCTCACTGTGCTCTGGACCAACATCGTAGATGAAGCAGGCTTCTCAGCATGGGATCTGTGCTGGTCCTGCCAGATTTGGCAGCACAGTGATGTAGAAGTCGTGGGTATGGCCTAGAGGATGACCCAGTAGCAGACAGAAAGGGGATGAATGGAAATAAATGTTCACAGAGGGAGAAAAGCAGAAGAAGGCAGCAGCCTTGAAGGTCCTTTGCGGAAGGCTGGGAATCATTGCAGTAGATAGTATGAAAATGATTGTTGTGCTGCACTACGATTCTTTGAAAGAAAATAAGGGTAAAAATTCAGCTTTTCACTGTACTCCATAGCAGAAGAAAAAAACATTTCAGTCATTAAGTTGAGTTTTGCAAGTGAATCTTCCTCTCTAGGCAGTCAGACCACAAGGACCAGCCATGGTCCATAAACAATGCCCAAAGCATTGTTTATAACCTCATTTGCAGCCCCCCTACCAGCTTTGCTGCCTATCCTAGCAAGGAAAACGTTCTGTTAGTGATTACTTGGACGTTTCCCTCAGATTTCCCCAATTTTTTGTCTTGTTTCTCTGAAATGGTGGTCACGTTTATTGGTAGAACCACCCCGACAGTGCTCCTCCAAGCAGAGCAGGCCTCGTGCACCCACGGACACGTCTCTGTATGATAACTGGTGGGGACACAAGGCCTGGAGATACAAAAGGGTCAAAGCCCAAAGCTTTGCAGCACCGTGGGCTTCACAGAAGGGCAAGGAGCTGTGAAGGGTCTCTCCCTCCCACACGCAGGGTGAAGCGGGCTGCCACGAGTTGCGGGACCTCTGTCTGGCTGAAGCTGGGCCTCTCCCCTCATCTCCCACACAACCTCTCTTCCTTTTCATCCCCTTCTCCTTCCCTCCTGACTGCACTCTTTGTCTGCTTGCCTTGCTCACGATGTTGAGCACTCTTTCATGCAACATTCTCCCACACAACGCTCATTAAGCTTCTTCCTGCTCTTTCAAAGCTCTCCCAGATGGCAAGAAACCTCGCTAGGCCAAGGAAGAGCTCCAGCTACAATAAGTACACGTCACTGTTCGCTCAACAACTCCTGGCTGTATTGTCTTGCTGTGTGAAGCTCTCAGTTCTTCCTAAGCTGCTCTGTTCTCTCTGCTGTTGTAATATATCACACGTACACATTTATGATGCCAGTCCCTGGTTTGCTACGTGATTTTGGCTGGGATCATCAACCCAGGCTGTAGGGATGTTGGGCCATAGGCCAATGAATTCAGAAATGACAGCTGAGTTGATGGGCCTCGCTTTTGGGGCAATATGGTGCCTGATTTTCAGAGGTGTAGGAGACAGCCGACAGGAACTCCCAATGCCTCACATTACTAGGTTATGCATCTTTTCTGATAGCTTGTTTCAGTACATATTTGACATTGTTTTCTTTGTATTGTTTAGATCGTGGAAGGGGCATTAACTTTGGTGGCAGATTTCTGCATGACTCAGGACTCATTTGATGGGTGACTTCAGCTGAGAGAAAAACAATATATCAATTTTGCCCAGACTCAACAAGAACCAAGAGAGATGGAAGGGTGTCCATCTCCCCAGAGCTAGGTGTTTGAACCATCTTTGGGTCATGCCCTAGTTAGTGAAAACAGATACTACAGAAAACATTCATCTTACCCTAAACACAGCATGTAAGGTAGATCAGATGCATCTGCTATTTCTTTGCCTAATTAATCTGTCCTGGTATTGCTCTGAACACATATCAGTCTCCCACACTGATTCACTGCAGCAAATGTTCATGCTGGTCCGTGGAGGTTGGAAGGTGTGAACTTACAGCCAACTTACTTGTTGGGAAAGTCAGCAGTTTGGCATCAGACAACTTAAAATGTTGATGGAACTGGAGCATTAGTCTCTCCCTGCATCCCACTACATTTCATATTTCCTGCAGGAGCCTGTTTTTGGTTATTTTGGGGGGTTTGGTACGCTGGAGTTATGTCAAGATGTGAGGTTATTAGGCAGAAAAGGCAAAGCAATGGATTTAAAGCTAGATCCAATTTGCCTTAATATTCACGACTGTTCAGATACGCAGGTCTTGGCCAGATGCTCATATAATAATAGTAATAGAAAAACGTTAATCTGATTGAATTTTATGCTACATTGACTTTCTTGCTTTGCTGATTTTATTTACGCATCTTGTGAAAGAAAAGTGTGAGAAACTTTGCTTCCATAGGTCTTTTTTTTTTTTTTAAATACATATATATATTGGTGGATTAAGTAGCATGCATGGAGAAGAACCATTTAAGCTAGAAGAGACCTCGGTTCAAGCACCGGTGGCCATAACCTGATGACAAATGAAGTGAAATTACGAAGTAGGAGAACTTTTCTTATGTTCAGAAGTGATCCAGAACAACTTTCCAAAGAAATAAAGACTGTGTGGGAAAAGAATACATTTTCAGATGGCGCTGATCATTTTCTGAATGGATTTAAATAAATTGATTGAGTATGATAGCAGGGAACTGGACTCTTTAATCCAAGAGGTCCTATCTCATCCTATGCCTCATGGACCGGTCTCAGTGATTCATTTGTTATCGCCAGTATTCCATAAACTCTTTCGGGCAGGAAATAAAAAGTCTCATATCCTGCTGAAACATGAAAAAATATATTTATATATATATACTTATTTTCAAAGCAAGTCTGCATTCATGCTGTATTTTCTGTTGTGTTTTTTTTTTTTTTTTTCTTCTTACTCCTCTTGAAACTGTGTCTGTTATGGCACAAGAAAATCAAATGGTTCCTTTGAGGGTTTTTCTACCATTATTAATTCTCCCTCTGATGTCATGATCCTCTGTGCCATTACAGGTGGTTGCTGTGGAAATAATGATGATGTCGGAAAGAACAGCATTAGGGATGTAGCATCAGGAGCACAGGAGTTTTGCAGAGTCTGAGATCTTGTTTTCAGTCATCTTTACTTAATAAAGATTGAAGAGAGAGACTAAACAACAGACATATCCTTTTACTCCAGAAACATTTATGCATGCAGTGAAGAATTTTCAGCGAGAGATTTTGGCTCCTTTGTAAGTTAAGTTCAAGCCAAAGGTGCTGCGAATCTGCCCAGTTCGCTCCTTGTTCGCATAGTAACACGTTATTTTACATCTCATCCTCAGCACAGCCCATGCATAATGAACCACATCATGAAAGAAACATCACTGATGGAGATGGCAGCACCAGCGCCAGCCAGTGCAGATTTGCACCCACTCTTTCAAGTCCAAAGAAGCCCAAGCCCAGACAAACCCTCAACCAAACCCACATGAGCTCTGTTTCTCCATGCAGCTCCAGAAAGAGTTGCACTGGCAGCAGGACCCATGTAGCTATAAACTAGAGCAGGGAGCTGCCCTGGCTGCTGGGAGGGACATCCATGAAACCATTGCCTAACTGTATGTTGAAGCCACGCAAAACTAATTGTCTGGCACCTTAAACTACAACAAACTCATTGTCTGGCATGGTTTCCACCTCATCCATCAGCTTGGATTCCCTCAGATCCAGCCCTGAGTTTTTGCAGGTCTTCAGCTAAGACTCAGCTGAACTCAAAGCTTGGTTCATTCCTGCCTGTCACTGTTATTCCTCTGCAATCATTTCTAAATCAATGCTCCATTTCTAAATCTGTTTGCCTGGAATGTTTCTGCCCCTCTTAGGACTCACATTTGACTCACAGAAAAATTTGAATGCTTGGCTTATTTAATGTTTGAGTTTGCTTCCTCTTTTCATCCTAATTACAAAGATTTAATCTCTTGCACCTCAATAATGGGTTCCAGATTCTTCAGAATGCTCCTCAGTTTGCTCCTCTAAGAGAGCAGCCCCAGATAACACCCTACAGTGCAGTAAATGGCCCGGAGATGAAGACACATGAGAGACGCAGGGTTTTTTCATTTTTAAAGTTCTTTTTTTCCTTGCAGCATTTCTAGTTTTTATGAGGGACAAGAGAGAGGCCCTGCACTTGCTGGGACAGACCCATCTCCGCATGCCTCTCCTTGTGAACAAATGGTCTCTGCAACAGCCTGGTGATGGGCAGAGGAGACACTGGTGTGACAATTTTGGGTTTCCAGTGGGAGTACTGAATTTCCATTTATCAGTACCAGTTTTGTTGTTCATTGAGGGTGATGCAACGTTTCAAGGGGTAAGAAGCCTACGCCTGTTTTTGTGATAGCTTTCCCTCTTGGTGGGCCAGGTGGGCTTCTGGGTTGTGCACACCTCCAGTCCCTCACAGCCCATCCCAGAGGTAGCTGAGGAACCAGAAATGCTTCGAACCTGGCCTCCAGACCCCTTTGCTTGTGGGATTGCCCATCACTTCCCAAAATGCCAGCTTCCCAAAATGCCAGAAAGCCTTGACGACAGGCTGGCACAAAGCTGCCGGCTCCACAGTAGAGCTGGGCAGGGCACCATGTGGTTCCCAAACTGGTTTTTGGAGTCAAGTTCCAAAACTTCATTTTTCATTCAAAATGAGGAGTAATACCAAATTCTGGAATAATTAAATTACTTCCAGTGAAGTAATCATCCTCTGCCCAGCTCTAACGACCTGCAGGTTCTGCAGAGCTCAGGCAATCCCATGGAGAAAGGGGGATGACAGCATCTGAGGGAGAAAGGAAGCAAGCGAGCAAGCCAAACCATCAAAACTAACTTGATTTTCTCCAGTCTGTGCTGTTTTCTACCAAAACATTTCCTCTGAGATTTTGGCCAGATCCTGATCATCCAACTAGACCTAACAGCATGAGGCAGAGCCCAGCTTGACAGGGAGCAGACACTGCTGTCTTCCACCAAAGCATGGGGAGAAGCCAGGTGGCTTCGTGTCCCCTCGAAGAACCTATTGCTGTACCCCTAAAATTGCATTCCCACTGCACTGCAGGCACCAGCTGCGTTGAAAACAAGCAGTGAGACATAAACTCATCCTGATCCTGCAAAGCCTGTTTCCTCCGAATCGCTCCTGCCTTCTTCTTCTCCCATCCTGGGACTCTTCGTGTTCCTTTTGCAGACCCCTCCTTCTCCTCTCCGCAGCGATTGCCAGCGTTCAGACCCCAGTGCCTATTGCAGGCTGCCAAGAGGTAATATTTCAGCTCGATCTACAGACACGTCACAGCCTGGCAAGAGCAGAGAAATCGCTTCTGAGTGCCTGCTCTGACATCGAGTAGCGAGAGGGGAGAGGAGCAGGGCTATCCTGAGAATTCCCCTTCTGTAGGATAATGTTTCCTGTTTCCATCCAAGCGGGATCCAGGCTGTGCTGTGTTATCTTCAAGCTTCTCCGTGCCAGCACAATTAGTTAATGAGCATGTAGAGTTTTCGAGTAAAGCACGCAGTTGATCCCAAAGCTTTAGCACGCATCACTTCAGGGGAAACAAAAACAAAGCAGTGAAAAATCTGTGCAAACAACTCCTCTGGCAGATGTGAGAGGCAGAAAAAGAAAAGGAAAAAAATAAATTAAGCATTTTCCATGGACTGGACTGTAAAGCTTCAGAGAAAAAAGAAAATATGTAGGGGCATGCATTGGCACTCATTGATTTCAGGTGAAAGCATCACTGTATTCTGTGCAGACACAGTTTCCTTTCTCAACACCCAGCCCAAGGACTGGGCTGGCAACAGTAATTTCCCCCAAGGAAGAGACGAAGACCTGCCCTCTTCGAGATGCACTGTGGTGTGGATTTGGTCTTCAGTTGTTCAAAAGGCAAGAAAAAGGGCTGGGATAGAGCTCTCTCACCTTCAGATTAATTTACTATTAAAGAAAGAAAAAAAAAAGTGGTTTTAAGACCATTAAAAATGTTCTATTTCTACAAACCTGGGGAAGTGGAACATGTTTTGGTCATGATGAGAATCAGTGATGGTCACAGCTGGAACTCACTTGACCTCACTGGCATAGTCCCCCCAGGACACCCAGGCCCAGATAACCCAGCATCTGCCTGCAAAATAGCCTTCATTTTCCTTGATCTGCCTGAAAAGATCCAAAACTGGTCTCCACGCATGAACCCATCTCGCAGATGGATTGCTCCGGATCGAATCACCATCTTTGGAGGTCTTCAAGACTTCATTGGTCAAGTCCCTGAGAAACCTAATTAGACCTTCTCCGAGGAGGATGCTGAGCTGGATGACCTCCAGAGGTCCTTTCCAACATAAACTCTTCTCTGATTCTAGGATTTTTGTGGAAAGATGAGGCTGAAACTGGAAGCTAAAGCATCAGACCATTTCCCAGGGCTGTCTGCAGGCTGCTGACTCTGGAACAACGCACACGGCAGATGCGTTTCTGCTGCGAGCAGGTCTGGATGAGAGCTGCTCCCCTTCGTGTCAGGGAGCCGTCTCTGCTCTCCCGGTTTCTGACTCCCTGGAATCCAAATTGGAAGTTTACTGTACTGCCACTTAAGAGGACTCCTCGAGAAAAAACATAGCCCTCTGTTTGTTTATGTGGTTAAGCCCTGCTGTTTACACAATTTCTGTAAGCAGGAACTGAAAAATTCTTTGAGGGGTCTTTAACAGGAACAAAATCTATTTTGGGAAGCCTCCCTGACACGGCCCAGGAGTTATGGCACACAGGAATGTCTGTTCCTGGAGCACTGCAGACTTGCACGCTGGACCATGGCCCACCTGGTGCTCCAAGCAGCAAAGATGGGAACGTCTCCATCCCTCAAGGCTTGGGTGTCAAATAAATGCTTCCAGATTTGGGGACTGGCACCATCGGTGCCCTGCATCAGCTTTGTACCATGCAGGGATGAATGTAGACCTTGTCAGAGCTGGTGTAAGACAGCATTGGTGCTACTCCTGGGATGTCCACTCTAGTGGTGGGGCTGGCATCTCTGGGCATGGGCAAACCCATAAAGTGTGTAAGCAGAGATCTTTCTGACCAGGTAACCTCCGTAATTCATCAGCCCCTTCCCCACACGGTGCTGCATGACAGTACCTTACACCCTACTTCACTTGGGGGATCCATTGGGACCTTTAATGTTGAAGGAGGGTTTAGAGGCCAACACGAGGCATAAGAACTCGTTCTGATAGACCCTTTGTAACACTGGTGGAGATGGTAAATATTTCACCTACTATCTCTTATGTATAAACATTCGAGGCTAGCTCACGAGCCGTGCCTGCACTTTCCCAGGCAGTTGATCCCTTTTAGGAAAGAATATAATTTACAGGCATTTCCTGCAGCAGCAGGATTAATACTCAATAAGGAATAATTCTGCCCCATGTGAAAATCTTGGAAAGCATTTCTCGATGAAGATAGGGGTGTTCATCAAGGGGTCAGGGCAGGAAGGAGTTGGCCAGGTGTCTGGCAGAACGCGAGATGTTGCTTCATTGCTGGGGTGGTGATGGAGAGCGTATCTGGTTACAGAGGGAACCCTTTTGCCATGTTACCAGAGGGACGGAGGTGCCTCGGAGGATTGGATGATGTTCTGGATCTCCTCCATGCACGTAAAACCGTGATTTATTTTTCAGTTGCCTGCTGGATTCATTATTATATTTTTCCTTTTAAGATTCGAGGATGCTCTCCGTGAACCAAATGGCAGAAGGCCGAATGTGCTCAGGGGGCATGGATGTAAATCCTGCCACCTGATCATGTACTCTGTAATGCTTTCGCTGCTTGAGCTGCATCAGCTGAGAGCCATTAGTGCCTGGAGTTGTTTTCCCTTTGTTTTCTGCTGTGCATAAATGGATAAGAATTGTAATTTTGGTGCTGCTAAAATAAATCACATTCTCAGTGCTCCGTCTCAGCTCCCTTAGAGGCAGCCCTCATGATTACAGAGTGAAAAAAACACACTGTCAGGACTCACTGGCATTCTCCCTTCTATTTTCCCTTTCCTTCTCTAAGCTGCAGTGCCATCTCATGAAGCATCAAGGGGGTTTTAAGTTATCAGAGTTTTCCACCCTTGTCACCATGAGGTTTTATTTCATAGATTACAGCATCTCACCAGCCCCACACTGCCAAAATTCTTGGAATGGATGAAAATGTTAAATATGCCAATCCCACAGATCCCAAACACTGGTTTCTGGAGGTCCCTGGTAGGTACATCTCCAGATTTGATACGTCATTTTTATATTAGCCTCACAAAAGTAAGGGAAAGCTGCCGGAATGCAAACACCTTCAGCCAGACAAGATAAAATCCACTCAAGGACGGCGCTGAGCTAGCAAGAGGATGGATTGCTGGCCTGATCCAACTCCCACGCAGCGAATGGAAAGGTTCCCACTGATGTAATCAAAGCTGGATCAGGCCCAAGATGACCAGCGATTAATCATCATTATTTATTTGTTAGCACCAGCAATGGATTTGAAAATTTATAAGACATAAATACAAGGCAGAGCCTGCCCTAAAGAGTTCAGCCGCCAAGTTCTCTGGTTTTACAAGACGAGGCACTCTGGGAAGCCCACATGAGGTATTCATTTAGCGTGATTTTAAGCTATCCTTCCACACTTACGTGTTGCTGGGACAGAGAGGGCATTTAGCTGATGAGGGGCTAGCGTGGAGGAAGCTCAGTATGCAGAAGGGAGTTGAATTAGGTGGGAGGACCTGGAATGTGGGGAGGGGGGGAGAGCATTGTGTGAACAGCAGAGGATGGGGGGAAAATTACGGTCCCAGGGCTGCAAGCCAACAAGGCTCAGGGGCAGGGAGGATGGTGGGGGCAGCCTTGGATTTAGGGCTGGTGGAGAGGTCTTGGGGAGCAAAATAATGACTTCGGTCCTGGCCCTGGAGAAGTGAGGTGAGGGACAGGCAAGTACACAGGGTGTGGAGCAGCGATTGTGTGAGGAAAGGGAGGGTTGGAGCTGGGGGAAGGAGGAGGTCATCTGAGGACGGTGGCTGTGGAGGAATGGTTGGAGCTGGTTCTCTGAGCACAACCAGGAAAGCACATCCGTGTGCATACACATGCAATGACATGTGCATCCCTTGGGCTTTTTCTGGAGTGCTTTGCTCCTGCTCTTCTCTCCGGCTGACATCTTCTCTGCCCAGGACACCAGTGATCCCCTCCAGCAATATCAATAATAGTGTCCTAAATTGTTATTGAATGTGAAGGTGGAGATGACACCAGCCACATCCACTGCTGCTGGGAATTGTTGTGACTCCACTGACATGCTGGTTGGGATGGGACCATCATCCACTGCCACCAGCCGGAGGCCCCTTGGGGTGTCCGTAATAGTTTTGCTGCTGCAAAACGTGGGCAGATGAATCGTGTGTCCCTCAGTGCCCAAAGGGCTGTCATACTTCAAGGGTATCCTTCCCTAAAGCACTGATAGGAAAACATTCTGCATGTCCCTTGTTAAGAGGAGCTGGTAATTTAAGGCCTGACTTTCACTGTAGTCTATTATAAAGCTCGTACTGACCACAGTGAGAGCTTAATTAGGGCTTTAAATCCACACCTGGCAAATATCATCCAAATCGCTGTATCTTTCCAAAAAAAAGATCCCCTTTTGCTCGTTTCACAGCTCTGCAGTCCCAGGCGCTCCGGAGGAACAGCAGCTCTCGAGGCTGACTCCTCTTTCATACACTCACTAAACTATGTAACATTTATACAATCCAGCAGGCTCCATCTCATAACTCCAGGCAATTCTGAAAGAAAAGGAGATAGCATCAGTATCATAAACCCAACCTCACATCGTCTGCTTTCATGCTTCAGCTACCCTAATGTTTATAGATCACATATCCCAACCACTTCAGTTCAGCTTGTGACTGGTTTTCAAGTCTGCGGGCTCCAGGAAAAGACATAATGGGCTGTTCAACTGGAATTAAGGAAAATAAAACCCTTTTATATTCACTCACATGTATTCGTTTTACTGCCCTGGTCATTCTATATTTGTCAAATGTCTTTTGAGGTTTATCTGAACTATTTTTACATCCAGATTTTCTTTGGAATTTAGCTTTAATTCTTAAAAACTCTCCCGAAACCCACAGCAGAAATGTCAAGGTGACATCTAATGTTGTCTGAGGACTTGTAGGGGATGTGTATTAAGGCAGCTTTATGTGATGTGCTGGTAAAAAAAAAAAATGTTTATTTGAAGAACCCTGTAGTAATTAAAACAAACCTAAAAACATTTTCCAGTGCATCTGGCACTTTTTAAACCTCACGTTTCAGGAGGCAGCCACACATGCACACACTGTGCATCTCTCCCAGGTCAAAGTTATGTCTCTCTTGGGTCTTGCAGCAGTGGCTGGGGTTGCTGTGTTCCTCCAGGGAGCAGGAGCAAGGGAGGACCCAGAGGTGATTTTGACAGCTGTGGGCTGCTCCCCAATTCCCTTCTGTTCCCTGGTACCCCAAGCCAGGACATTTGCCACTGCAGCAGATTCACACACTGATTGCATTTGGGGGCAGAGCTAATGTTCCCTCCCCGTATCTCCCTTGGGATGGGCAGCTGTTGAGACCCCCTTGTTCCCTGCATATGTGAGTGGTGTGGATCTACCCAAAGAGAAAGCGTGGTTCATCCAGGAGACATCGATCCAGGAGTCCTACCTGGCTTTATCCTTGCATTTCTCAACCCTGGCAGTGCCCAAGGCCAGGCTGGATGGGGTTTGGGGCAACCTGGGCTGGGCGGAGGTGTCCCTGACCATAGCAGGGGTTGGAATAAGGTGGGCTTTAAGGTCCCTTCCAACCCAAACCTTTCAGTGGTTCTATAATTTTATGATTAGAGCTGTGTTTAGACCCTTTGACCACTTTCTGCCTCCAGTCTGGGGCAAGCACAAAAAGGATGTGGAAACCAGCGAGCAAACTCATTTGCTCCCATTTGCACCTCTGCTTTGGAGCTGCAGCCCCTCTGATCTGGACCAGGCAGGAATCCGTGCACCTGGGCTGCTTCCTTGCTGTCTCTTCAGGAGTCTTTGTTTGCCAGGACTTGGATCCAGTGCCAAGCACTGTACCCCCAAATCAATCAAAACTCAATTTACCTTGAGTTACTTGTTGGGACATAGGTTTCATTTGTTGGGAGAACCTTTTGCAGAGACGTTGAAAAGGGGTGGCATTTTACACTACATAGAGTTCTCAGGCAAAGGGTTAAGTTTTCAGGAGCAGCCCTTTATTTTTAAAGGTCTCCAGCTTTGTCCTGTACCTTCTGTCTGGTGACACTGGGCAGGATTTTGTGCAGCTACACAGAGAGTGATGTGGAGCTTGTAAACTCTTGCTATGATTTTAAATCCACAAAGAAAATAAGCACATGGATTTGAGGAATAATTAACTCTCTGGGGTCTCAGTGTCTGCTCACCTTATTTCCTGAAGGAAATACTTACGCAGGGACATCTTGTGTTCTACTGTAAATTATCTAGTGTGCTCAGTCTGAGCAAAGGCTGTGCAGTTAGAATGTGTATTGTTTTTCTATTTCATATAAATTTCAGTGTGAAGCTAGTTCTCCTCGGGGATAAGGTTTTCTGACACATTTTGCTGCAATTTACTGATATTAATAGCTACCTGCTGGTTAAAATGCAGTTTCCAAGTTCTCATAGTTTTCTCTTCTCTTCTCTTCTCTTCTCTTCTCTTCTCTTCTCTTCTCTTCTCTTCTCTTCTCTTCTCTTCTCTTCTCTTCTCTTCTCTTCTCTTCTCTTCTCTTCTCTTCTCTTCTCTTCTCTTCTCTTCTCTTCTCTTCTCTTCTCTTCTCTTCTCTTCTTCTCTTCCCAAAAACCTGCAGAAACTCCCAAAACAGCCAATTTTATAAACGGGGAAACTGAGACTTAGAAATTGAACAGCAAGATCCATCCAAGCGTCCCAATTATTGAGGGACTCCTCCCAGGAGGTTGGGAGAGGGGTTAGTTCTCAAACCTGCAAGAAGTTTCCCTGTGTGCAGTATCGACAGCTCAGGCAGGAGGATTTCCAGCACGCTGGTTGGGGTGCAATCCCCTGGCCTGCGGTGAAAACAGCCTCTCTGCTCACACGTGGGCAGCTGCTGCCTTTTAGTAGCACACAAGGTTCTGGAAAAGATGCTGAAAAAGAAACTACCTAGTCATTTCTGGCTCTGTTTACAGCATAATTTGGGTAGAAAATTATTTTATTCCTGCTATTCAGCTCTTTCATTCAACATCTTTATTTCCTCTGCATTTTCTTTTTCTTTGCTTCGTGATCTCTTTTAGACAGTGAACTTCCAGAAACAAAAATATGAATCTGTCATGTTCAGTGCAAAGATTGTCTTTTTTTGTTGTTGTTGTTATTATTGTGTTTTTGTTTGTTTGTTTGGTTGGTTGGTTGGTTGGTTGGTTTTTTTTGGGGGGGGGGGGCGGGGAGGGAAGAGGGGGGAGACACCCACCAATCTATAGCTAGGCAAGCTCTTCTGTGCAGGAGCTCTCTTTAATTTCATGTCTTATATGGGAACAGCAGCCCAGACAGTATTAAAGCAGTATTTTTTTAAAAGCCAGCTGTGTTGCACTAGCGATCTAGGGATATATCTGACCAGTGGCTCCTGAGTAAACCCCACATATGGTTGAATAAGAGCTGAAATGAAGCCACAGTCAATGGTCAATGTGCGCATTCCTATCCATGTGTGTTGGAGAGGGAATGAAGAAATGCCAGGATAGGTGTGTTGCTGATTCATTCAAAGCACGGATCTCCAAATCGGTACTGATATCTCACCTCCCTCATGAAGGTAACGGTGGGTTTATGTGCTCTGACTGCTGCAGAAGAAGTGGAAAATAACAAGTACGGAATGTAAAAAATAAGGTACTACAGGCATTGTAAATGTGGTAGTTAAAGTATATGAGATATGAAAGGGAGCCTCCAGCCTTGCCAAGGAATTTTGTCCTTTCATCACTGTGCAGATAAATGGCTTTTAAACCATTCACGTTGGTTTTGAATGTCTAGAATTCAGAGTTAATCTGAACAGAACCAAATTTTATAGTAGGCACCAGAGCAAGTTTGCTTTCCAATGGCTTTTCCAGGGACCTGCTGCTCCAGACTGCACAGGATAAACGGGGGGAGGAGGGAATTCTGGAAACAGTCCTGTAGCTCTCTCGGTCAGACACCGGCGAGAGAAGTGCACCAAGATTGAGTTACATCAAAGACACACAGAGACACGGCAACCGAGTCACTAAAAACCAGAATCCTTCACAGCTCTCCTCTGTGTGAAGTCTGGATAAGCCACAGCTCTGCTCAAAAGCCCTGGGGGGACTCACACCCATCCAGCTGGGGGACTGGGGTGGGTGAAGAGAGCGGTGTCCAGCTCAGATATCTCACCCACGTCCTGCATCCTGGTGGGGAAGGACCTAAGAAATGACCAGCGAAGGAAGGGTGGCTTGAATGGGGACTGTGGAGATGGGACAGGGATACCTTGGTTGAGATCTGGTGTTGCAACAGCATCTCCGCTTCTTTTAAACTCATCATCCAACCCCTGTACTCCATGGGATGATTTATGACACTGATTTACCCCTTGCAGACAGCACCCTGCACCAATATTTGCTGAGGAATTTGGATTAGTCGGCTGCAATGCGGAAGGGAAGATTAATCATAATAAAACAACAGCCAGTCTTTGCAGGAAAATGAACTGCACTATCCTTGTGAGTTGTGGGGCTAGATCCCATCAGCATGGGTGATACCAGCACCTGAATCACACGGGTTCTTCTCCAAAATGCATCTCGATATTACTTAGAGAAAGGTGAATTGATCATTCTTGTGTTTATGTTGGTACTAGGCTACGTTATAGCTTTTGTCCAGAGTGATTTTTTTTTTTCCTGCTGATAGAAATGTGTCATCTGGGGTCTTTTTGTTGTTGTTGTTTTTGTTTTGTTTTGTTTTTGTTTTGTTTTGTTTTGTTTTCCTCTTGGGAAAGGAGGAGGGGGAACCTGAAAACAGCACATGTTTTCAAGAAGTTTTAAGATTCACTGTGTTGGCTGAAGACCTCTGAGATGGAGGACAAGCTGGGCATCAGAGCCCCTCCTCGTGTCCCAGACCCTCTCCCCAGCTGCACATATTCCACTCACAGAGGCTCCCAGGTTGGCAACAGGCATCTTGGTGCTTTTTTTCCTGGCATCACACTGAGATATCACTTATCTTTATTTCAACAACCTGAAACCTTGGGGTTGACAGAAGGCATGGGAACAGGGCAGCTTCCAACCTGCCCTTCCTAGCTATTGGTTTGTGGCTACCACAAAAACATCCCAGTCCAATGCTTAATGGGGAAAGAGGGAGATCATTTCAGCTCCAAGTTCCTCCGGGCAGCCGGGGAGATGGTTGGGCTGCAATGAACGCTGGACCAGGGCAGGAGGAGAGCAGAGCCTTACACAAGTTCATCTGAGAGGTGCCAGGTGGCAAAGATGCAAACCAAAGACATTTGTCGAGATGCATTTAGGGCTCCTGGTTCCATTTGCTTGGCTTCTGGGATTATGTCCTGTGGGCAATCACATCCAACTGGTTTAAAGGGGGCAGAGAAGCACCCGCAGGAGATGGACTTGAAGCACCATCCTGTATCTGCATAGCCCTCAGCAAACTGTGGGGCAGCTCAAGTCCAAGTCCACAACATGTGTCCCTCTAGTCTTGGTAATGCTGGATGGAGCAGACAATCCAATTATCACAGCTGCAGTTTAGCAGACTGGGTGGTGATTTTCCCAGTCTTCGTCTCCTTCCTAGAAAAGTGTGCAAGTGTATCTCACCTGGCTGGCAGCTCAGCAGGGATGAAAGGACAGAGAGTGCAAGTGCATCACAACCATCCAAATCAGGCAAAAAATACCTTTATTAGCGATTTGGCAGATGTTGCAAGCTTACAAGGAAGATGGACCAGGGAGCTCCCCATGGTGGAGTATTTCTTCACCTGCGCATTGGACCGCTGCTGCCTTGCAGCTCTACCTTGCTGCTATCCTCTTTTATATCTTTATATCTCCCCAAAAACATGGGTGCACAGGGTTTGGGCCTGCAGCTCACCACACTGAGCTCCTGTTCCTAGAGCCGCTGCCACACTCAAACCTATTTGTCATCTGAGCAAGCCCTGTTTTCACAGTCCCTGGAAGTCTGTTCCAGGACTTTGCTGATCTGATGCTTAGGAAACTTCATCTAATTTCCAGACTAAATTTACTCCAGGCCAATTAAAACCTACTTGTTCTCGTGCCAACGTTTTTTCTTTCACTCCAGTGTTTCTTTTTGCTCCCAGCTATTTTTACCTTTCGTGTGCAACAGCACTCATTTCCCCTCTCACCGCTGTTGTGCTGAGCTAAAAAAGGCCCAGCTCTGCAGCCTCCCATCAGATGACAAGTTCTCCGTCCTCCTGTCCATGTCCTGGCACTTCCCACCACCTGCCTGCTCTGAATGCCTCATTCATGGACACGACTGATCCGGCCTGCAGGAGATATTCCAGATGCGCCCTTACCAATGCCTCATACTTTCCCATACAAAGACCAAAAAAATATTGCTCCTGAAGGTAAATTAGGCACGTGTGTCACTCTCATCTTTCATCTTCCATTCCTCTTGACCCAGGGGGAGACTTCTTTCATCTGTGCTGGGATCGTCCTTGTGCTAGTGAATACAATGCATCGCTTGAGCGGTGCTAGCTGCAGACCTGGTGATGTGTGCCTCGGGATCCAGGCAGTAAATAGTAGTTATCCATCCCCTGTCACAGCATCTTTGTGCCTTCCTTGTGCAAATGTCTCTTGGGTTCAGGGCAGGAGGCAAAGGCACGCTAGAAGAAAACTGTTTTGAAGTTGAGTCTGCACTTTGAAGAGCCTGAAAGAAAAGAAACAAACCCCACAGGAAACCAGTTCTAGCATGAGGGGACAACAGTTAGACCCTAAGTTATTTGGCTTTAGAAAGATTTCTTCTTTCCCTTCCCTTCCCTTCCCTTCCCTTCCCTTCCCTTCCCTTCCCTTCCCTTCCCTTCCCTTCCCTTCCCTTCCCTTCCCTTCCCTTCCCTTCCCTTCCCTTCCCTTCCCTTCCCTTCCCTTCCCTTCCCTTCCCTTCCCTTCCCTTCCCTTCCCTTCCCTTCCCTTCCCTTCCCTTCCCTTCCCTTCCCTTCCCTTCCCTTCCCTTCCCTGTCCTTTTTCCTTTCCCTTTATTTTTTTTTTATTTTCTCTTCTCCCTACAAAGCTCATAAAACTTTCAGTATTTCATAAGCAACATGATGGATTTGGAAAGTAAAAGTTGTATCTGGAGTGGAGACACTAGAAGGGCAAGTGGATTACTGTAATTTTGCACATAATTAATAGCTTGACCATGACATAGCACAGAGATATTGCCCTCAGCATCAGAACTACACCTTGTTAAACTCCCACTCAAACCCCATGTTTCTTGATGGGAAGCACAAAGCCCATCAGCCTCTGCACATATCTCATCCACGGGATGAATTTCACCCACTAATGAACTAAACCACATATTCTGCCTGGATGATGGTGCCACAGATGGTGAGTCGGTGGCCAAGGAAAATGTAAAAGCAGTGTCTTTAATTTGGCCTGAATGTAAGCTGCTCGGTTTTCACAGGTGATGAGCGTCAGCACCAGCTCCCAGAGACATCACTGCAAGCTTGGAAATCATCTTCCCTATTACTGTAAATGCTCGAATAACAGACACATGCTTTCTCCGGATTTCACATTTCAAAATTGTGGTGAAATCATTATTTTCATCTATTAAAAAAATTATGATAATGTGTTATTAGGTACCGGCCAGGGAATGCAGTCAGACAAATGCAATACTGAAGTGTTGCCAATTCTTGTGATTTTATCTGGACCTTTATTACATGTTTTAAAAACCCCAGACTTTGGAGTCATGGGATTAGATACAAATCTCAGGTTTCTCTTCTTTGTTTTTTCTTTTAATAAAAGGAAGGAAAGAAGGTTTGAAAACTTCTTGTAGGTACACTCTATTGATTCAAAAAACAGACGAAAAACTGGCTGGCAAAGAGAATTTAAAAATGTAAATGAAAATTGGAAACTGTTAAAAATATTTTAGTATATATCCAAAAAAACATAAACCCACAGCTGAAAGAGAAGACTAAATTAGATTTTAAAAAGCTGCTTTACAAGGGAAGTGAGTGTAGCTATGAAAAGAATAATAAAACTCCAGTATGTAAGAACTGGGGAAGCTTAAAAGTAAAAATTAGAAACTAGAAATTGTAGAGATTGCTGGGGAAGAGAAAAGTGCCAAGGGGAACAGGAAGATGGCAAGGCTGGGGCAATAAATAGAAATTTTTAATGTATTAAAATCAGAGAAAATGTTATGTGTTGTTGGTCTGTGGATGTCGTTGCTGAATGTGAAGGGACAAGACAGACCTGCAAATAATAATTCAGAAGCAGCGAGTATCTTCAGGAAACATTTGTATTCCAGCTTGGGGGAAAATACAGATAACAGATAGAGCACAAGAAGATGGTTAAATACTTTCCATTACAGCTAAAAAAAAAAAATGTAAAAGAATAGTCTGTAAAATCAGATGTTTAGATATTAGATGTCTGTGTAACTGGCATACCAGAGTTGCACAAGAACTAACCAAGGATCAACGAGTGCTGTTGAGTTTGAGACACATAACTTGCAGTCTGAGAATCGGAACAATCCTTCTGGAACAAATAAAATAATGTGGGTTATGTGGTACTATCAGCCTAACAGCAGTCATGGACAAAATAATGGAGTCATCCATGTGGGTCTTTGCTGAAAAACACCAACACCTATCAGCACAGAAAACAGATCTCATCAGGCTAATCTCATGTGAGTTTTAGGCAAAAAAATGACAACAATGATGGAGGATATTTCCATGGGAATCCTGTGAATTACACTACAAAATTTCTCATGGAATTGTAACCACTGGGTAATCAACATGACATATAGTGAAATTGATAAAAGTGCCAAATAGGATTAAAATGGGCACATCAACGCTTATGTATATTTTTGACCCAACACATTTCATAGCTGTACTCTATATGGGTTTGTCTGTAGCCTAATGTCATTTAAAATGTTTAACAATGTCTAGGAAAAAAAACATGGAAATTGTTATGGGTGACCATAGTAGGGACTGGCAAGAAAGATAAACATGAAAACAGACTGCAGACAATTTTCTGGGGCTGATAAGCTGAGCATAAGCAAACTACTGATACTTCTGCATGACCAAATACAAGATCACGTGCTTAGAAGTGGCACTTGTGGGCTTGATTTACCATATGGGGCTGGGGGACATGATCTGACTCTGGAAGGCAGCAGTTCCAGCAGGGATTTGGAGGGGATGGTGGCTGCTGGTTGAGCACGCAAGTCTAAGCAGTTCCGTGAGCCTCGAATTACAAATAGGAGACAAGTGAAGTGGTAGGAGTAAACTACATCAAAGCAGAGGCTGCAGATCTGTAAAGGGATAATAGGAGGAAAAAGGAATGTCTGTAAGAATGGGAAAATGTGCTGAGAAAGCCTCCGTTGCTTTAGATTGAGATTAAAGGTCAATCCCAGCAAGGATGGCTGGATGTCAATCCCACCAAGGATGGGTGAAATGGGTGGTAGGGGGATGGTTGGACCAGATGATCTTGGAGGGCTTTTCCAGCCTTAATGATCCTATGATTCTATGGCTTTTTAACAGAAATGGTTCAGACAGAACAATGGCCTTGAAGCAGGAGATGATAAAGAAAAACCTGACAGCCCATGTCTTGCAGAAAGTCAAAAAAAGTTGAATGTACCTGTCTTTTCTGGGCTTGAAATGCGTTCTCCATGTAAAGGTATGTTCACAACACTTTTATTCTGAACACAGACGTGTTAGAGTCAATCTCGGGATTCTGGTCCAGGAGAAAGGCTGGCCATCTTATTGATGGATGCTGGAAACCAGAAACGGAGGTACTTCAATCTCACCTGGGAGCCAGCTCCAAATATCAGAAATGTCTGAAGATACCAGGTCCACTGAAAACTTGGGGCGGTCCTGGGGGGAGGATTAGGTCCCTCACTGCCAGTCTGCAGCATCCTGTCCCAGCATGCTGGTGAGATGGAGCACTGGTAGCTTCCCCCAGCAGACAGCTGAGGTCACCCCACCGGCTCTTTGTGTATGGGTGGAAAAAGCATTTCTCACCCCTCCAGCACAGGCTCACAGGCTCGTGCCTACCTACTCAGTACATAGACCTCTTCTTTTCCCCAGTACTTTCCTGGAAGGAATATGAATTTCAGGTGCTGTAACAGCACATTTCAAAGGGAACCTGTCTTGTAGAGAGGGCACACGCTTGCATTCCCCAGGTAACTCCAGAGGAAGGGTCACAGGTGAAATGGACCTGGATTAGGGCCCTCTGAAGGGGTCCTAAGCATCTATTGACCTTCTCTTGTTTCTGCCAGTCCCAATCAGTGCCTGGGATTCTCAGCACACTGCTTAAAGCACCTGCATATCAGAAATATAGCAGTAGGGGGAAGGAGCTCTGAAAGAAGCCAGACACAAACTGGTGCCCTAGAAAACATCAGTAAGAGCTACAAAGGGAGAACAAAGCATGCAAGAGGCCAGCTCAGTGGCTTTCAAGTCTCCCTTTCTCCTACCTGTCTGTGTAAGTCCTGCTGGGAAGGGTTTCTCTTTGGTCCAATGATTTTGCTCTTCACACTCATTTGTGCCCTATCTGGGAGTGCAATAAGCCTCCTTAGTAAAAAATATTAGGTAGGGGGATTTGTAAAATACACGGCACCGGGGATTTGAAACTGCAGAATACCTGCCTCTTGGCTTGGCAGTCCTTCTGCAGCTCTGTTCTCCATCTGCATGGAGGATAAAGGCTCCAGGGAAAATAAAAGCCCTGCTCGTGCACGAAAGCGGCAGGGCTTGCTGGAGCGAAAGAGGGAAATCACGGCTCCGCAGGAAGCAGTGGTGAAATTCCTGTTGCCTTCGGTGGGGCCAGGACTCTGCCTAACCCTTTCCATGAAGGTTTTGCATACGTTTCCCTTGGGACCCAGATCTTTTGGGGCGAAAGAGCTTGTCAGTGGTCCTGCAGCAAAAAGGAAGGAGAGGAACGGAATTCAGTACAGGGAGTTTGGTGGAGCTTGCTTGAATTCCTCCGAGGGAAGGAAAGGGTTTTTCCTGTTCTCAGGCATATGGCAGCGTAGCAGAGCCTTTTCTGCTTGCTATATCACACGGCTAATAAAACTCCTGTGCTCCATGCTCAGCAGATGGTTTTGTGGCTGATGCATGAACCAGAGTGAGATCCTGTTCCCTTTCCCTGCAGCTTTCCTGGCTCTGCAGTGTTAGAAAGAGCAAAGGTCACCCACGAGTTACTGCACATGTTGATAATACAGCAGCGCAGGGCAGTCAAACCGTGACAGTTCAAGTGAGGGATCATCGAGGGAGAAAACAATAGAGAGAGATGAGTGAGATTTCAAACGCTGTGTTAAGAGGCACCGCAGAATCCTTCATCAGCAAGGGGGAGGTATTTTAAAAGCTGCCTCTGCTGAGTGAGGCTTTGCAGGACTGCTGTGACATAGCAGACTCCTAGGTTGACCTTCCCAAACCCCAAAAAAAAAACACCCTGTGCATGGACCCCCATGCAGCAAATTGCATCTAGCTGATGGTGGAATCATGTAGGTCCTGGAACAGGCTGTCCAGGGAAACCGTGGGTGTCCCATCCCTGGAGGTGCTCAAGGCCAGGCTGGATGGGGCTTTGGGCAATCTGACCTAGTGGGAGATGTCCCTGCCCATGGCAGGGGGCTGGAACTGGGTGATCTTTAAGGTCCTTTTCAACACAAACCATCATTTGATTCTATGATACTATGAAATGACTGACCGTAGTTGGCATAAATCTGTCATATTTCTCCATTTCCAACTGAGTAGACAGCTCAGATTTAGGCAGCATCACAGGGAAAGAGATTGACATGGGAAATCACCAAGGCTATCCCTTCCAAGGCCAGTGGATGAGGTTTGCCAGAGCATCTCATCAGGGGAGAACCCCCAGGCATATCCAACACTGTGATGTACCCAAAAAAAATAAAGAAATACAAGGAAGGTGTTGCTTTTTGCAGCTTGATTTGCCTTCAGGTCAGGCAGCATTGAGCTCTTACGTCCACCCAAACCTCCACAGAAGGTACCTTCATTGCCTTGTGGGACATGAGAAAAGAGAGAAGAAGGGTGTCTGCAGAAAGCTCACAGGCTGAAAATAATGTTTCTGGCTTAAACATTTGGGAGATTTAAAATAAAGTCTGCCTTTTTTAAGTCTGCCTGGTTTTTAAGAGTTTTAGGATATGGTCGCTTTACATTTTCAGGAGAGCTAGAAACTTACTCTGAGGTAAGTAAATAAAAGAATGAAAGCTAGGATTTTCTCATAATTATTGCCCCTAGCAGCCTGGACACTAGAAATGAAACTCTGGCTTTGGGACTGACTGGGATAAAAGGATCACAGCCTGCCAGGAAGGAACAAGACGGAGAACTTACTTCTGTGCTCTTTCTCACCCCATTTGAGTGTTCGTTCAGAGCTTCTGGGGGATGCTGACCCCAAAAGAGAGACCGGGGGCTGCCTGGAAGAGCTGCTCCTGGGACAGGAGAAGGACCACACGAGATGCTCGAGGTCCTCCAAGGTTGGAGGAAACCTCCAGCTGGAGGTTTACAGGCATTTCTTTTTCTCCTCTAGAAGGGTTGTCCATTTGACCAGGAGGACTCTAAATCTTTGTCCAGGATTTTCAGACCCTTAGTACACCCAGACCCATTGGTCAGACTTCCTACCTGGATGCACAGCACCACGCAGATGTCCTTCTGCTCAGAAATCTCCAGGAAAAAAAAATATATAAATAGTTTCCTAAGGCACCTCCACTTCTCCAGCTTGAGCCAAGCGATGGCAGTGCTGTGCCCCTCATCTGCACGCCTTACCCACTCGAAGCCTGAGGTCTGCAGGTCAGGAGCTGTTTCCTGCTGGGTATTTGAGCCTCTGAGCAGCGATGCCTTCCTCCTCAGCGCTGGCAGGAGCAACGCATTGGCCAGGCTGCAAGTATGTGCAGCAGATGTGAAAAATCAGAATTCACTCACTGGCTACCTCCGTTGGGTCATTTTCCCCCGTAGCAAAGTGTGAGTCCTCATTTCTTCCCTTTATGAATGGGGAACCGAGGCGCAGATGATGATTTTGACACTGGTGTTGGTTCAAGCTCCTTCCCCTCAAGATTTCCTTCCCCTCCTGGAGCAGAAAGAAAGCTCCGGTTTCTGGGCAGAAGAGGACAATGCCTGGGTTGTTATCTTCACCCTTAAATGCTCCCAGATAATCCAAGCAAGGGAGATGGTGTTGCCTCCGTGACACAACAGAAAATCTGATGTTGTGGATGGAAATGCTGAAAACCTAAAAAGCAAAGAATTCAAGGCTTTCTTCATAAGGGAAGATGAGCAGGAGACTAAAAGACAACCCCCTGAGTTCACAGGAAGCCTGAGGCGATGGGTTTCAGATGTTTCAGCTCATGAGTGGGTCTTGACACCATGGGTGCTCTTTAGGACTTTGCTCTTCACCTGAGATGTCTGTGTGAGCAGAAGTGATGGGGATTCAACAGGGCCCTGCAGAATACCTGGGGAAAAGGAGAAGGCAGATTGCAGGATGCCTGTTACTCCGACCTGCTGAACCCCTCCTGATGCCTCCTCCTCCTCCTTACTCCACCATGGACTCCTGTAATTACAATCATCTGCTGGGGCTCTTTCCTTGCTGGTAGAAAATGGTAAGAAGTATCCAAATGGAGCTAAAAAAAAACCCATCCTGACCTGATGGGTGTTTTGAACATCAAATCAAAATCCAAGTGTCTCCAAAAGGGAAGAGAAACCAAGCTCTCAAATCCCCAGCTGCCTTCATACCCATTGATACGGCTGAGCAGGGAGGACAGGGAGGTGGATTGGGGTTCTCCCACTTCTCCAGATGAGGATGTGTTGGCTATGGGATGCTGGGAGGGAATGGGGAGCTGGCAGCCAGTGCCACTTCCAGCAGCTGCTATTGCAAATCATTCCCATGGCCAGGAGCCCGGATCTGGCCCAGATTTACCCAAAAGCAGCTGCAGATGAGCATGATGGAAACCTCATCCGCTGGAGCTTCTGCCCCGATGAAAGGAGCCATTCCACAAGCTGCAGGACACATGGAAGCTGGTGTTATTTCATGTCTCATAAACCCCAAGCTCTGCTGAAAGTTTTCCCATCACAGCCGTATCCAAAATAGCTTATTTAATGTGGATTCTCTGGTGTCTTGAAATACAATTGTGCTCAAGTCTTTGCTCTGTTACAGAAGCTCCTGGATTATCTCCCTTCTACCATACATTTTTTTTTTTTTTCAGAATTTGCACAAACTTCACATCTCTGAGCCCTCTTTTGTTCTGCTGGACAAAATGACCAGGGTTTTCCAAGCCCTGCAGGGGGACTCAAGTATACCCACACATTGTATGATCAGATAAACCTTGTTTCTTTTGGAAAGCAGGCTGAAAATTAAATCCAGAGCTCAGGACCGCTGCATTTCACTTTCCTTCTTCTGCTGCAGATTTCTGAAAATGATAGTTTCTAATAAAGTCCATCCTTAATTAATCTGTTTAAAATTGTCCATGTGGAAGCTGAGCCTCTGGCTGAAATACTGTTTTCTCATCTTAAGCTTCATCAAGAGAAATTAAATTATAAAATTAGCTGGTTTTACATCAGCACTTCCTAGATCTTGACTTTACAACTGTGAAGCTCCCTGGATGTGATGTTAGTTGTAATGAACACCAAAGAGAATATGAATTCAGGAATGACCTTACTGGGACAGATCAAAGGGGCCATCTGTCCCTGCAACTCACTTCTGACACTGGCCCATGCTGAGGAAAAGGGTATTGGAAATCAGGGGTCCTTCCCCTGGACATGCTTACAGACTTTCTCAGCTTGAGATTGCGTCCAGAATATTGTCTTTAATATCTAACCATGGACCTGCTCTCCATGGGGTCTTATTCTCACAAAGGCACAGTGAAAACCCGTGGTGGTTTTTTTTTTTTTCTGGAAACAAATACGTCTCCAATCCCAAAAGCGGTTGGTGCAAGACATAATAAATTGGCGAGGTTAGACAGCTGGGGCTGGGATTACAAATTATCCGAGACAAACTTACAAGGTTTTACTTCTCACTCGGCTTTCAGGTTGCAAATATGTTTTCCTTCAACCTACAATGTACAGGCACACTCAGAGTTTTATTGGGAAAGGCTTGAAGTAAATCTCTTTATTATTAAGGAGAGAGTGGGACTCGGGGCTTTGGATGGGGGAGATTTATTTCGGTTCCTGCACCGCTCCCATCCATCTCTGGAATGCCCCCGCAGTTGCGATGCGAGGAAGAGCAGCTTCATCTCCTATTTCTTCCTGACAAATGGCAAATTGCTCCAAGGGCCGAGGAGGTGAAAGAGATGATAAAAGTCCCTGTTTAGAATAAGAGGGGAACTATGTGATAAATTATTGTTGTAAATAACGCCAGCTCACAGATCCAAGGCCTCTTCAAACCTACAAAGCTTTAGCAACTTGAATTGACATAGAGAAATCACCCCGTTCACCAGTGAAGTGCACTTCTAGCGAAGGTTATTAGTTTGGATGACAACATATGGAGGGAGGTTGGTGACCTGGGCTGGGGACGTTTCTCCCCTGGCTTCCTCCTGCCCAAAGGGCTGTATTTGGATCTAGCTTCTCCTGAAATTTCTCCTGTGTCTTCTGCAGTCCTGTCTCTCTCTGGCATTTCTCGAAAGTGGCTTTGTCTCACCAAGAAGGGGTCATGGGCAGTAGAGCAGAGACCACCAGGGAGAGGGCTGCTCTTCCACACTGCATAGGATGTACAAGCCATGATCATGACCTGGAGCCTGTCTCCAGCTAGGGCCAGAACAAGCATTTCCAGGGAAAAAAAGGCAAGAAATCTTGCAATAGTTCGCTCATAACATCTTTCTAAACCACAGTTTATTTCTAGGTTCTTATATCTGAATATTAATAAGACCAAATTATTTCAGCCGCACATCTGGGAATCGGCTATGACTGCTAACTGATTCCAGGAAAAGATAGGCTAGGCTGCAAAGCCAGCCCTCAAAAATTAGAAAACAATGTCTCTGCCCCTTTCCTCTCTCCAGGAACGTCAACAGCAGGAGGTTTCAGGCACCAAGGGAGCACTGGCCCAGCACACCACCGTGGATCCTTCTTGAAAACCTTTTGACAGCTCTCTGCTTATCCCTCACACATCACAGGCACCCACCACCCAGCTGATCTGGTGTTGGTTTTCCTGGCAGGAGCAATTCTGCCTGCAGCTCCAGCTTTGCTGTAGACTTTGCACATGAGCTTCAGCAAGAGGTTTAGCTGATGTGTTTTCAGAAAGGAATAACAACACCTTCTTGGGCTATTCAGTCCAACACAAGCTATATTTGCTTGCACAGAAGTCAATATAAATGGAGTTGTGTCTGTTCTTCCTGGGGCTTAACAGAATACAAACAACATAAATAATTTCCTCTTTTTTTTTTTTCCCCTCGGTGTTTTAAAACATGAAGAGTGGTGCAGTAATGCATTTTTGAAAAAAACAGGCAAGGTGGTTTTTTTTGTTTTGCCTTTTCAAAAGCCTAACAGGCCATGTTAGACATGAAATCCCAGCAAATAAATGAACACCCTTGTCTGAACTCTGCTGTTGGGTCTGCTTTACATTCATCATAAACAGACAGTCTGAGCAAATGCAGTAAGAAGATATGCTCTCAGTACATTAAACTCACTCACTTTTATCACCCACATATGACTGTTTCCCCTGGGAAAATCTCTTTGAATATCTGTAGATTCAGATCTACAAACCGAGCCCTCAATCTGCATGAATCCACTCTCCATGGCTGTGAATTTTCACCACTCCGAGGTGAGACATAGGGTCACTTGCGAACAACTCAATTTTCAAAAAGTCTAAATAAAAGTCAGAGACTTCATTTGCAGAGTTCTCAATCAGCCTGAAAGGTTTACACAAATAGAGTAAAAGTTTGGACAAAGTCTCAAACCCAGCCATAAATCAGCGAGATATTAAAGCACCACATGGGTCTTTAGATCTTGCCCCAGGTTGGATGACGTCTTGAAACTGCGTGAAGTCTTCTATGCCATTAAGGTTGTGTAGCCCAGCTGATCGAGTAGGAGGTGGTGAACATTTCCAAAGGATGTCACCACTGCCCTTTCAGCAGTCCTTTCAAGGTTGTGGTTGATGCACCAGAGAACAGGGATGCTAGTCAAAGAAATAAGGTAGAGAGATGGATGAGCAGGAATCTCATAAAGTTCAATGTAGGGAAATTAAATTCTCTACGTTCAGTATCTTGGGTGGAATAACCCCATGTTGCAGCACAGGCTGGGACCATCTGGATAGACCTGGGGGTCCTGGTGGACTACAAGGTCCCCATGAGCCAGCAGTGTGCCCTTGCAGCAGAGGACGATCACATCCAGGGATGGACTAGCAAAGCTGTGGGTTATGATTCTTGCCTTCTGCTCAGGACCTGAAACCACCTCTGGGCTCTGGGTCTCGTCTGATCTCCCCAGCACCAGGTGGATGGTGACAGACAGGAATGAACCCAGCAGGGCCACCAAGATGTTGGGAGCGGAACTGTGGATGTGTGAGGAGAGGAGAGCTGGTTGTGTGCACTGGGGGAGGAGAAGACCTAGGGGGATTTTACTGCTGGATGTACTGTTCTTAAGGGAGGGTGCACAGGGACAGATGAGAGACAACTGTCACGGTTACAGCAAGGGAACTTCTAATTCAACAGAAGTGAACAAAAGCTTCCCCAGGAAGGTAGTCAAATCTGGGAACAGGATTCACTGAAGCTGTGGGATCTCCATTTACATTTATATTTTGATGTTCTCTGGAGACAGCCTCAAGAAACCAGATGCATTAGACCAGCCTTGAGCAGGGCTTGGATGAGAGATCCCCTCCAAGAGGTTCCCTCCAACCTGTTATCCTGCAGTTCCCCAAATCTGAATTTTCTTCTTCATGCTGTACACCAAACTCCAGCCACAAACCCTTTTCTAAGCAAACCATAGAATGATAGAGCCAAAGTCCACATCTAAAGTCCTCCCGTTTGTTAAGCAATTTTCCTCCATCTTACAGAATAAGACAAAAATGGAAGCCTCATAAAAGTCCAAAGGCTTGCAAACTATTATATATATATATGTGGAAATTTCACACAGGCATCTCAGAAAGCTGTGGGGCCACGGCTGAATCTGACCTTTCCCAAAGGCTGAGATCACCTAAGGGCTGCATTGCAGCAATGCTTGCTCACTTGGGTTGCACAAGGTAGAAATGCCTGTTGGCTGTGTTTTAAGAGACTTGGGGGGACCTGCATTTAACTGGGCATGTCACACATTTATAAGAGACAAAGGAATGGATATCTTGAGGAAGCATGTCAAAGGAAGCTTGAATCTGATGAAAGACGAACAACTAGGATACAGCTGGTAACTTGCCTAAATAGCACCAAAATATAGGCCGTATATTTAACAGATGTTTGTCTTTTTCTTTTTTTCTTGGTTATAATGCAGTACAGTGGTGACTGCTCTAGAAAAAATGACAGTTCATGTAGGTTAAACTGCAAAGAGGTGAAATTCATCCTATGCTTGATAGTGCAAGTGCCCATCAGCATGGGTGCATCAGAAGCATTAGCTATCTACCAACCATGACTGGCATTTTGGAGCAAAAAACATCCTTGTAGGTGCAAACAGACAAGCACAACATATTGCAATTCCACAGGAGGAATTCCTCACGAGGTTTATAAATATCTGAAGCAGCTGCACTAAGGACACAGTGGGCAGTTACCTGTTTGGCTTCATCCTGTGCTTCTCTTAATGTGCATGAAAAAATGAAACACTATCTTGGGTGAGAAGCATGTGATATATTCCTGCATATTCCTGCAGTAAGGAAAAGAACGGAAACACACAGAGATAATAACTCTTCCAACATGAAGGAAACAAAAAACTCCAGCAATGATATACAGCCTTTAACACCATAGTCCTTTCCCTTGCATAAATGTAGGTTTTGGAATGGTTTCTCCCCCTGAAAGTTGTTTTTCCTCCAGTCCTCTAATCCCTGCTCTCTCCTCCACCTCTGCTATCACTTCCTTTGTCTTGGCTCGTCCGTGGCTGCCGCTATTTAGATGAGCAACGGCGTCCCACCACGTGCAGCGGCAAGGCTCCAGCCAGCACGCAGCTCCCTGTGACTTGTGCCGAGATGCTGCAATTAGCTCCCAATCTGCTCCAATTTACCCAAGCTCCGGCATGTCTGACAGGCACGCTTTTATTCACTGTTGTCCATTCTGTTGCCAATGTCAAGCCTGATCCAAAGCCCCAAGTCAACAGGAGTCTCTCGCTGTCAAAATCCGCTTTGATCGCCCAGCGCTGCTTACAGGATTTTCAGTCTCTCGAAAAACTTCCTGACATTTATTATTTTAATTTAATGCATTGTAAAAATGAATTATGAATTCCGATATATTTTGGAGAAACTCTGCAAAATATATGAAGTCACCAACTGAGACGTAAATCACACGTCCTTTGTTGTTGCTTTCAAAATAAGATTTTATCTATGCGCTTATTAGCTTCTTCCAGGCCAAACTGTGCTTTCACAGTGCTTACTCATGTGAGTGATTGGAGAGATGTCAGTCCAGCTCTTTCTGGGAGCAACAGCCTGCCAGTGCACACCAATCATTTCCAATTGGGTCTTAATTAGTAAAGCATTAGTCTTTTTGTTGGTAGTGTTATTGTTTTATTTTTAGTTTCCTTTTCTTTTCTTTTCTTTTTTTTTTTTAAACAGAAAGACAAATTGTGCAAACCTTAATCACAAGAGTAAAATCTGCTCTTCCAAGACCTGCTTTTGTCTTCAAGACCTGCTCTGAAATGTGAGATGTAGAGCCATGAGGGTCATGTACGGCTTTGGACAATGTCATGATTGGAGGTTAGATGTTCTCTCCCTTTTTCCAGTTTTTCTTATTCTCCTTTCTCCCCTCTCTTCCATTGGTTTCCAATTCTTACCTGTCTCAGTTTGGACTTCCTCTCTGCAGACCAGGACTGCCTCATGTACCAGCACTGCTCCCCTACATCTCTTGGGGTTTCAGTCCCTTGACGCTTCCCACCTTGGGGAAGCCGTGACCTTTCTAAAACAGCATTTACAGTGAGTTGGTAGAATAAGGGTGCAAATGGGGAGAAAACAGACCATGGGAGCTTCAAAAACTGCACAGAGCTTATGTTGGTATTTATTCTCATCCCATGATTGGGTGTCCATGCCCCCCGGCTCCTGAAGATGGACTGCCTTTCCTCTTCAGATGCAGAATGGGGAAAGATGGACCCAGGTGGGGTTGTCTTCAAAAGTCAAAACCTTGCTGTGCTCACCACTTCTTCACTCTGTCTCTGCCTCCCTATCTCCACCAGACTTCATTTTCCATTTTTTTTCCCAAAAGTGTGTAAACATTGCTCCCCTCTGCATGTGTATTGGAGGGAAGGCTCTGCTGTATGAGTTCTCCAGACTGAAATATCTCTAGCCGTCCATCAGAGGACTTCAGTGTCCTGCTAATCCAAGTAATTCAAAGTGACTGCCAGCAGTCAGGCACTGCTAGGCTGTGTCTCCCAAGCACTACTGACTTTATCTGTTTCTCCTTGTCCCCAGGCATGACTGATAAGAGAAGACTGTGAGCAGGATCTGGCCCACAAGCAATGGGTTAGGACCACTCAACAGAAAGGTTTGATGTTCATGGTGCTACTAGTAAAGAGGTCCCAACAACTGTTACAGGCAGAATGGCTCCAAGTCATTCTTGGTTGTTTTCGAGAGAATTGCACACGAAATTAATTAGACTACAGGATTCCAAATCATATGCACTTAATTTTCTTGAGTCAGGTTCTCTTCTACGTCTCCTCTGCAGTCGTGGCTCTGACATTGCAGCCAAGTTTCTGATGCAGGGGAAAGTCCATGTTTTCTTCTGAACTTAACAGACCTGCTTACATAGAGAAATTTCAGGCATCCGTAGTGGGATGTGGGAAATAACAAGGTTTATCTCCAACTCCTTAACAACTGTATGTGTGTATGAACACAGATGTACATCTGGAGATTACCCATTTGTTGAAACCTCTATTATTTCTTCATTTCAGATCCATAGCTGCACATCACAGTTCATTCACCCTGTTAGCGCCTTGCTTACATTAAATATAGGTGCACGTGTCCACCTAAACACGTTGAGCCCAGGACTGTGTGGTGGTATCTCATGGTACCAGCATCAAGCCCCTGAGTTCCAGCCCCTTTGCTAAAAATAGTCAGTACCTCTGTGAACATTATCAAAGGTATAAAGATAATTCTTTGCATTTGTTATTCAATCAAGACTTTTTGGAATACTGGTTAATGCTTAGATGTGTCTTCTATAGGTGCTAAAACTCTGGTTTACACATGCATGCCTACTTTATGTAGTTCTTAAATATTAAGCTTTAACAGAAACATTGGCTGCGGGTAATATAAGATAATTGTTATTATTTCCTCTGGGGGTGATGTTTTACTGCCTTGGAGACAGTCAGCATTTGCATTAGATATAGATCATAAAGATACACGCACAGCAATTTCTATTGTTTACGGTTACAGCTCAGGCATTTCCTTCAGCGTCGTTTCGCAAAGGACCCCGCCACTTTCCCAGTGAGGTGCCTGACGAATTGCAGCCCCACGGAGCCAACGTTAATGGGAATGATGTCACTGCTTACCCAGCTCACCAGACCAGAAAGTGTTCCCTGGACCAACGCTGACAGCATCCCACTCCAATCCATTCCTGGTGCACGCCGAGCCAGGCTGAGGGGAACCAGGAGCACCAAAAAAAAAAAAAAAAAAGGAAAACCTTCAACCAAAACACTCCTGCATTCCCACCCACTTGACAGCTCCCTGTTTTACACCGATAAGGTAGACAGCCGGCTGTACCCCTGTAGCCATAAAACAACATTTGACAACTGTTTCGAATTTAAGCGTTAGCAGCAGGCAGATGAGAAGGGTGGGGAAGCCTTGCAGGGGCTGCGGGGTAGGTTCAGCCCACCTATAAATACTCTAAAATGATGCACTGCTCTGCTTGTTGCTCCAGCCCCACGGGACAGGACACATGTTGCAAAACCAGCCCACCGTTTGGCACTGCCGAGCGGTGTTAATCTCCCCTCCTCTGCAGGGGTCTGGGACTGAGCTAGTGTCTGTCTCTTGGAAAGGAACAAGAGACGTGCTCTGCTTCTGATCCAAACCTAGCTGGGGGTGAGAGAACGAGTGGGGCACGTGGAGGGGGTGCAAGAGAGAGGCACATCTTGTCTTTCCATTTAAGAGATCGTTTTTCCCCCTGTGTTGCTGTCCCCTCCTGCTCCCGTGGCTCAGTGCTGAGAGTGAGTTTATGATGCTGGGTGCATGCAGGAGATTTTATGAGAAATGAGCTGTTGCAATTCCAGGCTAGCAAGTGGAGAGGAGCTGCTTTAGGGATGAATGCAGCCCACTTGTGAGAAAGGAGAGGGCTCATGCTACGACCAAAGCCCTTCAGCATAAGCAAAAGCAAGACTTTTAAAACATAACCACCACTTGTGGTGGAGGGTGAGCCCGGGGCTTATAAAACCTGCTCATTACTAACCTTTGAGGGTAGAGATGGGCAGAGCAGGCCTTTAGTTGCTTTTCCAGGTGTTGCTAAACCAAGAAGTGTTGCTAACCCAGGAAAAAAAAATAGTAGATTGTTATTACTGAGATTGGTAAAACAAGCAGGAAAACAGTAGAAGCTGCTGCAGCCTGGACAAAGACATCAGCAAAGAGCAGAAACCCTTCCTGCATGCCTTGCATGGGGAGATGTGGTTCAAGTGCACAGAGGGTGAGGAGACCTACGATTCAGCCTGTGGTTTAGGATGTCCCATTCACCAAGTGGAAGTCAGTCAAGCATTGTCTTTGACAGCAGAAACCACTCCCAATGTGGATGTGCTTCCACCTGGGTAGGTTGTCTTTACCTCAGAAGCATCCCATGAGTATGGTCATTACACCAGGTGATTCCAACCATGGGACAGCTTCTTCCAGTAGCTGTGCTGCTAGGAGCAGATGTTCCTCCAGCCCACCCAAACATCTGCCCATGGAGAAGCTCATCTAGGTGCTCGCTAAGTCTTTTCCAACTCAAGTTCTGCAGCCCTCTACATCTCCAAGCATGATAGCTCCGCCATCCAAAGGTCATAGCGTAGACACAGCTTCTGGGAGTGCAGGGTCTTGGTAAATCGCCAGCCTTGCCCATTTAGGTGCTCAGGTCCAACACCAAAGGTCTGTGACATAGAAAAACAATGTTTCTTTCTGTAGTACATATAAACCCTCACGCTCCTCTTCTCCTCACACACAAGTCACATGCTGAAGACCACATCCAAAGCATTAAGAAGTGCAATAAAATCTGGAGAGGTCTCACCCAATGGGTGAGAAATTGAGTTGATTCTCCACCCCAAGACCACCAGGGGAAGAAGAGGCAAGCAGCTCCCGACAACCACGAGCTGGCCCCATGTGCTGGCAGCCCCGAAAGCCAAGCGTGCCCTGGGCTGCAGCAGCAGCAGCGTGGCAGCAGGGCGAGGGAGGGGATTGTCCCCCTGGGCCCCGCTCTCGGGAGGCCCCCCCTGCAGCGCTGCGTTCAGCTCTGGGCCCAGCACAAGGACACGGAGCTGCTGGAGCGGGCCCGGAGGAGGCCGCGAGGATGCTCAGGGGCTGGAGCAGCTCTGCTGTGGGGCCAGGCTGAGAGAGCTGGGGGTGGGGGGCCTGGGGAAGAGAAGGCCCCGGGGAGAGCTGCCAGCGGCCTGCCAGGGCCTGCAGGGGGGGCAGGGAAGCTGGGGAGGGACTCTTTGTCAGGGCTGGGGGGACAGGACGAGGGGCACCGGCTGGAGCCTGGCAGGGGGGAGGCTCAGGGGAGGCGTTGGGAAGAAATTCTTCCCTCTGAGGGCGCTGAGGCCCTGGCCCAGGCTGCCCAGAGGAGCTGGGGGTGCCCCAGCCCTGGCAGTGCCCAAGGCCAGGCCGGGTGGGGCTGGGGGCAGCCTGGGCTGGGGGAGGTGTCCCTGCCCACTGGGAACTGGGTGGTTGGTCTGTAAGGTCCCTTCCAGCCCAACCCATTCAATAATTCTATGATTAACCAATATGTGGTATATGCATTTTAAAGTGTTACAAGCTTTACTCAGAGTCATGCCTTGGAGGGACAATTTACACCCTTGCAGGTGGCATATTTTTCAGCTGTGCAGGCAACCTTTCCCCTCTAACTAACTTTTTCAACAAATTTCCATTTACAGGCCCTGCAGATTTCCAGTTATGAAATCTGCTGCTTCAGGACTTCTGTAAGACAAAAAAAAAAAAAGTCATCAGCACAGACTTTAAAATGCAGATTTCATCTCTACCACATGAGGTTATTCCTTCCAGCAAAGAGTAAAGAGGAGCTAAACTTGGTGCTATTAGGATTCCTGATTTGTGCAATGCCTTTCACACACTCTTTCCAGCTGAAAAGCTAATGAGACACTGAAAGCAAAGCAGAAAGCCCAGCCCATCTCAGGCCCTGATTTTAAACAGCTTGCCAGCACCAAGGTTAAAGAGGAGAGATGTGTGCCTCGGCTGTCCTTCTGCCTGGAAATAGCATGGGACATGACTTGAGCCCGAGAGGGCTGTGCAGTAGGAGATATAGGAAATATATTTAATTGGAGGCAGAGAGAAAGCTTTGGTCATGTCAAAGACACATGTACAAGCAGAGCTAACCCTCACTGTCACTCTTGTGACTCCAGTTAGAACTCCAGTTAGAAAGCTCAAGAACTGCAAATACTTTGTTCTGTTCAAATTTCATGGAGCCTTTTGTGCAAACTAGCTGGCAGTGTGTGAATGGGATAGCTTGAGAGAGCCGGAGTCATCAAATATTTGGGCTGAGGGGTGTTTGATGGTCTGCGGTGCTCCTTGCAAACTAATCTGAGGGATGCCTTAGATCTTCAGACTATCCAGTGCGGGGAAGGCCGTGACCCACTGCCGCTTTCATTTCTGTCCTAATGCACTTTGCATATTTGTCTTTGTCTCACTTGGGTGTGATCCAGGCACACATCCTTCAAACGAAACAAACCCACTCTGTCTGAAGGTCCCTTCTCTCTTGGATGGGAGCTGGAAGCCCACTCTGCTCAGTGTGTCCTTCCAGAAAGAGCGCCCAAAGATTTTTAACTTCTTTACAGCTCAAAGCGGGTATTAAAAAGGAGGCTGGAGCGAGTGGAATCCGTTTGAAGGAGATGCCAGCGTTGTCCCCCTCGGCAAACAGGCTGCCCACAAAGACAGCCCATCCTACAGCTCCCGCTGAGCGGGGTGGGCCAGGCTCCGTCTGTGTGCTCAAGGGGATCTTTCATACAGGCTCTGGGAGAAAAGCAAAGTGTCACCTCCTCTGCGGGGAATTAGTATTCAAATTATACAGGGCTCCTTGCAGCAAAGGGGCTGCAACGCCGGCTGGCAGCCGTTCCTCCCTCCGTGGTGACCTCTCTGCTGCAAGTATGTGCCCGCCGTGCCAAGTGTTGTCACTTGTGGCTTCCCACTGCTGGAGTCATTCAGACTCCAGGCATCCATCCCTGTTGCACAAACACTGCAGCTGGCATGAGTGCTAATACATACATTCAGATATAACTGGTCATAGGTGCAGAGCACCCATCCTCAGCCCCTGGATGGGCAGTTGAGCAGGACTCCTCATTTTTTGCTGTTTGTGCACAACAAAATCTCTCTTCTCTCCCTGCTGTCAACACACCTCAGTTCAGGTCCCATCCCCTCTGAATGCACATGGCAAAGCTTGACATTTTGTCTTCCTACTGCAACATCTAAGTATTTGCTGAGATTTCTTCCAGCAGAAGGCAACAAAAGCCCCTGCAAAGGAGCTAAACTCTTCTTTGTAGCTTGGACCTGCCAGCATCCCTGCCTGTCCTCCAGAGGTGGCTCTCAGGAGCTGGCAGCAGCTCTTCCACCTTAACCAGACTTGTGCCAATAGAACATGGGAAGCCCCAAATCCCCGAGTGGCTGGTGGTGTCAGGCAGCTGCGGGTCCCTGTGGTGCCAGCCCTGCTCCAGCAGGGCCACCCCGAGCAGGGGGCCCAGCCCCACGTCCAGGTGGCTGCTGGAGATCCCCAAGGAGGAGCCCCCAGCCCCTCTCTGGGCAGCTTGTTCCAGTGCAAGGACCCTTTTCACATCCTCATTAAATCCATAGTGATTACACTGCACATAGGGTGTTCCTCTGACCCCCTTCCCACTACTCTTTCTTTTTGGGACAGGTACAGAGGAGCAGGGGGTGAAGAGGAGTTTCTGTCTGGATGAGTAGATAGCCAAACAGAGTCCCCAAGGACTGATTTTCTTGGACCATGGACCACAGATGCAGCTTTTGGGCACATCTGGCAGAATATCCCAAAATGTTTTCTGCTAAAAAAAGGCATATATCTGCTGCTCTGAGGAGCCTGCTGCTGGAGGAGCCTGCTTGTGCTGCTGGAGGAGCCTGCTGACTGCAGAGGGAGCTTGAGGAGACGACGTTAGGTCTTTGCATGCTGGATGAGACCACAGTGTGTCTTTGAAAGATGGATGCTGAGGGAGCTGTTTACAGTAGCCAAAATGGGCTAGTTCCCTCTCCTTTTTTCTCCCTCTTCTCCTCGGGGTTTTGATAAGGCAATTACCCACGAAGCCTGGAGGAGGCATTTCTCAGCCTTCCTGGCGAAAGCTGAGTTGCAAACAGTGGGGGAGAAGCAGAACAGAGTAACACCTTCTTCAAAAAAGAAAAAAAAAATAAATTAAAAAGGAAACCAAGCCAACACCACCCGTTACCTGAGGTGATCAAGAGAAATTGCGGACTAACTGCCCACCCTTGTATATTGCTGGTTTCTCCATCAGATCACAACACGGAGGGGAAGGCAGCAGGAGGGGAGAGAGATTACTCGTCTCGGCTTCTCTGGCAGCCACCGGCTGCCGTTTACGAAGCCCTGGAAATGTACAACGAGCTTTACAAGGCACACATGCTGAAGGCTCTGGGTTTGGGGGGGTCTATGGATGTGGATCCTACCGCTCTTACACCGCTTTATCTGCGGGACACCTGGAAATCGGTCCCACTAGCTGCAGAGCGTGCGGGCTGCGGATCACAGACCCATCCCTGCAGCAGAGAAGGAAAGAGTAAAAATGTCAGGAGCTCATTAAAAATATAGAAGCCGAGGGAGTGTGAATGCAAAGAGCCTGTAGGAAGCACTTCAGTTCGAGTTACTGAATCCAAGAGCTGCTCTGTAAGCAAACAACTGCTTCATAACCCACGTTTCAGTGGAGAGAGGTGGAAACCTTCACATCGTCAGCTCTGAGACCTTGTATGAGGATGGACTGCTGACCCAGACTGAACATTTGAAGCAGGAGCAAGCTTGTAGGAGAAGGTTAAGCACCAAAAGCTCAGGCAAGTTCATAAGCAGGCTGATTTTCACCTTCAGCCTTCTGGCTGCAGAAAGCCTACAGGGTGTATGCAGCAACCCAGCTAGGACAAAACCTGGAGAGACACCAAGGCCACAAAAAACAAATATTCCCAGAGAAAACATTCCCAATCCCATTCTCATTCTTCCCAGAGAGGGGCTGGGGGGCTCCTCCTTGGAGATCTCCAGCAGCCGCCTGAACGTGGGGCTGGGCCCCCTGCTCAGGGTGGCTGGCACCAAGGGACCCGCAGCTGCTTTCTAATCTGAACCATCCTTCGATTCTGAGTATGCCCCAGGGCCAAGCATAAGACTCAAATCCTTCTTTTTTGAGGCCACTTGGGCGTGAAGCTTCCATTCAGGACCCTCGTCTCAGGGTAGGATTTGTCCTTTCCGCCCTCTGCAGAAAACATTTTGGGTTGTGGCTGGCACCGCATCAAACGTTTCCAGCACCTGATCTGAAGTAAAACATTAAGAATCGGATACAACCAGACTTGAAACAACACCAGCATTATTACAGGGAAAAAAAAAATCTCACTGGTGGCATTAATGAGTTCTTTGAAGGGGGCTACCAGCAAGATAATCCCTCCGCGCCTTGCAGACGGCGAGCCGGCCGGAGAGGGAAGATGCAAAACGCTGCAGTTTCTCCAAAACTTGCAGCAATTTTCTGCTGAAGAAATGTGACCACAGGCAAGGATGGGGGCTGAACCCACCGCCGCATTTTCCACCCGTCCCTCCTCGTGTGATAATTCACATTTCCTCAGGCGACGATTTCGACACAGCACATTTTTGTTGTCGCTGGCGTTCAAGGGCCTCCAGAAGAGGGGATTACAGGATGGGATAAGGCCTGCCTGCCCGTCTGATAAAGCCTAGCTGGAGATAAGGGCTCCTTACAGGTCTAATTTTAAAACTGGCCCCAATGCCCTTTGCTTCTCTTAATTCAGAGCCGATCGGTGCAGCCTGCAAAAAAGCAAAGAAATGGGTGAAGGGGCTGGGGAAGGCTGGGAGTCTGCATCCTCCTGTCCTCTCCCTTCCACCCCAGGCACAAAATGAGTCCCTGTGGCTTGAAGCATTTGGGATGCCATCCTCTTCCACTGGAAGAACAACAAGAGTCAAAAAACTCTCCTCCTAACACAATGCCCACCCACAGAACCAGTTTCTGGCAAGCTGAAGGAGCTGTGGGCACACACACAAAGCACGTGGATGGATGGAGCCAGATTCACCTCCTCTCCTGCCCCAGCATCAGGCTACCAATCCTCCAGGCTTCCCCGTGACTTAATTTAGCTCGTGGTGGAGCTCCAGGCTCTGCACTCCCATGCTAGCACAAGCAAGCGGTGCTTGGCCGTGACCTGGGGTGGGCTGGGGCTGCCTCCACCCAAGCTTCTTTGTGCAGGCCTCTAGGTTTGCCATTTATTTATCCACTCCTCCTTTTAAGCGTCCTTAACAGAGGGCCGGTTTTTCATCCTCAGGCAAAGACACGTCCCTAGTGACCAGCTTCAGAGCCAGAAAGGTTCATCCCACTGTCTCTATCCTCACATTTGCAATACTCAGATGCATTGCATCACTCCTGAGAGTTACTGCACTGAAACGAGAGAGATCGTCACCTGGTGCAAGCCCCACTGATGGCAATGGAAGTCCTGATTTACCCACAGGTGACAAGAGTCATCTGCTTTAAGGCACGTTTTTGAGAACAACCCATTGCCTGCTCCGTGGTTCTCTTTTTCTTTGCATTTTTGTGAAGGAAGGGAGGGGAGGGGAGGGGAGGGGAGGGGAGGGAAGGGAAGGGAAGGGAAGGGAAGGGAAGGGAAGGGAAGGGAAGGGAAGGGAAGGGAAGGGAAGGGAAGGGAAGGGAAGGGAAGGGAAGGGAAGGGAAGGGAAGGGAAGGGAAGGGAAGGGAAGGGAAGGGAAGGGAAGGGAAGGGAAGGGAAGGGAAGGGAAGGGAGAACAAAAAAGAACAAAAAAGGAAAAAAAGAAAAAGAAAATTAAAAAGAAAAGTATGTGCAAGCTTAGTTGGGGCATAATAAAGCCTGGAGTGTGTATATGGTACAGTCTGGAGAACCCAGCAATGAACCCACTGCATATAAACCCCAGTGTGCCTGGCTCCTCGTGCTTTGATCATTGAATAAGATTGCTAAAACATGCAAGCCTCAAACGCTGACCCCCGGCTATTTCACACCCCACATTAAAACCACGTCCTGAAACCGAGTTAATCTCTTGATTGAAAACAAAGGGAACGGAGGAAACCATTTACCTCCAGAACGTGCCAGGGCTGCCCCAGGGACACGTCGTGGGCTCTCCTGGGTCGTGATGCCTCCTTGGGCTCACGAAGATCGGTGATTGATCTGGAGAGGAGATGGAGCATGGCGGGGATCAGGGCAATGGAGAGGAGCTGAGCTGGAGACCATGAAGGGGCATGGGATAAATCCTGTTTCCAAAATTTTGCACAAATCAGGAGCAGGGCAGGAGATTTAACAGGCTGCTGTGCCGTTATAATCACATGCAGCCTTTGTGCCCAGCGGTGGGACACCGAGCCCGCACCCAACAGCCTGGCACACATGCACTCGATCACCAGCACAGCCACTTGCTCTTCCTGCCAGGAGGACTTTTATACCAAGATATTCTGGCCCCAAAAAGATCTTTTCAGTCATATTCACACAATTTCAGCACAAACTGGTTCCACAGAAACATAGAAAAGCAGTATATATCCACATTAGCAGAGGACACGCAAAGTAATGTATTCACATCAGCAGCAGAAACTCATTGATCTGAAATTATGCCTTCCACTATAACTTTCCCATGCAAGCTTTTGAAAGGCAGCTGGGCTGCAGAGAACCATAACAAACTTTTCAAGAGCTGACAAGTATCCAAAAATGTGTCTGCCTCTCCAAATGATTCAACCAACTTGGTTTGGAACAAAAAAAAAAAAAAGGGGGGGTATTTCAGCAACAGTTGTGCCACAATTTCCCATCTTTGTGCACAAATGCAAGATTTACCCTTCAACAGTTTCAGATCCTTCTCTTGTACCGTTTGAAAAGCAGCCCCAAAAAACACTGTCATCTCACGTGGCCCTTTAGAAAGTCGGTCTCAGACTTGTCCTTCAGACCATTTCCAGAGGGAACAGAGTTTTGCCTCCTCCGGTTCCTGCTGTCAAGTTTTCTTTGTTTCATATTTCAATCAGCCCTCCAGATTCGCTGTGCGGCATTCAACGGGGTCAATAGAAAGTTGCCTTTGACTGGTGAACAAAGTGGCGTTTGTGCACGAGAAAGAAACTCTGTGGGTTGCCGCAGGGTCAAGGAGATTAGAGGAGGCCAAAATTAATAATCAATTAATATGATGGAGCCAAACCCAGGGTCCTTCCATATCCATCTGGTTTTCCCCTGGCATACCTTTAGGATGGCCATTTTGTTCTCCATCATACTTTTGCTTGCAGAACCTCCTAAGACAACTTCATTTGGCTTTCTTTTTTGGTTGGCCTCCCCACACCTCTTCTGCCCCAGTGCTCTTTCTATCAATGTGCACCACCACAAATTCCCCCTCCTCTGCCTGAATAAGAGCTGGATCCAATTGTCTGGGGGCTAAGAGCACTAACAGCAAGGAGTGAGGGCTGAAACCCCCATAACCTCAAAGCAAACAGAGCTTGGCACAGCTTTTTATGAGAATGCCATAGGTCTCGGATTTTTATACAGAGAAAGAAGGCTTCTTTCCCCAAGCAAAGGCTTTTCATGGTCACCACTGTATCCAGGGTTAGCAGTGGTGGGTGGAACCACATTGATGGGCACATTTGTCTTGTTAACGCTAAAAAACAATAAAGCCTGTCTTTGCTTCAGCAGCCTTGACCCTGGGGCATTCAACACCAAGCCATAACAGAAGGAAACAGGCAGGGGACCTGGGACAGCTGGACCATGCCCAAAAAGCTAGGGAAAATCACCCGTTTCAAACCCAGGAGTGGGCAGAGAATGGGATTTTCCCAACACCTATCCTAACCTACCCAAAAGAAGCAGGCTTGGTATGTCAGATGGGGCTTCCGACTTTGTGTTTCTTTCCACACCTAAGGAGCTCGATTGGTTTCCCAGCCATTGATACTGCCTGTGTTCGTCTGTTTCAAAAGCCATGCATGACAAGGTAAGCTGAAAAGAATTCCCTCAAAAGCACCTCGGGGAACGTCCCTTTGTTTTTAAAAGAAGTCATGGCAGAGGAAGAGAAATATACCGTAAGGAGCAATCCTGCCTCTGCAAGATAAATGAAACAAAATTCTCATAAGTTCTTTTCAGCTCTCACTGCGGAGAAACTCGAGCCTAGACCCCAGATGCTTTATAGCTCTCGATGTATTCCATGCCATGGAGACACATAGGTCTATTCTGGTTGAAGATTTTGAGCCTCATGTTGGAGCCAGAGAGGAGCAAGTGCAGCTCCTTGCAGACGGCTGATTGCGTTTATTTACACAGAGCCTGGGGTGAGCTCATTGATCCTGAGTTTCACTGTTGTGAGCCAGGAGGAGGGGAGTGACTATCACAGGAGATACACAGCCAAATGCCAGCAAAACTGTACCTTGACCCTTATGGGTCATGTCCTGCGTGATTTCCACTGCTCTTGTCTCCAATTCAAGGAACATGTTAAGGATTTTAAAGATATAAGGAAGAAATTCTGTACTATGAGGGTGGTGAGGCACTAGAATAGGTTGCACAGGGAAGCTGTGGATGCCCCTCCTCTGGAAGTGTTCAAGGCCAGTTTGGATGGGGCTTTGAGCAACCTGACTTCGTGGGGGATTTGGAATTAGGTGATCTTTAAGGTGCCTTCCAACCCAAACCGTCCTGTGATTCTGTGATTCTGATGCAAACAGGGAACTTCAGATTTGTGTCTCTCTTCATCTGGTTGCCTTCTGTATCAATGTGAGGCTGTGAGGCTGAACCAATCCTGACGTGCCCCACCAGAGGGAAGATTTGCTTCAGGCCCATTGAGTTTCTGTGTCCCTTTCTAAAGCAACTCACAACTCGTTTGTGTCATGGGTTTGGGACAGCCTTTGTCTTTGGGATGGTGAGCTCCATCTCCACCTGACATTTACTGTCCTCAGTAAAATCTTTCTGAGTCTCATTTCCTTCCTGCAATGTGTTGATTATGCATATACCAGCCCCACCACACTGGAAGGAGGAAGGATACTGCACCTTGTGCAGTCACCTGCAGTGGGGATTTCATTGGCAATCTCCAAAGTTGAAGAGATGGGCAAACTAAATGTGAAAAGCAATGAGTAAGCAACAGTCACGACACCTTGGCCATCCCATAATCTGTGATTTGATTTGTGAAAATTTATTGCATAAATGTGGGCTACAACCCTCCTTTTTATGAGGAAATGGAACAAAGTAGAGTTTTTGAGACCATCGCCAACCAAAAAAGGTGCATGTGGTACAGGTACTATGCAACCAATTGTGGTGCATGTGATCCTTGCTCTTCCTACCTTTGCTCTTGATTCCTTCTGGAGCCAGACATTGCCCCCCTAAGCATTTCACCAGTCCTGTGAGTGTGAGCCTATCTGCTCTAGGATGAGGTGTGCCCTGCCATCCCATCCCAACCCATCCCATCCCAACCCATCCCATCCCATCCCATCCCATCCCATCCCATCCCATCCCATCCCATCCCATCCCATCCCATCCCATCCCATCCCATCCCATCCCATCCCATCCCATCCCATCATTCACCCCATGGGCAAACCCTAAATGTCACCTCCAAATGCAGTCATTGAAGCAAGACTCAAGACGTGCTTCAAGACAGTGATAATGATGAAGGAGGTTCTCAAGCTTGCCAAACCAGATGTATTCGAGGTGCATCCTCAAACAAGGTGCTCCAGCTGGCCTCCTTTAGAGCCTTAACTCTCAAATACCTTTCTTCACTCGTGTCTTTGCTCAGATTTCCCCTGATTTCTGTCTCAGCAGGGCTCATTAGCTCTTCACCTTTCTTGGATATTTCAAAGGAGACAAGTCTTGCTTTATATGGGGTTGCTGAGGGACACAGAGATGAAGGTTATTACCAGGATCTTCTGAGACACCACCCAAGCTTGAGAACCTAAATCAATCAAATACAGGGCCTGTACCAAAGAGGGCACTTGGCCTGATTCAAATGGCACAAAGCTATCCTGAATGCAGCCAAAGGAGGAAGGGCTCGTGTGCTTACACTTTTATTTGAGATACCACAATGCAGTCTGAGGCCCCATCTCAAGGAGCTCTGTGACCTGTCCTTACCCATGCCAGATTGAGCAGTTATTTCTTATCAAGGTCCTCAAATCCGAAGTCTTCTCTGGGTCACCAGGTCAAACTGCGTATTTCATTACCAGTGAGCACAGGGACGCTAAAAGTTACAAGTGTTCAACTGTAGGACCCTAATTAATACCCCACATCTCAACGTGGTGGACACATTGCCTTGTACATATGGCCTCAAACCTTGGCCTACATTCATCTCTCCATACCAAGGCTGTATTCAACCTCCCACAGCTGCTATTTACCAATTACCTTTCTTCGTGGTCTGAGGAGCAGGAGCTTTCTTTTATGTCCAGTCCAGGGACACAAAGAGCTCCGTGGATATGTTTCAGTAAGGCTCCATTTGCATGCAAACACAGGAATGAGCTGCAGCCCACAGCTAAGCTCCAACCAGCACTCAAACGATAGGAAACAAATCACTCATATGTGTGGGACATGCTATTTCCTCACAGAGAAATTAGCGTTGACCTTCTGCAAAACTGTCAGAGGGTCTTTTGTTTAGCTTTCTCCAGATGAAGAGCATTAAGTAAGGGGCATAGGCAGCGGATATTTTTCTCAGAAGAATTTCAAGGTGGGTGTCTCAAGCTCATCCTCTGCAGCGAGCTCTCAGGGTGTCCAGTCCACTTCTTTTTCCAACTTAACTTTGCGATTACACATGTGTTTCTGCTCTGGAGAACCAACAGGATGGAAGAGGATGGTGCTGAAAGATGTGGCAGGTAAAAGAAATAGCCCATGAACCTGGGTGTTAGAAATGCTGAATTCCTTTCTGGCAACTGTTTATAAATGATCGCCTCGAGGTTCTGCTCTGTAGACTTGAGAGCATGCAGATGGGATGAGGTGGTGCCCAGTCCAGCCACTGGGACCAGCCAGGTGGTCTGGCACGAAGCAAATGGGGACAAGACCTCGCAATCCACCCACGAGCTCTGTGGACTGAGCACAGCCAGAGCTCTCCTTCACATTTCTACCCACCTCAGCCTAGCAGGACCGTGTTTTGGCCTCCTCTCCGTGCCGTGCAAAGTCTGTTTAAGCAGGGGGGGGCTGCCAGCTTGGACCAGACCCCTGAGCAATCCCATGTCCTGTCTCAGACTCTGGCAAGGAATAAATGTGTCAGAAGAACTGCAAGAAAAATCCAGAATAAGCAAACGTGGATCAATAGCAGGAATCTCTTTCTAACTTCCAGCAAATATTGATTTAAACCCCCAGAGCAGACATGGACAAATATTGTCTCATCAAACCTTTTCGGGAGATTAAAAGTGTCTTTTCAATGGGAAAAGAAAATCTGCACTGTTTTTGTTTGGTTTTATTTGAATGTTCTCCTTTTTTTATTTTTTTCTTCTGAAAAGAAAGCTCAAGTATTTTAATTTTTTGGACTCTGTGTTCAGAAATACTCCCACCATTCTCTAAGAAAAAACACCCTGAAACATTAAAAGGAAATCAACATTCCCTGCAGAAAGAAATTGGAGAATTACATCAGAGTTGTACTGGCGAAAGAAGATTTACCTCCCTTAAGAAATTCTAATTTTATTTGTAACACAAAAACTTATTATTTTATTTTTTGATGCTTTAGCCACTATCATGGGAAGAATGTGCCAGAGTCATGGACATTATTACAGTGTTTTTAATTTCTTCCCGAGGCTGATAATCTCCCAAATAGCCAGTCTTGACATTTAAGCAGGGAGTTATTCGTGGCAAGAAACTGAAACACATCCAACACCAAAGCTAGCTGAATAAACAGAGCAAAGCAAAAACTTCGTTAAGTGCAACAAGGAAAAGGCTGAAACAGAGAGAGGGGCTGGGACGAGGTTTCAACCGATAACTTTTACATCTGTGACAACTACCTGTAACACCAGATTGTCCAACTGCAAAAGTGCTATAACAATGCAAAGCTGAGGCTGGCAAAGCCATCATCTCACAGCTATTCAGTTCTCCTATCCCTGGGCTGCTGCTAGGAAATGAGTATAGCCTGGTCTTTAACTTGCCTGCATCCATTGTGGGTATGCTCAGCTCCACGTGGGTATGCCGTTTTCTTCCCCATTCCCTGCTCCATAATGTGCCTTCTCTCTCCTTTAAGCAGATTTTCCTCTGCAGGATGTTGTGATGTGAGCGTTAGTCTGGTGGCATAAACTGAAGATTACTGACCTGCGTATGTCTTGTTGAATTTGATAGCCAAACTCTTGAAGACTTCAATGAGAGAAGTCAGGCCCTGTACGCAGGAATGCAAGTGCATATGTGTTTGTAGAACCATAGGATCATTCAGGTTGTAAAAGGCCTCTAAGATCATCTAGTCCAACCCTTAACTCCCTTCCCCTGCAGCGAGTCCCTGCAGCTCCATCAGGCAGGAGGTCTCTGGGTCACAGGGGAGATGAAGTTAATGGCTTACTGGGTGCTGCTGGTGCTGGCTGGAGAAAGGCTCCAGGGCTACTGGAGGGAACTGGTACTATGGTTGTCTGTCTCCACCCCTACCTTTTTACAGAGCAGCAGGGACAGATCCCAGATAATCCCTGTGGAAAAGCAGCTCCTGGACCCAGACTCTACGGAGTTCACTTTCTCCTATTAAATAGCCACTGCTCACAACTAACAACATGGCCCTGGGGTTTCTCAGGTGCCTCCCTGTCAGGACTTGGGACCATTTAACTGATTTGCACTTTGTGAAACCCCACCATGTCAGCCTGTTCCAGTTCAGAACATCTACTCCTTCTCCTTTCCTACTCTCCTCTTACCAAACCTCCTCACCCCTTGCTCATGCTCTGCTGCCTCATTCCCTTCTTCACCAGCACAGGCCACTTCTGTGGGACCCTCTTCCCAATCCTCTAAACACTAAAAGCCTCAAGAGGATTTAACCTATGGAATCGAACTTCAGTCACAATATCCTAAATAATCCAAGTAAGAATCTAATTGACAAGTAGCCACAGAGACGTGTCTCTGAGCACCAGCCTGGGGGAAGGAATTTCCACAGATATTTCAAACATTTAAATTCCGCCTCTTTTTTTCCCTTCCCCTCTAATTCCAAGATCTCAGCAAAGTTCAGAGGTGAGTGGTTGCCTCCTCAAAGAGATCGTCAAGGTTTTGAAACAGATAGAGCTCTTCATGCCTGGGAGCTACAAACCATCTCAGACTTGCTGGGTCTTCATGGAGTGGGTGAGTCCCATAGCTGTAGGGTTTTTTACATGTTCCTTAGGATTATTCAGTGGTGACCACTGTCAAAGACAATATGTTGAGTGTGCGTCAACGTAGCACAGCAATGTCTCCAGTCCTAGATAAGTTTGGCACTGGTTTTGGTCATCTTTTCTAGATCCTCACCTTCTCAAAGATGTAAGTTTTCCTCTCCACTCTGTGAAGATCAAAGATCCCAGTCCCAGAAAAGCCCAGTTCAAGATCTTTTTGGATGATATCACCCATGCCTCAACTCCCTTCATGTAACAGACCCCATACAGGTTAGCTGCCAGTTCCCAAACAAATCCTGCTTCCAGATGTGCTCATGGGCTACTGAATTGCACCTGCAGAGCTGGCGGGGTGACAGGACAGACAGGGTGACGTGCCAGAGACCGTAAGTGTGACACCCACACATGGGCAGTCATACAACCCTGCAGATGACATTTTTGTACAAAGATATCATCTTTATAGATCTTTATAGATCTTTATAGATATTTTTATACACATAGATATTTATACATATATATAGATATATAGAGAGAGATATAGATAAATAGATATATAGATATCTATTTATACATATAGATATTTTTATACATATAAAGAGGTCATGTTTATACATATTTTATACATATAAATATGTCATCTTTATACATATTTTTATACATATTTTGTATGCTTTTTTGTACATATACATATTTTTTATACATATTTTGTACAGAGTACAAAGCAGGATAAAAGCCTTCACACCCAGCTTTGCTGTAAGGTTGTCTCCTGCTGGAGGGGCTGAGGTTTGTGCTAGGGAGCTTATCTGCTATCACACCAATCTGGTACTCTTTAGTAGACAAGGTTTCCATCACACCAGGCCTTCTGCAGGTCTGAAATAGGAGCAACAAAATGAAGTGGTGGTTACACTCTGCTAGCAAGTGTTTGGTGTTGAATTAGGTGTGTTGATCATCCAAAAGGGTGTGGGGGGGAGTGTTAGCTGTTTAGTAGGGAAAGGAAGTAAGATGTTCAAAGATGAGCAACAAAGCTGGTGAAGGCTCTAGAGAGCAAGTCTTGAGAGGAGCAGCTGAGGAAGGAGGTTGTAGTGAGGTGGGGATTGGGCTCTTCTCCCAAGCACCAAGTGATGAGACAAAGGGAAATGGCCTCAAGTTGCACCAGGGGAGGTTTAGGTTGGATTTTAGGAGAAATTTCTTTACTGAAAGGGTTGTGTGGCATTGGAATGGGCTGCCCAGGGAAGTGGTTGAGTCACTATCTCTGGAGGTCTTCAAGAAATGTGTAGATGTAGAACTTAGTGACATGGTTTAGTGGTGGACTTTAGGACTAGATAAAGGTTGGACCAGATGATCTTAGAGGTCTTTTCCAACCTGAACCTCCCATCCAATCTCAGACTGGTGCACAACAGAACAGCAGCCAAAACACAGGAACTTGAACGCATTTTATTTGGGTTTTAAATTAACTTTAGGCATTGCTATCTCAATTGTGTGCTTTCTGATACTCTCCCAGCTAGTTTCTCTATTAAAATTAACATAGTCAGAAGGGATTTCTTTTAACAGCATTTGAAGGACTTATCACATGGATCCCAGGTAGCTGCCAAAGGTCTGGGAGAGAAATACCATCCACCTGCTGCTTCCCCACACCACTCCATCTTTATTTATGGTAAACTTCCAGGAGCTGGGCTGAAACCGAGCACCGGGCAGATACCTGACACCAGGACTGAGCCAGACTGTGGCCTGATTTACGTGGGGGAACAAGGCCAAAGTGAAATACAACTGCACGAAGGGAAGGAGTTGGCACTGCAGAGTATGGATGTGTGCGCTCAGCCAACACTCGAGGTAGGCCATTTCAGAGCAATAATTTTGCTCCTCCTGTACTTTTTTTGTCTTCCTTATTTTCACATAAAAACCTCCAATGGCCACACTTAGCTGTTACTTCACATTTCTTAAGGTCATTTACACCCAAAATGTGAAAGATTAGATCACTGCCTCCAGGCTTGGATCTTGGTTATGCAACCGTAGACCTCGAGCCACGCCAGCCGTCTCTGCGGGGTTGTCCCCACAGCAGACTGGTCCATGAAGGCATTAAATAGGCCTGTGTGTGGCCAAATGGTGTAGAGCCCAAATATGTGTAATAGTTTTCAGATTTCATCAAATTCCCACGGAACTCTGTGCCCTGTGTCTGTGCCATTAACCTCTGAACTCTCCATGAACATAACACCCACGGCTGGTACAAATATAGCCACGGCCAACGTGGACACCTTGGCATCACCACCACAGTACTGAGGACTAGGAAACTCTTAAACTATGATTTAAATGGCATAAACTATGATTTAAATGGCATTATTTGTATAGTTAGCTGCCCGATATTTGGCTTTCACAATAGCTGTAGGCTGTGAAAGGTTTTGACTTTTGCATATGGGGAAGTGTTTAAAAAGCTTGCAGCTCCCATCACTGCTTTTAAAGGATAATAACAGCTCTTTATAGTTCTGAGAGATATTTTAATACTTTTTTTTTTTTTATCAGGAACTTCCATTGTTTTTCATTGCTGGTCGTTGGAGGTGGGAGGTTGGTTGAGGGGAGCTAACACTGCTGGCACAGAAGGCTGCAGCTGTTTGGTCTGGGATTGGAAAGGCTGAATCACTCTTCGGGGTGAAGTCCAAAACTTCCCACGAATTGGTCCCACCCCAGCAGGGGACGGAGCTTCATGTATGAAAAATCCAAAAGATGAGCGGGAGGAGAAACAAATTTGGTTTATTGAAGCTTTTTTCCTTCCACAAACTGGGGGCTAAGAAGAAATAATAAGACAGTGATTATTATGGTCACCAGATGGGTCAGCCACAACGGTTCATCCACTCCTCGGAGGGACCAAGCAAAAAGAAAGGAAGGATTTGATCTGTTGGTATTAACCTGAGGTAACACGGATGCACAGTGGGAATGGGAAATACCTTCCACAATACAGGGACAGGCTGCTGGACGCTCTGCCCAAGCTGCAGGTAAGGCCAACCAGGCAGCAGCAGATATAAAGACTGGCAGGAAATGCAGATCTCAGCTATGAAGATATTTTGGGGTTCCTTGGAGCCATGTCAGTCATGACAGACTTCACCACCGTCTATTTTATCTACGTTGCATTAAATGGATTGCATTAAATGTCAGATTGCATTGGACCTGCTCATCAATTGGGAAATCAGTGTGGCTCTGTGCTTTGCTTGTGGTGTTGTACTTCTAAAATACTCCTCCCATGACCTAGTGTTTTATATGAAGAAGTCACTTGAGGTATCAAACCACTGCACTTGTGAAGCACAAACACTTACTGGAAAGCCTGAAATGATGCAGGGAGCTAAAGCATCATGCAGTTTATTCTGGCAAGTTAATGTTCAGATGGCCAGAGCATGATACCGCAGCACTGTCAGGATGGCAAGGTGTATTGATTGGATCTCCAGATTAATTAATGTGCTGTGAAATGCATGGTGGCAATGCTGTACACTGACCCTCAGCAGACACAACATCATATTCAGCTGGTGAAAACACTCTAATTTCAGCCTGGCTGAGATGTACGGTCCCTAGTGTCTGCTTCATAGACTAAAAGCAAATAGCCATGGGAAAAGACAAAAAAAAAAAAAAAAAGAAGAAAAAATCATCAGACCGCTTGCCCACCACTCCTGCAGCCCACCCCACAATCATCTTTGCTATCTCCAAGGGTGACTTTCAAATTCTGCTGAACCTCTTCCTTTCGTTTTAAAAATTATTAATCTCTATTCTTTCCCAACAAAAGGACCTACAGCCAGCCTCACATTCAGCAAGGAGAACCAAGGAAAAGAGTGAGCAACCTTTCATTTTAGACACCATCAGTCATGGGCTACTGGGTTTCGGTAGAGGAGCTGACAGGCAATTGTGCCAGGCTCAGAAGGGAGCTAGATGTAGGCACAGCTTGTTAGAAATGACCCGGGAGCTGTGAAAACTTGCCTCCTTTGAAACACGCCACGGGTACGAAACAGTTTGATTTTGTGCTCCATTTAATGCGGGCTCAGCATGAGCTGGAGATGGGTGCCAAAGTGAAGCCAAGCAAAAATCACTCAGCCGAGCCTTCCCAATGCCTTTGCTGCCTGCCAGGGCATTTGGTTACAGAAGCGTGAGTTTCTCGTGCTCGTGCCAAATATATTGCTACTGGATGAGTAATTTTACCTTTATAAATTGAGCCGTCACTGGGGGCAGACAGATGGTAACACAGAACTGAGCACACTTCTCACAGTCCTTCCCACCCCGGTATCTCTGGAGCGATCTGAGCTTAGTAGTATTGCTCCAAGCACTTTCATTTTAAAGATGGATCTGGATTCAACAATAGTCCCTAAATTGTGTTTTTCAAGAGTTGGAAATTATTTTGTTTTTCAGCCCAGCTCTTTGCTCTGAGGTGGAGAAATGTGATTTTATGGATTCCAAAACTGGTACTTGACAAAGTCAATTGAGTTGCTCAAGTTTCCCACGGAGATGAATTGGTTGAATAATGGCACTTATGGTTAACTTTTTCTATTAACATTTTAGAACGTGAAAAATGAGTATAAAAAGTGGGAGTCTTTTTTTTTTTTTTTTCATAGCGTTAAAGATGTTTGCAAAGTAACCAGCATGACTGAGGATTGGTTCCAAAAGCATTTCTATTGTATCGTATCAGATCTTTTTTACATCTACTTTGTCAGTTCCATCTTTCCTCAGATCTGAGGCAGAAGAAAACAGACAGCTCCTAATTTCTGCTCTGTTCTGCTTAAAACTCAAGTTAGGCGTTTACTACAACTCAGTAATACGCCTCGATTTTCTTAATGGGAAAACCTAAATCTCTCCCTGCTTGCAGTTCTAAAAACAGTGCAAAATCACTGAGAAAAATAAATTTTCCTGAGCAAAATCAATTCAGGCATACACAGCTGGGATGGAGAAGATCTTATATTTTCCTCTTAATCTTAAATGGTAAAAGAAATATTAATATGTTAAATGGTTTAAGTGATTAAAGCAGGAAGAAAAGGAGAACGACCACTGAAGATCTGGGTCATAACTTCAGGGGAATATCAACTGCTGATCTTTCTCTATGCTGGGATTTTAGTTGGATTATTATCTGTAACTGGACTTTTTCCCCCATCTGCCATTATGCTGTTATGATTATCATTTCAGAGGCCAACAATATTTTAGCAAACATCAGTTTGGCAGTGGGGAGAGTATAAAGACTAGCTGTTGTCTTTTTAATGAAGAGTGAATTCATATGCAATAGGATGCCAAGACTTAGTGATGGAAGGGACCATCCTTTTACTGAACTTCATGTAAGTGCGATACACAATTTCTTCCTCAGAAATGTATTCAGACAAAGCAGTTGAACTCTTCCATGAAAAAATGTGCCTTTTTCATTGCTAATACTAGATATGTAAGAAGGATGACTGTGTGCCGTTGGGAGGGAAAACCTTTGAGGCTCAGATGGCTCTTCAGGCTGTTCCTGAAGACAAACTGTGCCTCACACAGCTAATGTTCCCACTGAAATCCAATAAGATGAGTAAAATGGGATTCAAAAATCCACAGCTTGAATAATACTCCCCTCCTATCAAGCTCTCTGTTTTTACAGCGCTGTTACTGTTATATTTGGACGCAGCAACCCACATTTCCTGCTAAAACTCATTGCCATGATAATTTATAGCCCTGTTTCTACAATGGGTTGAAGGTTCCTTGGACTGCAATAGCAAAAATGCTTATCTTGCTGGTGGAGGTCCAGTGGTCACCTGCCTGAGGTGCAGGAGGCTCATCTATCGGGGAGAGCGCGTTGTTCAGCAGAGAAACTGCGATGCTCTTTGCTGATGAATGACTATTTTCATGCAGGAGGCATCCCAGCCTTCGCCCCTCTGGAGGCTGCTCCACAACGAGTCAAGGAAGTGGTGCTAAAAGCAGCTTTCACGGGGATGAGCTGGGAGATGTCTGCAGTCTTCACGTGCCCTGTTCTGTCTGTTACAAGGTTTGATTTATTTTCTAGCCCAGACCTGTGAAAACTCCAGGAAACAACTGAATTAGTTATGAGGCTGACTGTGATACGCGTTTGAACTTGCATGGAAAAGTCTAAACTGTAATTTGATTTATGCCTGTAACAACACTCGTGTTTATAGTAATAAAGGGAAAACATATATGATAACTGCCCATAAAGAGCAGTTATCTGGCTCTGCTCTGAAAATGGACCAGAGAACCCCAGATAAGACCACGTTCAAAGTGACAGCACCATCTCCCCTTATTTGTCTGTGTCTAAAACACTAACAAATGTGTCCAAGGAATGGAAAATGGACCTCTCATAAAAGTCCTTTCAGAGTGCCTTGGATAGAGCAACAAATGGAGTTCAGGGCTGGGATCCCCTTCCAATGAACCCCGAGATCTGCATGTGCACCAGTGCTCACACATCTCAGCTACCTTGGATTAACAAAACTCCTGTCTTACTCTTATAACAAATGTGCTATGGTTATGTTTTGTTTTCTGTGCAATTTACCTTATTAGTCCCAGAAATAGTCTTCTATTAATGTAGTCTTGTTAACAGATGAAAAATGGACATGAACACCAACAGAACCCACCTCTAATCAGAGTGCCCTGTCCCCAGTGCTGGTCTCACTGGTGCTCCAGCACCTCCAGGACACTGGGACTGGGGCAAACCTGGGTGGAAGTGGGCTGCAGGAAAGTATGTGGAGGCAAAGAGCAGCTCCAGAAATTGAGATCTATTCTGTTGGTCCCTTTTCCATTTTATCGACGGCTCACAGCTGCAGGCAGGAAACTTTTTTCCATTCCCAAGTCTATCAAAAGCTCCCAGTACAGCTGTGAGCAAACCTCTGTGACCAGCAATGCCTGGCCATTAGGTGTCTACTGGGCTGGACACGGGTCTGGATGCTGCATGAATGACCTGGTTCTTCTAGGCAGAGTCTGCAAATACTTTTTTATTTCAATGTGGCTCATATTTTGCAAAACGTTTTGGCACATCGAGCCCACAGGATGGGTTTACCATGTTATGCAGGTTCCTCAAAGCACAGAGAGGCCTCGTAGGATTTTCAGAAGTGTCTAGGCTTTGGATTAACAGGTTGAAGCCTTCTCTGGGAGCTTTAGAAAATCCCAGCAGCATCACTCTGAATCTTTCAGCTTGCTTTACTTTCTCCAGGACAAAGCCTGGTTTCTGCTACAATTTCTGATGGCTAAAACCTATTTGTCGTTACCAGAAGGTTACCCTGGTAGTTAGAATTTCTTTTTCTAGGCTACGGAGGAGATTACTTTACATGATGCCTTTCATCTTTCCTAATATGCTCCATACTATCCCCTTGATTTCTTCCATCTGGGCAAATCTTTTGTTGACCTCACCTGAAATCTAAAACCTTTCAAAATAAGCCCTTGCACTTCTCTCCTCTGATCCAGTAATGGTGGATGTGACTGGGAGGTCAGGAGGCTGAGATTAGTCGTGACCTCACTCTTGGGCTCCGCACTGGCAGCAGGTTAGAGGCTTTGAACTTGGCATCCTGACAAATTGTTATTACTCCATAGCAAAAATCAGCTATCCCTCATGCCTGTGGGAGGGTGGGGGGTGAGAAGACAAGGAGATGGATTCCTTCAGAGAGCAAAGCTATTCCACCCAGCATGACACCGAGACAGGAAGGTTTAACCCAAGAACCCCAAGGTAAAATCTTGACAGACACTAACTCCTAAAATACAGCCTAGAAATGCTCTTAATTGAATCCTAACCAGTTCAGATGATGTGGGCAGTGAACACGTCTTGAGCTTTTATTTTTAGAAGGTGAGCTGCCAATCCCTCATGAAAACTGAGCAGGGACCAGATTTCTGCACTGAATGACTCTCACATTTTAGAAATCCAAGAATAAATAGAGTCAGACTGACACGAATATTTAGTCTGTAACTCCGAAAGACATGACAAGATCTTTGGAGCCATCTAACTCAATGCCCCACTATCAGAGGCTTTGACTACGGATGTTATTCAGCATATCCACCTCCATCTTAAGAAATACATTTTCATTTCATTTAATGCTAACCTTTACTATCCTCTATTTTTAGCCTAAAGAAAACGAAGCTATTGCAATGTCCTCTCTGTCAGAATGTGGGTGTGGTGTGCTCATCTGTCCATTCCCTCCACTGGAGCATCTGACTGCGTTGGCCAAACTCAACCACGCTTGTTGGAAAGTAGAGGCCGAAGAGACTTTGCTTGGCATCCCCATGAGAGCAAGACTTTCTAGCCAGTCAAGAAAAGAGAGGCAGACCCATAACCACACCAAAGCCAGACAAATTCGGCTTGGAAATAAAGTCTGTGTTTTTAACAGCACGCCTGTTAAATGAGAAAAACTTCAATCATATTTCATGTCTTCTTAGGCAGCAAAGTCAGTTAGCCTCAAGACACAAATCCAGAGGAAACCTGGCTCCTTTCGATCCAGAACTACCTGTTACATAGATTTTAAAGTCACAGTGGGCCATAAGATCATCTATTCTGAGCTCCATATAATATGGACCATAAAATTGCATACTCCAATCAGGAACCCAATAACTTGTGCTTGGCTAAAACCTCTGTTCCAGCAGGCATCTGCTCACAATTTGAAAATATCTGAAGAGGAAGAATCTACTACTTTCATTGGTATTTTGTCTCAACACTTAATCATTCCCACTGTTAAAGCACTGGGCCTCATTTTGAAATGAAATATGTCTGCTTTTAGGTTCCAGCCTTGGACCTCTGGTAGACTACAAGGCTCTGTTGCCTCTGGGTGTTTTCTCCTGAGAAAGAACTTCTGACCCTCTTGAGCTTTCTTTTGACCTTCTCCTGGTAAAGGAAGCAGGTGGAGATCTATCATGAGCCATGTTTTTCCTTGACTTTTGAACTTTTTTAACTTTTCACATTTCTTGGGGGGAGCTTTTCAAAATATGATGACATAACAATAGTTTGGACAACACACAAACCATTTTTTTATTGGTACAGTCAATGCACATGAGGGGACCTAAGCAGGGAGAAGGGTGAAGAGGCAAGAATTCAAACAACCCAAGAGTCTTCTTTCTGAGACTGATGTGGGCCCTTGACAGTGTTAAAATGTTCGTGTTTTTTGATAACATCATCTCATCTCCTAAAACTGTTAACGTAGAAACTAGCTTTCCAGAGGAAGTCAGAGGAATAAGCAGGGACACATTCAGGACTCATAAGAGGCTTCCACTGAGGATGGGGAAGTGCTGGTGAAGACACAGAACTGAGAATGTGATATCCTCATGGCTTGCTGCACGTGTCTCAGAGACACCTCATGGGTGATGCCACACAGACCAAGCAGGCAACAAGACTTCAGGGCAAGGCATGATCAGGCATGAACCTGCTTTGAAGTTTCAGGTGATTGTTTGGGGAGTGTGAACGTTTCTCTTACAAGGTCCCAGATGGAGTCAGGTAGAGGGGGATCAGCATGAGGAGCAAGAGAGCATATCTGTTTCCCTTTTCTTCAGGTGGGCAAGAGCACGCAATGCATAGTTCACTCTTCTCCAAGCTGCAGGAGCAACTTGTCCATCGCCATTGCTGCATTATCCAATACCTAGAAGGAAAGGATGTGTAGATGTGTGTTTCCACATGTGCACGGGCACCCATGTAAATGGTGGCTCATGCAGTTTCCCTTCTGGGGTTCTTCCAGAACAGCCTGGCCAGGTCTCATCTCTTGTTCTAAAGAATGTCCAAATATAACTGCAGTAGACAGGTGAGTATGGATGATGTTCAGTCAACCTGTGAGTTCACAGAGGGTGAAAAGCAGAACTTGCATATCTGTGCAGACTTATTTCAGCTCTGAAGGCTCTCAGTGCTGAGCTCAATGGTAACTCAGCCCATAAATCTCTGCTTGCATAGTTTTCATTCTTAAGTTTTCCTTTAAAACAGAAAACTTGCATCTGGTGGAAGAATAAGCCAAGTACAACAATGGCTCTTGGGGCGTGGTGGTAAAGCAAAGTGTCTCACTGTGGATGAAGAACCGCACCTTCCTCTGGGTTCAGGACATTGACCACCCGCAGCCGCCTCCTCGTCATGGGCCATCAGTGGATGGGTCCTGGACTGCACAAGCCAGTACTGGTGCCTTCAGCTCACGACCAGCATGTGATATCCGGCGATCTTCAGCTCAGCCCTGTGGGAATGCAGCAGCTAATGTGCATGTAGTTATCCATTGCAGTCATCAACAGAAAGCAAGCTGAACCTTAAAATGGAAAAATGTGAGTCAGAAAAGGGAAATTAGCTAAAATTACTTTTAGTTGCAATCTACAAGTATGTAGAATGCCCTTCACTTAACACAATGGTTTTATTTCCCTGTTTTGATTTTTTTATTTTCCAGGAGAGTTGAAGGGAGGCAAACAATGTTGCTGACCTGCCAAGTGCATGTCTATCTTCACGAGCATGTTGTTGAGTGGGCAACGTACCTTTTCATGTGCAGAGAAAAGAGGGATCTGGCCAGCACTTTGTGGCAGCCAGATATTATTGCCTCACTAGCATATGCCAGAGGAGGTAGGAGTACTTGTGCTGTAGACATTTTTTTTTTTTGGATCCTTCTCCACTTCATCGAACCAGAGATTTTGTGGTCATGGGTCTGCTGAGATGAGATACCCACACATCTCCCAGACTTAAAGCATGGGAGATCCAAAACGAAGAGAAAATTGGATTTTATGGGACTTTGGCCAAGGAACACTTCTGTGTGCAATGGCCCTGAGCTGTGTGAAGTGTGTGAAACAGCACTAACAAGGAGAGGAAGAGGGTTTAACCTTTGTTCCAGAAGCCATAAATCACCATCCAGAGGGTGAAAAATGAGTAGCAACTCTATGGCCGTAAAATCCACGTGCTATGCTAGGCTGAGGAAACAGCAACATTGGAAGTAGCAAATTTCCAGAGCCCGAAAGGAGCTCAACTGCTTTCCAAAGGCATTAAAGTGTCCCCAAAGCCTCTTTGGCAACTTTGGTGAGCTGCCTGAATTTTGTCCCATAGGTTTTCTTCATCATGTCCCTATTGCTGCTAGCACAGAGGAAGGTGGAGGCTTTAGCCCAGATTCTCTCCATGTAGTCAACCTGAGGGGCCACGAGGGTCGTGTATTTGCACCCACCCTGAAGACATCCAGCCCACTGTGACCGGCACAATGGCCCCTTATTCAGAGCTCAGCTAGAGGTTTCTCTCTTGATCCTTAGTTGCAAGACCATGCTGTCATCTTGGGTGTCTCTAGCTCTGCTACATTTATCAAAGAATCACAGAATGGTTTGGGTTGGAAGGCACCTCAAAAGTCATCTCACTCCAATCCCTGTCATGGTCAGGGACATGTCCTCCTGTGCAGCTGCCCCCAGCCCCACCCAGCCTGGCCTTGGGCACTGCCAGGGCTGGGGCACCCCCAGCTCCTCTGGGCAGCCTGGGCCAGGGCCTCAGCGCCCTCAGAGGGAAGAATTTCTTCCCAACGCCTCCCCTGAGCCTCCCCCCTGCCAGGCTCCAGCCGGTGCCCCTCGTCCTGTCCCCCCAGCCCTGACAAAGAGTCCCTCCCCAGCTTCCCTGCCCCCCCTGCAGGCCCTGGCAGGCCGCTGGCAGCTCTCCCCGGGGCCTTCTCTTCCCCAGGCCCACCACCCCCAGCTCTCTCAGCCTGGCCCCACAGCAGAGCTGCTCCAGCCCCTGAGCATCCTCGCGGCCTCCTCCGGGCCCGCTCCAGCAGCTCCGTGTCCTTGTGCTGGGCCCAGAGCTGAACGCAGCGCTGCAGGGGGGGCCTCCCGAGAGCGGGGCCCAGGGGGACAATCCCCTCCCTCGCCCTGCTGCCACGCTGCTGCTGCTGCAGCCCAGGGCACGCTTGGCTTGGCGATCATCCAGCCAATTCTTTACACACTGAGTGAGTGATCCATCTGTCAAATCCACGTCTCTCCAATTTAGAGACAAGGATATCATGCAGGACAGTGTCAAATGCTTTGCACAAGTCCAGGTAGATGACATCAGTTGCTCTTCCTCTATCCACCAGTACTGTAACCCCACTGTAGAATTTGTCCCCATCGAATTTGTCAGGCATTATCTGCCCTCAGTGAAGCCATGCTGGCTGTCACCAATCACATCCTTAATTTAATAAGGGTCCATGTTTTAATACCATCAGTGGAAACCACAATACTTTACCAACCTTGATTCAGTTTTTTAACAAGGGACAACGTGGTTCACATTGCAATTCCCAGTCTGTTGCATGAAGCTTGTGGGAGAACAGAAGACCAGCCTCTCTAATAGAGGACCAGCAGCAGAGTGCTCTGATAGATCCCCAGATTTTGCTTTACTAGGATGCTCTTGCTAGAGCTGCACTTTCCTGGGGCTGGAGCTCAAGAGAGAATAGACAAGAAAGGTTAGAACGTGCCTAAACACTTCAGGAGTGGTTTCACTGGAGTGACAAGAACTTCTTCACTTTGTGAACACTTGGATGCTGGCCAGAGGTATGAAGGAGAGGAAGAAACCCTGCTTTACTGGAGTTGATCCCTGAGATATGGATGAGATATTGCAAAGGTTTGTAAATTGTTCACTTCTGGGTCATCCTAGATGGAGTTCACTAAAGAAACGAAGGCCTTAAACTATTCTCGAAGAATGTGCTGTAGAGACATCCAAACTGGGTACAAAGGGAGCAGACATTTCTTCAGCAACTTTTTCATACGCTACTGTGACACAAAGGCATTTAACTTCTTCAGGCTTCTGCCAAAAGTCCCTGAGACCATCCCATACAGTGTCCCTGGGACCATCCCAGTTTAACCATTTGCAGTTAGCAAGTCAGTTCCCTGACAGTGGGACACAGATCCCTCCCATGCCAGCTGTTTAGTGAGCCTCACCGCTGTGAAATGGAAGTTTTATCCATTCCAAGCGCTGCCAAAGCCATCTCACCAAACAACCACCACCCAACCCAGCTTTCCCTCCACTAGTGGAGGCTAAAAGTGCCCACCCCTGGAAGCAGGAGCATCTCAGCACACCCCTTCCTACCGAACCGCCTGGGGACAGCATTTTCTCCAGTCCTGGAGACTTTCCTAGGATAAGGAAAGACTCCAGGATGTGATAGCACGAGAACGAAGATCTCCAGCAGCTGCCTGGACATGGGGCTGGGCCATCTGCTTGGGGTGGCCCTGCTGGGGCAGGGCTGACACCACAGGGACCCGCAGCTGCCCGACACCACCAGCCACTCGAGGTCCTGGGATCCTGTGAACCAGTCCCCAGGTGCATGTCGAGGACTCAGGAAAAGGATCTCAGCATAACCCAGGCTCCTCATCTCTCATCTGCACCGATTTAATGATGATTTTGTTCTCCTAGGAAGACACTTGTGCCAGCACCTCCCCGCACATTTCATGGTATGTTTTTATTAGTCCAGGCACGTGCATACATTCTTTTTTTTTTAAAAAAAAAAAAAAAGATCCCTGTCCTACATGTTTTTGAACCTGAAAGGGAAAGACTTCTTGGCTTTACAGGTTTGGATTTGTTCCTCTGGATTTAGGACCGTATCTCGTAACAAAAACAAAATGCTGGAGTCCAATCTGTCAAATTAAAGCAAAGATTTACCAAAGGAAAATATGCTTACAAAGTAAATATAAATTAATTTAATTGGTTCCTATTATCACTTCTATTGGAGCCTGCAAGTATAATCTGGTGCTGAAGTAATTAATTGGGTGTGAAGTAGCTACTGTGCCAAAACTCACTTGTAGGGAATGAAACTCGCAGACTTCTTGGCCTGGCTGTTACCTGCAGCGTCTTGGCTTTGTTATTTTGCAGAGCGGAGCAAATTGCAGCGCAGAGCTTTGCAATCAAACACTCAGATAAATGCCTGGCTTTGTGTTTTCGGAGGGGGATGGTCACGACCACAGGCGTTTTCCCACCTGGGTCAGGTTGAGATCGGTTTCGGGGAGGAAGTCAGCGGACAGGTTGAGCGCGGCTGGGATTGCAGGCACTTATTTTTGTGGTTTTCCATGGCTTAATATAGTCTCGTCTTTAATGGTCCTGTGTTTCCCCTCCCTGCTCTGGCCTTGCAATAAAGGAGCTTTGTCTGGTGCCTTGTGGAGGGGCTGGGACGAGGCTGCGATGGCACAAACCTGCTCCCAGCAGCAGCAGCAGCGATCAGTCACTGCCCCGGGCCTTTCATCCTCCCCTCTCCATTTTCCCAGAACAGTTGCTTGTGAAACCTAGGGATTAGCTCAGACAGCCCAACTGGATCAAAAATAACCCAGGCTCGGGTAACACAGAGATTTCAAGATCCCGAGATGCCCTGAGATGATGCTCTGCTTCCCGCACACTTACGTTTCAACAGGAGTTTGTCTGATGGGAGCAAGCAGGAGAGATGCTTCATTCCACCTCCTGCTTTTCTTTCCTGCCCTTGCTTCTCTGCAGCATCCTGTGGCATTTTCTGGCCCCTGCTGCTTTGGGGCAGTCCCTTTTCCTCGTGGCAGCATCAGCATGTAGGGCTGGGCACCACTCTCCCCTTTATCACTCACCCCAGCTTGCAGCATCTCTAAGCAAGAGGAGGAAGCCGCATTGCACAATTATTCTTCATTCCCAAAGCCAGCTCCTCCCTGCACTGGGGGCTGCTTGCACACACACAAAGGCTTCAGAGGGATGAGACCAAAACACCAAAATTACAAGAACTTTGGGGTCCTCCGTGGGACTGGAAATTGGCTTTGGTGAGCACAAGCCTTTCCATGCTGGGACACCAGTTCTGCTTCCCAGAGTCTGCAGTGAAAACAGCCAAGACAAAAGAAGTGCTGCTATTATTAGAGTGAATAAAAATGCTGATAAAATGCTTCAGACACACATACACACACACAAAAAAGGGCTTTCTGAGCAAGAGCCCAACCTTAGTAGGAACAGCCTGATCACTATTTTCCAACCTTTCCCCTCCCGGAAAAGCACAGAGCAGCCCTTATCTTATGTCTTTTTAAAGTAGCATCAGTGTTCTGGTTTTTATTAAAAGATTTGATTTGTTTAAAATTGTGCAGTTTTTGCTTTGTGAAGCTTCTTGCTTTCCACCTCTTTCACTCTCTCTCGCTGTATAAATATTTATATGTGCATTTAACCAAAAACTTATTCTCAAATACGGATTTCAAAAAGAGCCAACATTTTCTTAAGGTGTCTGAAGATTTTTGCTCAATTCCCAGCCCTGCCAAGTCCTCATTTGTGCATCCTTGCATTTCTCATTCTCAGTTTTACAGATTTGGCTGTCGCAACCCCGCTCCGTTGGCAGGACAGAGTTGCAGCAATTGCTGCCCACCAGCCACTGCGACTCTATGGATGTCGGCGGCTCAGGACGAGACAGTCCTGTAGGAACCATGATCCTGGTCCCGTCTTATTTTGGGGAAATCCCTTGGGCACGGAGGAGGAACCAAGCCCACCCAGGATGGAGCAGATGGAGGTCGTTTGGCTCTGCACAGTGAGGGTTGCATTAATACTTTTGCAGACTCCATCCCGTGTCTCCCCACAGGTTTGGGGTGCAGCCCGGGTGGCAGAAGGACATCACAGTGATGGGGTGGGGGGCACTAAGCTGCCCTGGAGAAATGGTTCTGGCCCTGCTAAGCTCTGATGGACCATGGGGTTGGAAAACCCTGGGCAGCCTCACCGTGAACCGCCAGGGCTAGGAACGATCACAGCCCGGGAACCTCATAAATCATGTGGAAATGAGGAGTAAGGAGTTTCCTGGGACAAACAGGGCTAATTGCAGAGCTCTGATTGCTGCTGAGAGGCCACGTAACGTGTTTAGATGCTGTCAAGCCCAGAGCATGGCGAGGGGACACTGTTCATGGGGGCAGACAGACTAACCTCCGGCCAGGAGCTGGACAGCTCGGATGAACCTAACTCCCTACCAGCTCTGCCCCGGGCTCCTACCTTGTTGTGCAAACCCAGAGCCCTGCAAATTGTCTGGATGTGCCCGGTTTTGCTCCTTTCCACGTCAGGATTTAGAGAAAAGCAGCTCAAAGTGGGAGGGAAGGTGGGCTCGGGGCAGGCATCAGCGGGAGCTCGGTGCTGCGAATGCTCCGGGCTTAGTGGTAGAGCAATCCTTGGGATCACTCCCCACCCAAGCCGAGTGACTCAGAGTAAAAATAATTAAATATGTTAATAATTATCAGGGGCCCCTTTGATTAAAACAAATAAAGCTTGTGGTGTGTAAGCAAGGAGGAATGTGGAGGTTTGCAGGGCTCGGCTCGCAACCAGGAGTCGGCAGCAGGCGTGGCTGCGTCGCCTCCATCGGGCAACGGGGAAGGAGCATGGGAAGAACTCAAGAGCAACCCAACTGGAGATCCCAAAGGTGCCCAGGGCCCTGCTGTAGCACTTGGCCCGTCCTTGATCCCAATGGGCGATACCATTGTGTCTCCAGGTCTCAGCACCCAGTGGGTTCAGGGGAGCTGGTCCAGGAATCAGCATCACACAAACCGCTGGGGGAAGCTGGCAGGCAACATTGGGAGGCAAAGATATTAAATACTGTTAATTGCAATCTGAAGGGTGTTCAGTCAGGAGTCTTGGGCACCCGGAGGATGGAGAAGGGCACCCCTGAAGGGAGATTTGGGTCTCATGGAGCTTTAGGTAGGTTCCTATTTAGCACAGCACTTGTAGGGTGAAGCTGTGCTGCTGAAGGGCTTTTCTGTGCTTTCCCTTGCCCAAACGCTGGTCCTGCTTGAGGTGGGATGTGGTAGGAGCTGTGCTGAGCTTGGAAAGCGATTGCAAAAGCAGTTTGGAAGAGGTAGGCATGCTGTACATAGGGTATTTGTCCCTCCTCTCCAAAGGCAGTGTCTGTACCCGCTGGGCTTTCGGGGCAGTGGTGGTCTGCACTTCTTGCCAAGGGAGTAGTGGGTGCCAGCACGGAGCAGCACGGGGCACCTCTCCTGCACTGGAAGAAACCTTTCCCATGGCTCTTTTGATCCCTCAAGCTTGCAGGTGATAAGAATCAGGGCCTGACCCATGGGGAGGGCATTTACGGACAGAGCGAAACGCCCCTGTGGAGCAGGAGGGTGAGTTCGCACCGTATCGCGCCGGGGATCGGCGATGCTCTAGGGAACGAATACCAAAAACCTCCTGGCGGGGAGTGTGCCCACAGGGGTGCTTACACACCATGGCCGTGCTCCCCAGCGAGCTGCTGGCCAGCAGGACCTACCTGCCTTAGCTTCACCAGAGCATCGAAGGCAAACTCCAGGCTGGGTGAAGCTGCTGCAGCCATTGCACGAGCAAAAAGTCTCCAGGGGATGAAATGCTTTTCGTATTCCAAAGCTTTATCCTCAGGATGGAGCCCGTGTGAAGCTCAGGACTCCAGCTGGCCTCTCTGCACAGGGATAAGTGTCTCAGTTCAGGAGCAGCTGCAGTTTCTGCCCCAAGTTTTTTTTTGGGGGGGGGGGCAGTCTGCGAGCACACAGCTAGACGACCCAGCTCCTCAGCAGGGGAAGCAGGAAAAAATCCGGGATCCTGTGCAAACCGAGGGAGAACCTGAGGGAGGTTCAACACAATCCCTCTGCCTCAAAAACAGCCATGAAACTGGCGCTGGCACCCCTTCACATGCCCCCAAAGGACCCTAAAACAGCTGGCACTGAGCACTGTCTGCAAACAGGGCACAGCTCTCAGACCTTTTTTTCCCTCTCCTGGGGATGGGGAACGTGATGCTACCACCACCACCCTCTGCCATGCGGTCTGGGTCTGGTATTTTGGATCCTGCCACCCCTCCAGTAAAACAACTGATGTCCTTGTAGTGCTTTCCAGGGGGAAACAGAAAATGCATTTGATGTGGGTTTATTTTTTTTTTTTTAAGCCCTGTACGAAAAAAAAGGAGAGGAAAGGGATGTCTGCAAGCAACACACTTGGTGATAGCAGAGCACACTGTGCTTGATTGCTCATTTTCGTCCTGCAGAACCTCAGTTATTCCCTGGGAAGGGGAAAAAGAAGGGGGTTAGGTGATGCAGCTACAGCGTATAAAGCAGCAGCTCCTTAACACACGGTAGTAGGCATGCAGCTGGGGAGAGGACATGTATTTGGGGAGGATACCTGGCCGGGGTACAGCCAGCTGTGGGCTGATATTCGGGGTAACTGCGCCACCTCATGGTCCCCAGAGCCAAACAGTGCAGAAATGGGACTGGGACTTGCAGAAGTGGTGTGGGCTTCACCAGAAAGCATCCTTCAAGAGCTGCAGCAGCTTTATTCACCTCCTTTAGTAAAGCCAGGTGGGGATTTGCTCTTTGGATTACTGCCTTATTTTGACAGTAGCCCCTGTAGTCTCCAAATTAACCACTGTTCCTTCTAAAACGATGACAAAAAATAAGAGCTAGGGATGTCTTTCGATACAAACGCTGGGATTGTTCCCTGGAGGGTACGCACTGCTTCTTCCTCTGGTCCTGCTTTCAGAGTCCTGCTCCCTGGGATTCCTGCTGCTCCCCCGCAGACGTGAGCTTACATCCCATTACATCCCATCCTGGAGAAGGGCTGTCCCACGTTATCACGTCCTGCTTCCCTTTCCTTTGATCCACTCCACGTAATCTCTCTCTCGCTTGGCACCCCAGGCAGCCCTTCTTTCAGCCTCCTGTTCTCGCCCTGCTCACACTCGCAGCTGATTGTGTCCCTTATGAGCTGTCACTCGGGCAGTCACGTCTGGATTTTCCTCTGTTTTTTCCTCCATTGGAGGGTTGGGTGTTTTTTTTTTGTTTTTTTTTCACTGACTTGAGACAAGCACAAGATAGTCACCTACTGCTCTCCCACAGCGAAAAGGGAGAGAGGGGCATCACAGGGGCTAAGCAAGCCCCTGGATGGATAACTGCCCTCTGGAAATACCTTGCTTGCCATTTAGGACAGAGAGGGGCCTGTCCCTATGCCTATTTGAAGCCCTTAGATAGCTAAAGCAGACCTGAATCCCAGATTAAATGCATCCTATCTGCCTCCTGGTATCCTCAGTAATGAGCACCTGCACCTTTTCCACTCGTCTGCATCTTTCTGGTGCTTTATTCATGCTGCGGAGACAGCTTCCACTTGCCAAGCTGATGCAGGAGCAGTCCTTGTCTGCAGGGAGATAACCATAAAGGTCACTGGTTATTTATGACAAAGTTACACACGCTGTGTGCCCATCGCTGGCTCTTGCTGGCATGGGTAGAGCCTGGCACTGTAAAACCCATTTAATTTAAAGTGCAGGCAGAATAACAAATGTTTTGGAGATTTACTGCGTCCTAAATCTAGATATGGCTATTATTTTTTTTAAACGTTCCCCTCCAGCATCTGTTCTTAAAAGAAGGGCTTTGGGGAGAAGCTGGGATCTGCACCAGAAGCAATTTTGCAATGGACTCAGAGCCCTTTATTATCTTTCTGCCTCGTTTTCCCCATCCCCTTTCCCCATCTCCCCTTTTTCTGCTGGTGCCTGCCTGCTTTCAGGGAGCACCGTGGCTCCGTGGGAGCTGGATGCTGGGCTCAGATGTGATGCTGCAGCTGCCCAGGGGTGGAGGCAGCTCTTCCACACAGGGGATTCGGCTCAGGGAAACGGATTTTTTCCTGTTTTGTCTGGAAATGCTGCCCCAGTAATCAGCAGGTAAGAAGCTCTTCCTAACAGGGCAAAATATTAAAAGATGTGATTTATTTGTGGTCTGGAAATCTGATCTCTGGCTTGCCCCAAAACGTGGTACAGAACCAGGACAAAATCCTAGCTAACAAAGTAGCTTTCCTTCTGTACAAACGGTGTACAAGGAAAAGGATGGATGAGTTGGGGAAACAACTGCAATGCAGCCAAGGGAACTTATTTCGTGCCATTTAGGAAAAATCTCTTTTGCATCCTCGCCTTCAGCATGCACCCTGGGTAGGATCTTCTGCTTTGAGTTCAGTGGTTCTGCCCGGAACAAAGAATTTGGGAAAAATTGGAGGCAGACAGGAGTGACTGATTGCTTGGCTGCTGCCAAGCTGCTTGACTTCATGCTTCGGCGAAGCCGTGAGATGCAGGGCGTCCTTGGAAAGCTGCAGACATCCGCCTGGGTGAAAGTGATCCAGCAAAAGCTGCTCCGCTCCCTCCCCATCTCTCCCCCTGCCAGCCCGAGGATCAAGCTCCCAAATGCACTTCATAAGTGACGAGGGACAGAGCTGAACGAACCCATAGAAAGCTGAAATGTTGTGATCTGTGTGGCTCATTGTACCAGAACACCTAGAGCAGACACTGAAGTATCTCAGTTGTTCCTGTGCCAGCAGAATGAGCACCACCAATGCCTCTTCCCTGGCTCCATGGCCAGGTGAGAAGGAAGGGTCTGTGCCAAACAACGACAGCACACAAAACAAGCAAACAAAAAACAACCAAACCCACAAAACCAGCTTGGTCGCACCCCTTTTTCCCTTCACACTATTATTATTGGCCTTTTTTTGAGCAACTACTGCTGTCAATAACCAGGCATCAGACCATCCTGCACGGAGTCTGCTGTCGGTGGGAGAGGTGGCAGCTGCTGGGTGGATGACCAACAGGGACAAGTAAAAGGCTGTGACACGTCCCCATTTGGGTCCCAGCGTTCCCCCCTGCCTTAATTTAATGAAGTAATGAGCTAATTTGGCTTCTTCATACCTGTGGCTTTAACACCCTGGCTCCATCCGTGATCCAAGTGGTCCAGGCACTGCAGGATTTGGAGCGTGTTGTAAGAACCACGGAATGAAAGCCAGCGATCTGCATGATGAATTAATCAGGCTAGCTAATTAAGCCAGACACATCTAGCCTTCAAAAGGAAAAAGTCCCTACATAACACCTTTTAAATTCTAGGGTAATTATCAGCTCACTATGGCAAATCCCAGATAATGCCACTAATGCTAGTAGTTACAAACACAAGTTGTCTTTTTTCTTTTTTCTTTTTTTCTTTTTTTTTGTCTTTTTTCTTGTTTCTTGTTTTTTTTCTTTTTTCTTTTCTTTTTTCCTTTTCTTCTTTTTTCTTTTTCCTTTTTCTTTTTTCTTTCTTTTTTCTTTTTTTTTATTTTTCTTTTTTCTTTTTTCCTTTTTTCTTTTTTCTTTCTCTTTTTTCTTTTTTCCCTTTTTCTTTTTTCTTTCTCTTATTTTTTCTTTTTTCTTTTTTCTTTTTTTTCTTTTTCCTATTTTCTTTTTTCTTTCATTTTTCTTTTTTCTTTTTTTCTTTTTTCCTTTTTTTCTTTCTTCTTTCCTTTTTCTTCTTTTTTCTTTTTTTTTCTTTATTTTTCCATTTTTTTCTTTCATTTTTATTTTTTTCTTTTTTCTTTTTTCCTTTTTTCCTTTTTCTTTTCTTTTTTCTTTTTCCCTTTTCTTCTTTGTTTCCTTTTTTCTTCTTTTTTCTTTTTTCTTTTTTCTTTTTTCCTTTTCTTCTTTGTTTTCTTTTTTTCTTTTTTCTTTTTTCTTTTTTCTTTTTTCCTTTTCTTCTTTGTTTCCTTTTTTCTTTTTTCTTTTTTCGTTTTTCTTTTTTCTTTTTTCTTTTTTCTTTTTTCTTTTTTCTTTTTTCTTTTTTCTTTTTTCTTTTTTCTTTTTTCCTTTTCTTCTTTGTTTCCTTTTTTCTTTTTTTTTTCCTTTTTTCTTTTTTTTTTCTTTTTCCTTTTTTCTTTTTTTTTCCTTTTTTCTTTGTTATGAGATTGATCATGTAATTCCTGGAAATAGTCTCCTTGCTGGAGCATGATCTGCACTGATAACCTTACTAATTTTCTTCTTCAGTGTGCCACGGGAGCTCATGCAGCTCAGCATCCCGTCCCCCAGGACCTACCACACGTTTAAATATCCCAATCCCTTTCAGTCAATATTGCTACTCTCTGTTTTAAGATGGACAAATGGAGGAACAGGGATGCTAAGTGGGTTCCCTGCACCACACAGCATCTTGACGGCAGAGCAGGAGTGAACTCTTTTGCAAGTCAGAACTGCACTCAGTATTATACCAATTTTTTTGCTGACCCTAATCATAAATGGCGAAAGGAGAAAGGGAACTTGGTCTCAAAACCACACCAGTTTTAGGTGCAGCTTGTCTGTTAGTGGGAGTAGATGAAGAGAAGGAAGAGGCGCGCTGGCTCCCTTTCTCAGGTCTGTTATTCGGAGCTGCGATATCAGACTCGGGGACCAGCCCAAGCTCGGATCCCACCTTCTCTTCCTGCAGTCACGGGTTTTAAACTCAGATTGAATGTGTTGTGTGAGCTCAGGAAATACACCGACCACATCTGCCAGCCCCAGAACTGATATCCCACAGTTGTTTGGCAAAGCCCCACCTATCCCGTGCAGCACTTCCCTTCTGATAACAGCTGCAGATACACGGAGCGAAATAATGGAAAGGGGGCAAAGCTCCCTAATTCTCACCGTTATCTCGAGGGCAGCCTGTCAAAACAGGAGCTCGCTGATATTTTCTTCCAAGCTCCTCCCCTGAGATACGCCTCAGAGCATCCTTGGAATTTCCCTGCACTTGGCCACTGCCCTGAGCTGTCGTGGGAACAGGGTGAAATTGGGAAGGTGTCGTTTGGGTGGAAAGCTTCCCAGCTTGGTCGGGAAGGAATGGAAACGCAGAGCAGTGAGCTGAAAAAAAAAAGGAAAAGTGGTGAGGATTTGTTGAAGCCCTTTGCTGAGCTTATTGTAATGGTGAAGAGATTGTAACCCTGAGAATTCAAGTTCCCCCACAAAGCCTATGTGGGGCATGCTCCTGCCTGTCCTAGAGGGGAGAAGGACTCTTAGGGTAGGGACTAGTCCCTATAGTGATATCAATGGGGGGAAAAAAAAGCCATTTTGGACCAGGTTTCAAATCTTGAGTATGGGAGCTTTGAGCCAACACCTTCCTCAATCATACGAGCTGTTTCTACGATATTCCTCATTCCCAAGTCTGTCAGCACCTATCAAAACGGTGCCTTGCTCGGACACCCTGAGCTCTATACGACATCCCACAGCCCTTTGTGCTGGCCGCAAGGTGCTTTGAAAGAATTGCTGCTCTTAATCCGCAGCACACGTTGAGTGTGCATGAGATCCGAGGAGAACAACCCCCTGGAAAAAAAAAAAAAACAAGAGACCATCAGGGAGATGGGAAGGGGATGAGAGTCAAAACATCAGAATAGTCAACTAATGCTCCAAAACTGGAGCAAGGTTGGGTGACAGCAAGCATTTTATTCCCACTCAGCTGAAAAAAAGGGAGATAGCTGAGAAAGTTCACCTGGACTTACAAGGCAAGGGCTATCTCTGTCTTCAACAGGAGATATTATTAATGAGAACCAAAACCCTACAAACTGTAGTGACAAGCAGGTTTGGTCACGGCTTGATTTCCACCTTGGTCTCTCTCTGACTCATGCAGTGCACTGTGAAGCCAGCAGGGACATCTAGTGGCAAAAATAACATGAAGATGTGCAGGGGAAAATACCGGAGTGCTTGCTTCATCTCACCGACAGCTCGATTATCACCAGCTTCCCAGGACACATAAAAAAGACCGGCTGAGGGCTCGAGGCTGTATTTTTAACTGATCTGTTGAAAAATGTATTGGAACGATGCTTTCCTAATTCTCCCAAACCCCAACTTTATGGAGATAAAACACCTCTACAACTACTGTGCTTCCTGTCTATCCTCAGTCTCCCAGAACGTTGCTCGCCCCAATCCTCTCTTGCTTTTGGATGAGCTTGGAGCTATTGTGTCTGGTTCTGGTTATGTTCTTTGCTCATGTGTGAAGGTTTCTGTATGCCATTGCTGCTGGGCTGATTGATGTGATCTTGTTATCCCTCGCAGACCAATTTTTTTTCCATCTGTTCTTCACAAATATGTTTTTTGTTAAGAGCTTTTCAGATTTTGGCTTTGATGGCACTGGGTTTTGTTTAAAGACTCACATTACCTATTATGTTGAACATCTTTGTGCAGCTGTTCCATTTAGTCCCAGTCTGTTCTGCACTGGACACAAACCAGCCACTATTCAGCTATGGCAACTTTTTTTTCTTTTTTTTTTTTAAAAAAAGGAAAAAAAGAACAAAAAGGAACATTATGAGTGTAATAAGCAATGGCAAAATTCAACTTCTTAGTGGAACAGGTATTACAGCCAATTTACCTGCACTGAAAATGTGGCCAATCTTCATTAAGGCCTGTGGTCCTTAGTCTAAATTTATTTTACAGTCACAGAAAACGGATTAAAACATAAGGCTGCAAACGATGAAAGACATGAACGTAACTTGCCAGTCTAGATATAAATTTTAAGTTTTATGATGAATTTGCATATTTCAGGTACAGCTCATGAAAGACATTTTGCCAACGATGGGACATCATTGCTGTGGCAGTAAGACAAGGCAAGAGAAAATCAAGACCCTGATGTTTATGGATACGTAGCCATGTTCCAGCAGTGCCTGGAGGATTTGGGAACATCAGAGAGTGAGGATGTGATCGTAAGCAACCACGAGCTAAAGGAATTGACCGAGCAGCCTGCTTAGCAAACCTCTGTTCATCACCTGGGCTCCAGCACCCAACTGCGCGTGTGGTCCTTCCTCAAACCACGTACAGAGTTTCAGGTCTTAGCTCATCGAATGCCAATCACCTGCAGGCTCTCCCATGAGTAAATCAGTTTTGAAAACCAAATTCAGGCTCTGAAGTCAATTAGGCATTGCGAAGTCAGACTTTGTAACACCTAATCTCCTGCTGGTTGGGCCAAAGAGAGAGTTAGGGATCTCCAAAGCAGTTGAGACCAGATATTTGATTTGATTCCATACCAGCTGTGAAACATTAAAAGGTTTGGAGGATTCAGTGGAAAATGAAGGCAAAATGTGATTTTTTTTTTTTTTTGAGTTACCCCTTCAACTTTGGTAGCAATTTCTTTGGAGGCTCGGTGGGTATTTTTGGTAGTGATTGCTGACATGTTAATTTTCAAAGAAAAGCATCACTTTTATGAGTAGCATCCACATCAAATCCACTAAGCAAATGATGAAGACCGTTTTAAAATCACTTGAAAGCTTTCAGCCATGCTCACAGGTATTCTATCGAATATTCTGATCTAGTAAACCACTGCATGAACGCTGCTGCCTTCCCCATCAAGTCCTTGTCCCCAAGCCTGCTAATTCCAGCAGGATTTCTCTGTAGGTAGTAATCCAAGAATAGGGTCTCTGAAGCTCAGAGCCACATACTATTGGTGCCTACACCTCTTCTAGTAGCTGAGATGGTTCAGCAACTGTTTTCTGGCTTGGAAGAGCATTTGCACAGCACAGCCCACATCCAAGCACCCGAATACTCACCAAAACACAGTGGTTTCAACCACGCCAGCCTGGAAAGTGTCAGAAAGCAAGGACAAAACCATGCTGCCCTCCATCCCAGGAGCAGGGACCCTGCTTGTACAAGTTTTTTCCCATTCTGAGACTGCTTGCATCTCGCTATGCCAGCCTGTCTCCAGCTGCTTGCTGTATTACTTTACGTTTAGAGACTGTTTGCACAGCACAGCCAAGGGTTGGTTTGTTATTGTGGGTCTTTTGTTTGTTTGGTTTGGTTTGTTAAGCTACTTTTCGTTTAGGCACGTGCCAAAAATATAAATAAAGAACCAGTGTCACAACACTTTCTAATGCTAAGCTGTAAAACTGCCATTCAGAGACAAGTTTAGAGAAATTTGATGTTATTTCTAATGCATTAATCTCGAACCAGTTTTAGCAATCAATCCCTAAAGACAGGCAAAGAGGGAGCTAGCAGACAATCTCTGAACCCTCAAAATCAGGCCATTTCTCTAAGGATTTAGATTTGGGTACCAAAGCATACAATCACTCATTGAACAGTGAGTAAGCAAGAATTTTATTCTCATTTCTGAGCCAGTAAACCCCACTACTACTATCTGTAAGTCCCTTTGGTGGTGTCCCAGTGCTGTGACTTCTCAGAATGGCTGGAATCCTCAGAAATCTGAACACACATGAAAAAAAAAAAACATATTTTGATGGCACCCGATGTCAAAGGCAGTAGCCACGAACATACAGAGAGAAAACCTTTCAGCAAGGGCTACAAAACAAGCAGCTTAAATCCGAGGTATCCACGGTCACCAGTCTCATTAGGAAGTCTGGATGCGTTTGCCCGTGGCAGATGCTATTCTTCCTGGCTTGCCTAGAGCATCCCCGCTGCTGCTGAGCACATTTCGATTAATGCAAAGAAGGTGAATGTGTTTAACTGCAGGTGGCTCTCTGTGGTAGGCAGACAGCTCCGTGGAGCCACGCTGAAGGCTGCCAAGGAGGAATTCGGAGTTGTCTCTGTTTGCACAGAAGGCCCTCAGTGACTTGGAAAGCGTAGCAGAAGGAAATGTTTTCCCCGTGACATACTAGGGGCTGCCTACGATCAGCATCCTTCCAGCAGCTGGGCTTGATACACGTTGTCAGCAGCCTGGGAGTCCTGTTGGGCTCCCAGCATCGAGAATGAATTTGGAACAAGCAGGCAGGGACAAAGAGCCCTGTACCTCTGGTCATGCTACAGCGAGTCCTCGTGTAACTGGGTTGGAAGACGGAGTATGTTAGAATATATTTAACTTGAGCTGCTTGTTCCAAATAATGGCTACTTTCAGACAAAAATAGTGAGAGAAGACAGGTCCTGCAGAGCCACAAGGGAGAGCACAGGGATCCTAAATTTCCCTTCACTATAGGAAACAGCTGGATGTGGGATCACCCTTTATCAGACAGCAGAGAATCCACAAAGCCATGCTCCGCTCAGAAACACAAGTCAAGGCGAAATGAGGCTGCTTTGGCTCTGCTAATCCCAGAACTTCAGTTCTTTTCTGCAGAGTGAGGTGATGCCGTGGCTTGTGCTTGCGTTTCTCTGAGAGACAAAAAAAACTCCCATCACGCATTTTCTCTTCACTCTCTCCCCTGGTAAATGACATTTTTTTAATCTCTACTTCACCGCTGGGTTTCCAGGTCGACATTTCCACCGTGTTGGCACATTGGGAATGAATTTGCCTTTCAATATTGCTGCATTCAGGCAACATGAAGGGGTGGCTTGGAGGTGCCACAGGACACATGAGGCTCTTCCAGTGTTCCCATCGTTCACAAAACCCACCTAAGGGGGGACCTGAGCCTCCCTTTTGAACCAAAGCTTTAAAAGCAGTTTGTTTTGGCCTCCTCAAGAGCCGCAGGCCAAGCGAGCTACAGGCGTTTGTTCTGAATCCATAAATCTAACAAGCCATAAAGTGGTTTCCTAATCCTTTTATTTTACAGGGCACACATTTTCCCCGCGAGCTGTGCCCCTTCTTAGCTGCGATTTGGGGGAAATCTGCAGAAGGAAACCGTTCCAGCTGTTGGAGCTGGCTGTCTCCAGCTGCTGCATTTTCCTCGTTTTCTGGGCAGCCTGCTTGCACAAATGAGGTGCTCCAACCTGTCACAACTACCCTACAGGAGGAAAAAAATAGCATCGGCAGCACCACAATTGAGTCAATATTGGAGCCAAATAAAACCCGCTGTGGAAATTCATTTGACGAATCTTTCTCCTTAAGAAGAAGTCTGAGAAAAGAAGCGTTTTGTGGAAAAAATAAAAGGGGACACACCTGAGCAAACAGCTTTTAAGATCCGTGGGTCATCTTCCCAGTAGGCAGGATGAAAGTGACTCTGTTGGAGTGCCTGATGGAAAAGCCACACATAAAATGGGATCCTGGAGGTTTAGGAGACAAAAAAAAAAAAAAAAAAAAAGGGCAGGGAAAACAGAGAAGGGCTCTGCTCAAGTTCCCTGTGACCATCACTACTACAGCAAAATCCTGCCCTTACCCAACTAACTAAGGCCCTATCTCCCTTCCCATTTCTTCCCCCGGCCCCTCGTGATGACACTTTGCAAAGAACAAAGGGACTCGCCAGTAATTCTTATCCACGGGGGATATGGGCACACTTACTCCATGAAGTAAAAGCAAACAGATCCAAGAAAGAGCTGGAAAGGGTCCTGTTGAACACAGTGCTGCTTGCTTTGCCTTCAATTGCCACAGTTGTGTAGTGCCTGGGGTACTTTAAAGCACTGCAAAACTTTAAAAGTTGCTGCAAAATACATGTCCTTTTGAAACGTTTGTAGAAGCAACTGGTCTTGATCACTAAAACGTCTTTTGTAACGCAGTGAGGGCTTTATTTTAATAATTCCCTACACTGCAATGTGAGTTTGCACGTTCAGGAACAGCCAAATCTTTGAGCTGAATCGTGTATTAGGAAGTGGCAATGAAATAACGCCACACAGTGAAGATACGCACATCGTTTTTATGCAGTAGACACGAGCGTAGCTGAGAGCACAGGAAAAAGCTGCCGTTTCCCACTCGGTTCTGCTGATTTGCACCCCCTTGTACAGAACCAGAAACGTGGTATAACTTTACAGAACGACTTTCAGGATTTAATTGCAGCTGGAAAGTCTGCGCTGAAACGCGCTCGTTTCAAGGACTCCAGGAAATCTGCACACACAACCACTTCGTATTTACCTTGGATCTCACCTGCGTGGGAAGCAAAGCTAATTTGCCCATTGCATTCCTACTGAGAAATTGTTGTTGCCGTCTTTTTTCCTAATATACAATTTTCCTTCTTTGCTTTTTTAATATAGGAATGAAGCATAAGAATGTCAGGTCTAAGGTGGCTGTTCTGTAATAAAACACGTGTTTTCATTCCACGTGGAAAAGGAAGGCCAAGTTGTACAAATACCAACAAATGGTCTTTCCCCCCACCCTGATGCAGTAACACTCAGAATCGTAGGATCACAAAAAGGTTTGGGTTAGAAGGGACCTTAAAGAAGGGATCTTCAACCTGATTCTAACCCCCTGCCATGGTCAGGGCCCCCTGCCCCCAGCCCCGGCTGCCCCCAGCCCCACCCAGCCTGGCCTTGGGCACTGCCAGGGCTGGGGCACCCCCAGCTCCTCTGGGCAGCCTGGGCCAGGGCCTCAGCGCCCTCAGAGGGAAGAATTTCTTCCCAACGCCTCCCCGAAGCCTCCCCCCTGCCAGGCTCCAGCCAGTGCCCCTCGTCCTGCCCCCCCCAGCCCTGACAGAGTCCCTCAATCCCACCGCCCATCTCTCTGACAAAGATATTTAACAGCACCAGTCCCAACACCAACCCCTGAGGATCAGCACTTGTCAATGGTCTCCACCTCGACATCAAGCCATTGACTCTTTGAGTGCACCCATCCAGCCAATTCCTTATCCAACGAGTGCCCCATCCATCACTTTTAACATATTTATGAATAAACTATGACAAAAGAAAAGAAAAACCCAACCTCAGACAAAAGATTTCCTCACTGCTCTGCCATGCGCTCCCTCTAACGAGATGAGCAGTCTAATAAATTGAAAAGCAAAACAACACAAAAGGAAGATTACATTTGTCTTTACAAATATCTTTAATCTTTTTTGGACCCCTCACTACCAGAAGGACATCGAGGCCCTGGAGTGTGTCCAGAGAAGGGCTCCGAAGCTGGGGAAGGGCCTGGGACACAAGTCCTGTGAGGAGCGGCTGAGGGACCTGGGGGGGTTTGGGCTGGAGAAGAGGAGGCTCAGGGCAGACCTTATTGCTCTCTGCAACTGCCTGAAAGGAAGGGGTGGGGAGCTGGGGGTCGGCCTCTGCTCACAGGTAACCAGTGACAGGACCAGAGGGAACGGCCTCAAGTTGTGCCAGGGGAGGTTCGGGTTGGAAATGAGGAGACATTTCTTCTCAGCAAGAGCGGTCAGGCGTTGGGACGGGTTGCCCAGGGAGGTGGGGGGGTCACCGTCCCTGGGGGTGTTCAAGGCAAGGTTGGACGTGGTGCTTGGGGACATGGTTTGGTGAGTGACATTTGGTAGGGGGGTGGTTGGACCAGATGATCTTGGAGGGCTTTTCCAACCTTAATGATTCTGTGATTCTTCACTCATTATGAAAATGAGGTGGATTTGGGCAGCACAGACGTGATTTTACACAGCAATTATCCAAGGTTTTCAGCTGAAACTTTCAGTGAACTTGGAAAATGATCCGTGAATTGCTCTGTTTTCCTGAACAGTTCACGTATAAATGAAACTCAATGCTTTTGAGCTGAATTATTTTATTTTGATTATATCCAACCACACAAGTTTGTTCTAATATGCCTTCAATTTAATCTTGATAGAACTAAAAATTATAAAATGATGTTTCACACCAGATTATGACTGTTTATTTAAAAGACACCATTTTTAATTATTCATGGTTATTGTTGAATCAAAAATATGGACTATTTTATAACTCGGTTCCTAAACTTTCTCCCAGGCCAAAAGTCATCACTCTGTGATGGCTATGATAAAGTCAGATACCCCTAAATAAAAAAAGAAAGAGAGAAAAACTTCAGACTTGTAACTCTTTGTGTCTTTAGCACATTCAAACATCGACCATGCAGCAGCTCTGGGACAAGCAAGGAATGCAAGACACATTTTTATCTGACCTAGCACAACTCTTACATGTAATAAGATATTACCAGCATGTCTGTAAATGAAAATCCCAGCGGAGTTACGCTGAGCTCAGGGAAAGTATCACAATACTTCAGGAAATGCTGATTTGCTGAAAATGAAGAAATAACCATATTAATTTTTTTGTAATTAGATAAACACAGGAGGTAGGTTTCTGAAGCAGCTGTGGGTATTTAATGTTTTGAATGGATGTTACCAACCCGTGCTCCTTTCCTACACTCACGTTCCTGTCTCTAACCTGTTCCCACCTTCACTTTGGCAGAGATGCTCAGTCTTAGGACGAGAGCGTCAGTGCAGTGAGGAAGATGTGAAGTGGAACCATTCATAAACCGCTGTCAGTGTAAGAGGAGACGGTGCTGCCATGGGAGGCAAAGATGCCTACATAACCAAAACCACATGGAGAAAGATTCAAATATTCACCCTCTGCTGGTGATCCTTCCTTGTCCAGCGCTGAGCTTGAATCCAAAATGATACCAGTGTTAGGAGGGATTGTCATCTCCTATGAATAACATGGATTGTACGTTCATTTACCCCAAACTAATTTCCCTGCTGCGCCTTCTGCTTTATACTTCGTCTTGTTTTCACCGTCTCTCATCGTGTTGTATCTGTAAGCCTCCTGGACTAGAGACATTGTATTATAGCACTAGTCAAGATTTAGGGAAACCTTAATTTAGTGTCCTGATTCACTGACATTTTTTCATGTGACAACGATGTAGACAATAATAACTTCAGATATCTGATAACTGGGCCTTATATCCCAGGAATTTTATGCAAATAAATAGTTCAATGACATGGAAAACATCCCAGGAATGGAAGTCGTATGAACGTCCATGATTATATGTATATGGTTTTTTGTATACGAAAGAAAATGAGTTCAACTGTGTCTCCAGCCAACCAGCAGTCCTGGAGCTTCCTGATTTCTAGTTTGCCTGGAGCGTGGGCAGAGCACGGGGTGAATGAAACCTGCCCACAAAGACCAGAGACCTGCACAAGAGTGCAGGCCAAGCACAGTGAGATTCACGATTTATGCAGAGGAGTAGGATGTGGAACATGATGACACAAATCAACATTTTAGAAGTTGAGAGTCAGCATGGAGATGATAAAGCGCAAACAGCAAAGTGTATGGATCCATAGGATGTGATATCTAACCCCAAACCTCATTGCTATAATACCTTCCCCTCCGCATGTTGACTGTGTGACCAGAGTGGTCAATACTCTGCAACACCTCATAACATTCTTGATCTTTGAGCAAAGAAGCAGAGTAATGGAGCAACTAAAAAGTTGCTAAATTGCTAAAAGGCCATTTGTGAGGGCTTGCTATGTCTTTAATTTAAACAACAGGTAATTACAAACAACATGGTGGTAAACCCAAGAAGACGCAAACAAAATAACTAAGTGCTCCAAGTAAATCCAGGCTGAACAGGTTGCCACAGTCAGGGCAAAGCATCCCTTGGAGTTTATGCTATTTAGGATTGTAGTTTACTGATTAATATATAATACTTTGCTGTACTCACAGTGGAGGATTCACACAGGAGACATTCCAGTGTAAAGCCTAGAAGCTTTATTCACCAGTCCTAGTTGTCTGAAGGGCACCTTTTCCCAGAGAAGTGTAAGAGTCAGTCTCTTGGCTGGCCTCGCTACACAGCCAAGGTACAGAAGGAAAGCACAAATCTTTATGGCTGGTATTGGAAGAAAAATGAAGGGGAACTTGCTGCTTTTCTAAAAGTGTGATCTGTAAAAGCAGTGGTTTAGGATGTGGGAAAAACAGGAGGCTAGGTGAGAAAATGGGTGATTTTGTTTGTTTAAAAGGTGACTCTAACCAGAATTTTCAGAGCTGGGAAGAAATGAGAGCACATTCAAGCGCTAAAGATGAGGAGTACTTAATGTCTGCCTCTTCTGGGAAGTCTATAACGTCTCATAAAACCAAGCTGAAAGGAGTGAATAGCACTTAGTAAAAGCCAGCACTAGAAATATGTAGTGTTTTCAACAGGCAGTGCAAATTCCCAGCTACACAACTTAAGAGTTGAGCACAAGACTTGCTCTGACAGGGCTGAACGTGGTTGCTGTGGAGAGAGACACAACAGGACCTGGAGCAAGGGAGTTTTCTTGTAGATTTTGGTCATATCACTTCCTCTTGAAGTTGCATATACATTTTTAAGGATACAATTTGTTGGAGATTCAGCTACTTTTTCATCTCCCTTCCTAGTTACTAGCCATATCCAAGAGATCCAAGAAATGTGTTTATATCTCTTTAGTTGTTAGCAGCTCATCTAGCAACCATCATAAAGTAAATACACCCTCTAAAAGGAAATTACCTTTGTACAAAAAAAACTTATGTATTGCTCATCAACTCGCAATTTTATCATGGTTAGAATAAAAGGTTCAGTAAAGATCAGAAGCAACAACTAACTTGAATTAGAACTGAGAAGAGAATGCAACTTCATGAACGAAAAGCATGAAGGAAAGGAGAAGATTTGGGAAGGAGAAAGTAAATGAAGTAAGAATAAAAGGAGTAAGTGAAGAAAAGTAAAGTAAAATGTAGTAAATGAAGCAAAGAATAGCACATGCAATATTTAACAGCAAAAATGGAATTCAGTGAAGTTCTTCTATTCTCCAAACCATAATTAAAATGAGAAGATGTATTAAAAAAATGCAAATTTTGAATTTTGGGGGAAAGATTTTGTTGTCACAGCATCTACTGAAAACCACCTGGGGAATGCAACATAATACCAAGGTAGCAAAACAAATACAGACCCAGCGCTCCACTCAGATGCTGAATTTTCTTCCTATACCAAGATTCTCAAAATCTGTGCATTTCAGTGCCGTGAACTGTGTGTGGCCAGCCTGACACTGTTTTAAAGCTTCTTTCCACAGAGCAGAGTAATGCTAACCACTTTCTAAAAATCACAGCCTCCAGTTGAGAAATCTAAAGTTCAGGCATGCAGGAACACACTTTTGAAAAGCATGACTTTAAAGGATAGCAGTTTAGGCCTAAAACCACAGGCCACATGGGCAGAAAAATTGCACCTGGCTCTGGAGAGACCTGTCCTCCTTGCAGCTCTTTGCATGTCAGCGTTGGGAGGAAAGAAGAGTGGTACCTTAAGCATTCCTTGCAGAAGCAAATAGTGCAGGAAATGGCTGGGTCAGCATTCTTCTTGCCCTTGAAGAGCTTCGCAGCAGCAGTGGTGTGCTCCCAGCTGGGCCATTACGTCCAGGCTCTCTCTTTTTTGTCCTGCCTGAAAGGTGCAAAGACTCGGGATCAGAGCTGCAAACCTGCTCCGTTATTCCCTTTGTTACAATGAGAATGTGAAACAGTCTGGAAAGCGTGGGAATACCTGAAGTCAAATTGTACATACTACAAGTACTTTCCAAATCCAACTTTTGTAGTAATTCAGAAGGGCACTTTTACATACACTAAAAACCATACTGAAACCACGGGTCTCTCAATAATCACATCTTCTACAATGATGATACACTTACAGGATTAAAGTTTATACCAACAGCTAAATGGGGAAAGCTCTGCTCGCCTGCCAAGGAGTAATTCCTTCAAGCTTACTGCTTGACATTGACAGCTTCTCTGCTGACATTGAACAGGGCACCCTGCCTTATGCGTGACATTTGGAAGGTGTAGTTCTGCATGGCGTACCTGAAAACGTACTCATTGCTCACTTCGTCTCTTCCATCAGAGCAGAAACTATGTGACAATTAATGTTTAGGCTCACGTGCTTTGCTAATTGTTGTCTGCTTGGATCTCAGGGTGCAGGGTTCAGGAGGAGCTGTGCATAGCGTGGACAAAGCCTTGCAGGAATGAGCTGTGAGCACTTCACTGCGGGCTTGCTTCTTCTTAATCATAGCAGCTCAACAACGTTGACATCTGCAAGATAAACGAGTAACTTCTTTACATCTGGCTTTGTATATTTTAGATATATATATATATATGTATACAGACAAAAATGAACTAAGAAGTGACTTAGAAGTGCTTATTCATTAGGCAAAGTTCTCCAGGGTGCAAAGACTCTTTTCTCAGCGAGGTTCCTGGCACTCGTAGCTTTCTGTTACTTTTTTATTATTAAAAAAAAAAAGGAATTAAAACCATATTTTTCTCATTTCAATAAGTACCTTTATGATGTCCAAGCAACTCCAACAATGATATCATCTGTCTCTTTCCTCAAGAGAGGAATTCAGGCCAGACCGTGATATTCCTGCTTATTTCTGGAGCACAGAGCCTTACACCAAAGTGAAGGCAGCAAGCCTCAATCCTTGGAGGGGAAACACATGTCACAGCACCGTCCACTTAATACCGTGCCTCCTAGAGATCCCTCCCTCTTCTTGAGAGCTGTTCAACGCTATAAATTAAGAGTTAAGGCCTGAATCCTGTTAAGCTGATCTGTGCGGGCAGATACCCAAGGCTGTTCTTCAGCGGGACGTGCTTACCAGTAAGGATCAGCCCATATGGATCCCATTTCTCCACGAATGTTCTTTTCAGGATATGTACAACATGTGGCATAATTGGGCTGCGGTCCTTGAAGTGGCCTCCGATTTAATAAAACAGATGATTCACCTTCAGCTTGTTAAGTCCCCCAGCTTAGGTCAAGTGTGCCTTCGGTTGGCTGCCTGCTCGACGGTGGATCCATGGGGAAGGAATAAGGGTTTAACTACTCCGGGTTTAACTGCTCCAGCACCGTCAGCCTCCTCGCAGCCGTTTGCCTCTAAGATGCTTTGTGTGAGGGAGCTTTCCAAAGCTCTCCAGCCCAGTTCTGAGCTGCCTGACACCACTGCTAGGCTGGTGGATGGGGTGGAGAAGTCCAGGACCCCATCCGGACTTGTGTGGTGCTCCAAGCCTGCATGCCATACATCAACTAACCCGTGCCCTCGATCAGTTCTCTCATGTACCAACCCTTCTCCTGCTTTCTCCATGACCCAAACCCATGCTCCCTCCTCCCCAGCAGCTCATAAACATCCTTCCTCACCACCACCAGTCCACCTCCCTTTACACTAGAAGTTAAGGGACTGCAAAGCCAGTTTCCCAAGCAGCTTCTCTTTCCTGAAGGCACTGCCTGTTTAGCTGTGGTCCCTTCCTCCCGCCCTCTCCCCTCCAGACGTGCTCTCCTGAGGATGCCCATGCATGCTGGATCCTGGCTGAATTTTGCCCATGCATGTTGTTGTTCCAGGTGTATGGCTGTTGGTCAGGGGAGAGCAAGCAGAAAAAGCCACGAAGAGCCTTGAAGATAGAAATCAGAGCTTCCAGCATGAACAGGGCAAGGAGTTTTGCCACCCCCATCTCCCAAACTTGGTAAATGTAAAGATGGCATAAAGAGAAATTAATAAGGATGCCTGCAAGAACATTTGCCTGGTGGGATGCAAGAAAGAGGATCCTGCAGATGCGTTTTCCCTGTTTCCCTCCTCATTATGTGTTCCCACCCATCGTTACACTACTCACGGCCTTGGTTGCTGTCTGAGAGGCTCCAGATTGGGAATTTGACCAAATAACCAGAAAATGAGGGCTTAAGCCAACTCATCCCTGATCCCTCTCACCCCTGGATCTCCCTAAGGATGTCTCTCAGGCCTGCCCACTTTGGCCAAGAGCTCTTCCTTAATCCCCCTTGGGTGTCGTTACAGACCTTAGCCAGGCAGCCTGCTGCTTCGGGGTCTGGTGAGCGCTGCAGTCAGCCTCCGAGCAGCCAGAGCTGGGCTCTTCCCACGGGGTTTAACTGTGGAAGAAAAGATAAGGGTCAGTTCTGCCTGGAGCCTCGAGACATACCGCATACTGCCCCGTTCCCCAAACCTGGCTTCCTCCTCACTCCTCAAACCAGCCCTTCCCAAAGAGACACAATAAACAACAGAAGTCCAGCAGAAGAAATGTACCTTCAGACCACTGGCCTAAAGAGGTTTTTGATAGGAACCAGCTCCTGGACACATCCTACAAGCATCTGACGCAGGAGCTGAAGGATGCAGGGTAAAATTGAGGTGAGTCATGTAATACAAGGAGCATTTCCTATCAGGTGTGCATCCACACAGAGATGAAGGCACGTGCTGGGAAGAGGCCACTGGGGGGTGACCTTGTACTGGTGCCTCCCATCTTTATTTCTCAGAAATAAACGCCTCCTTGGAGATATTGGAGAGCCATCTGGACGTGGTCCTGGACAACCTGCTCTGGGCAGGGGTTGGACCAGAGGGACCCAGAGGCGCCTTCCAATCCCAACCATTCTGTGACTGTGAAGGGATCATCTAGGAAATCTTTTCTACATACAAATAAAGATGTTTCTTTGTTCCTCCAGCCCCCTTCAAACATCCTTATCAGTTCAAGCACAATACTAAGGGAGATAGACCAGCGGGATAGACTAGTCTTGGATGCATTAAGCCATTATGGGCTACCTTCACTGGTCCAGAGCTGTGCTGGACCTGCTGCGAAAGATATTTCACTCTGTACTCTGTGCTCTGTAGGCTTTCTATCAAGTAGCTGGTGAACAACAAGTCCAGGGATTCTTGAGAGACCTCCATGGGACTGTCCTCCATCTGCAGCACTGGCACGTTGTCCTTGTTGCAGCCAACTTTATGCCAAGAAGTAGGCAGTCCCCATCTCACAGATTTTGGGAAAGAACTCAGGAAAAGGTATAGAAGGCTCTTAGATGTGTTCTTAATGGCTACATGTGCCTGACAAGGATGAAATTCAGCTGGAGGTGAACTGCAGTCCACAGTCATGACACAAAGCACCACAAGTAGCTGTTAGTGAGAAAGACAACGATGTGAATTCTCACCATACGGAAACGTCCCATTGCTCCACTAGGAACCAGCCACGAAGCTTGAAATTCCTTGGTTCTGGAAATCAAAGGGGACAAAAAAGCAAGCTGCTGATGTTAAGTTCTTCCCCCTCAAACACGACATCCCATTGATGGTAGATGCTGAGGTCTCCTACCAGCCAGAATCTACCTACCAGAAAATCTCACTGAGGTTCTGGGGCCGTGCCAGAGGTCTCATCTCACCCAGCTGACCTTCCTGGTGTTCTTCCAGGAGTAAGGAAAGGAGGTTCTTTCCCAGATCCAGAGGTGTTTGCTGGCTGAAGCAGCAGTGACAGAAGCTGGATTTTCGGGCACGCCTTGGGGCTCGCGGCATGGCTTTTTAGTAAGAAGGCTCGATCCTTTGCCATCCCTGCAAATTTTTGTTATAGGGTGGCTCATGGAGCATATGGCCGTGAAGGCAGCTTTGCGACCATCCTGTAGTCTGTACCCCAAGCACCACGAAGTGGTTGGGAACCTTTTGCAGAACAGTTGCCTCTGCAGCACAAGAGCATCGACATTTACTGTAAGACCACTTGGGCATTCACAAGGCCGGCTTACTCGATGACACTTTTAACCTTGGGACGCTGCAAAAGAGAGGAATAGGGCACTATCACCCAATAAATCCTACTAGCACCTTCCTACAAAGGCGCTTCCAGAGGTAACCGTGTTATCAGCTAAAACAGAAGACTCACAAGTTTGCTACATGAAAATAAATAATAGAAGAAACGGACAACTAGGGCAATAAAGCAGCAAACAATTACTGTGCTACGGAACAAGCCCATAGACTTCCATTTGATTAACACAACGTTATTGTGCACAACAAGGGCAGCTTACAAGGAACACGCACATATTTTGTAACTGCTGTAGGTGTCTACAGTAATTTCCAGCTCTGTTATTTGTGCTGATGCCTCACTACATATATACATGCACAACAGTGGGGAGAATACTATTCTGTAAGGTTTTTTTTCTTAGGGAAGCTAGGGAGCATTAGAGGTCTGGATATTATTGAATGCTAAGCCTACTTTGGGATAACACCTATTGTTATGCTAAGGTTAGGAACTGTTTCCTGAAACCGATCCAGCAAAGAGATTTATTTTCATCTTTTCAAGGTAATTTGGATGTTTCTGGCAACGCTGAGATTTGCAGTATTTCACAGAAACAGGGTGCAGGGGGAACAGGATAGCTGCATCCAGAATCATTAAGTGGTTCTGGTCCTCTGCTTCCTCACAGCAAAACCTTGGCAGCCAGACAAGAAGTTATAGGATTTCTACAGCCAGTGATAGAAAAAGCACTGCAGGAGACAAAGCTACAGGCTACTTTTCAAAGCAGTAGTACAGGAATTTTGTGCATGGGAAAAGGAAATAATTTGTGTAGTTTTAAGACAAGCATTGTTTTCACAAAACACCATCAGCTGAGGAAAATCTACTTTCACTAAAATCTATCAGTCTCTCGGCAAGGATACTTAAAATAATTTAAAGCAGACATATTGCTTCATCACATGGAATATTCAAGATTCATCACATGGAATATTCAAGATTCATGGATATTTAAGAGGACAATTCCATCTGTCTCAAGAATCTGTTATAAAATGGAACCAAAAATTATTTTCAGTGATTATTTGTCCCATTTGCAGATACTTCTCTATCAATCTCTGGCCTCTTCTGGCATTCATGTTCTCTTTCAAATAGTATTATTGGATTCTCCTTGAGTCACAACCTTTATTTGCACCCTCAGCAATAAGGTGGGAGCCACGATATTTTTGGTAAATGGTTTTCTTCCACACAGTTCTCCTAAGTTAGAGGGGTACCTACCATTGCAATCTGCTAGTCCTTTGCATCATGCAAAGCCACCACTATTCAGACTTCCTGCTACAGGTTAAGTGATGCACAGAAATGCATGAAAAAAAAAAAAGGCATTCAACAGCAAAAGGACAATTCAAGAGGCCTAAGTAAGGAGCTTTTGATTGATTACAGCAGCCTAAACATCTCTGTGAAAGGCAGCGCAATGATCAAGCGCAGCAAGCAATCGAGGCACTTGGAGCCAGCTAATTAGCAAAGCTAGCCACAATTTGGCTCCAGAAGATTTTGGTAGATAAAAGGGGCGTTGTACAGCATTTCTCTTCTTTAATTTGTCTCAATGCATCAGTCAAAAAGGTCTCATTTACACAGAGTCTTCAGCTCCTTTGGCCAAGTAGATTGCACTGGGTATCAATTTGCCTTCTCTGACTACACCCCCTAAGTCCGGACTCATCCAGCCTGACCTTACCAGCTGCACTGCAATATTTGTTGTCTCTGCATCATCAGTGATGAAAAGTAGACAAACTGGAACAAACACAATCAGAACAAACCAGAGATCACCCTTGGAGAGGACCGGTGAGGCTCACCATCTCGTATCTCAGAGGCCACGACCATCTCACACTGCGGTGTTCATTCAGCAGAGGAACTCAAACACTCCCAGGATGGAAAAGCTTTTTTTTTTTGTTATTATTATTTTAATTAAAATTGTAATTGAGATGTTCTTTTTTAAAAAACAACACAATCTTCTGTCTGAATTCTAATTTAAAATTCTCTTTTTAATAGAAGTGACAGATTTTGTCTATTTTCATATAGTCAAAGGAAAAGGACGAGCTATTAGTTAGGACACTTTTTACTGGTTGAGGCAACAGTTGCATTAACAGGAAAGCATGGTAGTTAGAAAGCAAATACAAATAGCAGGGGGAGAAAAGATAACGCTTTTAAAGAGTAATTTTTAACTACTGCCATGTAAATAAAAGCTCCTGAAAGCATTTCTTAAGATGTACGCAGCCACTTTAATATCTAAGTTTACTGTAACTAAAGTGTTTTGTTTTCTTTTCTTTAAATTTATTCTTATTGTTTGACTGCGCTAATACCCTAAGAGTTGCATTTTATCCAAGTCTCTACAATCAGTTTCCTGTTGCTGGGGTTTTTCTCCACTGTAACGGGAAAGAAAGTACATAAAAGGACAACTAAGTTATAAAATTGGCACGCATCAGGATAGCTGCAAAACTGCTAACTGCTCAGCCATTTCCAATGTAAGCCATTTCCACCTGTCAGTGTTTCAGTTGGACAAAATTTCCACAATTAAAAGCTCTGTATTTAGAACCATCTCAAAATAGTTTAAAAAAACCTTCAGCAGAACAAACAGATCATAAGCACTATTACACATTTTTTCCTGTGTCTTAAGATAATGTCACTCACTAGGATTGCAAAAACAGTCAAAACTAAAAGGTACCTTACAAAAGCATAGGCATTCTTAAAAAGGCACTACTTCACTAATAAATTCAATACTACGTAAAAAGCAATTCACATTTTATTTAAATTGCATTAAACTGTACAAAAATGTTTTATTCTTGCCAAAAATAACAGCAATATTTTCAATCTTACTTCTAGACAAACAGCAAACTCTTATTTTATTCTTTCCTGGGTGAGTTTACAATTAAACAATAAGATGCACACTTTTTGCATTGAACAAACAGACTTCAATGATTTTTTTTTTGGAATAATCTTGATTTTTAGTGTCTTTAAGGAATTTCATTACTCTTGCCATGCCTGTTAAAAGCCTAAAGAAAAAGGTTGTGTGTCTCACACAAAGGAATGTAAACAGTCAAGAGATTAAAGAGGTTGACTCTTCCAGTGAAACCTTAAACGTACCTCTGTACCACCAACATTCACTTTACGCAAAGAACAGTCCACAGCACGAGGCTTGTGCGGTTGCTGAATTCACTCTCCAAAATGCCAACTGAATACACATCAGTTAAAGACGAGTTTACCAAAAAAAAAAAATAATAATAATTCTAAGTAACAGAAGTGAAATGGATTATACTTTTAACATTTTCAGTTTTTTCTTACCCTAATTCATGAGCAAATACGTAACAGCCCCATCGGACCTACAATCACCACAACGTACTTCTGCCAAGATGCAACGAAGTAAGTACCTAGTTAAGTCAATCAAATGCAGAAAGCACTTCTGCTAAGAGCATGGGCTTATTCTCAGGCTTGTTTGTTCACATCACATATTTAATGCAGACTAACAAAACATAATTTGGGTCACAGACCACACCTTCTTAAATCTGAGACCTAAAATGGAAATACATTTGCAGTAATTTATTTATTTGTGTGTTTATTTATTGGGATTTCAAAGTCTTTTTTTCTTCAGCCTTGAAACTCAATGAGCAAAAAGCTGTTTCACCAGACTGGTTAGAGCTTAAAAAATTAAGCATCTTTTGTTACTTCGGAGTTGTTTGAGGGAATAAAGTCTTCTTGAAATTCAACTTTATCTGGATAGAGTTTAATGTAGGTGTCCACCATTAAATCTAGGTCATGTTTTATATCAAAGTTTATGTTTAACAAAGCTAGGTTGCTTGACCTTTGCTCTGTCAAGGTGTTTTTCAGGTATGCCTTTAAGCGCTTCCGTCCTACTTCGTATTTCTCATTCTCCACCTTCATCACTGGAAGTATGGACAAGACTTTAAGCAATGCGTATACGTTAGGGAAAAACTTTATGTCAGGCAGGTGAAGTGCTTCATAAATAGTAGATGGAAGTTCAATATCTTTCCCTCGGTGCTTCCACTTGATTCTCCAACAATGAAGTTCAGCAGAAAGAGTGTCCGGATTAGGTAAGTCATTTTTGTACATGTCAGCGTGATGCTCCTCAGACGTATTGAATTTGAGCTGACCCATGACTGAGGGCACTAACGATAAACATTTAAGAGCTTTTAAATGCTGTTCTGAGAATATATCTTTTAATTCTTGAATTATATGTTCCAATGTGGGGATACTAAGGATCTCCTTGTAGTAATTCTCTGATGTTATCTCAGAGTCCAAGTTACCTTGTTGTGCTCTGCGAAATTTTCCTGGGAGTTTAATTTGTACGTCCAGTTTTGCAGCCAAATTTGTTGCTTCCTCAAACCAAAATTCATGATAAACGTCAATATTCTCCACCACTTCATTCAGCGAATGCAACACGGCTGTCAAGCTGCTAGCTGCAAAGAACACATCTGACGTTTGCCCCTGGAGATTTCTTCCAAATGCTCTCGTAAAAGACAGAGCATTTTTCAGAATTACAATAGTCACAATGAAGTCAAAATCCGTTATTGCGCTTGAAAGTACAAATGCTCGACCAGCAATAAAGTTGTTCCACCTGACAGACGAGTCACTGTTTATCGCATCCAAACACAGCACCAACGCTTGTATGAGGTCCACTAAAACCTCAAAAGTATCGTGCCTGCCTGTCCACTGAGAACGGCAGATCTCCTTCAGCTCATTGCTCTTCTCCTTATTGTTCTGAAAAAGAACAGAAATTGTATTGTCCAGTTCTTCCAGCAATTGCGGGGACTGACGAAAAAGACAACAAACTTCCTCGATTGTTCCCAGTGCCGCGGAAACTCCAACAACAGGAACGGATTTTGCCAACCAGATGTTTAAGGCACAAGAAGAACACAGCGTATACACAGCTTGCGGATACTTCTCCAAGAGTCTTGTAGCCACAACTTTCATTTTAGAAGCAAACCCGCTGGAGACAATGTAGGCTTGACCTCGACAGTACTCCATGTTTAGTCCCCACTTTTCAGTAATAGTCGTATGGAACTTAACAGCTAAAATGTCAGGATCAGCCTCATAAGGTAAAAACCCAATGAATTCTTCTCGTAGATTATGAGAATCATCAACAAATCTCACCAAGACTGGCAAGTGTTCCTCTCCTGCTATGTCTACCACTTCGTCAGTAACAATAGAAAAGAAGTGCGAGTCTCTTACTTCCCTCAGTGTCTCTTCTCTAATACAGCTCTCACAGATCTCAAGCATTTGTTTCTGCTGAGTTTTTGAACAATACTCCAGATTGACCGCGGTCATCTCAAACCGTTTCCTCAGAACTTCATCTCCAGCATTTATTCTACATTCCAGCAGAGCCTGAAAGTTATCTGAGGCAAAAATACCTTCTGGAAGCTCATCAGCATTATGGCCATCCAGGGGAATATTTTGTTTACCCATTAGGATCAAAATTTCAAACAAAGACTTAAGGTAGTCTTTGTTTTCTCTTTCTTCCAGTGTTAAAGGAGTGGCTTCTTCTTCTTGCTCTTCCCCGCCTTCCTCTGAGACAGTGTTTTGTGCATTGCTTTCATTCAGTTCTTGGGTTGCCTGCTCCCGTTCAAAAGCTTCATCAACTACAAAACATAAAATACCGTAAGTGTTAAGATAAGACGACTATAAGATCATATTTGCTTTTCCCTACTATCCCCATTACCATTAAGTTACTGGAGTTCAGAGTATGTTTCCAGTTTAAAAGTGAGTAACTTGGAATAAGTTTAGACTGGCTACTTGAATCAAGCAGCAACTCAATTATCCTCCTGCTATACATAAACTTACGGTTACATATTCTACGTTACCTCATCAGCCTTAAGTTTTTCAACATAAAGTTTTTCAAACAGTTATTTTGCTCACTTACTCTTTTGCTGCTTCAGTGTTCTTATTTCATCTTCACTCTTAAAAAAAAGATAAAATTGATGTCAATGTCTACCACATGACCTTAAGATACTAAAACACATCAAGGTCAGATACAAACATTGTAGATGAGACCATTTTCAGGTTTTTAATACTTATTTTAAAAGTGCTAAAAGGTCTAAGAGAAGGAGGCTCTTTAGCTAGTTTATTGCTGTCACAACATAACTACTAAATACATGGGAATACTTTGTTGCTACTACTAAGCTTCCCATACTTGCATTAGGAGTTTGTTGAATCTGCATTATGAGCAAATCAATTTCATTAGAGAATTCTATTTCAGTAGGAACACGCACTATGCCAACAGAAAGAACTGTCTTAAATGTTTCCTAAGATTCAGTTAAACAACAGACTTATTACATTCATGAAGTAATATTTAGAAATTGCATTTCTCCGACATACAAGCTGAGTTTAGGAACTGAATTCCTCTTAATTTTCAATACACTTAAATCCAGAGATCTACAGACGTTTTGTGTAAATGACACAAAACAGCCATTGACAAGTCACAATTCCACGAGAAACTGCTTGATCTTGGTTTTATACATGGATCATCTTTTGAGAACAATAAGCTAAAACATGTATGTCTGAATTACTGCAGACTTCAGAAGAGAATCAGGCAAACTGAAGATCAGAGTCAACATATAGCAAGAATTTCAGGGTAGCATGCCTAAGTTGTATTCAGTTAGCGCTGCATTAGCAAGTAAAAGGAAGTTATACGCTTACTTTCAAAGACAGGATTAGCTCTCATTTTCCAGATTATTTCATTAAACTTTTGAGTAGATAAGAGTTCTATCAGTGTAATATTTGGGTATTTAACTTACTATCAGCAAAATTATACTAGAATAGCAGTACAGAAACTGCAAACACCCAAGTGCTACGTATTATTAGACATTATGTAGGTTCATATGAACTTACTTGACTTCACTGTTTTAACATTAAAAAAATCGTACATTAAAAACTTACCAGCTCTTTTATCCTTTTTCGATGTCTGCTGTGGGGATTGTTCAGGTGACTTGTAAGATCAAATATAGTTGGCACGGCATTATCCCGTAAAACTGTTCTGTAAGGGCTCTGTGAAGAGACATCCAGATTAGCGATGCCTTTAGGAAATGAGCATTGCCTCTGAAATTCTGTGTTTTTCAGACAGCATGTACAAAAAAAAACCTAGGCCTCTGTGTAATTTCATGTTTTTTGTGCAGTGCGTACAAAGAACATGGCCTATGAAATTCTGTGGGTACACAGAATTTTTTTCCTGTTTATTATTTTTACTTGCTTATGCATCAGAACAAACAGGAAGTTGTGCTATGCAATTCACATTTCAGGGATTTAAAGAGAACACTGAAAATGAGAAGAGATTAAAAAAAAAAAAAACAAAGCACTACTACTTTTTCTTCCCCTTTGTATTCATATCACAGATCCCCAATGCCGTAATTTCAATTTACTTGAATATTATGATTTTCTAAAAAATAAATATTCAGGATATACAGACACCTATGCATCAGAAAGGAAACGTTTTATTACTAGTGCTTTGTTTATCATCACTTGATTCACAGTTCTAGAAACAATCACACAAGCATTTCACCAATGAAAACATTCAACTGCTTCTTTACGTCAAATTATGCATATCCACAAAAAACTACAGTGAATGACCATATTGAAGGAAAACACATCTGTCAGATGAGTAGCAGGAAGGCTTCCAGGTGGTCATGTAAACGTTTCTAACAGTTAAAAGTGTTTTAAATAAAACGTATTTGAATATGCTGTGAACTTGCGTCGTCTAAACTGGACCATTTCCATCAAGCACAGACCTTTGACTGATCGTGTTTCTACATGTCATTAGACTGAAGTAGATTTCAAACAGAGTTTCACAAAGCTTCATTTCAGATTCGGAATTTCTTCCAATATTCATCTGTTGGTTTGTTTCTGGGAAGCTGGCTAACCAGAGACCCTGTCATGTGTAATACCGACAGGAGCTCCAAGTTTGACCTACGTATTTTAATTACCCCACAGAACTGACTTTGTGTCTTTCAGCCTAGAAATCAAGACTTGGTACAAAGCCACAAATCCATCGTTTCCTACTGCTAAGCAAGCTATTAAAATCAGCATCATTTTAACAAGAAGAATTGGAAGCTATTATTTCATTAACAGGAAACAGCAACATGACTTAACTGGATAAAATATAGCAGGAACCAGAAGCTTGACAAACGTACGGTGTGTTTAAACCTCTTGGCCACAGCCGAGTGCAATTTAACTGAATTACACCACATACACACTTCAGTAACAGCACATTAGTGATTTTAACTAATTAGGGGTATGCAAACATACATTCTTGCACTGAATACATTATATAATGTTGTAACATCTAGTGACAGTAAACAAAATGAGCATGGTTTTGCAAGAGGAAAGAACTGCAATAAAGGCCACAAACACATTAAACCAGCACAAACAGTTTCTCTTCCCAAACTGCTCGTTTCCACCTCATCCTTTGTGCCAGTACAAACATCTGTGAGTCTGTGCAGTGCCCTGGACCATGACAACGATGTCAATTAAGACTAGGAGATCCATTTTCCCAGGGACCACTTAACCAAGGGATCAAAGATAAAATGCAGCATTCTGATTAGAAACCTTAATTACGTTTTGCAAGGTGCAATAAACAAATGCTTGGTTTTACTTACACTTCTACATATCATAGAAGTCTCAAAATGTTTAGCGCACAGTCTGTAGTGCTTGTTGAGTTGATCTGGCGTTTTATCTTCCAAATCTGCCCTTCGACAGTTCTCCACCCATCTTTGACATCTGCAAGTAAGCAAAAAGAAAAAAGTTTTTAGTTTAAACAGAACGCCCTACAATTTCAAACCTTACTCACAACTGGAGTGCAGCGATCCCTGCCCTTCACGCAGGGCTGAGGAAAGCTTTGTGTACCTTCCCCTGGAAAGTACCAGGACATCTTTTTAAAAATCTGCTTTTCTCCTTTTGTTCACCATTTAACACCACCCAACAAAGTCATGAATCTTTTCCCTCTTGCCTTTGCCTCATACATACAACATTGCAATGCAATTGCTCATGAAAACCAGCCATCTAATTCTTGACAAGAACTATATTCAAAAAAAGCTTTTAGACTAGATAGATACAGCCATAGCTTTTTAATACCACTATGAAAAGTTACCTTCTCTACCTACCTTTCAAAAAAATGATTTTTTCCTTTTCTATCCTGATCACCTGGGAATTTAGAGGTGATCTTCAAAAGGTGAAATAATAAAAATTCAAAAGCAACCATTCTACAGACAGCGAAGTCTGAAGTAAGTTTTCATTAGATTTTTATGACGTTTATTTCTGCTTTAGATTAGTTCTCTGAGATACAACACAAAGCTAAAGGAACATTTTACCAAGTAATAGGGCTCCTTTTAGATATGCAAGATAATATTTCCTCTGGTGAGTAAACAACTTTCAGTAATTGATGCAAGTGTATTAGCCAGTTTATATTGCCCCCAAGGGGGTCTGCACAGTTACCTCTGAGCAACACCATGCACAAACTGACTCTGTACAGCTACTCCAGTACAACTCATCTATTTTATCTGTGCAGTATACATACGCATATAAATTAACGAGATTCCAGCAGCCATTAATATCTCGGTATTTAAAAGATAAACCCACTCATTTCCATCCTGCAAAAATCATTCTCTGAAGGGGCGTTATTGTCACGTTACACGGACCTTGTGGCATCACAGATCGACCGCAACAGCACATAAGGAAACAAAGCTGAAAACACAGATGATTAAAACCTTCACATGAATGTAACTGATGATTTGCCCATTGTTCTAACTGTGTAATGAGGTCGCACAAGCTCCTGTTCCTTCTAGGCTAAATCTCCCCCCAGTCAAACTCAGGAAGGCCAGGGACAGCTACATTGTAAAGAATCATAATGCTATCACAATAACGCTACAGTAAAAGCGAGGAATTTTCATTATATTCTTACTGTACTTTACAACACATCTCTTGGCTACATACTTTTCAGCTTTTCAACTCAAATTTCCCATATTTTATGTATTTTTAATTGGTACACGTTGGCAATGTCCACAAAGTTCCAGGAACCCGCTCAGAGAAGTCACAAAAACACTGCTATTTCAGCAGGGCAAAGTGGGGGAGATCTTCCTATAACCCAGTCATCGCTGAAATTCATGAAACCGCACAAGGTATTTAAGTTATTTAATCCACTTAAAAACAAAAAATTACTCTTAAAAAGAAGGGTTCTTAGCTAAGAAATTAATAGAAGCTATGAGAAAGTAAATCTGTTATCCTTTTCCGCTGCAAACTTGGAATTATTGCTCACAGGAGCAAGGAAGGAGAACAGTAATTAGTGATTTTTCAACAGTTTAGGGATGAAGGATGTTTCTCCAGGTGTTTTGCTGGGCGGCCCAAATGAAGAAACCCATAGCTCTGCGTGGATTCACGATCACATCTACTTTAACTGAGTAACTAAAGGACAACTGTGCAAGTGAAAAAGGAATCTTGGATCCTGATCCCTGCACTGTTTGTGCATTGTAACTTTAGTTCATGCAAAACATAAAAATAATACTGTACAAGTACCATAAAACAGGGATAACTTTTAATAGATTGTTATTAGATCTACACATAATATCCTGAACTATGGCTTAAAAGGAAAATATATTTTCTTGCTCAGCCTTTTGGCAGCACAGACTTTGCACTCTTGCATTCTTCGTTTCACTAAGCAGCATAACCACGGACCTCTCACATGGGACACCTTTAAAGTGCAGGTTATACCGAATCTGGCTCTAGTACTTTCTGAGCAGTTGCTCCAATTACGAGCCAGGTAATTAAAAGTAATCACACTGGGCTGCCACACAGGCTGATGAACCTTCCTATAGTCAGTGGTGAAGGCTTCAGTCCAGAACGGTTGGTGTCCAGAACAAGAGCTTGGCAAATCTTTTACCTGCCTCTCTCCACGGACTCAGGGAAGCCGTGGAAGACCACCAGGGAGCAAAGTCAAAGCTCCTCACGTTACAACTACTCCTCTGAATCACCTCCTGGCAAACCCACGGCAACAAACTGGTGGCAGCGACGGTGTGTCTACAGCACGCATACCAGAACTGACACGTAGTTGTTGTGGACAAAGTCAACCCGAATCCCTTCACCTCCGATGTCACTGCCATTCAGAGAACAAGTAGCTGCTAGTAGCAGCTAGGCACCAGATCCGGCTCGTGACTGATAGTAGAAGATACCAAAAACTCCTCAAAGGGGTCTCAGGAAATGAGTTTCGCAAAGATAAAATCAACCTCCAAATACACCTCTCCCTTCCTGACTTCTCCAGTGACATTAGAGCAGCTGTGGCTGCTGCCTTCTGGGCTGAAGTCAACTCTGAGCACAGAGTCCCAAAGAAGCCTCGGCACGTACAGCCTGAGCCTGCGGATCCTGGTCAGGCACAGGCACCAGGCTCCTCACCCCACTGGAGCAGAAGATCAGTAAATGGAGCTCCAGATGTCCAGGAAACTTTACTGGCAAAGGCTGGAGTGCTGATGTTTTCTCAGGTAGCCACAGGACGAAAAGGAGATGGTGGAGGATATATGACTGGACCCAAGAATTTGGCACCTCAGTCACATTACGTATTTGGCTCCTCAGCAAATTCTCTCCGAAGAATAAGGAGCAGAAGAACAAAGAAAAAGGAGGTCAGATGCCTGAAAACACGCAGCGTAGCTGTGCATGGTATTATCCAAACAGCACTTAGAAAGATTTGAGAATAAAATTAGGTACAAAACTTTCTTCACTGTTTAAGCGTTCAACTAACGCACGTTGTACACTGGGGTGTGAGTGCTTTAGTTGCAAAATATTTTGGCAAAAATTAAGATGCATTTCAATGCAATATTTTGCACCACTGCTTAGATACCATTCATCAGTTTTATGGAGGTTTCCTTCAATCACAAATTTAAATAAATTTAACACTATATTCAGAGATCTGCTGACACCTGGTAGAAGCTCAAATGGCATTTTATTTAGGTGCAGATAGAGTAAATCACTTATATTACCTTGGCATTGGTCAACAACAGCAGAACAGTATCTCTGCTGTGTTAGAAAGTATCTTACATTTTGTTCCAAATATACCTCACCTCAACCTGCCACCATGAAGACTCAGAATCACAGGTGGCGGTTAAACACAGATCCTACTGTCTGCCTGGGCTGCATGAAATGATAAAATACCCATCCTTATTGGCATAACAGAGGCTACTTACTTACTTACATTCATGTTTGATGTGAAAATGCTACACACAATCCATTAAATGCAGTTGGTTCCTTTCCAAAGCCTAGCCTGTGCACCTGCTCTTGCTTTTCTCAGACAGCCACAATCAGTGAAGCCAGTCTTAAATGACTGGCTAGCTCTCACAGACCTGCTAATGCTCCAGAGATCTGACCTGGTTAGAAATGAGGAGACATTTCTTCTCAGCAAGAGCGGTCAGGCATTGGGACGGGTTGCCCAGGAAGGTGGTGGAGTCCCCGTCCCTGGGGGTGTTCAAGGCAAGGTTGGACGTGGTGCTTGGGGACATGGTTTGGTGGGTGACATTGGTGGTAGGGGGGTGGTTGGACCAGGTGATCCTGGAGGGCTTTTCCAACCCTAATGATTCTATGATTAGAGCTGCTTAGCACTGAATTGGAAAGAAGTAAAGGCAATTACTCAGTTACTGTAACAAAAAAAAATGAAAGCAGTAAGGTAGTACAGACGATTCACCTAGGATTATGTATTTCTTATCCATGATTTTTTTTAATTAAAAGTTTCAAAGACACACTTTAATTCTGTTATGCCCACCATTCTCGCTGTAAGCTGCCAAGAGCAAACAACACATTTTTGGCACGAACTACTTTGCTCCCCCTTCCAGTTTGACCTACAAGGATAAGAGGTCTCCACGACAGCAAGCAGCACTGGAAGGCCACAGCAGTAACATCGCCTGACATTTACAGTTAATTGCAGAGCAGTGCTGTAGTTCATGTAGGCAAATAAACCACTGCCTTCCTCTAGCCTACAAAGACAGAATGTTAACAGGGTTTATCAATCTTTCAATGGTAATAGTTAATAAATTCAATATATGATCATTTTGGACATTTTACTACAGGCTTGAATGAGAAAAGTATAAGATATTAGGGAAAAAAATGTAGACAGCATTGAAAGACCATCACCTGTGCCACTGCATGTTTTTAAGAGCACAGCAGACAAAAAATGCTGGAAAGAGCTTAGATATAGCTTCTCCTTCCTTTGGAAAGAAATGGTCTAGATCATCCTTCAGCGTCGATTTTATCTATTTTCTACTACTCCCTTACAGGAATGTTAATCTTTTTAGCCTGAACTACTTCATGGGGATTATAAAGTAGTCCTGAAAACAGAAAGCATGCCTACCCGTACCAATGCCATTGTAGAAACGTATGCCAGCACATCCTTCCTAAAACCACGTCTGTGATCCACTTCTATCCACTTCATTAATTTATGTTGTTCAACTCAATGTAGGTGATGCACACTTTTGGATATATTTCTGTCACACTACCACAGAAAACGTTCTAAGTGCCTTTCAGTACAAATATTATGAGCTGCAGGAGATATTTTCTTCATACAATAAACTTATTTATCAGCCAATTTTGCCCAACTTGACATTCCTCAGATTTTGCAGGAAGGACTCCTTGCAAATTAAGCCTGGAGTTCAGACAGCACCAAAACTCTTCAGTTCTGCACAGCCTGTAGTCATTCCTTTGACTGTGTAAGAACCTGTGGCTCTTAAAGGATGGAGAGTTGAAACAGAAAATGCTAGGAGTAAACCATACAAGTGAAAGGTTAAGAGTAGGCAATCAACCATGTTGATTTCAGTTTTCATTAAAAGCATAAACATGTGCAATGTGGATTGTACTATGAAGCCTTGCAGCGTACGGGCATCATAAGAGGTTTAGCACAAGGCACTGAATCCACTCAGGAGAGCTTGACAATGTCTTCGAACCCACAGGTTTCATAACCAGCTACTACCTGTATGACTTTTTGTGCCTTCTTGTGAAATCACTTAAATAGGGGACGGTTTCAGAGCAGTTATGTACCCACAGCTCACAATTTCTGAAGTGCTTCACACGTGTCAAGCACCTCGAGGAAACCAGCGAGTGTCACGTATCAGTCACTGGGAAGTTCAGCCTTAATTGCCTGCTGTTAGAGAGAACTGACGCTGTTTTAGGAGGACGCACCTTCCGAAAGCGTGAGAAGCAAGCGAAGTCAAGAGGTGTCAGCTAGACATGGTGAGCTTCTGCCTCGGAATTTCTACACCTAAATGCAGGATTTATTTCTTGCACGTGCCCCACTCCTCTCACACACCGTACCAGCCCACCTCATGTGGACCATCCTCACCACGTGCCGCCACCTCAGGGCACCGAGGGGCTTCCACCACCTGGCGCAGTGCTGGCCCTGTTCCTGCACCCCATCGCACCCACACGCACACGTCTGTCCCCTCAGACCCCATGTCCAGGCACCCCCTGACACCCAAACACCCCCTTCACAGACCCCCCCCACACACAGCCTCAGCACCCCCTAGGTCCCCCACCACCCTCAGCCCCCCTCCCGTACCCTCAGCTCCCCCTACACCCCACCCCACAGCCTCAGCTCCCCCCAGGCCCCCCCCTCACATTCTCAGTTTCCCCCCCAAACCTCAACTCCCCCTACAACGCCCCACAGAGCCTTAACTCCCCCCAGGACCCCCCCCAACACCCTCATCGCCCCTCAGACCCCCCTTCACACCCTCAGCTCCCCCCCCAAGCCTAAGCTCCCCCCAGACCCCCCCCTCACACCTTCAGCTCCCCCCAGACCCCCCCATACACCCTCAGCCTCCCCCACACCCTCAGCGCCCCCCAAATCCCAGACCCCCCCTCAGATCCCCTCAGCCCCTCTCCCCTCACGTCGGGGGGGGGGGGGGGGGGGGGGGGTACAGCGGCCGCCCCGGCGCATGCGCAGCCGGCCTCCCCCTCCCTCCCCAGGCCAGGGGGGTCCCGCAGCGCCCCGCCCCGGGCACCACACCGCGGGCGGCCTCCGCCGGGAGCCCGCTGCCCCTCACAGCCCCCTTTTTATTTCTTTAACCCCCCCCCCCCCCCCCTTTTCCTCCCGCTGAGGTGAAGAGGAGGAGAAGGAGGAGGAGGCCGGGCCGTGAGGGGGGAAAAGGAGGCGAGGCCGCCCCCCGCTCCCCATCCCCTCACCTGACGGGGTCCCGGGGGAAGCGGAAGAAGGCGAGGTCGGACTGCGTGCTCTTGCGGGTGCAGTTGGGGGCCGCGCAGAAGTTCGGCATGGCAAAAAATAAATAAATAAAACAAAAACAAACAAAAAAAACCCAAACAACCCCACGGCGATAGAGGAGGGGCGGCGGCCCCTTTAAATCCGGGGGGGGGGGGGGGCGGAGGAGGAGGAGGAGGAGGGGGGCGGGGGGGGAGGAGGAGGGGGGGGGGTAGCGGCTCCACACTGCTGTGAGCGGCCGGGAGGATTCACCGCCGGGACGGGGCGCGACGGGGCCGCCTCCTTCCCACAAGGCCCCGCGCCGGCGGGGCGCTTCCCGCCGCGCCGCGCGCCTGCGCGGTGGGGACGTTGCGCGGAAGGGGCGCGGCGCATGCGCGGAGAGCGCGGGTGAAGGCAAGGGGAGGGCAGGGTGAGGGCAAGGCTAGTGTGGCGGTGCGCGGGAAGGGGTTAAAGCGCTAATTAACGCTTTATATGTCATTAATTAACGCCGTAGGCTGGCTTGCGTACCACATCTTGCTGCTCCGAGAGCGTGTAGGCTGAGGAGGACCTAAAACTAACCGGACTGCTGAGGAACAACGGGCTCTAGTGGGTTAATTTCTCATTAACAATAAAGTTGGGCTCCTAAAGTTTATCTCACTAACGGAATTCATCCATTAAAGTCATAAAAGTGACTTTTAACACTGAAAGAGTTGGTGGTGGTCAGTTAGCTAATCCTGGTTACTCTTGCTTCCCAGCTCCTTCCATTGGCTGGCACAGCCTGCTTTCCCTGGGAAGCAATTTAATTAATTAACTCCTGCACTCACTTAACTCCGGTGCCTTCAAGAATCACAACGCTTAAAATCAAGAAATCTGCACTTGATACTAGATAAACAAGCTAATTTATTATAGTTTTAGCTAGTTTATAGTTTACAAACACAAACTGTACAGACAATGTAAGTAACACTCAGACAACATAAATAATGTTTATGTGTAATATTGAGTAAGTTTACCCTAAAAAATGAACTTAAGTTGCAGAATGAGCTCATAACCTTTTTCTCTTGTGTATCCTGTTTTGTCTTTTAGGGAGGTGTTAATCCACAGCCTGGACGGATATTGAGAGGAGCCAAGAGCTGACAAAGAGTGTTATAAGTAATAAAGTATATAAAACAGGGAGTATACCTACTGTGAATGCTTCATCCGCTCTCTCACAGGCAAAAATGAAACAGAGCTGAGAGAAAAGAAAAAAAAAAAAACGGAAGTAGAAAACTAGATAGTTAGAAGAGACTCATTCACCAAGTATAGCCTGCTGGTAATTTGAGGAAGTAGACCCAGAAGCTCTGACATGTATAAATGGTGATGTCAAACAAGAGTTGTTTTCAGACACAGTAGAACTGTTCTGCAAGAGTTCAGTTCGATGTAGACGTCTCTTACATACCTTTAAAGTCACGTAAGAAGAATCCTGGCAAGGAGACTTAGTGGGATTATGGAAGCATAATCTAAATATATGAAATAGGCAAAGAATGTGTCTTTCAAAACAGCGAATGAAGTTAAAAAGACAAAAAAAAAAAAGAAAAAACATTTGATTCCTTTTGGACAGCCTCAAAACCTTTCAGCTTATTTTGTTACTGTGAGTAGGAGAAAAATTGTCTTTTAGGTAAGGAAACCTTCAAAATACTCTTCAAACTAGGAATATAAAAACATATCTTGTCCGACTAATTTCAGTAGCATGAATTTATTGGCGTGTTAATTCTTTGCCAGAATTCTAGCTTAGCTCTGATCGTTCGTTTTGAGTAGTTTTGAGTAGTCAATTTAAGCTGATGCTAAAGATACATTTAGCTGCACCTAATTGCTCTCGCTTCTCTAGACAATCACAACATGCATATACAGTGAACATTGTAAGAGAATTAATCAGGTGAGAAGTAACTTTTAAAAATACACTCATTTATCTTTGATAGGTCAGTTTTAATTCAGGTAAATTTGTTCTTTGATTTCCTGTGTAGGTTGCATGAATGTTCTTGCTCATGCAGGGAAATGCACAGGAGAGAGCAGGATCATTTTTGGTTGCAGTAATAGTTTAGGAACATGAATGTATAATGTTAAGGTGAAGCTCCCTAATTTAAAAACGCTTTTAATACTTGTTTCAGTATGAAAAAATAATTCTTCACCATTAATTAATAACAAAAGTGTTAGTTTATTTTACCCAAGAGCAAAGGGCTTTTTCTCCCTTCAAATTGATTCACCAAGCAAAGGAATTGTGTGCAGAACCTCCTGAGGATTCTGAAAAGCCAAACTAGAAGATTATAGTGACCGCATTAAAAAGAAATTAATCCTGGCATGTATTTCTAAATGGCTACTTCTCATCAAAACTTCAGTTGATATTCTATCATTTCAGTCACCATAGAAGCATCTTGTAGCTGTTAACGTTCTGAATGTGTATGTATATGTATATAGGATTTCCTAATTAAATGGATGGAATGGCTTATGCTTAAAGTTAACGTATTGAAGTTTGCTGGATGGTACTTTTATAAGGAGAGTAATTTTTTAAGTGATTTCCATTGAATAGAAACAAAAATCAATTGTTTTCAAAAAAAATATATTACTCAAAGTACATTCTCTTAAAGTCAAATTAGTTTACATTACTACTTAGCTGGAAGTTCCAAAAATTAGTTTCTGTTATAGAGTACAGACATCACTGACCTTTTCTGAGTAGCCTTTGAGGACTACGTACATAATTTGTATGCTGATGATTTTTTTGAACCTCTAGATTATTCCAGTGTTGTTCGCAATTACATTTCCGACCTTGTCTCTATATTCTGTTCACACTGAATAGAAATTATGTACTGTATTAGTAGTGTTATGCAGATAATCTGTATCATCTGGATAAATTATTAAAGGAATTGTGTGCATACTGATTTTTAATTGCTTTATTTCCCCGTTTAAAAGTCAGCTGTGTCTTAAATCCAGCACTCCATGTAACATTGCAGCAATTGCAAAAGAATCTCTTTAATATATTTCTGGAAATGAGCTGGATGTCTCTTTGACAAGGCGAAGCTTAGTATGCCTTTATTTTCTAATAATACCACTCAAGTGTGATTGTGGTGTTCTGCAGGCTTCCTGTTAATAAAAGTTTTAAAATTATTTGCAACAGAATATTTTGGTCTGATTTGCTTTAATGATTCTTTGTTACATAATCTGTCACAAGCCCTACAGCCGCATTGTTGGGATGACCTGTCTGTAAGAACTGAAGAGACATCGGGTCAATCCCATAGATGTATCTGTGCTCCCTTTGAGACACGCTGAAATTTGCAATGGCAGGATGAAAAACAAGATCCTCGTGTCTAGGGCTTGCTTATGATTTTGGAGAACTGGAAGGCAAAGGTGGGGAATAACCCAATTCTTACATACAAGAGGACCTCTGAGACCAACCTGGTGACGTACATGCAACGTAACTGCAACTGTAAATTGGAGTAATGCAGTATCCTGGCTCCATCATCACAGTTAGCTTCTTGCAACTGATAGTTACAATATCTATGATTACATTTTAGGTCATCAGGCCCATTTTCCATTGCGTTTTCCTTGTTTTACTGGCATCTATTTCATGGAGTCATTGCTGATTCAAAGAATGCTGAGTTTTGTAGGTTTAGTATCAAGTCTTCGATAACGAGAAAATACAGAGGGTGATTGGCTTTGTGCCACTCAACTTTTAAGCGAGGGTGCCGTCTGTGTCAGTAAGGGTCTGCCAAAATAATGCGATTTTGTGTGCTGGCAAAGCTTTCCAGATGACCTGTACTAAGCTATTTACTCCAAGCTGCCTGTATTCTGCACTACGGCTATTCTTCCCCACGTAGGAAGCAGCCTTCTCGATTATATGAGCTGCTCTGTGCTCAGTCTTCACTTCTACCTCAGCTGCTGCAATTTCTGAAGCGCTCCTCCAGCCAAAGCAGATGATTGCAACGTTCTGTGCTGCTCTGTGGGCAGCGCATGCTGGCGGAGCCGTATCTAGCTTCCTGGCAGAGATGCACAAAGCAGCAACCAAGCAAATTCCTGCCCATCTGCCCCTGTGCGGAGGCATCCGTTTTTAATTGTTGATGCTAACCTTAATTTACAGCCCTTGTTTCCTCAATACATTGTCTTGATTGCACAATATATTGATATGAGTACACAGAGACAGAAAAACTTCCAAAACAAATATTAGCTAATCGGGCACTGTTGGAAGTGTCTTTAATATGTGTACCACAGCGTATGTTGCCATTTGGCCAAGTTCTTTTCTATATCAGCATGAAGGACTTAGATATATATTTCATTTCCGTTTATACCACCGTCATTTCTATCAGCATGCAGTGTGATAATGCAAGTCATCTTTTATTTTCCCTGTTTGCTTGCCCCAGCCCCGGAGCGGCAGGCAGTCTGTCTAGCTGCGTGCAGAAGGCTTGCTATCTGGTGGCGTTAAGACCATCCTCTTAAAAACTAAATGCTTCTCCCAAAATTTCGGTGCCGAGTACATAGTGACAGAGAAATTTTGCATCATCCTGGTTTGCAGACTCTGCACCAACGTGTTTTTCTTTTCCATGGCTGTTTTTATCTTGAAACAATACCGTGTGTTTAAGTAAACTTTCATTTGGAAGGTGTTCTGGCATGGGATCCTTCAAAATTGCTTATAAACAGTTTATAAGCGATCATATTGCTAGGAAAAATAAGGACAGTGGCTGTCCAGATAAAGAAATGCCTGGTGTCATTAGCCATTAGGTTTTGCACTCTTTAACTATTTCTCCTATTGTCAATGAGCTGCTTTTGTTGTCCAGTCTCTGTAACGTGATCGAATATATCCTTTACGGTGGATACAATCCCTTGCTTCTCCAGCATTCATTTTTAGCGCATCTAGCCTTGCAAAAATATTTATGTCTAAACTGGGAACAAGTCATTCAATCACGAGTTGACTTCAGCTTAGAAGCAATGCCAAGTGTGCTGGGTGAAAAGTGCAACTGGAGAGAAGGTGCAAGCTTACCTAAAATACAACGCAGATCAGTTGCTATAGTGGCTGAATTCTGCTGCATACTAATCTGGGTTAAATTCCCTAAATTGCAGCTGTGTTACCCATAGATTGCAGCAGGTGTATGTGGCCATAGGTAAGGACACGAGTTACAGTGTACCAATAACTTTAATACTTCTATTTTTCCCATGCTTTCTCTCTTGAGAATTGCCTTTGCTCCTTTATACATTCTTAACAATGGAGATAAGCATCCATCTCTCTAGATTGCAGAGGGCACTGACTTTAATCTGCTCTTTGACATGCTGCAGAGTGACACAATGAAGTTATTTTTTTATGTTATTTTAGGTTATATAACCAAGTTTTTGGCTCAGTGTAGCGAAGTGTTTAAATGGGTGCTTAACTTAATGCAAGGTGGCATTTGGATGGATTTAAATCTTGCTGAATTTAGCTGCTTTCAGCACTGAAGTTCTTAAGACTTACGATTTGCAAAATAAATATATGTATTGAATACAACATGTCTTACTTAAAATAAGCAAAAATCTCTATTAACTGGCAATGCACAACTACCTTCAGTGAAAGAAGGTGAAATATTGTTACGGATTTAAGTACATCAAGTCCTGGGCCCACAGTGACAGTCCCTGCATCTGACAAGGCTGTGTATAAAAGGACTCCTCTGGCAAGCTGCCAGCGCCTGAATGTTGCTGAGGCTTCTGTTCTTATCTTAGCTGGGAGAAAAATGTGACGGGAAAGGGTTTAAGGAAGAAGAAAGAGTTTAGGAGTCTAAGGGTGAGGGAATAAAACTAAAATGGAGATGCTTGTGTCAGGAAAATGTATCAAGTCACTAAATAATCTCTTAGGAGAAGCGCAAACTGTTGGCTAGGCCGTTTAATGTGGAAACAAAATTGACCAAGAAAGGATTTCACTTTTGTTAGAACCTGGGCTGACTGTTCCTCCCCTATACAAAATATAGAAGATATTTTAAAACATCTTTAAATTCCCTAAAATTTTAAATTCTCCATGATGTTGCATTTATCTTAATATAAGAGTGTAGCGGGTTTTTGGTTGCTAACAGACTAATAAAACTATTTTCTTGGTTTTCCAATTTTACTTTTGAACTTACCAGCGTGAAACTTGAAAGTTGAAAATTTGCAATTTACAGCAGAAAAGCAGCAGCTGCAGTAGCTGTGTGTGTTTGTCATGTAGTAGCAAGCTGATTTGCTTCTGCTCTACCCTCGGAAGACTGCTCTGAAGAAAAAGGGTGTTTCAGAGTTTGTAGGACTCCGGTTCTAGCTTGGATCAATGCGAGTCTGTCAGCTGTGTGCCACAATGAGAATGGAGTTTGTAGTGGCGTGAGTCGAGGTGTAGTTAATAATCCAGCAAGAGCTGCAGTGAGGCTGCTGTGCTCGTTTTGTATGAGCCCCCAAAGAGCTGAGAGGAACAGCTTTGCTGCTGGTGGCCTGGGCTGCATACAAATTGCATTCTCCAAGTGAAAATCACCATTTCTTCCTTGAGCTGTGCCATCTCACTGCCGGCGCCCCGTAACTACAACGCATTGTTTTCTCCCTTCCATTGCCTTACATGCTAGAGGGAAGTGCAGTGAAACACAGATTATTATGTAAGCTCCCAGAAAGTCTGTAATTAATTAGACCAGTGCCTGTAATTGATGAGAATCAAATTATTTAAACTAATAGGGGATCTGAGGTTGTTAGGTCCTGGAGAATATGAAACAAAGGAGTTCTTGATGGTCACTATATTTCTTACTGGAACTGTTTCTTAGGGGGAACAAATTATGCTTAAATACATATAATTGAGCAATTTCTTTAAAAGACTGGCAGTTTGCAGTTATCAATGATAATGCATGGCTCTTGTATATCAGTCTGCCATTAGGTTTTTAAATTCTTTGAAAAGTGGGAAACAGAAAGGTGAAACAACTTGTCGGTGGGTCCCCATCAGAGGAAGAATACTCCAGGTCCTAATGAGCTCCGGTTTTATCTGTGTCAGTTGGCTGTAATAGGAAAGCTAACAGCAAGCTGTTGTTGACACATTTATACCTAAGGAACCAATTTTGTATGACCAGCTCCTGAGTCACTTGTTGAATTTGGTTGGACAGTCAGTAGATTTACTGCTTATCCTGGGGCAGAACTGGAAGGCAGCACAGTTGCATGAGTCTTGCAAGATTAGGAAATAAGGTGAAATGGAGCTGCTGTCAACAAGTTTCTCTGTCGGTTTCCTTTTGGAAAAATCAGAAAGTGCTCTGTAATTTTGGGTCTCCTTAACTGGTGACTCAGTCAGTAACAGAGGATGTAGGTAATGAGAACTAAGAAAGTGATTCGTAGAACAGATCATCTTTGTGGAACAGGTCATCTTGAGTGCAATCACACGTGTGCAAGATAACCAGGGGATCCGGCCCAGCCAGTAGGGGTTCGTGAAAGGCAAGTCCTGCCTGACCATCCTCATCTCCTTCTATGAACGGGTGACTCTTCTATGAACGACGAGGGAAAGCCTGTTGACGTAGTCTACCTAGACTTCAGCAAGGCCTTTGACACGGTCTTCTATAGTAATCCCCTGGAGAAGCTGGAAGTCCATGGCTTGGACAGGTGCACGCTTTGCTGGGTTAAAAACTGGCTGGATGGCTGGGCCCAGAGAGTGGTGGTGAACGGAGTGAAATCCAGCTGGTGACCGGTCACCAGTGGTGTTCCCCAGTCAGTGTTGGGGCCCGTCCTCTTTAATATCTTTATTGATGACTTGGATGAGGGAATTGACTGCACCCTCAGTAAGTTTGCAGATGACACCAAGTTGGGGGGAAGCGTCGATCTGTCAGAGGGTAGGGAGGCCCTGCAGAGGGACCTGGAGAGGTTGGATTGATGGGCAGAGGCAAGTGGGATGAGGTACAACATGGCCAAGTGCCGGGTCCTGCACTGCTGATTGATGCTCTCCTGAACATGAGCCAGCAGTGTGCCCAGGCGGCCAAGAAGGCCAACAGCATCCTGGCCTGTGTCAGGAGTAGTGCAGCCAGCAGGGCCAGGGAGGTGATCGTCCCCCTGGGCTCTGCTCTGGTGAGGCCGCACCTCGAGTGCTGGGTTCAGCTTTGGGCCCCTCGCTACCAGAAGGACATCGAGGCCCTGGAGCGTGTCCAGAGAAGGGCTCCGAAGCTGGGGAAGGGCCTGGGACACAAGTCCTGTGAGGAGCGGCTGAGGGACCTGGGGGGGTTTGGGCTGGAGAAGAGGAGGCTCAGGGCAGACCTTATTGCTCTCTGCAACTGCCTGAGAGGAAGGGGTGGGGAGCTGGGGGTCGGCCTCTGCTCACAGGTAACCAGTGATACGACCAGAGGGAACGGCCTCAAGTTGTGCCAGGGGAGGTTCAGGCTGGAAATGAGGAGACATTTCTTCTCAGCAAGAGCGGTCAGGCATTGGGACGGGTTGCCCAGGGAGGTGGTAGAGCCCCCGTCCCTGGGGGTGTTCAAGAAAAGTCTGGACATGGTGCTTGGGGACATGGTTTGATGGGTGACATTGGTGGTTGGGGGACATTTGGACCAGATTATTTTGGAGGTCTTTTCCAAAATTAATGGTTCTGTGATTAACATTTGGAAGGCAACTAAGAATATATATATATAAAAATGCTAGCATTTTCACATTCTGCATTTTCTTCTTTTACCCACAATGAATGAGTCTATTTCATATGAATTTACTGAGAAAATTTCACCCATGAGACATTTAGCCATGTTTCTGTGCTAATGAAGTCTAAACCACCCTGTCTTTATTTTCATTTTTTTAGTATATAATTGGAAGACTCTTGACATTTTGTTTATCAGACGTAAAGAAATGCCGTCAAGTATTGGTCTCATTTGGGCGGCCTCCCTGGATTGCTAAAATACCCTGTCTGCCTCCGTGCAGTTATTCTGAGTCAGGGTAGCCTCTTATGCTTTTCAGGATTCATTATTTATGTTTTCTTTTCTTGCTTGCCCACAGTATCTCAGCCCCCCATTGTTACAGGTAATGGACAATTGATTGTAGCTGAGTAGGTGGGTCTGAAGTAAATGGCAACTGTGCTGCTGTAACTACAGGCAGAATTTGGCTTTCAGACTTTCTGGACCTCTCCTGCATACTTCTGTGTCTGGTTCTTTATTCTTAATGAAAATAAGAAGTATTCTTGGAAATCGTGTTACGACATCTGTGAAAACACGGCAGTCACAGCTTCAAACAGTTCATACATAACTGGCTCAGGTTTTACATCTCTTTTGTTCTGTGCACAGAAGGAAATGAAGCGTGTATGATTTTCCTGAGCACATACATATGTATTCATGTGAGTGTTGCTGTGCATCTGTCTACCTCACCTGTAATAACCCGATACCATTGGCCAGTTTAATCCTCATCTGGAAGAAAATTAAAGATTAAAAAAAAAAATTACCTAAGCAATCTCATTAAGTTTAATGAAACTGCTGATCCAGGCTGAGAAAACTTATTATTATTGCTTTCTCTGAGAAAGGGTGAGCTGTGTTGTTAGCAGAAATTTCACTGTAGAGCGTGTATGAGGACAGAGTGCATTCATAAACACACAAACTTCAAGAAAACATCCATCTTACAACTTAGTAGAGATATTTTGTTAAAAAAAAAAGTTTAAGTAGTTTCTTGCTCAGGGAACAATTTACTCTACAAACTTAAGGGACAGCTGTTAAACACCTTATGCAATAAAAATGATTCTCTGCTAGAGCATCACAGTTATGACTGATGAGTAAACCTCAAAAGGGCTATATTATTCTGGGAAGCACTGTTCATACTGAACAGAATAATTGTACTAAAAGTCACGTTTCATGACAGGTTTGCAGTGGAGCCTCTGACCTGCAAAGGAAAGGTGCAAGTTCCAGCACCATCCTTCTCTGCGTCTTCCTCAGCTTTGTGCAAAGCTTATGGCATTTGGTTTTGTTAGGTAATATTCTGCAGGGATGATATTATTTGCCTTCAGCCAGTTCTTGTTTAAGAAGGCATTAAAAAAAAAAAAAGAAAAAAAGGAGAAAGAAAATTGTTCTAGCTCTTCTGTACCATTCAGCATAATTATTTTCAGGTACTTGAGATTTATACCGCTGTGGAGAACAATAGGAAATTGCAAGTGAGAAAACGTTCATCAATGATCACAGGGAAGAAACATTTTTTTTTTTTCTGTAGTTAGGTGGAAATAATAGCACTTGCAGATCTGAAAATAGGTGTTGCTGATCAAAGTGCACCATTCGCCTTGTCTTCACCTCGGAAAGCTTCCAGCTGTTTCTGGCCCTCTGAAAGCAAACTATAAAATAAGATTTTCTTATTTTCTCACTACAAAATGCAGGCGAAATCTAGATTTGGGCTGAGCCTCAGAGATTGCTCATTTCTAGGATTTTTTTTTTTTTTCCTGGCGAACTACGGAAGACACCGTAGCCAGCATTTACCTTGTGGCCATTGACACCGAGAATCCTTCCTTGCAGCGCTGTGAAGCATACCAATGAGCCCTCCTCTCTCGAGCGAGCCACCAGCTTCCTGAGGACTGCATTATAGACTTCCCAGTCAAACGTCTAGACAGGAACAAAGGGAGTTTCTCCTGCTGGCATTTCCAGCAGAAGCCTCCGCACACTGGAGCTTTCAAATTATATAGGGAAAAAAAAAAAAAAAGGCTCGATTCCTTTCGTTTTACGTGATTTCCTGTTAAAAGACGCCGCGGGTGAGGCAGCTGGTAACGAATTTCCGTAAGGCAATCGGGGCACGGATGTGTTTAGTGCAGGTGTGGACCTGAAACCAGGAGATTTATGCAAGCAGGAACACCCACGGGATGGATGCCACGAGGCGGGACACCTTCCCTCCTCTTCATCCAGCCCCAGGGTGCACGTTTCCTTCGTAAAATCAGAAAGCGTGCGAGATGAAGGGCGGAAAAACAAGTGCACGTGGCAAAAACGAAGCCCTGGGGGCCCAAACTCATCCCAGTTGTGTGTTTTTTCAGCGATCACCTCACAGAAAGTTTTGTGAACAGGCTTTTTTTTGTTGTTTGTTTGTTTTCTTGCTGTTTTCCAAAGAGGCTTTTTTTTTTTCCTTTCTTGCCGTGACACGGCAGCTGCAAACCGACACCACATCGCCTTCAAGCGTCAGCTGCACCCCGGAGATGGTTTCTTTCCTATTTCTAATCTGATCTAAGGACTGTTTAGAAGACATTATTTATTTATTTATTTATTTATTTATTTACTTATTTATTTATTTTTCTGTGAAAACCACGGAGGACATGACCAAGGGTGCTGCCAGGCCTCAGGCCTCCGGATCCATCCCTCACAGCTTTGGGCTGCAGGGCAGGTGAAATGAAGCCGTGTTGTGCGTGGTTTTGGGACACACACCGTATTATTATTATTTTACTATCACTTTATTTTCACAGAATAGGGGTGACTGCTGTCGCCACACCAAAACGGTGGCGATTTTAAGCCAGAAAACAGCTGGATAACCCTCCACCTCGCCACGTTTCCTCGCACAAACAGCGGTCGGCGGTTAAAACCCGAACTTTGCGGGGTGTGACGAGCCCACAGCCCGCACCATCCCGCCTGCCGCCGCCTCAGGGCACGGCTGTGGTGCCGCCGCGGCTCCCGGTGCTCGGCGCTGAGCATCCCGCAGCACCTCAGCCCAGCGAGCAACGCGCGCGGGCTTTTTGTCCCCTCTCGCCACCCGTACCCGGCCGCCGGGCAATGGCGGGACGGCCAGCACTGCGTCCACAACAGCGGGGGGGGAAGCCTACAACTCCCATGAACACCCTGCGGCGCCGCGCACGCGCGCGGGCACCCTGTCTCCATCTTGCCACCCGCTTCTCCCATCTCAACCGGTCAAGGGGCCGGGGGGGCGGGGACTACAACTCCCAGCGTGCCCCGCGGCGGCGGCGCATGGGCAGTGCGGTGCGCCGCCATCTTGGCCCGGTGGAAGCGCTGCCGCCGCCGCCGCCAAACAAACCGGAGCGCGGCACCGGGAGGGGGCGGAGGGAGGGGGGTGGGGAAGGGAGGAGGAGGCCGAGGCCGGGCCCTGCCGCCGAGGAGCCCCCTTCGATGTGCCGGGCACGGCCGGGCAGGTGGGTCCTGCTCGCCGGGGCTCCGGGGCAGCTCCCCGGTGCCCGGGGCTACCGGTTCCCTCCGCCGCCTCACCTCAGGGCCCGGCCCGGCGGCGGCTCCGCGTTCCCAGGCTGCTGGTTGCTCCCTGAGGGGGCCCTCAGGGCTCAGCCTGCACCCCCCCCAGCCCCTTTTCCATCCCCTCCGGTCCTCTTCCGTGAGCCCCGGTACCGGGGAAAGGCGGGCGGGGGGTCCCCGGTGGCGGCTGCCCCCTGAGGGGAGCCAGCCAGGCGTTGGGAGCTGCCGTGGAGCCGGGGCTTTTGTTCCCGGTGCCCGCCTCCCGCCGTGCTGGCAGGCAGCGAGCGGCTCCCCCAGCTCCCCTCCGGTCCTTTTTTTCCCCGTTTCTTTTCACCGTTATAACGGGGAGATGTGCCCCCCTTTCTTTCCCTGTGCCCCCTAAAACCTCGCTGTCATGCCGTGGGGAAAGGGGGTGTTCCCGTTTTTGGGGGGGCTGGCGTCGGCGGGAGGAGAATTTCACGGTGTTTTTGCTTTTCTGGCATAGGAGAGGCTCGTGCTAAATGTGTTTCCCGAGGGGAAAAGGCGGGGGGGGGGGGGCGTGCGGTTAGCTGGAAGAGTTCCTATAATAGGTGCTCTGTGCATAAAGGGAGGGAGGAGACTGGAGCATCGATTCGGGGAGCGTTTCGGCGTGAAAAAGGGCTTGAGCAGGAGATGGGGAAACTCGGGAGAAAGGCTTGGCTGGTGGATCTGAGGAAGGGAGGATAAGAAGCCTGTGCCCTTGCGGAGCTGCTGGATTCCTGCACGGTAACACATGCCAGCACAAAAGCTGGAGCCGGAATGGCAGCGAATGTGTTGGTGGAGTTGTGAGCAGGCAGGAGAGTTCGCATTAATCAGCTTGGGAAATCGATAAATGGTGGACTCGCGTTTACTGCATTTGTATTCCTTTTCAGCGAGGCTGAGCTCTGGGGGAGCACAGAGGTGAGGGAAAGATGCCTGTGGTGTGGCCAACTCTTCTGGATCTCAGCAGAGATGAATGCAAGAGGATCCTTCGCAAACTGGGTACAGTAAGATACAGTCTGTGGGTCTGTATGTTTGCCCTTTCCAGGTTTGCCTGCCCGCTGCTTTCGCGAAATACTTTAATACGTCTACAGGCAACTTACAAGTCATTTCCTGCATTTTGCATGTGTCATTGGTTTGACAGCCTGGGCTTAAAATGATGGTTGGCAGATGCTCTGCCTGAGCAAAAGCAATAGAACGGATTTAGTTTGGTTTGGTTGAATCTCTAGTGGATGTCCTGGTCCATCTCTGCGTTGATGTTGCAGGGCTGTATTTTTCATAACTATTAACGTCTCAGAGTAGGTCTTCATTTGCTTTTCAATTCTTTATTTGTACCCCAAAATCATGGAATCCTGGTTCAGTTGATATAGTGAGGTTGACTTCAAGTAGCAAAGGTTCTGGTGTAAAGACCTGAAACAAGAACCCAACAACCTGCGTGATAAGTTGTGATTTTTCAGCCTTCAGGTACATGGATTGTCAGGGAAACGTGAAAACAATGTTATCACTTCACTGTCATAAACAGCAGGAGCTTTTGGCATTGTTTCAAATCTAGCTCAACATCTGAGTACCTTGCCCAACAAGTAAATAAATATATTGTGAGGTTTTTCATGCTTCATCCTTGTAAATAAACGTGTACGAGGAGATATACCGCTGTATTTTGGAAGCTAATAAAAATATTTGCTGTTTCCAACACACACACACACCTTTGGGTGTCAGAGGGGAGGAGATCTTTTGTTAGATCAATGATTTGACCCAGCAATGTGCTTTTTGCATTCTTAAGGAACTGGATTTTTGTATTTAGTTAGTTTTTTTTCCCCAGTTAAATGATGCATGGGATTAGAAGGGAAGACTGTCTTCTGAGGAGCATAATATAGGAGGTGATGTCAGGAGGAAAGCTGAGACTGCCACAAACTTCCTGTGACAGTTGAGTCACTTAGCTTCTTGTTTGTATTTTACTTGGAAGTTAAAAGATTGTGTGCTGTACTCCTTCTGTGTGCAAAGGTTCTCAGACGTTATGAAGCCATCGAGTTTATTTTCTGAGAAATTAGAAGTTATTTTTTCTTGATTACCCTTTATTTCTTTTCTTGGGAATTTGGGATTTGCATTCTGTTGAAACAGACATTGGCACAGATGTTGTGCACGATACCAAAAACTAAGCTATACGTCCGTTAAGGTGACAGCTCCGCGTCTTAAGCAAGGCTCAAGGAGTACGAGAACTAGGAGAAAGTGCAGGATGCCAAAAAATTCAGACCGGATCTGTGCTACTGAATTATGTTCACGTAGATCTGCTGGCTAGAAGCGTGGAAAAAAAAAAAAAACAACTTCCACCCCAGCTGATGGCGGTGTGCTGGCAGAACCCTGCTGGTGCAGCTGAGCCAAACAGAACTGCAGCTACACCTCCTTCAATGACATAACCTAGGCTGACAGAAAAAAAAAAAATAAAAAAAAAAGCTTTTTTTTTTTTCTTTGCTGGCATGAGCTGTGTCCCCACAAGGGGGCCCTGCCAGCATAACAGAGGATCGCAGCCTTGTAGCAGCCGTGGCTCTTCGAGGGTAGGGAAGCTCTCAGTTTATCCAGGCACGCCAGGAGACAGGAGGGGGAAGGAGCACGGGCAGTGGGAGTGAATAGCTGTCTGACAGCGGTGCAGCAGATCGATAGAGCTGGATGCAGAGCGCTGCCTCGCCAGCTCCACACAGCATCTTGTTTGGTTGGCCGTTCCTCAATGCCAGGGTGTAGGTGAGGCTGAAATGCATCCCCGAGGTGTGCAATACCTAGTGGTGTCCTTACTTCGTAATTTTGCACCTGAAATAATGGTATTTATTTGTAAAAGCAAATTTTTGAAGCTTTTTTCTGCCTGTTTGATGTGTCTCATCTTGAAAAGAGAGTGCACCGGTTCGTGACCCCTGTGTAAGACAGAAGGGTGAGGAAGCTGGTTATACCTGCTCTATAATTTACTTAGTTTACCAACTTCCCAAAAGCTGGAACGTGCGTTTGAAAGATTTCGTGCAGAGCCTCTCTATTGAAATTGCAAAAAGGAGGAAAAAAAAAAATCTGTCCTTGCTAAGTAATTATATGGTTGGATGTGGGGATTACTTTACGTTGTTAACAGAGGAAAATAATTAGTATCTTAAATATTGTAACATGGTTGTCTAAATAAACGTTGATATTAGTAATAACCGTTGCATTAATTAGCGAATGTTTTATAACCGAAGCTGTAAATGCTTCTCTAGGTCACTCAGCATCCCTGTGCAGGCTGCGTAGTTAGCCAAAGCGACTGCTTTGGGTTCTGTCTGCTTAATCGGGACAGGAGAGCAGGGCTTCTTTTCAACACAGTTCCTCAATTTGATTTGTAAATGAGCTCTTTGGAATCCTAATCTGAAAGCTTTTCAGAGCAGCATCCTCTTCTTTATTAGGCAGGAAAGTTCCGATGTGTTTTTGGGCTCTTGTGGCCTGCGCCCTTTGATTTGTGTTTTTGGTTAACTGGGTTCTGTTGTGGGGTTAGGTCGGTTGGCTGCAGAAAAGGGGAGCTGAATGAAAGTCATCTGGTAAAAGTCACGTAGTAAAAGAATTTGTCCTGCTGGTTCACAGCATGGTTCCCAGGAACATTTTCTTAAAACGTTAACGCTAAGCTTAGAACAGCAAGTCATTCTCTGGGAATCTGGCAGACTCCAGCATTACTTGCACTAGGTGTGTTTTCACCCTTCTTAACAGGACAAAATCCAGAAATTCCAGTGGGCTTTAGAACTATTAATTTTTGAAAACACTGATGGAATATTTCCATGAATCACCTGGCGTAATCGATTTGTTCCATCAGAATTATGTTTTTGCCTGCTGATCCTCACAATGTTTCTACATGTAAGAGTAGCTGCTCGTTTCTTTCATGCACTGGACAGGTTTAATTCAGTCGCAGTGCGTTGTTTTCAGATTCAAGCTGTTGTACGTATCGGATAAATGGGCATAAAAGATAATGGTGAGCATATTTAACAAAGCAGAATGTATGTTCTTCGTGATAATGAAGGAGCAGTGTTAGGAAAAATTCATTAGCTCTTTTGATAGTGTATTTCTTCTGCAAGCCAGGCACTTCCATCAAACTTATTATTAAAAGTTAATTCATTAAGTTTCTTCTTCTGTTGTTTCTAGAGAATTCTAAAGTACTGTCCGGGTTTGGGGACTGTTTCTTCAAGGTTTCTGACTTGAACTGCCAACTCAGAGCTCGAAATGTTCGGTTGGGTGTATAAACTAGATAATCCTCTGTGATGATACAATTGTTTCATAGAAAAACTGTCCGCTGCGGAGTAATTGACTGAGAGAGTTCTAAACCATCAATCTCTTTTGAAAAGCACTAAATAATTGAAAGACATGTTCCTTTTAATGACTTTGAAAATTAATGGAATACTGTCAGTAATACTGAAAATAATGTTTTTCCTTTGCTGCGAGCATTAAATAGAAATACTATTTGCTCTAATTCCTCAGAACTGGAGGCATATGCGGGTGTCATCAGTGCCTTACGTGCACAAGGAGACCTTACGAAAGAGAAGAAGGATCTTCTTGGAGAGCTCTCAAAAGTGCTTAGGTAATCCTGACCTTTTTAAAATAAGAAGCAACCCGTTCTCTTTGAAGGTATTACGTGCTTTTTTTATCACTCGCATCCTAAAGCAAATCTTAATTTAGAGAAGTAATTCTCCATCTTGTGGAGCTTTGATTCCAGTTTGGCTGTGAGTAAGGAAAACAGCTGTTCCTCTCCAGTTGAAGATTTACTGTTTTGTCAATGTTTTTGGAGATATCTAGCATTAGAAGCATCACAGCTAGCTCGTGAGTGCTTGCTGGCTCGGATTTTATTCCAGGTAAGATTTGAAGATCTTCAGGCCCAGGTTGCAGCAAGGAATAACGCTGCATGTTTGCTGCATTTTTTTGTACCGTGTGCTTTAAATTTATTGCAGTGTTTTGCAGCAGTACCCAGTGAACAGTAATGTTCTCTTCATTCTTCAGTAATACTTTTTGGACAATAATGCATTCGTTCTTTCTCGCTGTGATAGCAAAAATTAAGTGACAATCTCTTAAATGTAACTGCCTGTTCCCTTTCGTCTCCCTGACTGGATTATTCATAAGTTTCATTTTAGCTGGAAGTTTTAGATAAATGTTCATGTCTCCCTCTGACTAAAATATATTGGCTTTTTTTTTTAACAGTATCTCAACGGAGAGACATCGTGCCGAAGTTCGGAGAGCAGTGAATGATGAACGATTAACGACTATTGCACACAAGTAAGTTCTAGGTTATTTTATACACAATTTCCAAAGGTACCCATTATGCCATTAGCTGAATGATAGAACTTTCAAAATTGACAGTAGTTTAAAGAACAGTAGTTAGAACAGTATATGGCCAAAGGAATTACTGTATCTGATTGAGATCAGGGTGCTGGAAAGGATTATTTAGTATTCTTGCAGTTTGGATCTCAAGGCTTCTCATTTGCTGCACAAGCACAATTTAGGAGACAGTCCTTTGTCATGAGGAGCTTTCTGTAAAATAAACCAGAAGAAGAGAGAATAGAGTGAAAACAAATAGCATGAACAGTTTTCTTGTGTGCAAATTTCATCTTTGTTTTATACTTATTTTTTAGATTTGATTTTATTTATATCCATTTGAAAACGTTATGTTAAAGGAGACTTAACTGTAGAAAGACAAAGGGAGGGGAAGAGGTGGGAGAGAGCAGTGGAAAACAATCTATCAGCATAGAGGGGGAAAAATGGTCAGAGTGGAGAAAAAGAAAACACCCTGCAGCAAGCTGTCTGATGACATCAGTGTCCACTGCTCCTGGCTTGATGCAGCTGCTCTGCTAGCATCAGCTGGGCTGGTTCCTCCTTGCGTTTGCTTTCTCAAGCTTCATGTGATTTTGAGAGGTAGAGAGGAGCAAGGGGGGCAAGAGTTTGCATATCTCTATAGGTAGTTAATAGCCTTACCTTTAAGAAGCGTGCTTGAAAAGCAAGGGATTTTAAGAGTGTTTGTTTTTCCTTATTTTCTTCTGTGTTATAACCATCGATTTTGAATTTGACTTCTGTAGCTTAGGTGTTATGGGGAGGAAAACAAGGAAATTGGGCAAGTAGCAGGCTGCTTGGAGTTAGCAGTTGTCAGAACTGAGACTTGCCAGAATCAGCATGCCTCTGTAGTGCTGCAGAAGGACACTTAACATTTTAGTGTCTTAATGCTTATGGTTAAAGAGTTACAATTTGCTGTTTACCAAACAAAAATCCCACCTTCTTTAGCGAAAGAGAACAAATAATAAAAAAATAAGTACTTAATTGTCAAATCTGGATTATTTTCTTGAATCAAGTATCCTTTTTAAGTAGTAGTTCTGTTTTTAGCATTTTACAGAACAAGCGTACAGTTTGTCCTGATGTATCGAACTTCAAACGGATGAGATATTATAATCCAGACAAGGTGCAACTATAAAGTGCTGCATCTCTTTATTTTTCCTCTGGTAAATTCTTTGTAAGTGATGGTTGGTAATATAGTATTTGATTTAAATAATTCTCTAACTCACTAGGAAAGCAGTCTTTGCTAGCTTTGCTATGTGCAGCATTTGTAGTCTTATTTTTGATTTAAAAAAATGTATTTTTACCTCAGCTGATGCAGCTCTGCTTATTCGATGTGAATATGTATGAAGAATGCTGAAGCGTATCAGAATTTAACCACGGAGCAGATCCTCTGCATTTTACGAACTAATTTGTGGTAGATTTTGCTGCAACTTGCTTGCAATAGTTCATGTGGGAAGCTGGTTTTCAGAATATATTAATACATTAAACGGGTTGGTTTGTTTAAGAACGACATAACAGCATTGAAAAATAATCTGTAATTCGAGTTTTGCTGATTTAACAAATGACTGGTGTAAAACAGTCGTAAACAAACACCTCTCTATCTAGACAAGAACAGCGCTTTTGGGAAGCATTCTAGTTTGTGTGTAAGTACTAAGGTTAAGAGAAAATGAGAGCAGCAGGTTGGTTTCTGTTGAGGAAGATGCACAGGTACCTAAGTCATTTCATGTCCTTTTACTTTGGGACTACGTTAATAAGTCTGAGAAAATTCTGCTGAGGTAAAATAAGATTTGCATTAGAAGCTGCGGGTTTTCTCCTGTAATGTGATCAGTTTGCGTAAAATTTTATGAAATCTATTGGATGTCTAGGTATTGCTGTTGTCCAGAAATAGAGAGTATATTAATTCTACCTGAATAGTAGATAATCTGTTGGGGGGTTTTTGAACGTGACATCCACAGATCTCTGGCCCATTAAGGGCTTTGTAAAACATAACATTAAAAGAAGCAGCAACCCTTAGGTTTGCTATGGGAGGATTTTGACATAAATTGGGAAAAATGTGTAAGGGCTTTCAAGAAATGAAGAAGGTTTTAGGTGATTTCTCTGGTATGTCTTTAGCAACAGCCTTTTAAATTTTCACTGTTGCAAAAGGAAGTTAAATAAGAGTACTGAGCGTTTTGGAAGGTCAGCAGAATACTTAAAGAATGTGCGTTTCTGTTCAGTATGTCTGGACCAAACAGCTCTTCGGAATGGTCTATAGAAGGTCGTCGACTGGTGCCGCTGATGCCACGACTCGTTCCGCAAACAGCTTTTACTGTTACAGCCAATGCTGTTGCCAATGCAGCTGTTCAGCACAACGCATCTCTTCCAGTTCCTGCAGAAACTGGAAACAAAGAAGGTGAGAGAATGCGGAGATTCTGCCACAAACTATGGGAATATAAAAACAATGTCACAGTATAAATTGTTTTTTTAGTGTTAGATGTTGAAGAAAAACATGTATCTTTTTTATTGCACAATATTTGTAGAAATATGATTTTTTCTTTTAAATATACCTTTGTAGCATCTGCAGTGTAAATCTGACAGCTTTGTTTTAGTTCCTGGAATGCACGCTACCGGAATTTTAAAAAAATGCCACAAACTGGGGAGGAAATTCACTGGTTAACTTGTTAAGCTCTGTAAAGTATAAAGCCTTAGATTGATGGTTTAAGGTTTTGTAAAGTTCTGTAAGTGGTGAAAAATAGTTCAGAACATTTCATTTTAAGAAGGTAGGTGTAGATATCTGTAGGTCTTGGTGAAAGTCAAGAAAATTTTGTTGATTTTCTTTTTTTTTTTTAAATGGACCAAGTTAAAAGATTGATTTCCGCTTTTCCCTGTGCCTTTTAAATAATGTTAGTACACATTCCATCTGACTTGGCTGGATGGGCTTGAAAGCAACTAGAGAATGTGTAACACTTCTTGAAATAGGCTGCTTTTTTTCTGTTTTTCTGAGAACTGTTGGACCACTGTACTATTACATGCAAGCAACTTTTTTTTTTAAGCCCATTACCAAAACCATTACTTGTTCATTATTGAAGGGATGTTTTGGTTCCTTAATGGTACATCAGTTGAAGAAGAGGCACAAACTATTTTCTATCAGTTAACAGTCTAGATTGTAGGTCATTTATAGAAAAGCAAAGATCAAATATTGAATTAATACTAAAATTTAAAATAAGCTGGAATGTAAAACATCTGATTATGGTAAAGAAAAAGAAGAAAACGTACCATAGAATTGGCAGCACAAATTTCTGGGCATGGGAGGAGAGGAGGTTAGATTTCTACCTCCGAAGGCAGTTAATTGCATGGCCATGCTTAGGTCAAACCTGGGATTTTTCAACAGTAACAGGATTGCAGAGGCAAAAATGTGGATAATGACCCAATAAGTCTTTGGCTTCCGTTTCAGTTGCTAAGCTAGTGATAGAATTACAGGATCCTGCACTTCAGTTATATGGAAGGTGTCTTTTCTCCTCTTCAGTGGTGGTTTGCTATTCCTACACAAGTACCACTTCAACCCCAACATCTACCCCTGTTCCAAGTGGCAGTGTAGCAACAGTGAAGTCCCCCAGACCCGCCAGTCCAGCCTCCAATGTAGTCGCCTTGCCAAGTGGAAGTACTCTTTACGTCAAAAGTAAGTGATGCTAGTAACTGATTAACAAAAGGGAAAGAAAAGGACAACCTTGTGGCTGAAGCATGGAGCAAGTTAGACACTCTGGCCTTGGGCAAGTCATTTAATGCCTTTATGCCTTCGTTCAGTCTAAAGACTGAATAAATTGGTTCCCTTTCTCAGAGAAATTGTGTTCAGGATAAATCCACTGACTGTAAAATGTTGCAGGAAGCAGTAATGGCAAGGACAGCAAGACTGGAAAGTGTTTTGAAGGTGAAATACAGGCATTGCTATATTTCAGTGGATTTCTAATGCAGTTTGGTCAGAAGTTGTCTCCAAGGTGACACTGCATGTTCTTCAGAGGACTCCCTTCTTCCCTCTCCTGCTTAAGTAATGCATGGTGGTCACTTAGTTGAGTTAGTAAAGGTCCCTCCTTCCCCTTTTCACAGTTGACCTAGACTTTTTCAGAACGCAGTAGTTTGGAAAATATGCGTGCCCTTATTTTAATTAGAGATTCAGGTATTGGGCTGTTCCCCAGGTGACCAAATCTAGCCTTGTGCTGGTTAAGGATTTGGCTCTTTGCATACTGTATGCAGCTAGAAGCTTGAGAGAATACAGAGATTTCTGTGTTGTGTTTGAGCAAATTACAATATTTATAAGTCAAGTCACTCTGTGATTTATTTGGGATCGGATTTTAGTGAAGTTTGCATACCTAGGCAATTATGAAAATCCCATTAGATATGAAATCCCATCAGATACTCATCTTCGCATATCTTTTTATTTACTGGGTTTGGAAACCCAGGGTGTAACGTTTAGAATCAGTCTTCCTTCACATTGTGTTGTTTGATTTATTTTTTTAATTTCTTGTCTAATAAATCAGCTAGTTCCAAAAGCAGATTAAGTCCTCATAAATATGTTCAGCTCATCCAAGATAGTTTTATCTAATAATTAAAAATGTATTATCCTGTCATTATTTGAATTTTGGTGCCTATTAAAATGGAAATGATAAAAGAAAAAGAGATTAATAGTGAAGTTGATCAGAAGTGCTATTTGCTATTTTTGTTGATGTTGAGGACAGTTAATATTTAAAATTATAAATATTAATCTTAGTGCTGTATGTGCATGTTTGTATAAACTTCTAGCTAGCCAGGAGTGTCAAATTGCACATAAACCCAATGTTAACTGCAAACCATCATCTGTGTCGGCTGTATCAACCCACAGAAGCCATTACAGTAAGATTTTTCATTTTTCTGATTTATTGCACTAATCATTTGGCTTTAGTTTGAAGATTCTGGGGAAAATGTTCTTAACCTCTTAAAAATTTAATTTAGACTTCTATTGAATGATTACATGGTAATGAGTATAAAACCAGTCTAGACGCACAATAGAGGGATGAAAGGTTCTCATTTTTATTCCATCCATTCCTAGATTTCCTCCCCACACACATGCACACACTTGAAGTGCTTTATTCTATTTTTTTAACATAATTGTGCATCTTTCAGAGCGTGTTGTTACCAGTCGCATTTTAACCAATTTGGTTAAGAGCAAACTCAGGAGGCCTGAGTTAGGGTTAGGGTTGTTGTCTGACCTCATTCATGTCACAGTCTGATTGAGCCATTAACCCCTCCGTGCCTCTGCTTCCTTGCCTGCCCAGTGTGAGCTACAGCCCAGCTCTGTTACCTTTTTAGCTAAGTGCCTGTGGAATATTTGGCTCAAGGACAATTTCTGCCATGAAATTACAGGAATAACATCCTTACAAAACCCCAGCAGTGAAAACAAGGAATGAAACGAGCTGTACCTAAGAACAAAAGATAAATATTCAGCTAGCTTAATTTGCTGCTTCTCCTGTTTTGTGGGAGAGGATGCGTACAAATACTTCTTACCTTCAGTATTTCTTTGTAACCCACCGAAGTAACAGCCAAGCTGCATGTGGATTCCTAATTCAGGTGGATACTCGGATGCTGAAGCTCCTGCACGTTTTCAATGCCATCAGTGGCCGTGTGGTTACAAGTTTACCAAGTGCACTCACAGTAGACTTGGAGCCTGTCCTTAATACACCTTAGTCCTGCAGCTGAGTCTCTGCTTTGTGGATGGGGATTGCCTCTAAGCTTGTTTAGCCCCATAAAGGAAACTGTTGATTAGAGCTTTAACTCGTCTGCACTTAATCCATACTGCTACAGTGCGCTAAAACTATTTTTTGAAGCTGAAAGCAAGCTCAAAGTAGAGCCTTGGCTTCTCTTCTGTAGTTCAGTTTCATGATACAACCTTCAGCCTCAGAAGCGTACCTGCAGATGAGCTGTTCATAGTCTAATACAGAATGCCATGTTTTGAAACTTTAATTTTTCACGTGCTGTGCCGCTAGGCATTTTCTTGTCCGCATTAATTCCTGCATTTTTACTTTCTGAATGCCAGCATATTTAGTTATTTTAATTAGAGATTGACCGTAATTAGATCCTGACCCTAATTAGAAGTTGACTGCCAACCAAGTTTGCTTGGGTTACCAGCAAGACTGCTTTTTACCACGGCAGCATTTTCTGTCTGTAAGCCACAGGCATACAAAACAAAGTCTTCAGTCTTGTTCTGTATAGGGGGGACTGAGTCCTTCCTGCAGTTCTGTGTTTTTTTAATTGTTTATCCCTGGGTGATGATAATCATAAATGCTACCTAATAACTGTAGGAGATTTTCAAGGTAGTTAAACCGTGTCTTTCTCTAATGCATACCAATTTATGAACCCCTTGCCTACTTAGGAAAGTTTCATATGAGTTTAAGATCCCTAGATCGTGCTGTCTAAAGAGGTGTGTGTTGCTCAGCGGAATGTTACAACAGATTTGTTTCTACATGTGCAGTAGGTGATTGTGGGGATGAATGAACTACTTTGAGGCCAGGCTTGTCTTGTTTTCCGTGATTGCATGTTAGGTGATGTTTTACTGCTCCACACAATGCACCAAACAAAGCAGAAGCTTATAAAGTGAGGTTTGACCTTCACAGTTGTATGTTATGAAAAAAAAAATTAGATGCTGTGTTGAGGTGAAAAGAAGGTTACTGTAATAATAAGCACGGCATGGAAGTAGGTGCAAAGGTTGAAATCAGAGAAAACTGCAGGAGGATAAACTTTAGTTGTCCAGTAAAACGTAATCAATAACTTCAAGGTAGGGTGAAGCTTTAAACTGAAACAGGCATGACGTTATGCCAAATGCTGTGTGTGTACAGTCTCATTAGACAAACTTCTGGAGACAGAATGAAACTCGTATACTGGCTCTTGTGTTCTTTTAATCTTAAAAAGAAGACAGTAACCCAGTGGCTGACTAGCTCGCGTTCTGAGGGGTTGATTCTTTGCTTTCTGGCACTGTAAGTGTGGTCTATATTAAGGACTAAGACCATCTGCGGTGTGTTACGGGTTAGTTGTGACCATAAGATGTAATTTATATTTCTTTTTCTCTTACTTGAAAGTGTGTGCAAGACTCAGCAAGTCTGAAGTGTTTTAGAAAGCACTGGGAGCTACAGATGGGCAAAATATAATTTAGCAAAGCACTTCTCTTCCAGGTGTCAGCTGCTCAGATGATGATGAAAAGCCCCGCAAAAGACGGCGAACTAATTCTTCTAGTTCTTCCCCTGTTCTCCTGAAAGAAGTCCCGAAGGCAGTGACTCCTGTCACTAAAACTATCACAGTGCCTGTAAGTGGCAGCCCCAAGATGAGTAATATAATGCAGAGCATTGCCAACTCCTTACCACCGCACATGTCGCCTGTGAAAATAACCTTCACTAAGCCCTCAACACAGACAACAAACACGACAACACAGAAGGTATGTGGGGGAAGCTGCCAAATGTTCCTTTATTCTGGTTTTATCAATGAATAAGATGTGATGTTTGACTCTTCCTTTCTGTGAACTGTCTAGCTGTTTTTTTAAGGATTGCGCTGGGGATAAGGTAATCCCTCTTTAAAAAGAACAAAGAGAAAACCGAACTCTTGTATGAATTTAGTTCACCTGTGTGTGAAGGGACCTGGATTGACAGCCGTGGAGACTGAAGCCCTCTTTTTATCCACAGAACAGGTACAGCACAGGCAGCGGGAGTGCAAGCTTCCCCCAGACTGCCCCACCAATGTGCCTCAACCCTGACCTGAAGGGACCACTTCTAGGGATGAGAGGGGATTCAGTCTCCATGCTCATTCAATTCTTGGCCTCTCTGGTGAGACTGCCAACAAGGTTGCCAGTTAGTACCATTTGTGGTGTTGGGTTTTGTGATATGGACACTAGTCCACTGAGAACTGGATCACATAGGCCACTGAACAGCCTTCAGATGGTAACAACTATTGGTCAAAGGTAATCTTTCTTATTTCTATTTTCCTTATTTATAATTATTCTTTGCAGCAGTAGAATTCCAGGAGAGGTGGCATGGACTTTCCCTTGTCATTCCTTTTGTCTAGAGACTACTTTCTGGGGGTCTGTAAGGCTTATTCTTGGAGCTGATCAAAGACAGGGGGTGGGCTTTATTTTCCTTTCAGTTCTAGTGTGCCATTTCTCATTCTACATTAACAGTATTGTTGTGGTCAAAAGCAATTTCATGAGCTCAGTGTGCCCAGGCTTCATGAGAATGCAGAGTACAGTGTGTGGAAGAGGTTTTCCATAGCGAAATTTTGTACTGGACTCGGATTTTATGTGCCTGATCTATGGCATGGCTGTTTTCCCATGCTTTACAATGCACTTCAGATGTCTCTGCTTTTTTGTCCTTGAGGTTTAAAAAAGATTAATGCTTCAGACCAAGTTAATTCTTGGGGCAGTTATTAATTAAGGCAGACTTGGGAGAGGAAAAAAAATGAATTTGGCGTTGATACCGACAGACTGATTGTAGGCTGGCTGCTAACAAGCATTTTTTTCCAACCGTGAGAGTTTGAGTCTTGAGCTCAAACCTTCACACACTATTTGTTCTATTAGTCTTGTTAATTGTTTTATGGCTCTGTTTGGATTAGCAGAGTTCCCATGTCCTGATTTTGGAAACTTTAAAAACAAGGAGAGGATTTACCTGAAGTACTGTGGAACAAAGAGCTTGCTTTCTGGCCTCTTCCCACTTCGGAGCTCTTTGTTTTCATTTGATTCACCGTGCTTTAACAGCGTCCTTAATCAAAAGTCATCTCAGAAGACATGCATAGAAATTTGTCAGGGAGTATACATCATCAGATAAAATGTCCTGTATTCACTGCAGCAAACACACAGCTAGGTTAGAGTTTAACATGTCTGTCCTGGTGCTCTTCTTAGGCTCATCTTCTGTGCAAGAAGATTTTTTTTTGCCTTAAATGTCTGTAGTATTGCATTAAATATGCATGTTGTATATTGTGGTAGTTAAAGGTGGAGGGTGCTAAAGCTGTAAAAGGAAGAGAACGGACTGTTGATAGGGTCTTCTGCAGTTGTGCCTCTGCTTGTTCCGACATGGAGATTTTAGGTTTTGGTTTGTGTAGTATTATTTGACTCTCTTGCTAATCTGCTGATAGGAAAATCGTTTGTTTCATTAGGGAGCCATAACAGCGCTTGTCTGAGCTTGTCACACTGCCCTCTTTCGTTGTGTTTGGGTATGGTAAAATACGTCACTGGATAATTTTGGTGAGAGAGATCCCTCTTAGGAGTTTCAAATTAAATGACAGACTTGTTAGACTCAAATTGGAAACGTACTATTTTAAAGAAGTGCAGTTGGGTATGAGTGAAGATCTTGGATGTGAATGAAATCCTTAGCTTCTGCATGCCAGCTTTCAGAATTGTTTTGACATCTCAGTAGGTTGGAGGAAGATTTGTCGTAACAACTAATAATGTCACAGCTCCAATTTCTGGATTCTCCTAAAATTAAAGTCCTCTGTCTAGGACTCAGAAGGAAACAAGTAATTGAAGCTTCTGGCCATGTAGTGTGTTTGTTTCTCCACAAACTAGGTTTTGATATTTCTCAAAATAGAGCTGGTGGGACGAACCTCAGTGTATGTAAGGAATTGATTTTTCTTTTTTAATTTTTTAATTTTTAATTTAACAGTTAAAATCAACAACAACAGAACAGGCAACTTGCTGTTAAGACACTAGTCAGTCTTTTTAATGTGGAAAGATGTCATGCAATTTTGGTACCAGTGACTAGTTTACTTTTAATTTTTTGACTTGAAAATAGTATTTCAAAAATGTCTTTGTTGTGACTTGAGCTTTACTGTTTGTAAATTTTTCATCAGAAAATTCTGCTTTCTGGATATGTTCACACGTGAAGATCACTAATCTTTATTCTATTTCTTCTCTAAAAATGACAGCAACAGAACATACAGATCCCAACCTTCTTAGTCACAGGACAGCAATCAGTGTTGAATATATAACACTTTACAAGCTTTTCTCCTTACATGATTAAACAAAGTGTTATTAAGCGATAATTTCGGACTGGGTGGTTTATCTCTGGCTTTGAATGAAGAACAAAGCTGTTCAGGAGCTGTGATTATGCCCAGAGGCATCCTGCGTGTCTGTACTTCGGGGAGATGCTGAAGTTGTCCTGTCGCATTGAGAGTTTTGTAGGAAGGTTAACTCTTGCCTTTGTTAACTGCAGCTTGTCCTTTGTATTCCTCAATCGCTTATCCTAGGTGGAATGGAGCTGGCCCAAAAATTCAAGAACTTGGGAAGTATTTCTAGTGTTAAGGGACCATTTAAGAAACAGCATGAAACTCCAGAGGCACATCATAGGATCTTTTCATCTGCAGGATTAGTGCCAGATTGGAGCTGTGCAGTGCTCAGCTTGTGTGTTTGGCCATAGCCTAAGAGCAATTTCGGAAGTGTTTTGATTAAATCGAGGTTAGGCAGAAGGCAAAAAGAAGAGTGACACAGCAGAAACGTTCTTCCAGGAGAAAGCAATAAAGTGGTAGAGCAGCAGATATGGAAATCTTGTTCTTCAGGCAGTGGTGAGGTGTGGTCAGCCTGCTGTTACTCATGGAGGTAATAAAGTTTTGGTTTTCCTCAGACTGAGATGCGAAAGGCTTAGCTAAGTAGCAGGGGCCATAAAACTAGGCACAGCAGGGAGAAAGGGGAGCCAGAGGCAACCATGGGGGTGAAATTTGCTGCTTTTATTCTATCCATGTGGTTCTTTTTTTTTTTAATTTAACTTTTTTAAACAAAATTTAAACTCTTAATCTCTTCCTCTTTGGTTTATCACTTAAGTCTATTTCTGGTCCCATTATCACATTATTTCTTTTTCTGTGTCAGGCAGTGTTTCAGTATTCCTGGGGTAGTAGTGTAAGATTTTCAATTTGAGCTGACCAAGCTTTTCTTTCTTCCTTATGTAACCTTTTTTTTCTATTTGATTTTGTTATGTGGAATCATGAATAGGTTTTGAAGTTCTAGGATTTTACTAAATGACACTTCTATTGGGATAATTGCGTTATTGAAACCATTTCTTGAAGTTTTTGCGTGGTAAACTGAATGTGCTGCATTTCTGTCCAGTGTCTTTCTATCTTAACTGTGTCTGTAAGTACAAGGAGGTACGGGTAAACAGAATAAAGCAAACCTCCTTACATAAGCAGTCCCTGTATTAAAAATGTAGGAAATGGTTAGCTTTCTAGGTCAGTTGCGTAAGAGCAGACTTGTTCCAATGTTATAATGGATTCTATGTGTTTCAATGTCAGATCAGATTCATGGGGTTGGAATTGTAACTCGCACTAGGAGTAACTTTTATTGTCTTCAGACAAATGTTTCTCAGACAGATACGAAAGAATTTCTGTTACTTAGAGCACTAATTAAAGCAGAAATTGTTTCTGAAACTAAACCAGGCTTTTCAGTGATGAAATATTGTTGTTTACAGCATTATGGATCCAAAATATTTCCCATTACTGACTCAGCAACTGTTTGTTAAAGAGAAAAAGACATCTCTTAATTCTCTTCATTGCCATTTCTTGATATAAGTGCAAGGTTTGGGAGAATGGTGTTTAAAACTTGCTTGAAATCCCTGCTGTGTTGCTGTTGGTTTTGTTTTCAAAATGGGCTTCAGACTACCTGGCCCAGTTAAATGAATCCAAGCAGTTCATTTCTGTCTGTTTGTCTTCGAATGTAAGATAATTCTACTTTAATAGCAATTGTGATTTTTTTTTCAAAAAGACTTGTAATTTTATGGAAATATTTTATTAGCGTTTTTTCAAACCAAGGGAATTTTTTTATTGCCAGCAAATGTGTTTGCCAGTCTCAAATGGTCTTGAAAAACATATATCCGTAAAACTAAACACTCATATACTAATATGTTGCTGCAGTTTTATGCTTTGAAACAAGTGCAAAGAACAAATGAATTTCTTGTTGTTGTTTTTTCTCCTTTCAGGTGATAATAGTAACCACCTCTCCAAGCTCAACTTTTGTACCCAACATCCTGTCCAAGTCCCACAACTATGCAGCGGTTACGAAACTTGTCCCGACGTCAGTCATTGCCTCGACTACTCAGAAGCAACCGGTGGTTATAACTGCTTCTCAGTCTTCTTTGGTCAGTAGCAGCAGCAGCAGTAGCTGTTCCACTCCCTCCTGTACTGCAAGTACTATTGCAGTGACTGCTGTAGTATCATCAACGCCATCTGTCGTTATGTCAACAGTAGCACAAGGTATGGCGGTAACTCTTGTGTGTGTAAAAACTCTTTCACTGCTGAGTAAGACTTTGAGAACAGCGTAGAGATGTGCTTTGTGTTCACACGTGCTGAGTAAAGAACAGGAGACGTGAAAGAAATCTGAGGAAACTAATCCAAAGTACTCCACAAAAGGTCTTGTTGGACATGGCTCTTTCCCTCTTCAACAACCGATGTGCAAATCCAGTTCTTAAAGAGAATCTGGTGAGATAGTGTGGCACAGCTTTTTATTTAGTTTGGGAAAAAAATTCTTGTGGCATTAAAACATAAGAAAACAAACAAAAAAGTGGCTTTTGAGAACTCTATCTGATGGACAAAGAATGGGTATTTCCAATATCATTTGTAGGTGATCGCTTCCTTTAATACCTAATTTCTGTACATATGCAAAATTAACACCAAGTAACTGAAATTTGTGTTTGACATGCCCAGTCTTCAGAACACTTCTTGTGGTAACCAATCCAGGTGACAATTCTGAAATGTAGAGAAGTTCTTACGCTTTTTTATCTGTGTATTTTCTCAGCATCTTAAATTTCAGGTCCTTAAAATTAATACCTGAGTGGGCCCGAATTTAAAATTCCTGGTTTTCTGATTTCTAGTTCCATCTATGTGCTAGCTTGACTGATTCAACTGTACAGGCACTAGCTAACTGTTTGGCTGGGAAGCTGTGGAAGAATGAAAGGACCTCAGTGACCAGCACTTACTGTGGCTGAAAATGACAAATGTTACACACCAATTTTTCTTGGTCCATATTTTCCATTCTTGTTCCATTCCACAAAAAGCTGGGCAATTAAATCCAGGCTCAGGAGGTATTCTGCATTCCCTATTTTATTTATTAGGTCCGAAAGGTAGATCATCAATTTACAGAGCACAAAAGCTTACAACAGAACTTTTAATAATATTTGAAGTGTGGATTTTTAGTTGGATTTGATCTTGGAAGAGACAGCTGCAGTTCTAAAGTAACCTATGCAGTTAAAGATTCAATGTCATTACAGAAAATACTGATGAACCATTGTGACAAATAAATAATCATTTCCCCTGTGAAGCAAGTGAAATTTGTGAATGAAAACAGCTGACCAAGAAAACTGAGAATCTGTCTTAGGTGATGTAGTGAGAAGAAGGCTGCTTATTTAGATTGCCAAAATTGTAGCTTATTATGACTGTTAGCACTATCACTGCCATCTATAAATGTAGAGGAGAAGTAAAAGATTTTCTTTCAGTGTTCCACTTAGACAGTTTTTAACCAAGCCCTTGCCAGTATAAGACATGGACTTTGTCTTTTTTGGTGCTTATGGATATGCAGCTTAGATAAAGACAAAATTTATTGGAAATGTTGTGACAACAGTGCAAGACCTAAGTATTTATGTATTTGGGAGTCTTGTTTTTGTATCCTATTGCTTTTCTTTATTACTTGTAAGATTGTTTACCCTACCAGCAGAAAAAATATGTTCCACAATTTTCTAAATTACATGCCATTACTTGATTCATTCTTGTATGGTGACGTGTTCACTAATGGATACTCCCTTATATTGATAGATTTGACATTTGTCATCCCTAATTCCCTAGCTTGTTGCAGTCTTGATTTTTTTTTTCACTATAAATATTTTGCTATGTTGAAGATTAAAGTCTGGCTTTGCAAAGATTAGTGGAGTTATTTGTACTACAAAAAGCGTACTAATAAAAGTGCAGGAAGGGGAGGCTAAGACTGTTGAGTCTTTGCATTAGCTGCCATAACATGTTTTACTGTCACGCTGAAAATCTGCATAAAGCTCCCTTGAGTCTGTACAGAGCATTTCTGATACAAGTAGGAGCTTTTTTTAACCCATATATATATTTATTTGTATCTTTCAGTAGTAAAGGCAGTTTAAATGCAAAAAGTATACAAGAAATTGTAATTTTATATCACATTATTCAATCTTAAACCATTTGCTCTTTTACAGGTGTGTCTACATCGGCTATTAAAGTTGCCTCTACAAGACTACCTTCCCCAAAAGGTTTGGTTGGGAATCCAACACAGATCTTAGCACAGTTTCCCAAACAGCATCAGCAGTCCCCCAAACAGCAGCTGCACCAAATACAGCAGGCTCAGCAGCAGCAGCAACAGCAGCAGCAACAACAACAGCAGCAGCAGCAGCAGCAGCAGCAGCTGGCACAGTCTTCTGTAGCTCAACAGCAGCCACAGCAATCTCAGTTGCCACCTGGCATCAAGCCCACCATTCAGATCAAGCAGGAATCAGGTAGTTGGAGTTAATCTTCGCTCATATTGCTGATTGATGAGGTCTAACCCCACACCTCAAGAAAGCAGGGCTGAATTCTGTCGCAAATGTACGTGGGGAGCTGTCATTAAGGCATAAGTGCTTGAGTACTGGATTGTGCATTAAACACAAAAACAGATAGATAGTAAAGGTTGTCTTAATGTTTTCAGCTAAAAATACTTGAAGAATTTGGTTCTGTCATTATTCTTGTTTGACTCAGGTATTGCAGACTATGCTTTAGGAATAAATGTTTTATCTTTAGACACTTAAAGGTATGTAAATATCTTGAAAAGTAACTTGGTTGGCAACTTGAAGACGCCAGTTTCCTGAAGATCCAAGAGCTGTTCAACTGTATCGACTGGAAAAAAAAGTTAATCTGCGCTTTAATTATTTTCTTGGGTCCAGAAATTGAAATCTATTTCTGAGATATTTGTCAAAGCAAAAATACAATTAGATCTGAGACTGGGAGTTGGACTTGATTCTTTTTATAACATTGATTCATTCATTTGACTTTGGGCAAGTCGCATAATCTTTCTGCCTTGGCTTTACTCTGCTGTAAAGTACAGTTCTTAGTGAGATGTGGTAAGAACTGATGCTTGCAAAGTTACCAAATTCTAAAGCAAGAAGTGCTATAAAAGTGCAAAGTATTTTTATGTCCATATTTTTATATTAGTGATGTGGTCAGCATTTTATTATTTTGTATTATCAGGCCATAGAATGAAAAAAACAAACAAAAAAACCCAAGCAACCCTTCCCCTGTCCTTTAATAAACTTCCTCTTGGATTATAGCACCATTATCTGGGAAAAAATATTCACTAATAAAGAAATGTAGGAGGCCTCCATCCTCCTGTTACTGGACAACATTTGAGCAATAAGAGCTTTACTCTGTGCCTTCTACTATAGTTTTAGGCTCAGAGTGTTTTTTAGTTAAAGTATCTTTGGAAATACTGTCTGATACCTACTCCCTGAAAGATTTTCATGGAGACTTTGCTTTTTATCCAGTTTTATCTGGACGGTGCAAAGGCTTTGGTCTCCCCAGCTTCATTATGGCACTTAAGTTTGGAGCTTACTTGCTTTGTACTGCTTTTATAGTCAACGTAGAAAGAAGCAAATATCTCTGGAAGATGTTTCATGTCCTGAATGGACAAAATTGTTCACCTAGAAATATTAGGGTACAAACATAAATGCCTACATTTAGATGGGCTTAATTCAGCCTGGGTGTTTCATGACATTTGACCAACACAATTGACTTCATTTATCTCAACATGAAACACCACTTGAGATGCAAGTGGCCTGGAGGTACTTTTGAAAAGACAACGTGAATCTTGGTTTGCAACTGAGAAGTGAATCTCACACATACACTACTCCTCTACACAAACTGAGAGAAAGCGAGCAGAATCCTCGCCATACTGAGGTGTCCCCAGCCTTTGTTCTTGCTGCTTCTACTCAGAGTTTTTCACCCTAATTCCTTTGCAACTTCAAGATAACCAGTAATTCAAGAGGAGAGATGATAGTTTACTGAAAGCAACCTTCTGTAACCAGTGTCACAGTTGCTTCCTTGTGCACGTCAGTACTCAATGTGCAGGAAGCTTTTTGTTTCATAGAGATGAAATTCAACTATACTCTTTAAGGCATATTAAAATTTACAGGCCAAATACTTGAAGAACTATTTCATTTTTAGATGCTTCACTGTATACCAACCAATTTGGTATTGGTTGTAACCTGTTGGTTCCTGGGAAATGTGTTCTTCTTTCTGAGTCATGAAAAAAAGCCAATATCCAGAAAAGATCAATAAAACAAATCAGTGATGGAATGGAATCCCATGCCTCAGTGGGAGTAGCTAGGAATTGAAACAGGCACATGAAAGGCAAAGATGATGACTGTCTTGTTATTTGCAAAGCAATCTTAAAAAAAAAAAAAAAAACACATTTTTTTCAGGATCAAGAATATTTGGTCTCAGAATAAAAGCCTCGTGAGGCTACTTGCCCACTAGGGCTTGGTCTGAGAAAGCATTTCAGAAAGTAACTTTTCGTGCCTGTATTTTAACAGTGACCTTTCTCCTTTCCTAGGTGTTAAAATAATCACTCAACAGGTGCAGCCCAGTAAAATCCTTCCCAAACCAGTTACAGCGACCTTGCCCAGCAGTAGCAATTCACCTATTATGGTGGTTAGCAGTAATGGGACTATCATGACAACTAAACTGGTCACTACTCCCACTGGTAAGTTATGGTTCTGAGAAGGGAAGGGAGGGTAAACCCAGACATACAGATAATAAAACATGTTTTACTAAGGTAAAAAAAGAAAAAAAAGCACTTCTCTCTTATAAACAGTGAGCACAACAGTGCATTTACAAACCTTGATAATTATTCTAGATTAGGATTTTTAGCATTGAGTGGTCTTCTATTTGCTTATGATCCCTTTAAATTGATTCACAAAAGCATGAAAATTCCATCCCCATTGGGTTTGTTTTAAAGGAAATTTTCTTGCAATTTACACCAATACTTTGCACTTCTGTAGCACCTTATATTACATAGTTACATTAATCTGTTTTTTTAGGTGCCTTAAGTAGATAGGTCATCATCATTCCTAGTTTACATATGTGGAGTTTATAAGACAGGTGACTTGCTCATAGTCTCGCAGTGAACTTATAAAAAAGGCCTATAAATTGCATTTTAAACTCAGTATTTTTCTGGGGATCTAATTGTATTTGTGTTTTATTGATTGAGGATCAGAAATAATGCAGACTATGCAGATTATAAAACTTGTATGAGGAAAAATTGCAAGGCAGCTTTATCCTAGTTTTCTGAAAACTCAAATTAATTTGCATGCTGAATTTTTAGCATGAGTTGGGAATAGTAGCATAAACTAACGGTTAACGTTCTTTTTTAAACTTTACCTCTTGAAATACTTCCCACAACCATATAAAAATTGTAGCAGTTTTGTAGTTCATTTAATTGGTAAAACCTGTATTCTGCTCAGTTGGATTTGAACACATAGCTTTCTTATTAAAGCAAGTTGTTTTACTGTGTGATCGGTAGCAATTAATGTCTGTAGAGCGTTATCTGCAGACGTACAAGCAGAGTGGAATTGCAGTGTTAGTGTAAGTATTTATTCCTGCTATTATTTTGAGCAAGTTTTTTTGTGGACTCAAATCTCTTTCCATTCTGAGGAGTAGGTAAGAAAAGTAGTAGGTAGGATTTATCTGTCTACTAAAACTATAAAATTACACTGTCGTTTTAAATTGCACTTTTCACTTAGAGATATATTTAGATCAGTCATTGTCAGCGTTCTTAAATGATTTATCTTATGGGTAAAGAGAGAGAGGAATCCATTCTGGTAGTTTCATCAGAAAATTCTTGAGCATCTGACAGAGCAAGAGGCAAACAACAGGTAGAATCTATGTAGCTATTGAACAGTTTAAAAAAAAAAACAACAAACAAAACCTTAGGGACAAGGATATGAATTAAAATGTAGCAGTCGTAGAACACAGTATAATATTTTACGAAACTCTTAGACTATTTTAAAGCTGGCATATATTTGAATATTTCTCTGCAGGTTTGAAAACTGCCTGTGGGATCGTAAAGGGTAGTGATAAATTTCAGCATAGGAGCTCTCTGAATAAATTCTAGTGTTTTTCTTTTAGACTAACTTATTTTCCCCCATAAATACTAGTGGGGAATCATGTTCTAACAACAAACTTTATTGTTTTTTCTTCAAAACAGGAACTCAAGCAACATATACGCGGCCAACAGTTAGTCCCTCTATAGGGGCTCGGATGGCTGGAACTCCAGGGGCTGCAACGTATGTGAAAACCACAAGTGGCAGCATCATTACGGTAGTGCCAAAATCACTGGCTACGCTGGGAGGCAAGATTATCAGCAGTAATATTGTTTCTGGTAGGCATATGAGTTCTTTGATATTAAAACTTCTGTCACAAGCAAGTTTTTACTTGCTTTAATTGGGCTTTTCTGTGGGTTATGTGCTTAAATAAATTGTAGGGCTTTATTGGAGAAGTTAACTCAGAAGAAAAATAGCTAAGGATAAAAATGAAAATAGCAGGTGGAAGGTATGGAAGAAAAGTACTCCTATGGATTGAAGTGATTCTCATATTTAACGTGGAAGCATCTAATGTGAGGGAAGCCTGAAAGAAGAGAGAAATGTGGAGAAAAACTGCTATATTGTCTCTTGTTAGAGGGCTGGAAGATCAGAAAACTGCCTTAGTCCCAGTCTAAAACATTTTGTAATCTGGATACTGCTATTTTTCTTCCACTGCACAGCCAAAAAAAGAAAAAAAAGAATAAAATTAACTTTGTAGCTTGTAGAGTTAGCTACGCAGTCTCTTCCTTCCCCCCTCCCTTTTTTAATAGTGTCAGAATGTCTTTCCCTTACCATCCTTACATCTTTCCTCCCAGCTTCGTGCAGATCCAGTTGCTTGTCTTTTTTTAGTCTCCTGACCATCCTCAACGTTCACTGTCAGTGTAACCACAGTACATATGGTCTTCTTAGGATCAGGACCAAGCGCACTTGCCCTAGTTGCATTTCTCAGTGTCTGCTTTGGACTTTGACAGTGCTTATGAAGAGAACATCTGCCTCATTTCCTAGCTGGGTGCAGGTGTGCAGCAGGATTTGCTGGGTCTGTTCTTCCTGTCTAGTAATACCTCCGAATTACTCAGAGCTCCCACTGTTGGTGCTTAGCAGAGACCCAGCATGTCACCAGCCAGCTCCTGGCACAGGCTGTCTGGTAAACCCACCCTGGAGCGTAGTCTGGTAGAGAGACTTCAGTTTTTCAGATCCTAATTTCTACAGAATGGTATCTAGGGCTAATACAATTGCTTTGTTGGGAACAGGGGACTTCTTGAGCCAGTTGCAGGTATGGTGAGTGGTTGGGGCAGTTTCCAACACAAGTTTGGAAAGGATGTCTGCTTTTTTTTTTAACTGCTGTTATTCATATTCTTTTTTTTTTTCAGCTGTGCGTGCAGTTTCCTAGCCATCTAGATAATTCCTAGGACTTAAAAGATGATGGTCTTGTCCAAGCAAGTCTTCCCTTTCTCAGAATTAATACAACTATTAATCTGAAATATATAGTAAAGTATCTGCAGATATGTCTAGTGGGTAGAAGGTAGCGAGAGGAATCCTTAGGATTGCAGCTATGCTGACTGAGTGGTACTTTCTGCAGGGAGAAAGTGGAAGGGATGGTAAAAAGCTGTCTGAGTAGATCTTTGGAATGGCAGTCTGATAACATCAATGACTTAAATATGAGTGTGTGTACTCTTGTAGATTGTGGAAGGTTGTCTAAATTTACCTGTTGCTGTAGGTAGGTAACGTGATACGGGGAATGGAACTTAATAAATATTGTGAAAGGAGGAGAAATATTCAACACAGCACTTCAAAATAAATAAGAAAAAAATAAAAACACAAACTCAACTTTCAAGAACTGCTTTTTAAAACAATAGCATTTTTTTCCAGTACACTATTGGTCATTTATATTGCAACAGTTCAGTTCTGGAAAGCGATGGCTTTTCTCTTTCGTGGTACATAAGTTCTTCTGCAGAGGTTGTCTGTGTGCTCTGAAGTCATCTAAGTCAACTTATCTGTGCAAATAGGACCTTGACTTGAGTATTAGTGTTGCCCTTACATGAGCCTTTGAAAAGTTAGACATGTTAGCCTGAGAAACTTGCATCAGTCTGCTCTGTAATTCATGAGAAGGGGCAGACTGTACTCACACAGCATGAATTACTCTTGTCCGGCACGTGCCTATCTTGACTCTAGAAGAAAGAAGATTCATAGAGTGGTTAACTGATCTTTGTATGTTGAGTTGGGTGGCATAAATTCCTGTTCCAGGTGCTGTCTTTTGTTTTGTTGTGCTGTCACATTTAAATACCCCTATGCAGCTTATCAACTTGTAAAATGAAAGGAGATGTACATGTGAGAAACATCACGCTGCTTCTTTTCCCTTTAAAATTAAGGAACTACAACCAAAATCACTACGATTCCAATGACATCCAAACCCAATGTGATTGTCGTGCAAAAGACTACTGGAAAAGGAACTACAATTCAAGGGCTTCCAGGCAAAAATGTTGTCACGACATTGTTGAATGCTGGGGTAAGTAAGAATTTTGAGCCTAAAGTCTCTGGCCAAGTGACAGGATGTGGTAGCTGCTGTGTTCTTTATGCTAACATCCCAATTAAAAGCAAATTGTGCATGAGCTCAGTAACAGATACAGCATGCCTTAATGTTTGGGGTGTTTGGAGAGTGAGTATGTTTTATAGGATATGAAAGATCTTTAAAACAAGCTGGAATTGTTTCCAGAGTTAAATGAAAATAAAAACTTTTGTGCTTGCCCTTTTTCCACAGTTAATGGTTTTGTAATCTTGAAGGGGTTAAGCAGAAGAAGATAAGTAAAATTTTACCGTTAGTGGTCTAATGAGAACCCCAGTCCTGTTATAAGCATGCATGTCCACCTGTGTATCTTTTGGGCAGAAATAAGCTGTCCCTTCACTCCTTTGATTGCCTGTTCAAGAGTACTGTATAATGCTGAATTAGTTTTTGAATAACCTGATGTGTAGAAAGAACAAAATCAAGTTTCCAGCTTCAGCTGGGTTTTCCTTCAAATGCTAACAAAAATGATGAACCTGCTTTACATTCCTAGCTAAAACTGTGAGATGTAGTGCTTTAATCTTGGAATCTTTTAAAATCTACTTGGCTAGCAGAGTTCAGTAGGATTTTTTTTAAACCTGTTAGGAAACTCTTTTTTTTTTTTTTTTTTTAAGATTTCTACTTTTGTAGTTTAAATAAGAACAAAACCTAAAGCCATGTTTTCACACAAATGGGAATCCTGTGATGTTACACAGTAGGAAACACCAGAATGTGATGATATTTCTGAAACAGCTATGGCTCTTGGGATTTCCAGCTACTTGACGGGAATTAGTAGGAGTGCTGTGAGAACTGCCAACTAACGTAGTTCCTCGTATGGTTTGTTACTGTGCAGAACTAAAAAAGCATGCTCAATTTCTTTGCTCTTCTTAAGCTATCAAGAGTCTAGTCGTGTGTCAGAACTATTCCAAAATCAAATGTTTCCCATGAAACAGCGGTGAATCTGCTTTTTCTTTTTAATAAGTGAAATTTTACTTAGGAAAAAAAAAAGTCCAGACATAATTAATGTCTTGGTCATGAGGATAATACAAAGATCTCTATTTAATTTATTTTTAGAATCTCAATTCAGGTTTCATAGATGTTGTGCCAAAATCAGTGTTAATAGAAACAAGAAGTTTTAAAAAAACATTTATGAAGGATTTGAAGAAAGTTCCAACTTAGGTGAATTCTTTGAAGCAACTTCAAAAACTTGTCAGTGTCATTTAGTTACTCTTTTTACTCAGCCTTTCAGAGCAACTCAAAAGGTAAAGCAATGGAAAAGGGGATTTTGGTAGCTTCTCCATTCAAAGCCATAGGGTTTTTTGTTCTTGGTCTTTGAATGTTCTTTGTATTAAATACATCTAGTTCTAACAGCGGCAGGTTGATTTTGTGGTACACACACTCACCAATAACTGTATTTTTTTTTAGAGAAGTGGGTCTCTCTGAACAATTTCACTCAGTTAACCTGTAAACTTTGGCTTCTCTACAGGGGGAGAAAACTATTCAGGCAGTGCCAGCAGGAGCAAAACCTGCTATCATCACTGCCACAAGACCCATCACAAAAATGATTGTTACACAGCCAAAAGGAATAGGGTCCACGGTCCAGCCAGCCACCAAAATCATCCCAACTAAAATTGTTTATGGTCAGCAAGGGAAAACGCAGGTACAGTGAGGACCCATTTCTGTTTTGAAATGTACCCCTAAATTTTACCGGGAAATAGATCATTTTTCACTGTGTTGCCACATCTGTTGCAAGATGAATATATGCAGAATGTGTCTCTGGGGAACGAGACTTAGGGAAGTATTGAGGTGGCCTTGATTCTGGCTTCTTGAGCGCAGTGTTGGCGTTCGTTAGCTGTTCTTGGAGGCCTAGACCAAGCCGAAAGGAATTGCTAAGTCTGTTACACAGCTGAAACTTAAGCTATCTGGTGATGGCTCTGGATGCCTCTTAAATGTTAAAGCTAATGGTCAGATTGGTAAAAATGAAGATGTGGAGACTGGACGTAGGCCATGTGTCAAATGTGAGAGCTTTATTGAAGCTGTTCTATCACTGATGTATGTTCAGGTTGTCCCTGCAGCCTTGTATTGTTGGTGGGGCTGTAGAAAGAGAATCTGGCTTGTTTCTGGACGCAGTATCAACTTTTTTTTTCTGGTTGCACTTTGTATATAAAAGAACTAAAGTTATGTCAGGTGTAATATTTCGTGTCTTGATCATTTGAGACTGTTGTGGGCTAAGGAAGAGAGGTGCTTGTTTTTATCAATGCAGTGCATGTTCCAGCTCACTCGTGTAGCTTTCTCTTGTCCACACCATTGTGTTAAGCCACGAAGAATGACTGTTTAGTGCTTCGTTGTGTTAAGTGCTCCAAATTACTGAGAAGTGCATTCTTGTGCACTGCCATTTACTGGTTTCGTAATCAGAGCTGCTCAATTTACAGGTAGATTTCTTTTAGCGAGTTATCATACAAGTCTTGTACCTTGATCTGTTTTAGTGGCACGTTGTTCTCTGATTGCTCAGATCTGTTTTCTTGAGTGCTCTTACTGTACGCAATCTGTCTTTCTAACTAGGTCCTCATAAAACCAAAGCCAGTGACGTTTCAAGCAACAGTTGTGAGTGAACAAACTAGGCAGTTGGTAACTGAAACGTTGCAGCAGGCATCAAGGGTAGCAGACGCAGGAAATTCGTCTCTCCCAGAAGTGAAAGAAGAACCACAAAGCTACACTGATAGCAGTTCTTCTTCCACAGAGTCCTCCCAGAGCTCTCAAGGTATGTATTAGTGTTTCATAACATATGAATGGACTTTCTCCCAAAACATGCCAGCAAGTTTCATGTGTTTCAGTGCATCTCTTTAGCACAGTTCTTTACCCAGTCTCTTAGCAGTGAGTGTCAGCATTCGCTGCCCTTATGAGCTTATTTGTCTTCTCTGAGCTGTTTACTACACGCAGCATTTTCCTGTGCAAAAAGTGGGGATAATGTTTTCTTCCTGGCCTCCGACTTGCTCTTCTGTGCAACTTCTCATGTGATAGAGGAGAATAAATAATAAATAGATTTATTTATAAAGTAACTAACACCCAGCGTTTGGTCAGGAGTGGCCATAAGGTGTATCACTGCATTAAAAGCAAATGACTCTCAGTAAAATACATGCACTTATTTATGTGCCATCAGTCACTTTTTCTAATAATTCTGTAGCTGTTGGTCTGTACTGTAACTTTTAAAAATTTTTGAGGATTCAACAAACTTAACAAAACTTAGGATGTGTAAATTCAGAATGCTGAATACATGTTGATAATCTGAACCACTAAAACTTGTTGAAAAGCTTCAAGGTGAATTCAACATACGAAGAAACCTACTGAACTTTGATTGTTCAAACCAAAGCTTTTTTAAACAATTAAAAACAGTATCTTTTTGTTGGAAACTGTTCATAACATTAGCTGTGTTTTACTTCGAGTCACTTGTAATTAAAAAAGCATATTTAAAAGCAATGAAGAATGAGACGATGCATCCTTGTCAAAGTTCAGAACTAATGAATAATGACTAACCTGATTTAATTTTTGAACCTTACCCCTGCTTTGAGCAAGAGATTGGATGACAGACCTCCAACCCAATTCTATGTCAACCTGATGTGCTTTTGTTCTCTTGTGAACAGATTCTCAGCCTGTAGTCCATGTGATTGCTTCAAGAAGTCAAGATTGGTCAGAACACGAAATAGCTGTGGACACAAGCCCTACAATAATTTACCAGGATGTATCCAATGAGTCTCAGTCAGCTACTTCCACGATAAAAGCTTTGCTAGAACTTCAGCAGACAACAGGTGTGAAAACGCATGTGGTTGTTTAAGATCACTTCAAAGCACTCAGCTGCCACCTGTTTAAGCAGCAGTTTGTGATAAATTCTATAATCACCTTAATTCCTTTCTTTTTACCCTGTAAAAGTCTATTTGAAACAATTACATAATATTCACAGTATTTTTAATTAAACCGTTGCATTTATGTCAGAGATGTATTTTAATGCATCCTGCTTTTCTTCTAAAGCAGTGAAGGAGAAGTTAGAATCGAAGCCAAGGCAGCCTACCATCGACTTGAGCCAAATGGCTGTCCCAATCCAGATGACCCAAGAAAAGAGGCATTCTCCAGAAAGCCCTTCAATTGCTGTAGTAGAGTCGGAATTAGTTGCCGAATATATCACAACTGGTAAGTGACTTAAGATAGCATGATTGTGGGTTTGCAATTGAAGTCTGGGGACTTCATTTGAAGTTTTCTTATGCTGGAGTTGTCTTCTACTTGTTTCACTCTAATCCTCAATAGAGGAAATGAATGTTTTCTTCCATTCCTGAGAACCTGTGCAGAGAGGGACGGAACCTGCATCTGCTTATTAGGACATGCTGGAGAATGTTTCTAACTGAAACAAGTGGTTGTTGCTTCAGGACATCCTAGTGGAACAGATATTCTGTCCTATGATCTGATGGTGAGGAAAAGCAGTTCCGCTTGTCATTGGGGAAAATGTCTAGTAAGGAAAAAGTAGGAATGAAGTTCATAGAATCATAGAATATCCCAAGTTGGAAGGGACCCATAAGGATCATCGAGTCCAAGTTACGGGAACTGCACTAATTGTTTTGAGAGAAGGCAGATTTTGAGTTAGTTTCATCCATATTTGCAAAATGTTACTTGATCACAAGCATTAACTAGGTTTTTCAGCCAGGTAGGCATTTAGCACGGTAGTGTAGATTCCAGCTTCATTGTTTGCTGGAAGGATCTGTTCTGCTAAATTTGCACTTTTTAAACAAATGACTAATTTAAACTGGAATTATGGTTGGGAATCAACCCTTAACTTTTTTTAATTCTTGATTTCTCCTATCTGGTTGTCCTTTTTTGTCTCACCCAATAAATCCCTTCCACTGGACAGCTTTCTAATTGTATTACGCATCTCTGATGCTCTCTTCTACCCTCAGAACTCTAGTTAGGAGCCACCTTCCATATATGCATGAGAGGATCAAATTATGTGTTTCCTGTTTTAATTTCTTAATTCCACATTATTGGCCTCCCTACATAGTTTGTTAGGAAAATGGAGAAGAAAAAAATGTTGAAAACTAAGCATTGGAAAAGAGGAACAAGTGCCTGTCCATAACTTCAGTGTTGTTAGTGTTAAATGTCCAATCTGATGTTTTCTTTTTTCATTTTCCTGTTCTCACCTCCTCCCCTTGCTTTCATCCCTTGTATGATCTAAATTTAAGTAGTGTGGAACTGGGGATGAGGGGCTAGTGTTATTCTTTTAAATAGCACTTACTGTATCTGGCTTCAGCTTTGAATGTTTGAGTCATGCTCCCTTGGATCCCCGTTTAAAGAGACTCCAAAGTACCATAAATAATGTTAAACTGATCTCCAATTAACAAGTCAGTCATGTTCACTGACATTCAAGGTTCCATCTTTTGCTGGATCTTGCTATAAAAGCTGATGCAAATTAGGACCCTTTGGGTGCTGGGGGGAGAAGAGGAAGTTACAGGCAGTATCTCTGTAGGCTTGGGTCCTCTTTTGCAGTTTAGAAGCCGTATGGAGTACAAAAATTGAATGCTTCCCTAAACTGTGATTACTGCTTGAAATACTGGTTGTTGATTTTTTTTTTTTTGGTGTTATTTTTTTAAACTTTGAGATGATTTACAGGAATCTACCAGGGAAGTGCAGGCTACTGTGGGTTGACTAACAGCAGTCTCTGTTAGAGCACAAAACTGGTTACTTTGCTCTCAGGTTTTTGCCCCTTCCCTTTCACTCGGGTTAAGTAAAACCTGCCAGGGCATGCAGTGTTTCCTTTTGTTTTAATTTGTGCTTCCCAGGATTCATCAGTAATCCATGGAGCTGTATTTTCTGCTAGAAAATTCAGCCGTAAGATAGCCTACAAGCTATAATCTGGTGTGAAATCTCCTGCATGTGCTTAGACCAAAGGATTTAGATACCTTTTATTGTGTTTGGGAGCTGGGATTCAACGTGTGCTTCCGAGTGAGATGAGGGGAGCAGTTCACACGTCTTAGTGTCACTATTTTTGTCTGTCTGCAGACTCAGGAAGACAACACTGTATTGGTTCACATTCGGAAGAATATCTACACAACCATATAGGTTAGAAACTTTACTTCTAAATGAAGCTTTAAATTGTGCAGGAACTGTTGCGGGATATCCACGACGGATCTGGCACAGCATGCAGGCTGGTACTGATATAATCCAACTCCTCTCCTGGAGTGGGAAAGTAAAATTGTCATATTAATTCAAAAATAGACCTTTCTTACAACTCTCAGCAAGGTCTTTAGTATCTTCTAACTTTCAGTTATCTTGTAACTGGGTATAAACTACTTCTTATCCTTTGTTTTTTTGGTATTGTATGACTAAAAAGTTAATTAAAGCAAATATTTACATATTGGTATGGCCAGACGTGTAATTTGGATTCATGTCTTATCAGTGACTGCAATATAGAATGGTTTGGGTTTTTTCTCTCACCAGAAAATCATTTCTCTGTCAATCCACTGTTTAATTACAGAGCCCTAACTGTAGCTCCAGAACATAGTTGTAACTGCTCTAACAAGAGTCACAGACCCAAGACAAGGTCTCTACTTTTTGCCTGTGATTTCTTATCAACCTTGCTTGTTTTCTTAATACCAGAACATTTTCTAATTGCTAATCTTGCAAATTTAGCCTATGCTCTAGAGTATTTATTGTGATTTATCAGTGATAGAAATTCAGTGAGCAAGGCTTGCTGTTCTTAATTGCAGTCAATTGTGCAGGTGCTTTAAGCACCTGTAAAGATTACAGAATAATTTGTAGTAATTGTACACTGTAATTTGCTGTATGCTGTTGTGCTGGTTACATAAAACGAACCCAGCTGAAAATATAGATCCTGTATGCGAGGTTGTTGTGTTGGGAGAGGGAAACCAGAGGAGATTTGGACCAAGCACAATTACTTAGGAATCAGAGACAAAAGCAAAACCCCTGAGATGCTATTTTAAGAGGCTTCTCAGAATAGCTGTGCACTTAAAGGTTGAAGCTAGCATGCAGTAAAAGATGCATTTCAAATGCAGATTTTTTATTTCACTCATGCTTTCAGCTGAAGGTTAGATACAAAGCAAATAATTAAGTTCCTGCAGTTAGTTCTGGAGAAGTGCCACTGACCTCTTTACTTTCAGTTAGCCATCGGTCCCAGCCCCACCAGCAGTCATCCCAGCCCCAGAGGACTCTGCTGCAGCACGTGGCGCAGTCACAGACAGCAACGCAGACTTCTGTTGTGGTGAAATCTATCCCCGCATCCTCCACAGGCGCAATTACCCATATCATGCAGCAGGTTGTACCCTTTCTTTTCCAAGCAGTCTATAAACAGTGAATTTTGTATGGGACCAGGGCTTGTTCAGAACGAGCATGTTGGTGCCACTGGAAATGCTAAGCATGAGGGCAAATTCGTAACTTCGGTTTAATGTTGCCTGTTTTGATGGGGAGGGTGGTGGTTATTTTCCCTATTAAAAGGGAAACAGTTAATGAGGTGACTTGAGAGTGTTAAGCAAGAGCTATCCACAGCCACTGTGGAAAAGATTTTCCTAGATTAGTTCTTGCTCTCTGTATGTCATCTCTTTGACAGCAGTAAGCTATTTTTTTCTATATGTTGTCTTGTAGGGGTTTGTGTTCTTCAGATTACATTGGTGTTAGTGTAGGGAAAGAGGAGGCAGAATCTGAGCAGTACACAGAGCACAAGTGGCTTTTGGATTCAAGGGCTTTAGTTTATGAGTTATATGAAAACTTCTCTTCTTGCTGAATCAAAAAACAAGATTATATTTAGACATTTATGGTAAGGATCCCAAGCAATTGTGTAGCTTATCCCAAGCTGGGTAGCTTATGGAGAAATATTACTGAAGCCATGCTGCTGCCTTCATTCAAGAGCTGATGTTTTTGTCAGTCAGGTACAATCGATTACCACCCAGTGAATGCACGCTGCTCAACTCTGCGATGCTTTAACCTCTAGCAGCCTCAGCCGTGGACCAGGGCAGTGCCATGTTAGGGTTATAAACCCACTGCAAAGAGGATGTTGTCACTGATGTTTGTGTAGGCTGCTTCATCCTGCTAGGGTCACTTGTTAGTATGTCTGTACCATGGTATACAAAGCACAGTAACATAGATCTCTTGCTCCATCAAAAAAATAAACAATGTTTGTGCAATGCCCAAGAAAAATTGTAATAAAATTTTGAGGAGGGAAAGAAAAGGCAGGATTTGTACTGAAATAGGATGGATGGATAGATAGGTATATGGGGAGCTGCAGCAGAAATCATAGAGTAGGTGGCAAGGCTTTCAAGAGGCACAATAAGAATTTGTGAAGATGTTCTGGTTTTGAGTAGCTACCGATCCAACCACCTGCTAATCCCTGCTCCTTCCTACTCAACTGCCATGCAATTTCAGTGGTTTTGAACCTCTGTCTAATGCAAGCAAGGGCTACCCAATCTCCATTGAGGATTAGTTAGGTAGTTAATGTTGTCACCTGGGGACTTGCCACATTTTAAGATGTTAAAAATAGCTGTTGATTGCATAGAAATCATGAATTCTGCATAAGGGCATACGTGAGTTGTAAAATAAATTGAAGTAGTACAGCTGAAGAATTAAAAATGTTTTTAGATTGTGCAGCCTTATAATTTGGATTTCTCTTTACTAACTCACTCTTCACTTCTTCTTCTTAAGGCCTTAAGCAGTCACACTGCGTTTACCAAACACAGTGAACAACTTGGAACTGAGGAGGGAGAAGTGGAAGAGATGGACACCTTAGATCCTCAGACTGGCCTGTTCTACAGATCTGCCCTGACACAATCGCAGGCACAAAAACAGCAAAAACTGAGTCAGCCGCAGCTGGAACAGACTCAACTGCAAGTGAAAACTCTGCAGTGTTTCCAGACTAAACAGAAGCAGACAATCCACCTGCAGGCCGATCAAATCCAGCACAAACTCCCACAAATGCCCCAGCTTTCCATAAGGCATCAAAAGCTAACCCCCCTGCCGCAAGAGCAAGCACAGACCAAACCAGATGCACAGCACCCCCCCCACCACATGATGGCCAAAGAAAGGCAACTCCCTACCTTAGTGGCACAGCCACAGCAAACTGTAGTACAGGTGCTTGCAGTAAAAACCACGCAGCAGCTGCCCAAACTGCAACAGGCACCAACGGCACAAAAAATCTACGTGCAACCCCAACCCCCCCAGAGTCAAATGCAGCTACCTGCCTCTTCAGAGAAACAGCCAGCGAGCCAGGTAACGGAATATTGATAGCATGCAAAATACACGTCGCTATTCAAGGAAAAATCAAAACACCAACCCTGTCGCTGTAGCAGTGTTTTGTCCTGGCAAGAGAGAACTCCTCATTCCGCTGGTATTAATTACCCGATCAGAAGGTTGACACTAGGAAAGAGAAGCACATGTTATAGGGGAAAAATCCATAGAGCTCACAAACGTGTTTTGTTGGACAGTTTTTATGAATTTCTGCCACCTTCGGTGCATGGAATTTGTCCCTAATTATTTTCTTTTATTTTTTTAGATATGACACGTTATTAATTTCCGTTCCCGTAGCACTTTTTATTTCTGTGGAAATAAAGATGAATACACTGCAGTCTCCTAAGGCTCCATTGTACGTCTTCCTTTGTAGTTTACATCTTCCTGAAGTTAAAGTCTTTCATGTACAGGAGTAATTTGATTTTCCTTGGGAGGGGAAAACAAAAAGACTAAGAAACATGGAGAAAAAAATTAACTCCAGAAAGTTTTTTGGCCCTTTCAGGAGTACATGTGAAAACAACAGGGTTAACAAACATCACATGGGGATGTAAATCCCAAAGGAAAACGAGGCTGCTGTGGTATTATACTGCTACAATCCTTACGTAGCAGCCCAAAGAGCTGCTTTCCCCCAGGCTTCAATTAACTGTTACCATATCATTGCTAATTCCTTTGTTAAAACACTGAGTTTCAACTGTCTTCCTAATAGCAAGTATGTTGTTTGTGCCATACTGTCCTTGGAAATATTGATTAGATTTTCAATAAAAAAAAAAAAAAGTCTAGCTGTAACATGCACAACAAAAATTTGATTTTCAGGTGCAGCATCCAATTATAACGCAAGGATCCACAGTTACAAAGATAACTTTTGAGGGGCATCAGCCTCCTTCTGTTTCAAAGGTAGCAGGTGGCAGTTCTGTGCCCCAGCTGGCACTGCCGGTCACGAGCCTATTTCCCACGCAGGCATCCACGAAGACAGCAGTAGCAGACATTTTGAGAATGTCTGTGGTGGAAGGTGATACAAACGTAGAAACTCTGATAGTGGATCCCCAAAACAAGGCCACATCCACTAGTACACCCGCTAGCGGAGCAGAGGCGACACCTTGTACCCAGGTGCCGAGGGTGACTGCAGTAGGGATGACGGCAACTTCCACCCCCCAGCAACAGACATGTAAAGAATCCAGTTCAAGTCCTCCTGCTGTTGGTCCTTCTGTAACAGAGAGGAAACTCGATGCACAAGGAATGCCTACAGCAAAGCAGTTTATACACATTCAGAATATATCACAAAAGAAAGCTGAAGAGAGTTCATCAGAAATTGTTATCCAGGTAAGAGAAGACCAGAGCAAATGAGACAAAGGTTGAGCAGAGCAAACTCGCTTTGTCTAATGTGATGATAGCAACTGAACGATGTTCAAGTATTTTTTTCTTCAGTTTTTGTGTTTTTCCACTCCTATGCTTGCAATGGATTGCTACTTCAAAGTGGGTAGCTCTCGTTAAAATGAGTTTCTCCAGCACTATGTCGTTCACGGTGTTCCTAGTGTCTTCCTTTGTTTTTCTGTTGAGAAAACAAAACAAGCTCATCAATTACAAACCACCCTTTGAAACGGTTAAAAGTGTGACCATCACCGCTTACTGTGGAACTGGATCTAGAATTTTTTGATACCTTTTAGAGTTACCTCTGAGTATAATAATTAGGGCAAAAAATGAAGTTGAGGGTTTCTGCTATGTGGGTGGGAGAGTTCAGCAAATAAGGTCTGGATTCACAAGAAAGTTTGTTAACTTTGCATTTGAAGTCTCGCCACTTTTGAGATAAAATGATTATAAATGCTTTGAATCGTTGCCTACCTGATGAATGATATTTTAATTGATTCTGTTGTCTTCAATATGATGTTTTATGATGTAATACGTGGTCAAAATGTCAACTGGGGAAGTATTTAAGTCATCCGAGGACTCCGTGTTATAGTATGAATCTTTGTAGACAAGTTGGCACTGTATGTGTTTACACAAATGGCGTGGATTGAAATGGTTTTATTGTGTATCGTGTTACAGTGAAATGCTTTTGATGGGGAAGAAATACTTGTGTACAGAACTTTCAAATTTTTCATGTTACTTTGTAAAAATCTTTATTGCAGCTAACTTTTTGCTTTTGTAGAAATCGTTTTTGTACTAATTCTTAGTCCTCATTTCCCTAAATAGACAAAGGTAGATTTCTATTTTACTTCGAAACTGTGTATTTTGAGAATCTTTATTGTTTATCATTGTGGCATGCTACAAGCTTTTCCAAATCAAAATACTGCCCAGAACCTTGAATTGTATAAAGATGTAGAGTTAAATCCTAGAACCAACAAAAGCATAAGCAGAAATAAATAGCTTAGATCCATTTTGTTTCCTCAGCCTCTGTGCTACTGCAGCTCTGAGACAGGGTCAGAGCTGGTGTCATATCATGTACAGGAAATATAACTAGTCCTTAAAACTGAATGCCTAGTCTGAAACAAAGCTAGGGAAAGATAAGGCTGATGAGAGTATTCTGCTTTGCATTTGGGGAGTGATGGGTGGTGGATATCGGTAGTTTAGCTGCTGGAAATCTGTCACAGACCTGTAGTGAAGATCCAAGCCCAAGAACAGTGCCTTACCAGCAAGAGCATTCAGGTTTTATCTTTCACAACCTAGTCCTGTGAAAGGGTCCTCTGAAGCTTTGGCTAACATAGTGTGAGATGCAGCGGGCTTTAGCTAGGGGAGAGTGCTCTTGGAAACCAAATTGCCCCTTTCCATGAGCACCTGCACTTGCGTAGACGCCTTTACCTGCAAAAGCTGTGCAAGTTAAAACTTAAATCTCTTTCTTTGTTTCAGACCATCCCACAATATTCCATCCCTTGTCACTCCAGCTCCAACGTGGTAGTGGAACCCAGCGGGCTCCTGGAGCTCAACAACTTCACCAGTCAGCGCCTCGATGATGAGGAGACGGCGATGGAGCAAGACGTGGACAGTAGCACCGAGGACGGCACCGAGCCCAGCCCCTCGCAAAGTTCTGCTGAACAATCCTAAGGAATTGGGACACGGGAGTGCACTTTAAAATATCTTGGGATTTGAGTATCCAAGATGCCCTCGTATTGTGATGTCTTAGAGCACTTTGCCTATTAGAGTCGTTCATTGGACCCTTGAAGCATCAGTGTGTTTTAACAAGACAGTATTGCAAAAGCTGCATCTTAAAAATCGTTTCCAAAAAAAAAAAAGAAAAAAGATGTAGTTACTGAGATATAGGAAACCTGTGACAGTGGAATGTACTCCTGTTAAGCAAATCTGCAGCGAAATCTACAGCTCGTGCTATCGAAGCCCTTGCCCAGGTACTGAAAGAGCTTTCAGTGAAAAGGGATCTTTATTTTGCTGTGTCTTTTTGTTAGCTGTTGAGCAAAACACCATCAAAAAAAAAGATGTTTAATAAATATTTGTATTTTTAAATAGCATGTGAGAGAAAAAGTGTCTCTGACAGTGCTGGAAAAGCCCCAGGAATTTTGGAATTCGTTAGCTTTCTTGCACTTGTGCTCACTTAGAGTTAAGATTTTTTCATAAGCCGAAAAATATAGTTTATTTTTTTAAAATTCTTGTTGGTGAATGTTTGGAAATAAGCAAAATCACTAACTGATAGCAATGTGGCTTTGCTAGTGGACTTTTGTTTTCATGCTTTACAAGAATTAGGGTAACAGTGTATGAGGTGTTTCTCTGTGCCATAAGCACGTGAAATGCTCATCTACTCTAGTTAATCTGTGATTATTTATTTAAATGTGAAACATAAAGTGAGGCCAAGTTGTTTAAAAAGTTCCTGTTAAACAGGCAGGTGTGTAAATTCTAGTACAAAAGAGGTGCGGGGGATGTATTTTGCTATAAATCAGTTTTTCAAAATTGGGGGATAAGCGGTTCAGCATCTTTCAAAGTTGAACCTCCGAATTTAGAAGTGAGCTTAAGGCTTTTACAAATCTGTATTTTACTCTTACATGCTGTTTTTAAAGTGACCGTTTTTGGGAGTTTAAAAGCTTAAATTGGTAATACAGCGGTAGGTTTCGGAAATTAGCCTTATGACTTGGCTTGTTGAAGCAATACATTGGGTTTTTTGTGATAGTTACAAGCCGCAGAGAGAGGTTTGGGTTCGGATGGGATAACAGAACCGGTTTTAATACATTCTGCTAATGAAGACAATACTTTTTTTTTTTCCTCAAATGTATATAAAACACGTTTTTAACTGTTTTGTATAGATTTCATTATAAATAACTAAGCATTTTAAGACTTTGACATATCATTTAATTGTATATACATCTATCAGCCTAACTGCCCACTTTTTGGTGCTGAAGTACTACTGTAAGTAGATTTCATCCAAAGTCTAATACAGTTTTTTGCGTCAGTCTTTTTTTAAGCTGTGATTTTACTGTTGATATTGTAGTTAAGACTAAATTCCAACTAGAGTAACTCTCCAACTAAAAAATACAAAGCCTAAAAAAAAAATATTCATCTTACTTGTCCTGAGTATCCAGGTGCATAAGAGCATGCAGTATCCCCTAGATGGTGCTGTTCCTTTATAAAACAACCGAAGTTAAATGAAAAAGCAAGCTCCTATGACTTTCATACAGATTTTTTCCTTCTGTTTTCTCTTCCATTAATATCACAGAATCATCTAGGTTGGAAGAGGCCTCCAAGATCACCTAGTCCAATCTCTGACATAACACTAACAAGTCCTCTACTAAAGCATATCACTAAGTTCTACATCTAAACGTCTTTTAAAGACCTTTTAAAGATTAGTTCTAAACTTAAGTTCTAAAAATTAGTTCTAAAATCATACAGCTTATTATGGTAGAGAGGTATCCTGATAAATACAACATGCTGAAATGGTGGAGTAGGAAACTATTTATTTTTTGCATTACCTTTATGTTGGAATAGGTACCGATTGGATTTCTGTGCTACTTAGGATGGAAGAGGATATATACGAAGTGAAACATAGCTTAGGTATTCATCTAGTTAAAAAAAAAAAATAACCCTACCAGTATGCCGTTCTAGGTGGGTCAGGTTGTGGTAGCTGTTTGGGAGCTGTTACCCTTGTTTTAGGGAAATAACTGCGACCAACAAGAGGGACTAAGTTATGATCCAAGTCCTGAAAGTTCCCCGATACTACAGAATGACGAAAAGCTGTTAAATACAGATTTGGCTGCCAGTGAGACTGGGCAAGTAGCCTGTTAGGCTTTGCAGGTGCCAGCATAAGGCATCCTCTGCAGTTTTCCATACACAGTTCCTCTGGCTTGGATCAAGTTTTCATCGTCACCTGGGACCTTGTTGCATTTTGAGCGTGTTTTATGTAAGGATTTCGTTTGTACCTTTAACGATGACTTTACAGCAAAGGCATGAGCAGATCTGCACTGAAACATTTGACGTTTCCTTGAAGACAGCAATATCCTGAAAAACAAGTAGGCTTTTAGCGTTGCCACCAGAAGTAATTGTTTTGTAGATTGGCAAATTGAAGCACGCTGGGGGGTATCTAAGGATTGTGTAAGACCTTCAGGAAAAGGACTGTTGAAATCAGTGTATTCAGGTTAACTTGAAATTCCTCTCTCCGTTCTTTCACAAAGGAGATGTTTCAGATTCCCTTACTTTGTTGTTCTAGCACTTAAACCACATAAATAACTTTAGTAATAAGGAATGTACAAGATGAGCTAAGCGTTAGGGTCAAGTTGTTAATTTTTTCCTAGTTACTTGATTTCTGAGAACAGTTGCAACAAGACATGATGTTACTTGGGGCATTTGGCCTTCTCTTCATGGATTCCAGGCGCTTGTCCTGCCCTGCAGATGTGCAGAGTTTTCATACCTGTCCCTGAAATCCTTCCTTCATCCCCCTGCAGTCCTGCATCCGTTCTTCACAGCCTCATAAATATCACTGAGCTGCTAAAAATAAAAGATCAGCGCGTACAGTAACATTTGCATATCCCTTATCCCTAATAAGCCGCATCGTCCTTCCTGAAATAAATTTGATGACCGTCCTTGGAACAGAATAAAGGTGAGCTGTGGTGATGATCATAGTCTGCGCTCCTGGGAATTGGCAGGTAATAGGCTTGTAGCTTAGCGGGAAGCTGGGGCTGAGCTGGAGAGCAAGTGAAAAAGGATTGAAGAGTTGCTTTGAATTCGACATTTTAACAACTGTGCTCTGGCACTGCAATAGTACATATGTAAATCCTCAAAATCTGATGCAGTGAAACAAAGTTGGAGAAAATAGTGAAATAAGGGAGAAGTTTAAGGATGCTTGCAGTCACAGAGGGCTACGTTTCCTGGAAAGATTTGACCATCGGGATAAATGCATTTTCGGTCTTTCTACTGCTGACAAAATGGGATTTTTGAGAGCAAAATGGAAAACCAGAAGCTGCTTGAAGTTATGAATGTCATCTTATGTGTGGAGGACCCTTTGAACAGAGTGCTTGAGTAAATAGGATTTAAAAACAAAACCAAAGACCTTTAGAAAAATCAAAGTCGGGAAAATTTGAGACTGTACTTTTTTTCCCCTGGTGTGTGAACAGCTCCTTAAATCTAAGACGTGTTTCAGAGATGAAACATCCGAGTTTTGCATCCCCCATAGGGGCACAGCAAAGGCAGACAGTTTCAGCTTGGCAGTGTTCAATCCTGAAAAGGCCGTTCACAATTTTTAGGATACTGAGCTAGAAGAATCATACTACTCAGAGGTTTGCCTATGTTGGCCATATGTTTAGTGCCTGTCTGGCCATACTGGGCTCAGGACTCACTCCCTTCCCTAGGTTCAAGGTAAGCCATCAGGAGTGCTAACAAACAGCCTCTGCAGTTTCCTGCCAGGCCATGGGACTTTGTTTTCCCCTCCACCAAAATCTGTCCTAAAACACTTCAATTTGTGAGTCTCGTTTCTTCCCGTAGGAATGCAAGACTTAGCTTATGACAAGTTCAGAAGTCGATATGATGAAATTAACAAAGAGAAAGCTAGGAAAGAAGTGCTTTCAGATGTGTTTGTGGGTTACTGTGCAAGAAGAAACTGTCAGCAGTGGCTCTTCAGTCTGGTAGACATGTATGGAGATGGAAACCTGCAAAAATCAATGAATAGTAAGGTTGAGGATAATGAACCAGGGCTTCGAGGGGATGTCACGCACTTTCTCCCCAAAACTTTTTTGGGGTTTGTGCTCTCCAGCAAGCACAGGGGCTGCAGGCTGAAATCCAGTGACCCCTTCTGCTCAGCAGCACGAGCATCTTAAGGCTTTAAACGCTGGAAAAACCATCACTGGGTGGCACTGAGCTGCGGTGAAAAGTTGATGGGGTGTTGGAAATGAGTACCTGGGAACTTGGTGGTTCTCCAGCAGAGCATTTCTAGAGAAAATAGTCTGAATTATTTGGGGTTGGAATGATGTGAGCACTGGAGGCTATTTGAAGAACAGTAGTGTAGACTTGAATCATTTTTGGAGTATGAGACTCTTAGTTGTCAATAAATATTAGATCAGTTCCTACTTAAAATTACATACAACTTTGGCTTTGCCCAGTATTTGGCCACTTCTGATAAATCTGATTATTTCTTTATTTAATGACAAATATCTCAATATTTTTCTCAGCTTTCCATTTGTCGGTAAACTTCCCTTAGCAGTGCGGGAATTCCCTGGGATCCCATTTTCTGTAGCCACATTTAAGTGGGTTTTGTTGTTTAAGAAACAAAAGAAAACCTCATGTTGCCTAGCTGGGGTGGGTAATTAGGACTTGGGTTACCAAGAAACCCTTCAGAGGGCAGCAGGGCACATCAGCCAGTCCCTCATGGACAATGTGTGGGACTTGGACTCTGAAGAGGTATTGTCAGTCAACTGCCCAAATTACATACCCTCCTCTCTGATGGAGCCTTTGCTAAAACTTTGATAGTTCTTAGTGGGAGAACCTGCCTAATTTTCTGCTTGTTAGAGCAAATGCTGTTCGGGAACTGCCGTGCCGCGTTGCAACAAGACCAGCTTTTTGCAGCTGTTGGCCAGACCCGTCCTGGATGCTCGCAGGACTCCAGGACTTTGGGACTTCACATCAATCTCTACCAGAGACCAACTGAAAGCTCTGAAAGTCTCTTTGCAAAGGCGTTTATTTGCTATTAAGGATTTATTATTTATTTTTAACATGTACGCAGTGCAGAACAGGCTGGTTTTCTCTACATATTAATGACAGTGAGTGTCATTGCCACCCTGTAGTTGTTACCATAGCCACTGTCTCCGGCAGTGTAAACCCTTTGAGATGGATGTTTCATCAGGCCAGGCTTTCCCAGCAGATTAATTAATCCTTAAATGTCAATAATTAATCCTTAAAATGCTATTTGGCACTGCAGCCTTTCTTCAAAGCAAAGCAAGCCAACACACAAGATGGCTTTTGGTTGCTTCAGGTCTCTGCTTTCCTAATTCTCTGAGTTTGTTCGTAGGTAGATGCTTTCCCTCTAAGTTTAGTTCACACCAGTGATCTGTCCTAGCTCCTCTTTTTTTTTCAGAAGATAAACTTGCAAGTTTATCTCGTCCAACCCTGTGCTCAAAGCAGGGCCAGCTGGGGCAGGCTGCTCAGGACCACGGCCAGCTGGCTTTTGGAAATTTCCAAGGATCAAAACTTGATGACTTGCTCCAGTGATCAGCCACCCTTACGTGACATGATGGGAGGATTTCAACTGCACGGTACAAAATCCACTGCTCTCAGGGCCCTGGGAAATAAAGGCAGTTGTAACTTGGAGGGATAATAACCATGAGTTTTTGGAAGTGTGAAAACGATACCAGGAAATACTTTGAAATTGTACTGAGAGATGTTGGAATAATTTTTTCCTGCCATGTGTCATGTGGAGAAGGTCTGCCTCGTCCAGAAGCAGGCTCAGGCAGTTTCTATGGGGTATGTACGTGTCCCAAGGGCTGGAAACCAGGACCTAGTTCAAGCTATGAATTTATCCAGAAATGAATTTCTCCCAGAGATACCAGAACCCGGTATCTTTTTTTTTTTTCTTTTGTATCTTTTTTGTTTGTTTGTTTCCTGTCAAGATTTCTTTCTTTGTTTGAACTAAATGTCACAGCGAGATGTCATAGCGAGCCGGGGCTATTTATAGTGGAAAGCAGCAGTACCTCGACTTTCAAAGTCTCTAGCGCAGAATTAAAAGCACAGCTTTTCTGGTCAGGAAATGGCAAAGGTTTGTTTTGAAATAAGCAGTAAAAGCAGAGCCCGTAGGATAAACAGCTACTTTGGGGTACCGTGAGGGAGGGAAGTGCCTTTTTGGACAGCGGGACTGTGTAAAGAAATAAGGATCCTGAGCCAAAAGTGAGGAGCTGCTGTTGGGATTGCCCTTCTGCTTGTCCTATGACTGAAGAAGGTGCTCTTCCCGTGGTAGTTGCACCTTTGGGACCTCTTCTCCTTTTCTCAATTTTAAACCCTTCTCATGGTCCTGCAGATGGAGGATCCCACTGTGGATGATGTGAGAATCCAACACAAAGGGTCAAGGAAAAGCCCCTCAGTAGCTCTTAAAATCTTTACTCTTCATACCTTGCTTCACAAGTTCTCAGAGCTTGTAGGATGCATCCCCCTTCTCATCCCATCTGGCCGTTTTTCTTAATATGAGGCTGTAGTAAAGAGGTAGGAAAAGTCACCTTTAAAACAGTGAGAAATTTAGCTGATTTTTTTTTTTTCTTTTCCAAAACTGTCCATTTTGTTATTTAACAGGAAAATAGAGCCTACGCTTTTTTTAGAGGCACTACAGTGCTGCTTTTGTAATAAGCTAAAATAGGAACATGTGAACTCATTAGGGGGGAAAGAAAAAAGAAAAGACCTAAATTGTGGTCAAAATCCTTTTGGGAATGAAAAGGTTTCTGTTCAATTGTTTTTCATATGTGCTGTGTTTTCTGTTTTTTCCTTAGTTTGTTTTGGACATGAAATAGAAATACTATATTGGGTTGAGAAGAGGTTAAAAACAGCCTGAGAACAAACCACAAGAAGTAGGAAGTAGCACAAGTTTAGTGAGAACAAAGTTTTGTAGTTCCAGCGTTCCCAGAAATAGGGATATTTGTTTTCCTCTCCGGACTCTTACTCGTGCATACACCCTGCAGCCACATTTGGACTACGGTGACGCAAGGAACTAACACAGCTTTGTAGTGATCTCCTACTTTCTAGTATTCCTTAATACTGAAAAAGTGTCTGGACAATGATTTTGGGCCTTCAGAAATGTTTTCTCAATTGCATCAATCTACAACTGGGTGCAATAGTTGTTAGTGAGCACCACACATCTTCCTCTTTTTGTGTGGAAATACAAAATATAGATCCACGGGTGACCACAGCATGGTTTTATTCTGATTTATGGCTTTTGCTCTAACCTACCATGTAAACGCACATCACGCAAGCCCATATGTATGAATTAGAGAGTGCCTCCCCTGTAAAGCAGTGATTTTGGTCAAGGTGGAGCCTGGCTAGCTTTGCCTTGAGGCCATACAAACTCATTTGGTTGCTGATACAGCTTCAGTACCTCCTGTGAATTTGTCCTGAGGGCTGGACAAGTTTTCCTGCAATAGGTGGGGTTGTGGAGACCAAAATCACGATGAAGATCTGCAAAAGTGTCTTAAGACAAAGAACTACAAAACAGAGATGGCCGACTACAGAGAGCATGTAATAGGGCTTAATTACAAATTATTGTTATTGAGTTAGACTGATTCTAGCTAGTGCATGGATTTGGAGATTAATTTCCTGATCTGATCAGCTGCTCTACTCTGTATGTACCATGGGGCTCAGAGTTGCTTCTGTTACCGTAAGTGTTAGTACAGATGCTCTATAGAACAATATTGTAGGCGAGTCTGGAAATAAAATAGGAACCTAAAGCTGAAATAAAGGGGGGCTGGGAGCCAGGCAGTTGCAGACATTGAACTTGAGGGTAAACATAACCATAACCATTTGAATTTTCTCAAGCAAGGTACAAGAAGGCACATGGACAACTCTGACCCTGAAGCTTTATCTACCTTACAAGAGTTGAGCAGAAAAAGTGATCTGGACACTTGCTTGCCTTGTGGTGCCTGCCAAGTGGTGAGTGGGATGTGGGAAGCAATGGAGTGCAGATGCCAGCAGGACAACTGGAGGGGAATGGTTAAAATCCCACCGGGAGAGCTGCAGCTCCTGTTAGGGTGAGACATTGTTAGTCCTGGTTTGTACTCAGATGTGTGATTTTAGTGGTGGCACGCTTGTTTGCAAAGCTTCCAGTGGCTCTCAAAGTAAAACAAAGATATCAAATTCCTGAGTGAGGTGAACTAAGCACTCCATTACCTCATTCCTCCTCACCTTCCACCCCTAGAAAATAAATTTTCTGAAGTTTTTAAAGCCACTGAAAATCACTTTTCCTGTCTGACAACTTTCTTAAGAGAGTGAGCTTTATTTTCATCTTGAATCACACCCTGGTTCTTGGTTCCGGCAGAAAGGATGTCCTTTGTGTGCCTGCCAAGGGACTTCACAGTTACCTTTTCCCTTCTTCTCTTCGTTTTCTTCCTGGACGTCATGTTCATGCTGCAATGATGTCTACAGCACAGAGATTAGCAGGATGGCTGTAACGTAATGAATGGAGGTTTTCAGGTCGAATCTGGGTGAGATTCCCCTTGGAAATCACCAAGAAGTTTCGTGTACTATTAAAATAGCTGCAGAAATGCATGAGGCCACCTCCTCACCAGAGGCCAAGCAGACCTGGACTCCATGCCTCAGAGAAGAGGGGCTGCTGTGGGATGGGACTTCTGGCAGGAGTGTGCGTGGCACACTGCTTGCACGGCACAAAGCAAGACGTTGTGTTGCACATGTGCATTACCTTTGGAGGAGCGCATAAACTACCCCACAGGTAGATGAAGGCCCCCAGATGGGGCTGGTGAGAGACAGAGGAGTCATCTAAGGACCCCTTTTGTAGCCCGGGACTGGTGAGCTCAGCAGGTCAATTATGAACCGAGACATGGGCTTGGGAACTGCAGGTTGTCAATCATGCCACCGAGAGGTGTGATGACACCAACTGTGCAATTACTACCGCTATCTCATGGGATGTGAGCAGACTCCTGGATGTAATGAGATTTCATGGTACAATAGCAAGGATAGAAATGATACAAATTCCTCCAAATCTTATGGAGTCACTTGCAAGGAGCAAAACATGCCTTCTTTCTTTGCTTCATGTTTTTGTGGCTCTTTGACAGTAGTATACTGTTCTTTGTAAATGAATGAGCCCATCATGCAAAAACATTCACCTTCCCTGGACAGCCTATTTGCTACAATGTCCTATGGCAACGTCCATTAAGTAATGACAGCTCCTTCGCTGGTTTTTGAGATCACTGGTGAGCTCTGGAAGATAAAAAGCAGTGAGGAAGTAGGGATGCACTTGAGTAACCCAGGTTCTGTTTCTGTGGAAAATGGTGATTGTTTATCCTGGAGATGTAGAATTTCTTTGTCCTGTTTTTGTCTTTTGGTCAATTTATCAAAATTCAAATGCTTGTAACTTGAGTCCTCCATTTATTATGTTCCACTCACCATATCGTACTCACTGTTCTAGACAGTTCATCCCGAATTGTCAAGAAAATACTGAAAAAAAAAAAAAGTCAAGTGAAATGGGGCAGTCTTGTTCCTGCAATTCATGCTGTCTGGTGTGTCTTGTCAAGCAGACTTGTCTTCTGCTTCCCGTGGCCAGACACATTGTGTATTGCAGTGCAGTAAGTAGTAACTTATGTTAACATAACACTATTGCTGCCATTGGAGTCCTGCCAAAAATATTGTTAGGTTTATTTGTCAGATTTTAATACCAAAACATAAATAATCCAACCCAAGAGGACTTAGTGTAGATACCTTCTGGTTGGCTTGGCAGGGACCCAGCGGAGCTGTGTTGTTGCAACAAGCTCCATGCTGAGTATGGTGTCTTGGCTACGGCCTTGTTCCTCCCAGTTTATGACTGTGGTGTCCTGACTGTGGTGTCGCGGTGTGTTCAAATTCATCCTCTCTTTCCACACACTATTTGTTTTTGAAAAGGTTTTTTTTTTTTTTAATGCCTTGTGCTGATCCATCTTCATGGATGGATTAAACCTCAGGAGGTTCACCAAGGCCGAGTGCAAGGTCCTGAAGTAGGGCCAGGGCAATGCCAAGCCCAAATCCAGGATGGGCAGGGAATGGCTGGAGAGCAGCCCTGAGGAGAGGGACCTGGGGGTGGTGGGGGGTGAGAAGCTGGCCCCGAGCCGGCCCCATGTGCTGGCAGCCCCAAAAGCCAAGCGTGCCCTGGGCTGCAGCAGCAGCAGCGTGGCAGCAGGGCGAGGGAGGGGATTGTCCCCCTGGGCCCCGCTCTCGGGAGGCCCCCCCTGCAGCGCCGCGTTCAGCTCTGGGCCCAGCACAAGGACACGGAGCTGCTGGAGCGGGCCCGGAGGAGGCCGCGAGGACGCTCAGGGGCTGGAGCAGCTCTGCTGTGGGGCCAGGCTGAGAGAGCTGGGGGTGCTGGGCCTGGGGAAGAGAAGGCCCCGGGGAGAGCTGCCAGCGGCCTGCCAGGGCCTGCAGGGGGGGCAGGGAAGCTGGGGAGGGACTCTTTGTCAGGGCTGGGGGGACAGGACGAGGGGCACCGGCTGGAGCCTGGCAGGGGGGAGGCTCAGGGGAGGCGTTGGGAAGAAATTCTTCCCTCTGAGGGCGCTGAGGCCCTGGCCCAGGCTGCCCAGAGGAGCTGGGGGTGCCCCAGCCCTGGCAGTGCCCAAGGCCAGGCTGGGTGGGGCTGGGGGCAGCCTGGGCTCGGGGAGGTGTCCCTGCCCATGGCAGGGGGGGTTGGAATTAGATGACCTTTAAGGTCCCTTCTAACCCAAAACTATTCTGTAGTTCTGTGGTTTTCCTGACCAAAGAGGACTCACTGTGGTGAGTTCTTCAGTGATGGGACAAGATTGCAAATTGTCCAGAGAACATATCTGGTAAGAATCAAAGAAGGTGCAAAATGACCCAAGGAATGATTAGAAGCCGTGTTGCAGGGAAAAAAGCAGCTCTAGGGGTAAGTTGGCTGTGTCAGGCAGATCCCTGCAGGAGAACTGGGATGAGCACCCGTATGCTGTATAAGCAGATTTCAGACAATGACCATGGGATATTTCTGGTAGGAGGGCTTGGTTTTAGGAAGCTCGGTGTCTGGGATATCAGTGGCATCATTCCTGGGAGACTCACAAGATTTGAAGCATCAAGGCTTTTTGGATGTTTACCAAAGAATGTTCTACTTTCTTCTCACCCCGTGTTGTGGTGGAGCAGTGTAGAGGGCTGAAATAGGATGGGGTAAGGAAAAAGACTCTGGGACTTGTTCGTGTTTCTTCTCCTCTACAGCCTTGTATTAGCACACAATTTTATTTTCCAGTACTATTTAGGTGATACCACTCTCTTCTGAATTACGTAGGATACTGCTACCTTGTGTTAAGATGAAAGCAAGGAGTCCATGAGATTTCTGACATCCATGACAGTGAGGAGCTCAGGGCCGTGCGTAGTATGAATGGGACAAACTGCAAAACTAAAAGCTAGTGTTATTTTGGATTGTCATGGGCTTCTGTGACATTGCTTCAAGCTCTGCTTTCTTTTAGATTCAGCTACTGAGCATTTATCGTTTCATTGAAAATAAAATTGTTTTGTCAAAATAATAGAACTTGATTATAATGGAAGAGGAGGAAGGTTGCTACTTGGGAAAGACTGACTCGTTTAATTGGATACTTCAATTCTGAAACATGAGCACATAATATTATGTGCTTTTTTTTTTTATGACCTTGTGTTTGGATACTGAAGGGCTGAGTTGGCAGATGACTTACGTGAGTTTTGTCTTAAACCTATGATTTTGGGGGAAGGATGGCCCTAAGAACATATACTTATTGACGTAAAAGACAAATCAAAGGCACAGTTGTCTCTCTCAGATGCCACCTGCATGAAGCCCTGTAGGAATGAAGCCAGGTTTGTCCAGCCATGCTGTGAGCTCTCTCCTGTTTTGCAGGAGCATAAACAACCCTATGCAGATGTTTCACATTGAACTCAAACCAGAACAGCGCAAGCTGTTTACAGTGGGATGCAGAGTTTCCTGCAAAGAACAATAATATTTAATCACTCTTTTATTTTGCAGTTTGAGCTTGGTAGCAGGCTGGTCTCCTTCATGATCACTTGACAAAGGAAATGGCTCTAAAACGAAACAAAACAAATTACTACCAGAAAAACCCCAAATCCTCTAGTCTGGTTATGCCATGTACCATGGCATTATGGACATGAATTCTTCACTTCTTTCCCAGACTCAGCTGGAAGAGAAGTGATGCTTTTTACCAATCTGCATTTAGTTTCTTATTCTTCTGTTCATTCCTTGACATTTGAAGTGATGTCTAAGAGTGAACGAAAGGTGCAAGCCCAGTTTAGTTCTTTATATGTTTTCTGCAACTCTTAATGGGTGACATTATATAAGCAATTTACATAAGAATAGAAAAGCTATTATTTGAGAAGAAGCATCTTGAACAGAATGTTCTCAGAAGCCCAGAACTGAAGAAACTGTGATGGATTAAAATATTTGTGGGAAATCCTCCATTATTTGTCCTTATGAGAAGGAGGAAGGATAGCTGTTTCCTGTAATGGAATAATGTGCTTATGTTAACCACTGAAGGCTGTGTGGAAAACACGTGTAAGAGAAACAAATGAGCGTTGGAGAGAATGAGAGCAGTAATTTATTCTCTGAAATCATAATTAAATTTTGTCTCTATACAGCCATCATGCAAGTAAACTTTGCTTAGGATGGCAGCTCTCCTGGAGAACATCATGGTTTTTTTCTTTGAGAAATGGAACTGAGCAAAGATGATATTTCTGGATATGTCCAATGCATTTTCTGTTACGTTCTAATGGTCTCTAGGGACAGGTGGTGGAAACTGTAATGGAGACTCCTGGAAAGGGCAAAACTGGAGCATCCATCAGGGTCCCAAAGACAAACTTTCTGTGAGTCACGGAGCTGACACGGTTGGTGCCTTGGTGTTCATTACATCTCCAGGGCTGCAACCCAGCTTCCATTTCAGAGGGCAATGTAAAAACCTCACGGAAGAGAAAATTAACAGCTCCTAGTTCTGGAGCAGCAGAGATGAGCACAAACCTGGAGTGGAGGAAGATAAATTCTGATTTGTGCAGAGGTAACCTCTCTCCTGGACTCTGCTCATCCAGGTGGACTTTCATATTAGAGCCTCTGAGCAAGAAAGCTGTTTGCTGAAGCAAGGAAGACCATGTTGGATCCAAATGAGTAGGAAACCGTCCAGCACTGAGTGATTTTATGAGTACTGAGTACTAAACAACCAGTCTAAAAACCACAAGGGAGTGCTTCTGCACTGGGCAAGATGCACTGCCATCACCACGCTGTTCAGATGGTGGAAGGGACAGCTTGGAAATCTGCAGTCTCCATGCCAGAAAGGATGCAAAAGTCCCTTTTATGCAGACTTTGGAAAAAAAAAAAAAAAAAAAGGTCCATGGCTGTCCATAATCCCTTACCAGGACCCATCTCTTTCATGAGCTGACCCAACAGTGCTGTGCAAAGTGAGTTTTGCTCCAGTGTGTGGGCATAGATGGGAATGACACACATAATTTTTACCAGTGGAAAACTTCTATAATAATAAGGTGATTTGCACGTGTGTGAGAGAGAAATCTCTGTCCCTTCTCTCTTAGTGTTTTTCTTGTCCTCAGGCCTCTCTTCTCAAATAAACCCCAGCAGGTTGCTGACCAGCTTCCCTCCTTAGGGGGGAGCACGCCTTTGTGGTGAAAATGCTGAACTGGGGTTCTCATCATCTGGGTTAGAGAGTCTCTATGACCCCAGGCAAATAAATCACTTGTTCTGCTCTTTGCCTTGGCTCAAATAAAAAAAGAAATAGAAAAATGCATCTTCTGGAGTCTTCCCTCTGGTCCCCAGCCTTCTTCATGTAATTAACCAACCGCTGTGTCTTTCCTCGGGCTAGTTTGCCATCCTGAGCTGCCGATCTCGCTGCTCATCTGGTGTCCTCGTTCAGCAGCTTCCCTGCAGGGCCCCGCAACTTCTTTCCTTAATTGGCAACTTTTAATTGACAACTCATCACTTTCTTCCCGCCTGCTTCCTCTCTTCCCTGCAACATCCCTGGGTGGTGCCTGAACAATAAAACACAACCGTTGTCCTCATCCAGAGCTCTCCCCGTGTTATCTGCTCCCCAGAGGAAGCCTGTGCCATCAGTGACCAGCAGTGCTCACTTTCAGCCTTATTTTGCTATTATAGATACATGATCTTTATTACCTAAAATCGTTATAGATATATCATCTTTATTACCTAATATGGTTATAGATATATCATCTTTACTATCTAATTCCAGGCCAAGATGATGAGTCAGGCTGCAGAGAACTACGCACCCTTGGTCAACGATATCTTAGGGGCTGCCAAAATGAACTGCCTAAGCTAGGTGGGTAAATTCTGGACTGTAGCATCCAACTCACCTTCTCCACTGCTGGTTTCAGCTGTGAAGATAGCTCTGCGTGCCATAAATGTTACCGTTTGTGGACTGCATAGCCGACCCGGTGAAAGATATTGTTTCTTCCAGAAAGAACCTGTACCCTATGCATCGTTAGAGGTCATGGCTGTAACTATACAAGTATTAACGTGTGATGTCCGAGGCTGGTTAGGTTTTTGTCGTTCTGATAGGAGATAAAGTGGTTTTCAAGGCTGAATTAAGAGCATTTGGCTGGGTTCAAATGGTGTGTACATCGGTCAGCCCACGCTGATGGAAAGAGAGCTACACTACTAGTTCATACCTGCTTAGAAGCCTCAATTCCGATGAATTAGATGCTGATATTAATTTTTCAAATGTGAAGAAAATTACTTGTTGCCTTAAATTTTATTGTGCATGTATATACTCTGTAGGATAATCTGGACTTTTCAAGAAGCCAGAAGCTAGGTATGCAGTGCTTAGAATCACAGAATCATTCAGGTTGTAAAAGACCTTTAAGATCATCTGGTCCAACCTTTAACCTAGTCATAAAGTCCACCACTAACCCATGCTAGTCAGTTCTACACGTTTCTTGAAGACCTCCAGGGCTGGTGACTCAACCACTTCCTTGGGCAGCCTGTCCCAGTGCTGCACAACCCTTACGGTAAAGAAATTTCTCCTAATATCCAACCTAAACTTCGAGTAACGTACTTGTGGTGTACACATCAGCTGGTGTTTGGTTAAGTGTGCTGCTTTCTGAAAGCAAATGACAGCACGTCCTTTCCTCTCCTCTGGAACCACCGTGGTTTGTGCAGGTCAGCAACGGATGACGCTGAGGTGCTCTGGGAGCTTTTGCAGCAGTTGTGCTTTGTTAGCTGCCAGTAGCATTCATTTTCCTTCCTCCTGGCCTCAGCATCAAGGCCGTGCTTACAAATGCAGCAGGTCAGCCAGAGTCATTCTGCTGAGCCACTTCACTTTGGGTGGAATATGAGAATGTTAACAACAGCCGCACGTTGTAACTTAAGTTTACAAGGGAACGGCAATCTAGGTGTTGACTTTGTACACAAGACACAGCAGCTGGTGCTGTGTGTCCTGCCAAACCTTCTACTGCTAGTGACTGGGAAACTGCTGACTGTGTTTGCAGTGAGGTAGTTTTTAGAGCTCAAGGGTGATTTAATAGGGGGACGACATTAAAAGTTGTCTTTCCCCCTGTTCCCAAATGATCTTCTCACCGTGTAGGAGGTCTGGAGGTACCACTTTGGGGACTGTAACAGTACTGAAGGTCACCCTGCGTTCTTCTTAGATTTCAAAAACCACTTCTAACTTTTCTGCCTCATTCCCTTACCATCCTGGCTTTTGGCAGTACGCACGTTCCCAACAGCCTCACTTCACTGTCTACAACTCTCCCAATAAGCCAGACAGGGTCAGAATCCTGAGCACGGTCCAGTGATTGCCCAGACCTGATGTGTTAGCACAGCAGTTGCCATCAGAACAAAGCAACGTGAGGTATCTATTCACAAACTTCAGGTTCAGAGGAAATTCCTCCTGGGTGGAAGCAATGAAGAAAAAAAAAACCAACAAAACAACAAAAAAACCCACCACCCAAACTAAACAAAAAACACCCAAACATACCAAAAAAAAAAAAAAAAGGAAAAAAAAGCAAACCCTTGCTCAAATGTAATTGTGAATAATAATTTCTTAACAATAGAAATCAAAATCTCTTGTGAAATCAATCTCTTCGTGTTGTTGGGTTCTTTGTTTTAGGCTCTAAATGGTTAACTTCACATCTTAGTTGGTCCTCCTCATCCTTTTGTGGCTGATCACAGCACACTGCAGTGAAATCCATGTGTTAGATAAGGTTTTTAAGGTAGCATAGACGTGAACAGTGTTTTATAGATTACAGATAAGACATACTCCCTGTCTAGGAGACTTTGAAATTTGAAGTAGCTAAACACATGACAGAGCGTGGGGAAATATTTCATGGTAAGGATTATCTGGGGTTACCAGTGATTAGAAAAGAGGAGTGCTGCTTGGAGGGCTGAGTCTTAAGCAGTGCTTTGAAGAAAAGAAAATGTTTGACAGATGAACACAGGGAAAGGGCAAAGGCACAAGGCCAAGAATGTGAAGAGACAGAAAAGAGAAATTAGATGAGAAGACAGAGATAAGCCAGTGCATTTTGAAATGAGGGTCTATCTAGATCTTGGCCCTTACAGGAAAAACAAAGGTTTTAAAGGCAGGGAGCAGTGAAGGTAGGAAAGAAGAGGTCTTTGCACAGCTCTGTGTTGAACTTCAAGTGCATGGCTGCATACTGCGTGGGGTCTTGGTCTCAAGGAGGAAAGTGTGGACTTGGGAATCAAAGAAAAGACCAAGTGACATGTTGCAGCAAAGAGAGCAGAGGAGAAAAAAGAGTCAAAGGTGTGGGAGTCAATGGGAGGAGGAGAGGTGGTTCTGGAAGGAAAATGAGTTATTTCCTGGAAAAAAAACAATGGTGTTTGAGTTGCAGGTCCTGGGTGTGCGGTGGGGTGGAGAGAGTGCCAGGAGCAGTGCCAGGGTGGAGCGGAGATTCCAAAGCCTGGTAGAAATACATCAGGAGAGAAGGTGGATGGAAACAAATACAGAGGACCAAAACTGGGACTTGGCTGAACACCAACGTGCAGGAGAAGATGAGATGGAGGAGCCCTTGCAATGAGTGCTGAAGGAGGAAGGCGCTCCTCTGTGCATACCCTGTAACGAACACGGTGATTCTCCCAAACCTTCTCTCCAAACCCATACAACCACAGACTGGTTTGCCATGCAGATGTCCTCCAGGTTTTCTTTTGTAGGGAAAGCAGCACACGTGGAAAAGCCAGCACACAGCCCAGCTTCGCGATGGCATGGATTCAGGAAGGATTTGGGGCAGCCACCCAGGTGTAGGACCTGGAAAACACCCCGCGAGCAGCAGCTGCAGACACATTGAGCCATCCCCAGCAGCACAAAAGCAACACAGGACAGCTATCAGCAATAGCTGGGGGAGTAGGTGGGTGGGTTAAACACAAAAATGAAGAAACCCAGGAAAAAAAATGTTAAGATAACAGCTTTTTTTCTGTTTGTCTGTGCTTGGTGCAACAATTCCCAGAAAAAAAAAAAAAAAGAATAAGAGTAGCAGAATAACACCCTTCCACAAGCCAAAATTTGATTACGAGTGGAAAAATAAACTTGTCTAACAGCAGCTGCTGGTTTATATGTTGGCCATAAAACACTGAGTATTATGAAACATCTAATAATATTTAGCAACTGCAGCAATCTAGTTAATTTTTTAATAGATATTTCACTTACATCCTGTTTATAAGATGTTCCTGAGCATCTGCAATATTACAAAGACATATTGTCATGACAATGTGATTAGAAGAGAGATCTGCTTGGGGTGAGGGTGATTAGAGTTTTTTTGGTTTAAAGAGTAGAAAATAAGTGGAAACAAGATAAAGCTATGGGTGATATTAAGATAGGTCTTCAGCTAGTCCAAGTTGGTCTGGGTCATTTAAAGTCTAAACTCTGGTTTGCCTTTCCAGGCTCAGTTTTAATCACAATCATGTAATTTTACTACACCTTGCAATTTATTTGCCCATCTGCTCTAAGTTTTTTTGGGTTGTTTATAGTAAATTTTATTTTTATGATATTACCCAAAAAACGTAGATTGGGTTTGGGACTGAACTGGAGTGTTTCTGAAAAAACAGGCCTCAGAGGTTTTGACCCAAAAAGTCTGGATGAAATTGGGTATCCAAATGAAATTAGCCCGAAGCTCCCATGTTCAGTGTTAATTTTCCATTTTATAAAGTTTTCATTAGGAAAAGTTCCCATGCAAGGATGCCCTAGGACATATTTGTGCACAACAGAGAAATCTCATGCTGCTTGTGGGACTTGGGGTGACTGGAGCACAGCCAAGCGCTTACACAACCACTTGAAGGATTGCAGATTTACCATGTGAGCAGGAGAAAGACTCAATTTCTTACTGACCTGATTCCTGATCAGCTTCATTGACTTATCAGATGTGGTAAGGTGTAAGCCATCGACAAATTTGGCAGGGTGGGCAAAGCTCGTTGCTATTTTTGGTGCTGGCACAGCTGATCTCATGGCTTCTTGCAGCAAAAGAAGAAAATACAGAGCAAGAAGAGAGTCTCGGTCCCGCGTCACCTGTACCTCTTGGTGGCTGTGTTTTGCAGGTGTAACATGCGGATGTGCCTTTCCAGAGCCTCTCCTCTGCAGATAAACAGGAGGCTTCTTTCCCAAGACCTTTCTGGCAGCTTCCAACAGCTCCGACTTTTCCAGCAAAGACCCAGGGGAAAAAAAATCCCGCACCCTGATCAGTTTGTACAGCAGTAGCAGTGTTTGTGATAGCAGCCAAACAACCTCTCCTCTTCTGGTGCGTAGGGGTGTGCAGGAGTGAGTCCAAAATCAATAACGCTCAGAAACATAACAACAATTAGCACACATACATAATTAAACCTCCCTGCCTAAAATATCAGCTCAGAGCGCATATTTACCTACTCGGGCTTCCCACTAAAAATAAACAGATTCAAGTCACAAACCTACTGCGTGAGTAGGTGGGGGAAAAAACACCACAAGCGACCCATAGCACATGCAGGCTCCCTTCTCATCTCACTCTGCCTTCAGCAGTCTGGGTCGAGTTGCTGGACAATTCCTGCCGACAAATACCGGGACAGTGCATCTGCTTTGTTTCTATATTGTTATCAAATATCCATAGCTGCTGCAGCCACATTTCCATGCAAAGTTATCAGGAGTTATTCTTTTTTGGTTGTTTAGTGTTGTTTTTTTTTTTTATTTTTTTTCCCTTTCCCTTTCCCTTTCCCTTTCCCTTTCCCTTTCCCTTTCCCTTTCCCTTTCCCTTTCCCTTTCCCTTTCCCTTTCCCTTTCCCTTTCCCTTTCCTTTTCCTTTTCCTTTTCCTTTTCCTTTTCCTTTTCCTTTTCCTTTTCCTTTTCTTTTTTTCTTTTTATTTTTTTCCCTTGATTTTTTCATTTCCTTTTAGTATTCAATTAGAGACAACAGGGCACCAGGTTAGGACTCAAATCCTAAGTTTATTTTCTGGCTTTGCCACCAACTCGCTGGCTTTGCTGGAAACAGTTTCCACTCATGATATGTGGGGTAGCATCTCTGCCCATGCAAGTTTTTTTTTCATCCCAAGCAAAATTCCTTGAAACATGTCAGCACTACTCCTTTGCCTCCTCGGCTGTTGGCTTTATGCAGCCAAACTGAAACTCTAATTCGGCAAAAAGGGGTGTTTGCAGAGCAAAGCAGGGAAAAAGTGGAGTGCTGATGGGCCTCATGTTATTCATCCTGTTTGATGTAAGAAGCAGCAAGCTACTCAACATCTTCTGATGTCACCTCCATATTCAACCCAACTAGTTAAAGATGTTGCATTTTCTGTGAATCCTTTACCCAAAGACATAAGAAGTAGATTTGGACTCTCTCTTTCTTTTGGGGTCGAGGTTGCACAAGAACTGTCCCCACCAAACACGGTGTCAGAAGATTCTGTGCTTTTTCCCAAACTGTGCTTTGTGGCACTTCAGGAGAGGGAGAGATTGTCCAGGACAGAGGTGTAGCAGAAATATCTCTGCAGCACTGACACTGGCAGACTGTGAGCCTGTTTGTGATTATTTTACTATGCTGGATTATGCCTGAAAGACTAGGCAGGGTTGGATATTACTTTTCTACTTTTTTTTTTTTTTTTTTTTTTTTATTCCACAAAGTCCTTGCACGTTTATTTTGGTCTAGAGAATAGACCATCAGTTATTTTGGGCCACAAACCTTCAAAGTCCTTGACATTTCATATGGACCAGGAGGCACCTTTCTATTAAACTTTAAACTGAAAATATTATGAAGATGGTATAATTCCTGATCTTTTATGCATCACTGAATGTGGCTTTTTATGTCTTGAGAAACTCTGATGCAGGGCATATTCTCATGTAGGAACTTGTTTTTCATATTTATTTTTTTCTTGCAAACCCTGCTTTTTGTAAGGGTAAGGCAAAGAACGCGTCCCTCGGTGATTTTTTGTGCAGGTATCCTTGTGTCCTTTCAATGCCAATGATGGTAATAAAAGGCTGACAAGTGAAGTTTTGTGGTGCTCCGGGAGCCACAAGCTTCCAGTGGTAGCATTTCTGCCAATGGAAATTGGACCCATAACCAACCATTTCCTAGGCTCCCTACCTCTTGTACAAGGTCAGGTGGATCACAGGGCCATTTGTCTTTCCAGAATTAACCATCATCCCTTCCCACTATATTTTAACTAATTTCTCAGTATCTTTTTCCCTCAGTGTACAATTACCTTTGTAACAGCTCCCTTACTAATAAAAACAACCTAGAAGAGTTGTGCTCTTTCCAAAATGTAATTTTTCAGTTCTAGAAGACAGGGAAGGAAGAAATGACCTATGCAATATTTTCTTTGGTGAACTCCATAATTAGCTAATAAAATTAAATGAGCTCACATGCTTTCTTTCTTCTTTTCTTTCCAAATTTGCCCACATAATGCTCTGCATCAGTCAGATGAGGACTACTGCCTTTCTTCTCCCATGGACCCAAGTCAGAAACCCAGCCTCACCACACCACACTGTACTTCCTACCAAAAACTGGAAGATAACAACTTTGTAAGCAGAATCTTCGGCACTTGTCTGTGAAGTCAGTTAGGTTCTCTGACAGGTGTACATTTCTGCTGACAATCAGCAATTGTCAACAGCAATTCTCTTACCTACCATCCCAGAATGGTCAAGCCCCCTCGACTTGCACAACACTCAGTAAGATAGAAGTTCCTCTCAGTTAATTTTTTTTTTTTCCCCAAAGTATTTTGGCTTTCTGGAATGCATTTGATCAATTTTACCTTGTTTGAGTGACAATCAATCCCAGAGAAATTATTTTTTCTGCAGATGCTCAGAATACTCTGAGACCACAAAAGCTTTATTTTTACAGCTTTCAAATATAAAAATTATCATTAAAAACATAGAAAAACAAAAAACTATGTACAGAGAATGATAGTAATTTGGTCTAGTTTTTTCCTGTGTAGACAAGGTAAACACATATTCATTTCAGATGTTTTCTTGAGTAAATAGGCATCCATCCTAGCTGACAAAGGCCTAAGATTTCTTTAAAGGATTCACAGCATGTTATATGTTTTCCTCTGCCTGATCTCCTTGTGCTTATCTTCTAGTTTCTCTTTCATTTGGGAAAAGGTGAGTTTAAGCTAGCTCCAGAGCCTCAGAGAGGAGGTTCATCATAAAATGCACGAAGAGCTTGGATATGTTTTTTTGTGTAAGGAGGGTGAGCAATGGGGAAATGGAACTGCCTTGTGTCAGTGGACTGATGAAGGGGATCCGGACAAAGCACCATTTCAGGAGCAATGCATGGCTAAGTTGGGTGCCCAGCTGGGCAATACAAAACCTTCCCAGGCTGGCTTCCTGGCTTTTAGGCCATGCAATGGGACGTATCACAACACATTTTGTACCACCCAAGTACCCCTCTGGTGGAACGGGAATCTAATTCCTGTTGGTCTTATTGGAAACAGGAGACAAACTCCTAATGACACTCAGGAGTGTTGGGTGCAGCCCAGGTGGAATCTCAGGGTGTACCCAAGCTTGGGACAGAAACCAAAAACCTCTTGCAAATTCTTCTGAGATATTTGAAAAGCTGAAGACTTGAGTTTACTTCAGAAACAACAGGAAAGTAAAGTCACATTAAGTGCAGATGATCCGTTACTTTACCTGAGTCGATTCTCTCCATGTGAGCTCGGGGCCGATCACCCCAACCACAAGACCTGCTGTAGTGTACTTGGGGTCCCTCCAAGGACACGCACCCAAGTTTTCTGCCTGTTTTTTTGCCAAGTTTTTCCTGCCAAGTTTTCCGAGAAGAAATGTCTCCTCATTTCCAACCTGAACCTCCCCTGGAATTAGAGATCAAGCTTTGGCATCCAGTGATGAAGTCAATGTAGCCTTCTGTTGGATCCCCCATTTCATTCAGGATGTAAATTATTCTCTTTATCCCCCAAAAGATTATCAGAAACAACACCTTGGTGCATCTCTACTACCTCACAGAGCATCAGCTGGGTGCTCCAAATTGTGGCACGCAAAGTGCTGCAGCCTGTGTCTCCTGAGCAAAGGGAGTGGAGCTCTCCTCTTGCCTTGAACCTTTTGTAGTTGTTATGTCCTCTTTTCCTGAGAGATCCACAGAAGACCACTGTTACAGTCTCTCTCTTTCTCTCTCTCTCTCTTTTATTTTTTTTTTAGTGAGAAGAGAGATTCTTTGTGGTTTATTTCACTTACAGCTAGAAAATAGGAAATAGACCTCTTAGTTAAAAATTAAAATGAAAAATGCAGCGTGCAGGAAAATGAGCGTTGAATGAAATGTTCCAGACTAACTCTGAGGAAAGCAAACTCCTATTTCTTAATGATCTTTATTTCTTAATGATCCATGGCCCTGAGCATCTGTCCCAAAATATTCAGGCTCCGGGCTGCCAGCAAAAGAAGGACTGGAGGTTAAGGGCTTGAACTGAAGAAACTGTACTTGGCCGATAAAGGCTTTGGCTAAAGGGCTTAATGGGAGATGGATGAAGATTCATCTCAGAGAAGAAAGTGATGCCAGTAGTTTGCTCAGGTGTAACATTTTTACTGGAAATTTATGGAGTCTTTTTTTTTTTTTTTGAGGGGGTGGGGGGGAAGCATTACTGCTTTTTACAAGTTGAAAGTTGTCCAGCAACAATCTGCTTCTGCCCTTTAGATCGATTATCAGAACTTAAGTAAAACAAAGAACCCCATAATGCAATTTGCAAGTCACATGTGCATTTTTTTTAATGAAAATAATAATAATTAAAAAAAAAAAAAAGGTTGAGAGTCAGCTAGTCTGTAATGAAAGGAGGTGGGCTGGGACAGCTCTTAGCAAACTTTCAGCTGAGGTCTTGGCAGAATGGGAAATAAGGTAATTAATTAATTGGGTAATACAATTTCAAGCACAATGCGCGATGCATAGCTCCTTTGACAAGGCTGTGTTTGTGCGAAGTGTTGTACCTCATGGTCTTTAACTAAACACAGGTGAAACGCTGAGTTTATTCATAAAGGCTGGGATTACTTCAGCTGTCATCACGGAACAGAAAGATAAACAGAAGAAATAAAGGCAACAAAGCTTTAAAAATACTCCCGGGCCTTTAGCCCATCTGCAAGTTGCTCGGCGGTTTACCAGAACTGCAGACTTGGAGGAAGAGGATCAGGAGACTGCAGCCAGCTTGAATCCACCCTGATGGAGGACATGGGTTTCCTTTCCCAAACCCCCTGACGTCCCTAGGAGGGTTTCCCCTGTGATGTTACTGCCTCATGCTTATCCCAGCTTTATGCTCACCCCTATTTGCCAACAGCAGAGGGAACTTGCCCAGGGACTTCGGTGTACAAAACATCCCAATGAAACACCCCAATGGCACCTCTTGTCCCCATAAAGGTTTGGAGTCAAGGCAGAGAGGCTGAGAAATATCAAGAGGATGATTCTCTTGGCATGGTGGCTTTCATTCCCTCTCACAAAGATGCTAAGAAAGATGAAAGCTGTTTTTTTTTTTTTTTTTCTTTTTTTTTTTTCTTCCCAGGGAAATTGCCAGCCAGCGGTTTACAGCTAGAGGAGATTGACTCACCAGTATAAATTGAAGGGTGTTTAGAGTCTGAAACAAAATAATAATGCAAATAGTTGGCTTGTCAGTAAGAGGGAAGTGAATTTTTGGCTCAGGCTGACTGGTAATAAGTGGGTTGGAGTAATCATAAAATCTGACTGTTAATTATATTAATCAGTGTATTGGGGCAGTCAGGAAAGACTGGGCTGTGCTTCAGTGACATACACGGGGAAAAATTGCTTCAGGGCTCTTGTTAATTAGCAGAGGGATACAGTCAGTGATGTATCATAGCTCCGATCCTGCATGCCAGTGAAATTCATTAAAACCATTATCAAGTCACGTCAAATCTCAGTGCTTTGCGCTTTTGTTCCCGGAGCGGTTGTCATTCTTTCCCTCCTTCCCCCAAATTCACACCAGTACAATTACACAGGGATGAAAACTTCCATCATAGTAAGTGTGGTGGAAAATCAGGGACAATCGGTGCCCTGACCACTCCTCCCAGTTACCCCATGAAAAAAATGCAATCGATACAGCGTCATTCAACATATGAACGGGGGTGGCTCTGTGGATAGCAATGACTGCCTCGCTAATGACTAAGCAAATTGATTTCTTCCTCCACTTCACCGGGAACTCAGTGCCACACAAGGTTCATCGACATTTACCGAAATCTCGGTGCCCCTGGAGTTTTCTTTCCCAGAGCAATTTCAGTGTATCTGAGAACTGCTTGTAGCATCGCTGTGACTATTAACAGCCACGCTTTGGGGTTTTGTTCAATGCCATACCTAATTATCTCTTATTGCACAGTGCAGAACAAAGCTAAGTGTTACCTTTGCAGGAAGGGCTAATCCTGACCTTTGCTACCTGTCTCTTTTTTTTAGCACTGTTTCATTGGCTTTCTACCTAAAGTGCTGCACACATCTCAAGGTAAATGGAAGTCTTTGTGCCCAATTATATATGTGCATTGATTGCCTTCTTCTTGCCAGCCCTTTAGTCCTATCTCACTGTAGTAAAGTCCCACGAGTCTTTTTCTCTGTCTCTGAGTGTTTACTTTTGACCAGGAACAGCAGGTGAATTGGGATTGAATAATTATTTATCCGGAAGCCTACACTGCACGGTGGTTTGTAAATGTCACAGTCTTTTAATCTGAAAGACAAATCTTATCTGGTGTGTGGGAATAAGGCATAAAAGTTGCTGGTCAACGTGATCTTTTTGTCCTTTAGCAAGTAGCCTCAGGCTCCAAAGCTGTATGTAAATCACTGGTTTTCACCACATTTACCACTTCATGTACCATTAAGTACAGGAACAAGCAGGAGGCCTCTGAGGGGGGGACACAAAGACCGGATTTTGATATTTTCTACCCCAAAGGTACCAGAAAGACCTTGCTCTTCTTCTGCCTGGGGACTGTAGAGCAGAAGGACTCAGCACCATGCCCAGCCACTGTCAGCCTTTTGAGGTGCCCTTGTGCTGCACCGTACTTGAGTTGCTGCCTTGGCAGGCTGCTGAGATCCTCCTCAGTGGTTTCACCTCCCGTGGTGGTTTCCAGGCTGTTCATCAGAAACAGCCACCTAGCCAGCCCCTGGGGACATCCCCACCTTGCACATGTTGAAGTCATGAGGTGTGTGTCTGGAGGGGTATCTGCAATGGTCCTTGCAACAACATCAGGGGCTGAAACCCTCTTGTGCAGGTCAACGGAGCCATGAATGATGGAGAAGCACGAACATACCTGAGCCAAGCACCGTCCCTGAGCTGTGATGCTTAGGCTTCACTTCACTCATCACTGCAGTGCTGTTGACTGTTTTGCTGTTTGTTGGTGTGCGGGCTTGGTGGAAAAGGGTTGGAGTGGCAGAGTAGGGACTTGGCAAAACCTGGGCTTATAAAGAGCTCCAACAATGCTGGAGGGACATCCATCAGTGCTGAGGATGGGGCTTCCTATAGCCCAGAGGTCTGTGGGGTTGTCTCAGCTGTAGTTAACTACAAGGACTTGCAGCTGGTGAAAGCTCAGCAGGATTTCAGCATGTCTTCACTCAATTTGTGAGATTCATTTCTGAGAAGGGCAGGATGTATTTGCCAACGCGCTGCCGCCTGCGCACACGGTGAGAGTTCATTGCGAGCCTCACAAACCCCGTCTCGGTTGGCATGGCCTCTGCCAGCAGATGTGGAGGGGGAAAAAAATATCCCCCAAACCTGCTGGTGCTGGTGCTGCTGCTGCTGTGCTCCGAGATGAATGACGCTAGCACTGAAATTACAGGCGAGCAGTCAGAGAGGTATGATAAGATGTTTCCTCCAGTGGTAAGGTCCCCATTGCATCGGCTGCTTCCATTTCTTCATTTCCTCTGCTCTGGTCTGATGGTGTATTCTGCTTTCGGTCTTATCTGGCAACCTTCAGGTCTGCAGAGCAGCTTTCGTTTTAATTACATTTATCTGCGCCTAGTTTCAAACCATGGCTGAGGTCGCCTCACGTCTGTGCCTGGTGGAGCCTAGGTCCTCGTTCACAGAAAAGGGCCTGAAGTGTAATACTGCAGCTTCTCACCCCGTTAACTGCTTCTGAAGCTCATGGGGTCACAGGTGAGGCCTGGAGGTGACAAGCACTTGAGTTCTTCACTCCTAAGATCTCTAAGGGATGTTTTCAGCCTCCAGCATGGGATGGACCCACATCGGGCTTTGCTGAGAGCTCAGGTTTCTTAGGCCGCTGTTCCAAATTCAGCTGAAACTGGACATAAAGACACACAGCTGCTGTGTAGGAGTCATCTGATGGGAGAGCCTAACAGATAGGGGAATACAGAGCATTAAAAAATCAAATCATCTTGTGCAAGTGTTTGCTTTCTCCGAGTTGTTCCTCCTCAGCACACTTCCCTAGGCTGCGCTCCCGCTGCTAGGCCAGAAGAGAGCAGGCCACCTAAGCCCACACTGACTCACACTTTCACCTCACATTGGCAAAGACCACGGAAAGCCAAGCCAGACACACTTCTTGCACAAAGTCCAACCACTTCCAGCTAGATTTTTTTCCTGCTTTTCCAGTCTTTCATGAATTCTTTCCATTCTTCAGATTCAGTTGCTTAGGACTCATCTCATTGCTTGCGGTTCTGATGTCACTGTAACTCCCTGGAGGTGCAAGTCGTTTGCATTGCTGGTGGTGTAAAGGTGTTTGGATCTTCAGGACTTGGTGCGGTGCTTAGTTTGATCCCTCCTCTGCCTTCCTAAAAGAGCCACACCATCTCTTGGTGGTGGATGAGGAATCTCAGAAGTGTTTTGGGCCAACACTGGGTGCATGGCTTTCCAGAGAGGAAGGGGTGGAAGGCAGCCTTGGGTTTTGTTCTCTGGCTTGTAATATGCAATCACAGCACGGCTGCAGCCAAAACACAACCACAGAACTCTGCTTGGGTTTCCTCTGTGGAGCAGAGGTCTCTCAGATACACTGGGAAAGGCCACCAGATGCTTTGGAGATGATGACCAACACATCTTTCACTGACCAACTGAACTTTCACTCAACGTGCTGTTAGGGAGAGGAGCAGAGATGGGGGCTGTGGTCTCCTTAGGAGCCCTGGGGAGTTCAGAGGTGCTCTGCAAAGTGCTTCTCAGGATGACTTCGAGGTTGGGGTTGGTGTCTCCAGGCACACACAGCCTGTCCATCAGCTCCAGCCCGCACTGGATCGGGCCCAGGATGCATCATCGCAGGTGCGATGTGCAGTGTGAGTCTTTGTGTATGGGGCCGTGTTACCAAGTAAGCTTTCTTTTGAGAACAGAACTGGTTGTGCAGCGAAATCGTAGGCTTACAGGGAGGGGCAATATAAGCTGGTTATTTTTTTTTTAAAACTGGACACCCCCACCCTTTTCCTCTTGAGTTTAATTTTTACAATGGTCTGTCAGGTTTGTTGCCAAATATCAGTTCATCACTTTTTTTTTTTTTTTTTTGGTGAAACCTTTGCAGCTGGGGACTTTCCATGGGACAGTTTGTTTGGAAAGAGTGATGTAAATTGTAAGTTACGTCTTAATATGTCTTAAAATATCTGAGCCTGGGAAAACATGTCATTTTACTAAAGATAATGCAGATGCTCAGAAGCTCAGCAGGTATCTGGTGAAAACTCACACCAGCAATGAAAGTCATGGTTATTTTTAAAACTGCTTGTTAAAAGGTATCGATGATCCTAAAAATGACATCATTAAATTTATGCATGAGATAATTTTTTTTTCTTTTTAACTTCCTACTGGTAATATGACCATATAAAAGAATAATTGAGTAGAAATAAATGACAAGTAAAACCTTTTAAATGAGATTTCAATAAGCAACTGGTAAATTTGCTACATTTCTTTCAATTTATTACTCAAATACAGAAGAAAACACAGTCTGTAATCAAAAACCAACTTAGTGAGCAAAACATTCTTTTGTTCAATCTGTTGCTTTTTAGGAGAGTGACAACGTTGAGAGATTTGGGGTTTGTTGTCCCAGATGATCCCACTGCTTTTCTGAATATTTCCCAGCAAAAACAGACGAGATGTTAAAACAAATTCATAATGTAAATTCCTATAATTCAGTGAAAGTTCATCAGAAATCTTGGTTAAATGACTTCTAACCAAATTAATGTTCTCTAGTTTTAAAGGAAATGGCATAAGGGATGTGTATATTTTTGTACATATTTGTTTACTCTAGACTTATTATGCAATAAAAGTAAAAACATAGTTTGCGTCTTGAAGGAATTCATGGGATTTTTACACATAGAGGATATTTAAAATGATTTATTGTTATTATTTAGAACCTCCTCAAGGGAAATGGGCCATCATCTAACTGACACTTACCTAATTTGAACAAAAGTCTCTACTGTCTTTACCACAAATTCCCTACTGAAATGCAACTGCTTGTGAGATGTAATATTCACAAGTATTTCATAGTTCATTGCCCCAGACCTTTTAAATTCTGTAGATATGCAAGTGGAAGAAAACTTAAACCACAGAATTTTCTAGACCAACATTTTAAAACCAGGTTGTCAAATTAGGCTTTTAAATCTATATTTAGACACTCGAGTTTGAAAGTATTTCAAAGCTGCTGAGCACCTCTGCTTTCCATTGACACAGAAAAATTCTTGACACTTCTCTGAATGAGATCACATTTCTCAGAAAGCCTAAGTATGGCTGTATGCACCCAGTTTTGACTCATTTGCCTGAAAATTTCATGGTAAAACTGAGTCTCCAACACAGAGACTGTAAATAATTACTGAAGTGAACTGCAATGCTATGGGGTCTTGTGAAACAAATGCATGGTAGTTGTGATCCGTTATAGAGGAATGAAGGTTTACCAAGGAATTTGACCAAAAAAAAATGTGCCGAAAACATCTCCAGGAAAGGTAACTGACAGTAATATTGGAGAATTATATTCATTTATTCTTTAGTGTGCCAGTAACATAGGCGGTTGGCATAAAGTCTTCACAAATCATAGCAGAAGACAGGGAACACTGGAGCACCACTCCCCATCCTGATCTGAATTCAGCTGGGACTCAGCAAAGAACAGAGCTCGTACTAGGGTGAGGAAAAAAACCCTTTGGGGGTCTTTGGGGTGGAAACCTTATTTCAGTTGAAGGCACCGCTCCACCATTTCAAACTTTCTGGTGGTCTCACTCCAGAGGCACTGAAAATTCCCTCATTGCTTGCAGCTCTCCATGCAGTGCCTGCTGGTACCATCCCTAGAACAAGGAATTAAAACCCAGTCGCTGAGATAGGGACACCGGTACAACTCCAAGCAGTTCTTCTCTTTTCTTTTGCAAGTGCAAACAACTGCCCAAGATGAACACTACTGGGGTGGTGATTTTTCCCACAGGCACCTGGCCACTGTTGAAATATCCTGAGACCACCAAGCACAGACCAATGGATCATCTAGACATGACAATATGCTTTTGTTACCACCAGCTTTCTCCTAAAAGCCACAGCTCGTAGCACTGGTACAGCTGGGTGTGCTTTGAGTTCAGCCCCTGGAGCTGATACCATTTGTCCCAAGTCTCAGATCCATGGGGACTTGTCAGATTTCCATTCCTCCTGCCAGGAGGAAGCACTAAGAGCAGTCCAGATGCTCCGCGGTTGTTTTGAACTCAGAAGTGCACCAGCAACTGTGAGAATAAACAGTAACACAAAAGGTAAATTCCAGGATATTTTAGGTCAGGTTTTCCAGTCGTGGTGTTTCAGCCTTCCATGCTTTGTGGAACACATTGTAGGATGTGAAATCACTTGCATCTCCTGTAAGCCTTGTACACACAGCATGAGGCTCATCCCCCAGAGATCCCCCATAGTTTTCATTGTGGCCAACAATCTTATTGCAACAGAAAGTTGCTACACATCCTGTAGTCCACAATGTATTGACATCCTGTTGCTAAAGAGATTTAAAAATGATGAATAACAACTTCTGAGTCAGTTAAAGTAATCAGACCTCAGACCAGAGTACCAGCTTTTTACTGTATTGTATTGTATTATAGTATAGTATAGTATAATATAGTATAGTATAGTATAGTATACTATAGTATAGTACTTATTTTATTTTTTTGCTAATTAAATGAATGTCATTTTTAAATGAGCTTCAGACTTTGCTGCAATAGCTAACTGGCTGTCAGGTCTTGGGCAAACCCTAGATGTGATACCTCACACAGAGCTTTAGATGTGTGCTGTGTCGCCGTCTATATATGACCCAGTCACCCATGACTCCCTTTGCAGTCAGCAGGGAGAAATAGACACTTTTAGGTTGCAATTCATGTAATTTGTTTTAGATGTCTGCTTCCACGGGAGGTGAATCGCATCCCAGGAGTGCTGGCATCTCCCCTTAGTTATAGGGAGAGCCCAGGGTGACTCAAAACCTAATCAGAGGGAAAATTTTGATCAGACTGATCCCAGTCCTGTTGTCTGTGCCTCTTTTTCGTATCTGTAAAATGGGTTTACCTGGGTCAATGTGGTCACTCGGTGGATGTCCAAGTTCCTCGAATGCAAGCCGTTACTTGTAAATGGCAGCTGTTGTTTTTCTCTGTGAAGGACCTGGGGAGTTCAGAAGTGATGAAATGCAATGTGGGATGTAATGCGTTACATACAGTTAGGCATTCGTCAATTTGTGGTAGTGCTTAAAAAGTCAGAAGAATGAAAAATGAAACTGTAGGAGCCCACATCTAAGAGATTCCAGTGGTATTTGAACTCTGGTTTCCATTGTAATCATTCCAAATAGGCTTCAAGAGAGATTTAGGAAGCCCCACTTTTTATTCTTAAACATGCAATAAACATATTCTCAGGTTTCCCCAGAGAACCTGGCCAGGGGTGTTTAGCTGCCTTTGCACTTGTAGAGCATCAGAGATGGAAATGAAGACCAAAGATTGGGCATTGGTCTATTTGCAGTTCACTAATGATAATTTAATTCCTGCAGTGTTTTCCAGAAGTTCCTGGGATCTACTTAAACAACTTAAAGCCTTTCTTCCTATGGAGTAAGACACGTTGAGGCTCGATAACACTATTTATATTGGCCAAATTTCTCTGTCACGCTAACAGATGTAAATTCAGGTTATTACAGGTAAATCCACCCCCCATCTCAATCAGGAACCTGTCCAGCTGCAAAGCAATCACTACGTCACAAGGTTTTGAAACATTCCCTCCTGATACTGACTTAGTTTAGGTAGGGGAGGAAATCTTGACCTTTTTCTGCTCCCAGCAAAAATACACCTAGTCATGACACTGGAAAGGTAAAGTGAGTACAGGCTAACTCAGTGCAGAGCAGAATGTGGATGTGAAGTGCTGACTTCAGACTAAAACGATGACAAATCATTAAAAAAGGTTTAACAGATATTTCTTATAGAGTGCCCCCCCAAAAAAAAGAAAAGAAAAGAAAAGAAAAGAAAAGAAAAGAAAAGAAAAGAAAAGAAAAGAAAAGAAAAGAAAAGAAAAGAAAAGAAAAGAAAAGAAAAGAAAAAAGAAAAGAAAAGAAAAGAAAAGAAAAGAAAAGAAAAGAAAAGAAAAAGACATTGAGAGATTGCTGCTTTCAGTCACTCCCCAGGAATTTCCCTTCATGCGGCATTAAATTCATGACTAAGACTTCTTTTCTGACCAGTCTGTGCTGTAATGGAGTAAATGAAAACAATCTTGACTGCGTGGAGCAATAATTGTTTGCACCACTATTATTTATTTTTTTCCCCAGAACATTACGATTATCAGATTATGACTGGAAAAAAATCATGTAAGTAAAAAAAAATAGCACAACTATACATACTCCCCAAATATCCCCAGGCTCAGAATTGCTAACTGCTCCTGCTGAGTTGTTGGAATGGGCATGAAAAACACTCCCACACCTACAGTGTGATTGGACTGCTAATGGCAATACCATTGCTGTTGCTCGAGGAATTTTGTTTTCTTCCAGAGCTTGCTTTTAAAGCTTAGGGCCTCAGGAGCCTGAGGTCCTCTTCTCCAGCCCTACACAACAGCAAGAATGGGTCTCCATGTTCTGTTTGCTATAGTTTATCTACTCTTACCTCCATTTCAGAAAGTACCTTTGAACACTTTTCTGCAGCAGAATAGCTCACGTTATTGATGATCTAGAACTGATCTTCCAAGAGAAATCTTTATCTTTAGGTTCCAGTAGTGTTTGAAGACTGCATCTAAGGTTTTCATCTGAAGGCTTTGCTGTATGAGACAGTCTACAAACATGGACTAAACAGGCATAACTAGTAAAAGTAGTTAAAAATATCATTTTTTTTTAGAGGTCAAACATAGCAAATAGATCCATTGTAGATGGGACCTGAACTTTTAGCCCCAAAAGGAAGAAGATATAAAATATAAGATATAAGCATAACTTGAGAGGAGATCTAAAGTAAGAAAGCCAGCTTGTGTTTGATCATACTCTAAAAAATAGAAATGCGTGAAGGAATATAAAGTTGGGTAAGATGGATAAAATGATTTTAAATGATTTAATGAATGACAAGAAATCTTTGCTTTGTATTTGTCAGGGTGAGAGTAAATTGCAGTAATGGAAGCACAAAGATAATGAGAGCATCATACCTGTGTGGGTAGTTAGGAGGGGCCATATCGTGAATGTGTGTAACACAGAATCTGCAAAATGACGTACAGCCTGGATGGAAAAACTCAGAAAGTCTGAAGCCGAAGACAGCACTATGGGAAAACTCTGATGTCTTCCAGGCTTTCAGGTCACCCTGACCTCAGCTTTTTTACAGCCTCAAAAATGTCCATTTCCTTTAATGGAATAAAAGCCTTTTATGGCTTTTGGCCGCAGTCCTGAGCTGGTGGGGAGAGGGATCGTAGCACTTGTTTGTCTGCAGAACCGCAGAGCAGGGTAGCTGGGTGGCTTGCGCTCATCACTGTGCATTGGGTACCATGCTGTACTCTGCTAGGTATGCTCAGGACATCTCTTTGTGTGCTTGTTCATTGGCCTGCTCATCTGTAAAGGGTGGCCGATTAGGAGTCTTTATTTTTTATTTTTATTTTTTGCAGGTTTTTGAGATTTGCTGATGCAAAACGCAGGTTCCACATTGATGTGTGTTGTCCTCCTCCTGCTCCTGTCATGCTGCTGTCTCAGGAGGCTACAGCCTAGAGAGCACCCTACAGGCATCCCCCTTCTTCCCTGCAGGCTCTAGCAAGTGGTATCAGACCACAAAATATAAGCAGCCTTTTACACAGGTCTAAGCTCTCTTATCTAAACTAAATGGCATCCTAATATGTGGAAATTAACAACATGTGTGTTCCATGATAATGCTTACTCAGCCATTCCCAGTATGTTTTTCTAATCCGGGTTCACTAAAGGGACAAATATATCTTGTTTTATTCTCACAGCCTATGTTCTGAACAATGTACCTATCTGATGATCAGATAGGTACATGATACAGATCAGCAGTGGCACAGGCCATAATTGAGAAGAGAAAGTTCAGAGGAAAGCCTGAGCTGTGGCGTGCTCCACAAAATCTGTGAGAAGACATCTTGTTTGCCATATTCCAGTGTATATACTGAATATTGCTTAAATGAGGAGGTCTGCAACCAGTTGCTACAATAAATACCAATTCAGAGCCAGGGCTACAATATAGGATGAATTTCCTTCATTAATAGGCTTCCTCCGATGCTTGTACCAATCCCTTTAACAGGACTGTTGCAAGGAGAAAGTCTTGCCATTAGGGAGAAGTCCCCAACTCTTCCTCTTTTGCTGCCTCTTTTGTTTTCAGTCTTGAATAATAGGTCATACATTTGGTAACCACTTTGTGGAAAGACATGATACCCAATGCCTACTTAGGTGGTCAGATTCCTGTGTGCTCTTCTATCACTGATGAATTTAACTCATTTTAAATGTCTACTCCTATAAAAGTTAGACCATCGACCAGGTGATGGTGATAAATGATATGATAAAGAAATACAGCTGCTAAATACAGATCCTGCACTACCTGGAGCTCCGGTTCCTTCGAACACAGACACTGTCCCTGGATAAAGAGCTAGAAAACCAGGCACTTTCTGAGCATTTCAGCCACTCACTTTTTCCCCTGACACTAAAAAGTTTGTTGCACAATACTAAATATTAGAATTTTCATGTAGCAATGCAATAAATCAGTGTGGTATTATCTTCAGACAGTAAACTTTGAATCTTTAACTGTTCTATTTCACAGACTTAATTTGATCAATTTGGAAAAGAAGTGGAGATAGAGTCAGCAGCAAGAAATATGACAGTCACTTTTGGCTCAAAACTACAGGAATAAACATCTAGATTGGTATGTCTGTAATTAATTAGTCACCACTTGAGCAGACCCCCAGAAGTTTTTTCTCATTGAAGTCACCAAAACACTGAGTACGTGCTCAATCTTCTGTCAAATCTAGCAAAGCAGGGAGGGACACGTTAAATCCTCCGCAATTCGAATGGAAATTAAGCTCTTTGCTTACAAAAACTGGACTTTTCAAACAGGATGTGCCCCACAAACCCTGGAGCGGATGACCAGAAAATGGACAAAATATTCCTTCCTTGCATGAGCTTCTCGTTCAAAATCCCATCGCCCTTTTTCCAGAGGGAGCATCACCCACAGCCCAGAATGCACGGTCATATTTCTGTGTTAGAGAAAAGCCATTTCCTCCAGGGCGTCCTCTGGGGACTGCCCAGCACAGCCAACCCACAATGGCAAGGCTGTTCCAAGAAGTTAATTCTCCGGTTACGAGACCCCCTCGGAGCGAGGCGGTGCCCTCTCACCCTGCCCAAGCATTCACATCTCTGCACAGCTCACAGCCGCATTCCAGAAGCTGCCCACAGCGTAAGCCAAATATTTATCCAGCGGTCTGGAGCTTGAAATGCAGAAGATCTTAAAGGCACGATGGTTTACTGGCCTTTCCAAATTCCCAGCAAAACCGACTCCATAGACCACAGAGATGGTGTGCGTTCGCTCTGTAACACATTCAGTTACCACTCTGGACAAGAGAAAAGCGCTGGATAAATATACATGACAGTCTCATAGGAAGGAGAAGTAACTCTCAGAAGGCTTCTCTGGCCTGCTTAGTCCCATACCTTTGTCTCTGCACCCACAGCTGGTGAAGGACCTGGGACACAAGTCCTGTGAGGAGCGGCTGAGGGACCTGGGGGGGTTTGGGCTGGAGAAGAGGAGGCTCAGGGCAGGCCTTATTGCTCTCTGCAACTGCCTGAAAGGAAGGGCTGGGGAGCTGGGGGTCGGCCTCTGCTCACAGGTAACCAGTGATAGGACCAGAGGGAACGGCCTCAAGTTGTGCCAGGGGAGGTTCGGGCTGGAAATGAGGAGACATTTCTTCTCAGCAAGAGCGGTCAGGCATTGGGTTGCCCAGGGAGGTGGTGGAGTCCCCATCCCTCGGGGTGTTCAAGGACAGGTTGGACGTGGTGCTTAGGGACATGGTTTGGTGGGTGACATTGGTGGTAGGGGGGTGGTTGGACCAGATGATCTTGGAGGGCTTTTCCAACCTTAATGATTCTCTGATTCTAAAACGCAGCTGGATCACAGTCCACTGAATGATAACTGCAGCAGGTTTAAAAAAACACTGACATTTGAGCATCAGTAGGTAGTTAGTTCAAGCCATGTATTTTTGTCTGGATAATGGCAGCGGGAAGAAGATCAGGGTGGAAATGTCTCTCTAGGAACACAGAGCGTTTTCTTGGCTGTGTGCATGCTGCACACTCTTTCAAGATCTGTTTATTATTCGAGGCTGCCATGGAACCTTTCTACACACAAGATGCTTGAGATAAGCTCATCCCAAGACCTATGTGTCAAGGCAGCTGTGAAGGGGAGAATTTTCTGTCTTGGGAGGGCATGGTGAAAAAAAACCCATTGCAACGAATTACGCTTTTCCCCGGGAGAGAAAGGAATGCATGGAATGATTGAGCTGAGCTGTGTATAACCCAAGGCTTCGCGCCAAGGGACGGAAGATAGTCAGATCCCTTTTATAGCTTAGCCCCACCCGGCTGGAAAGACACACAGCAGAGCAGCTGAAATAGCACAGATGGAAAATGCCAGGAGTCAGAGAGTGAGGACAGGGAGCAGGGAGAGCATCTAAAACAGCGCTTGTGAGAGGTTTGCTCCCAGGAGAAGGCAAAAGGTGCTCGGAGTTTGCACAGCAAGCACGTTTGTGCAGGCTGGGAGTCTCTAAGATGGGATACTGCCAGGACATGAAACACTTTGTGCTTCAAAGTCTCCATTTCTTCAGAGACATTAAGGCCTGGGAGAGATGAAGAGTATCAGCTGTCCTTGTTAGATGCTGATCTCTGTAGGCAAGTTAGTTTAAGGAGGAATTTGAAGATGGCCTGGAGGGAAGTCACGGAAAAGGCTATCACGATGCTTGTTCCTCATAGAGGGGCTGAAAGGGTAAGAGTGAACATCATGACAGCCACCAGGGTAGTGGCAAAAAGTTGTGTGAATATCTATATGGCTGGCAGAAGGTATTTAGCTCCAAGAGCAAGCAATGAACTGTGTGTTTCTTTGCAAACTGTGCAAACTCAAATATATCGCAATACCTGAAGGCTTGGAGTAGTGGACTGCATGAAAAGTCTAGCCTGCAGAACTGTATCTCCCATAAGACTGAGCTGGTCATTTGACTGCCATAACTTTCCAGTTCTTCAGGTCGCTGTGGTACTGTCTTACCTTTCTACCTACCAATTTCTCATGGCCAACCCTGCTTAATTTAGGGGATCTGTTGTTTCCTTGCCAGCACCAAGACCTTCCCAGTCAACCTGCAGTCCTTTGGTGCCCAGGTTGCAATGTTTCTGGACCACTTACCACTTCTGTGGACATTGGAAGTGCAAGAGATTTCCCTACATGCTGTACAAGAGATCATCACATTCACTGCCTCATGACCGAAGACACTGACATCTTGACTTGCTCCTCTTGTCTCAGAAAACTTTTTCTGTAACCTAATAGAATAAACCCCCACTTGGATGAAATCCACAGTGCTATGAGTAGATTTATTACTATACTTAAAATTCCCATCTTACAATCTTTGTAATTAATGAACACCCGAAGAACATATTTCACACAGGCTTAGAGCAGGGAAGGCTTCAAGGATCTCAGACCATGAATCTGCTTTTCGTTTGGTGCAAGATGCATTTGAAAGGGAGTGGTTTTTTCCTTATGATCAGAAACAAATCAAGTATGAAAAATACAGTGAAGTAGAGTTCAAGGAAAAGGGGAGCAGATAAGATGAGAAATTTATTTATGTGGTTAAAGCACTAGACAGAACCTCAAGGGATCAGATTGTGTTCCCAGCTCTGCCACAGACTAGTCTGTGAGCTCGCCTAAGATGCTTTGCCAGATCTGGACTAAATATATTAGTAATTGTCTGCTGCTGTCGTGGTGGGCATGGCAGGCAGAACTGCTGCTCAGCCACTGTCTAGACTTGAGGGTGCTACATTTCTGCTAGTTGGCACCAACACATTCGTATCGTCTGTAGCCAACAACTTGATCAGACTTTATGCTAAAGCTGTAAGAAGGAGCCTTAGGTTGGTCCCTTTTGGTACCTGGTGCTACAGGAAAGCCCTGAGCCTCAGCTTGATAAATCCTACATACAGCCAGTGGCAATCTATGTGTTTGCATAGGTCCTCCCTCACGGATCTCAGTGACACAGGATCTCAGTCTTGCTCCACTGGATATGAAGAAGACACTTGCTTTCAGTCCCCCACATATCCAAAGCTGCTATTGCTCTTCCATAGGACACAAGCCAAGAAGCTCCTTACTGCATGGGACATGAAATGTTCTCTAAACAAAAATATTAAGCAATCAAATCTAGTAGCAAGGACACAAAGTCTGGTGCTAAAGCAGAAGGAGGAGCAGAAGATGTTACGTGGTTAAGGCAAGTTCCCTTCTTCCAGTCTGACTGATGGAGGAAGGTCTCTGTTCCCCTGAATTTGAAAATCTCTGTAGCAGGTTACCACTGCAAATACTTTCTGCAGGGAGACCTCACCCCTTGCAGACCTCAGGATTTCATCACGTGGCAAGGGACAGAAAAAGATGTGGTCTACAACAGTCCCCAAATTGTTTTGAAAGAGCCAGAAGTGGTCAGAAGCACACAACTGTCCAGCTCCTACTGAGTTGCATAGGATCTGACTGCTCTTATGATCTGCTCATCTTATCTGCTGCAGAATGGAGGTGATGACACATCCCTCCTTCAGTTGGTGTACATGGGATGCTCTTTGGGAATGGGGAATCTCTTACCAAATCTTTACTGGGTGTTTGGAGCAGACTGCTGTAGCTACGACCTTGTATCTCTTGGGAATGCAGCTGATGAAGTTGGCAGAAGTCTGTGTCAGCGCCACAAGCCCTTAAGGAGATCCATAAGAGCAATCAGAGGTGCTTTGTGAAAGGCTTGGCTGGGTGGCCCCATATCATTGTCATTTCTATTTTTTTTTCCAGATTTTTAGTGAGCATTCTTGCCCTGAGAGCTACTTGGATGCAAATTTTGTGTTTTCCCTTGCCTTGAAGCTTCTGTTATGTACGAGGGTCTGAAGAGTCAGTGGCAGGAGAAGGGTCTTCATCCACCCATCAACTTTCACACACATCATGATGAGTATTCCTGGGGAGCCACCACTAACATTCCTGGACCACAGCAAAATATGATCATTATGTAGCTCCAGAGATGACTGTAAGATATAAAAGGAGAAAGGGTGGGGCTGGGGGAGATCCCAGAGGACAGACAGTAGCCTGTTCCCACACAAGGACTGGAGGGCGTGATGCCGATTCCAGCAATTTGCTAGGGTAAACCAAGGGCACACTAACAGAAGGCAATGACATGAATTAAACTGGCTGTCTGGGAAGAGAAACATTTCCAGAGATGGCACCAAATGCAGATGAAATCCTAGCAGGACCAACATTTTGAGAACTTTGTAGACGGCGAATCCCATGCCAGCAATCCAAGTGCTGGGGTCAAGGATGAAAATCCACCAAAATCATAAGCTGAAGCATTAGTTATCGTCTGTATAAATGAAAACTGGCAATGTGGCAGCTGCCTCGGTCAGAGCTGTTTCATATTTGAATGGCCCCATATGGAGAAAGTTTGAATCAGAAATACTATTAAGCCCAGAGGGAATGAGACATTAAGCCACCACAGGGGATAAAAGGGAGAATATTTCAATATGTAAACAAGAAGAAGACTCCTGGGATGCAGAGACAAATATTAAAAGGACAATGGCCAACGATGACACAGAGCAAGAGAGGTTGAAGCAGATGTAGCTTCACTGTCTGCTGTAGGTTTTACATGCAAGTGTGTCTGAAGGTCAATGAACAGGAATTTCCTGGCCAAGTCTACATTGTTCAGCTACTCCTGCTTTTAGTTTAGAGTAGAATTGGCATTTATTACTTGCAGAGCACCACAGATGTCTCATAGAGCTGCAGGCAACAAGAAATGGGATCAGAACTTGGGAAATTGAGGCCAAACTCCTTCCTGTACTGCTCCGCCTCATTTTTTAAAAATTTTTAATTTTTATTTATTTATTTGTTTATTTTGCTAGACAGCTTAACTGGGCCTGGGACTTTGCTCCTTTACATCAGAGAAAACCCTCCTTCAGCCTGACATGTCTGCTAAGATACAAGCTCTTCATGCCAACAGTGAATGAAGGAGTGCCTTGGGTTCTCCCAGCTCTCCAATGTGCCTGGGAAACCATTGAGTTTGCAATGTCTGGATGTGCTGAACAAAAGCAGAGGTTTGGGTCATTGTGCAGACAAGGCTGCTGGCTTGGCGTTGACAAGAAAACTTCAAGCTATTTCAGGAGCATGTAAGGACATAAGAGTGGCTGTGCTGAGTCAGAACATCTCTGTGACCTTTCCACATTGCTCCTGGGGTGGAAGCTTAGCAAAGGAGAATAAAAGCAGAGGGTAGCGATACGCCCCATAACTCGTCTGTGCCTTCAGGGTGTAGCTTAGGGATTGCCAAGCTCCAGGTTGTACATCTGTGTTGAAGAGCCTCTGATGGACATTTCTCCCCTCAGCTATTCAATTGCCTTTGGGATCTGTACAAATGTTTGGTATTCATAACGCCTGATAACAACAAGGTCCATTACTGATCTCCAGACTTTGTGAAGAGGCAGAAGCTTGAGGTCCTCCTCATCCTTCTGCCTAAAAACATCATTTGATGGCCCTGATTCTGCATTTATTGGAAAGAATGGACAATTATTCTCTATGCAGTAGCGTACCTCTTTGTTAAGACATTTGTTGTGTCTCTCTTGTATAATCTTTTACCAGGCTGAACAGTCCTAATCTTTTTATGCACTTTTTGTGACAAAAACACTTTCCACCTCTGATCATTTTAATACTTTTCTTATATAAACTTGTTGAAGAGCAAAGCTTGGAGGACAGAAGAGTTTTCAAAATTTGGGTACTCTGTGGTTTCTTTATTGATAACATCCTGTAGTTTTCTATCCCTTCCCTAGTAATAACTTCCCCATGATAACTTTTCCTAAATGGTTTTTAACCACAACTGAATGTTCGACTGATGTTTTCATAGAACTTACTCTTATGGCACCAACCTCTCTTTTCTGAGTGCCAAGGGGTAGTTCAGGAAGTTTCACTTTATAGAAAAAAGGTTGTTTAAGTTAATCCACACATAACATTTACTGCCTTTGGCTTTTATCCCTCAACTGCTCTGCAAGATGATCTCTTTCTATGACTTTTTACAGCTGCTTTCCTCTTTAGGATTCCTAGTAACTGAATGTCCCTCACATAAATGTCCTCTCATTTTTCACTCCCTTTTTTCAGACAATTATGGATGTACTGCATGTTCCAGTCTGTATCCCAGATCCTACAGATGCCGCCTGGTGTTATACTTCCACTGCAAAAACCAGTCATGTATCTCTACTTCTCAAGTGGTATCAGTCCCTGAAACCTCACCTTCTATTTCGTGAAAATCTTCTGAAATTACTGTTTAACTAAAGGCTCATATGATTTTTTTCCTCTTCCCACCTTCTCAAGAAAAGACCCCTGATAAATATCATTCTTTTTGTGTTTTCCATCCAGCAGGAAATCCCATTAGAACTGAGGTATCCATCATGGGAGTTATATGTAATTTACAAGAACTTGGGCAAATGCTCAGTTGAACATAACCTTACAGTCCTCCTAGGTCCCCTGAGGGGTCTTTTTGTGTTTTCTCTTGATGCAGCTGTAGTTGGCTGTTACTGTGGACAAGCTACTATTGATGAGAAGCAATGTTCTGATACTAGGCTAGTCATGAAATTCTACAAGTATGCAACAATACCAGACAATACATATTTCTTTCTTTATTTTAATTTTTATTTATTTATTTATTTATTTATTGGTAAGGAACGGCCACTGTATGATCAAACCATACCGGTCTTGTGATCCCTTTTGAATTGTCAGCATGCTGACCAAGACTTCTTTTGTTCTTCCAGGCTTTGCTCTGTCTCACTATCACTTCCAAAGCTGGGGAGCTACTGCTTGTCTAGCTCTCTCCTGCTTGTCTAGCTAACGGGCACCTCTTGGAAGGGGCATCTTCCTCGGAACATGTCTTGGAGGAGGAGGAATAGGGTGTCTCTGTGCATTGGGAAAATGTTATGAAGTCTCCCCAGAATGAAGCCTAAAACCCCAGTAAAATCAACTTATCCAGAGAATGAGGGATTAGAGAATGGAGGAAGGCCTCCAGCCCTGCCACCAGGCCCCTGAGACCTCACCACTCCACTAATCCATTGTCTTGACAGTTTGACAACATTAGTGTACTAAGTGGCACTGGAAAATATTTTCTGGTTCACAAGAGAATTGAACTGTGTTTCCCATCTATTCTGCTGAGAGTGAAAAAAAACAACTCTCTTTTAGTCCTAGCTCCTGCCTTGCAACCTCTTTCTCAAGAGAGTTATCCTTTCACAATCCAGGCTAAGCACTGGGGTTAAACTCTGCACACACCTGCAGCATCAGAGACCTTCAGTATTTCCACTGAAACTTCAGCAAAAGTCCTGAATTTTCACCAGCAAGAACAAGGTGACTTCACTCCCCTGGTATCAGTACTGAGACCCTTTCGTTTTCCTCCACTGCCACAGTATATTGGCAACTGGATGAAAAAAATATATATATTGATTTATACATTATCCCTCTTAAATTATGTAAAAACGGAGGTTCATGACAAATTTTGTATCTGCTCCTGTTATAGTCAACAGTCTTCTAGGTCTTTACTATTCATCTAATTTATTTATTTTCAGGGTATTTTTCACCAAGGTCCACTCATCTGCCTTTGAAGTCTCCCAAGCTTTTTCCACTGTGTGAGTAAGAGGAAAATGCATTCCTGACTGTAGAAGTAGCTTTATGCCTTGTGGACAATGAGAACACAATTTCAAGCCCTGTCTTTGTACAGAGACACATGAAGCATTGACGAGGAACACATGATGCACTCTATTTTTCTCATTGAACTTACCATCTTCTTCACACAGCAATATGCAAGGTATCCCTGCAGAGTTTTTTTATTTCTAGTCATCACTATGCAATGCAAAATGAAACATCCTTTGGAGTAATTCATACCATGAGATGACTCATAACATTTCTCTCTTGTAGAGAGACTAAATTTTGAAGTAACATCATGAATACAGGAAAATTAATGAACATATTGATGGATATTTTATCAAAGACAAGGGCTGCAGGCAAGATGTTTGAAGGCTCATAATTTTCATTAGTAGATCTGTAGCTTTCAAATGTAAAAATAAAGTAAGATTAGATTCAGTCATCCAGCCTGGAATGAAAACTGTGAGAATTACAGGGATCTTCCTTAGCTCCTGTGAGGTGGGATTTGAAGACACCATACAGAGGACACAATACCTCTGCAGTCATCAGTGTTTCTGGGTGTATATTTTCAAGACAAAAAAGAAAGTGAATTTGATGGATTCTAACTCATTCTAGTTAGTTAGAACTAGTAACTCACTCTAGTGAGTTAAAATTAGTAACTCACTCTAGTGAGTTAGAAGCACAAACAGTAGAAATCCCAGTTTATATGATACCTGACAGTCCCTCTATTATTTTTTCCTAGCTCTGGCAGTGGTTAGCAGCAAGCACTTAGAGAAGGAGAATGTAAGGGATTCCTTTCCCAGCAAACTTGTAGCAACTAGGACTAGGGCGATTCCACAACTGCAACATGCCAAAGTGCAGGCATAACATGTTTCAGTCATGCTTTTGTCTTGCCCAGAGTTTAACCTATATTCTTCACAGGCATAAGAAGAAACCTCATCCCCTTTATGACTGCTTCAAACCATGGCCGCCACAAAGAAACCTTACCCAGCAGGGGGGAGCCTGATCATTTCCAAATTGAATCTCTGGGAAGAGTTCAAATATAACTCTTTCCTAAGTGTGGAAATAAACACTTTGGGTGGGTTGCTTCAGTGGTTAAGAACCTCCTTAGTTACAGTCCAGGAAAATTGTCTTCCTGCTAGGTGGGTTTAAAACAAAAGAAGAGTCTCCTTTTAGCTCTACTAAACTTGAAATCTTCTTAAAAACCTCAAAAAAAAACCAAAAAAACCCCAACAAAATAGAATACCGACCAGCCAAAACTCTGTCTCATCGTGTCCATGCTCCTATGTGCAACAGCTGTGAGCAGCTTGTTAGGAAACACCATTAACATATTTGCTTTTGGTTAACCCATCCTGCTTAACAGAGAGTGAACAGTAACCAAAACCGAGAGCACTTCCAATGACAACCACCATGTAAACAGATGGTTAACAAGGGGAACACTGGATGAGAAAGCTAATCCTCCATCTGTTCTTCATAGAAACTCTCATTACCTAAATGGAACTGTTAAACCTTTTTCTAGATATCTGGACAGGATGATTTATTACTATTCTTTTCCTAGAAAAAGAACCCAAAGCAAAAAATAAAAAATAAAAAATTGGGGTCTGACCTGAACCATGTATCCAGGGACTCAGAATAATTTATCATTCCTCTCCTCTCTTCAGTGTGTACAACATAGGTATCTCACTTCTTTGTCTTTCCCTTTTTATTTTTGGAACAACAACATGAATTCACAATAATCATAGGAACTGTTTCATCAGCTTGACTTGAATCACCTTAAAACACATAATTCAGTCCATATCAAGGGTGTGTTAATGTCTTCCCTCACCATGGCTGCTCTTTGAGCCCTGTGGGGTGCAAATCGCCACAGAGCAGTAGGGTGAGTTGCGCTAAGACTTCACAGCATTACAGAATCACAGAATGGTTGAGGTTGGAAGGGATCTCCGGAGATCATCTGGTCCGACCCTCCTGTGCAAGCAGGGACACCCATCGCACATCAGACAAGATCACATCCAGGTGGGTCTTGAATATCTCCAGAGAAGGTCTCACAGTTCTCTAGAACTGTATCTCTAGACTGCTCTGCTGCTCACAACCCTCTGAGCTCTGCCATCCAGTCAGTTCTCAAACCACCTCACTGTCCACTCCTCTATCCCACATTTCCTGAGCTTATCTATGAGGATGGGGTGGGGATGACCCACCCATCCCCTCAGAGATATGAGCCTTCTCAAGAACCCCTGCAGATACCAAGGTGTGGCTGCCCCCACCCTGATAAAAAGCCCAGCAGGCACCTACATTATGTGGGGTGTACAACCCAAGTGAGGCAAAGCTCTGGCTGTGGAACAGAGGTCTCAGCCTGTCTGGAAGTGAAAACAGAGATGAAGAACATAAACCAGCCCCAAATCTGTCTTCCGAATGACTAATTGGGCTGAGTCTTGACTGAACATCAGATGGTGTCTCATCTACAGCCAGATTCTGTTATCACTCTCCACTGATGCTAAAAATGAATAGTGATCTGATAATCTCCTGTCCAGGGAAGACATGGTTTATGGGGTAAAAGGCGCATCTTCAGGAGTCCTGCAAGCACTGGAAATAGGGAAGCCAGGTTTCCTACTGAGCTGTGGCTCTTGGTTGATTGCCTTTGGTGCCTAAAAAGCCTATGAACTCTAGCATATATTTCTCGCTGTGGAGTCATTTATAAAGTCTCATTCTCTTGTTCCCTCCCCCGTGTGAGTTCTCAGATCAGCATTTGTAGGGTCTCCTGCCCAGCTAGCTGCCTGTCCTCATGCAGTTGATGGTAACACAACACAGCTGAGACATGGGATAGACAAAAACACCCGCTCACAACATACTAAAACTTTCTTTTGGTGGATTAGACATAGATAAAATGGCTTATACCCAAGCACACAAAGGAATCAGAGAAAGTTAATAATTTCCAAGGCTCTGGGACTAGCCAGGACCTTTCTAATAATCTTATCTGGGTTGTACAACTCAGGCCAATGAAATGCACTAAACAGCTTTTGCATAAAGCCCTTATCTTTTATTTTTTTATTTTATTTTTTTTAGCTAAAAGACATCATCTAATAGAAGAAACAGCAATCTGGGATCAGCATTCAGTATGTAATTTGATATTTCAGTTTGTGTTGCTTAATTAATTCTGTGCTTCAGTTCCCTCTGGGCAAAATATAAATAACAATACTTCACTGTTTCACAAAAGTATTGTAGCTGTTAAATGCTTGTAAAGTCGTTCAGATACCACAGTGGTGAGAGCCACGGAAAAATCTATACATAAATCAGCACTGTTTATATTTCTGCTGATAGCAGAGATATCACAGAGTGGTTTTTATTTTGTTTTTATCCCCAAGTGTGGAGAAGATGTCTCCTCTGTCATATTACACACACAAAAAAAATAGGCTCATCAACATAATAGTGCAAAAAAGGAGAATAAATACTTTTTTAGTAGCTATGTCATTCTTTGCATCTTCAAAGCACTTTTCAAATATCTGCCAGGAAGCTGACTTTCCATTCTGACATTCAGATTCCCAGGGTATTGTTTCTATTTTGGTGAAATGTTTGTTATGACAGCGTGATCTGCCTGAAGGAGTAACCTCAGCATTTGAGAACTCATCCGTAGCAGATCTGCATCACAAATTTCATTTTTAAGTGGCTCTTCTAAAATATATCTAAACACATGTGTTAATGCTCCTATTCTTTATTACAAATTGACCAGGAATTGTCTGTACATGTGAGAATGATCCAAGTCTTTCTCCTCTGTTGTGTAATAAGGAGGTTGGAAGGATGCCTTTCAGAGAGGAACTGGGATTTAACACCAGAAACATAATTTGGGAGAAAAAAAAAAGCTGGAAGATTAAATGACATGTGCTAAGGAGACTGTCTTCCTGCCATTCCCTTTATCAGAGGTGAAGAATGGCACAGAGAACTGAGAAGAGAGAGATGAGTTTTGGATGAGCTGCTCTGCAGGACCCGGTCTCTATCCTGAGCACGTAAGGCCAATGGCCATAGGAGAGAGTCCTCTGCAAGTCACTGCTCCTGGGGAGCTCAGAAATGGAGTTTTCTGAGAAACCAGGTCCCCAAAATTCAGTCTAGAGTCCCTGGAAAACCTTGCTTACAGCATTGGCCCTCCAAATTGTGAGGTGGTAACACCCTCCCTTCAGTGCGAGTGAGCCGTACAGCCTGGTCAGCCTTGGGTTTTGGGCTGCTTCCTAGGACGGTGTGGCTCCGTGAGCTGGCAGTAGGAAGGGTCAGTTTGCCAGGCCCTTCTTTATGAGCCCAATAGTGAATGTCATCCAGAGGGCTTCAAGACAGTCATGAAAATGGACTGCTCAGAGAAAGTCTCAGTAAGGGATATAGCTGAGGGAAAAGCAGGAGCATGAGGTTAGCCTTTCTTTGATAGCAGGAATCACCTACACAGCCTCAGTCTGGAGGAGACCATGGGCTTGTTTTTTTCTTGGATTTGAGATTCAAGGTAGAATTTACTCTCTGGGAATGAGGGAAGAGAGAAGAGGAGAAGAGTCTGCTCATCAGAGGTGTCAACTTCGAAGTTTTGCATCATAGAATCATAAAATCACAGAATATCCAGAGTTGAAAGAGACCCACAAGGTCTCACATCAAATCCAGAACCTGGATCAAATCCCACATCAAATCCAGAACCTGGATCTTCACAGAACCACTCAAAAATCAAACCATACTTCTAAGAGCATTGTCCAAACACTTCTTGAACTCCGGCAGGCTCAGTGCCGTGACCACTGCCCTGGGCAGCCTGTCCCAGTGCCCGACCACCTTCTGGGTGCAGAACTTTATCCCTAACACCCAGCCTGACCCTCCCCTGTCCCAGGTTCATACCATTCCTGTGGGTCCTGTAGGTCCATACTGTTCCTGTGGGTCCTGTCGCTGTCCCTGGAGAGCAGAGCTCAGTGCCTGCCCCTCCGCTCCCCTCGTGAGGGAGCTGCAGGCCGCCATGAGGCCTCCCCTCGGCCTGCTCTGCTCTGGGCTGAACAAACCAAGGGACCTCAGCCAGTCCTCATACATCCTTCCCCTCCAGACCCTTCACCGTCTTCATAGCCCTCCTTTGGACACTTTCTAGTAGTTTTATGTCCTTCTTACCTTGTAGCACCCAAAACTGCAAAACCTACAGACAGTGCTTGAGGTGAGGCCACACCAGCACTGAGTAGGCAGGGACAATCCCTTCCTTCAATCCGCTAGCAATGCCGTGCCTAATGCTTCTCAGGATACGGTTGGCCCTTTTGGCTGCCAGAGCACACTGTTTACTCATGTTCAACTTGCTGTCAGCCAGAACCCCCAGACTGCTTTCCGCAGGGCTGCTCTCATCTGGTCTGTGCATATACCAAGGGTTACCCCACACAGGTGTCCCCCACTCTGTACATATATTGAGGGTTACCCCATGCCAGGATTCCCTTCCCTCTCCCCATCTAAGCAACAGACAGCACTTTTTTTTTTCTGTGAGAACAAGCACCCAAGACTTCCAGCTGCAGCCCAGGCACTGAAATCAACCGTGTCGCAGGAATGGCCTCACTGTGGCCTCCCATCGTGCTGGCACGATGCAGAGCAGCAACAAGTAGTGTAAACAGTTCAGTCTGGAGAAATAAACATTAGACTAAAGATTATTTAATGACTGTTTTTAATGAAGTAATTTACTAACCAAGGTCAGCCACACGAGGTCTGTATCCTGTGAAGACCTTGAGGATTATGGCCCGCAAGAGGTGTAAAATAGAATTCCTTTGAAGTGCAGAGGTTGTGCCTATCTACATCAAGATCAAGATCTGACTCTGTGAGTCTTCCACTCACTTCAGTTGGAACAAGGGCAGGCCCAGGTTTTGCAAGACTAAAAAAGATCAAAGTGGTGCAGTTTCTTGGAAATAGCAGAGGAGGGAAAAACAGTCCCTAAAGATTTCCTGCTCCTTCTGTAGAATGACCAAACAGCTAAATAGAAAAGGTGATCAACAGGGTTCCTGTTACAGCCAAGCCTCCCTTTAAACATCTTTCTCCATCTGGAATATGTGTAATTGTTATCTTCCGGTTCAAACCACAAATAAAAGGCACTGTAAACATTTTAGAAGGGCCTAGATTCGTCCTACCTAAATATAGGCAATGAGCTGTGCTTTCCATGTTACAAGGACGTCACTCTAGGCTCACTTTATAATTAATAGAAAGTGTGTATTTTCTACTCCGCTAAACCAAAGAGAGACAGGGACTGAGACCTGGTCTAAGGCTCATCTTTATTGCTTACAGTTACCACTCTCTAGAGTCAACAGTTTGCATTGATTTACATAACCTGAACTCTGTGGCCCCAAGACAATGTAGGCAGTGCTGATCCTACCAGTGTGGTGTGGTGATGGGATGAAACCACAAAAGTGATGAATGCTCTGGGTGGTGGATCAGGATGTATGGAGGAGTTGGGAGGTGCAAAGCTTGCTGAACCAGCTTTGGAGGACTGCATGGCTGGTTCTTGTCTTGGATCAAGCTCAGGCCTGAACGGAGTCAGGGAGCTAGGGGACACTGAATAAGGGTGGACATGGAGGAGTTGAGGTCTCAAGCTCATCTCTGTCATGTTTTTATTCATTACAGCATGTAGTAAATATTTATTTAGGAGTGCATTTATACATCCCTGGATAGATGCTCTAAGACCTTATGTCCAAGGACTTCTGTTCACATTCATAGCTACTATAACACCACATATAAACATGATTTAGTAGTGGTTTCCCTACACACCAGCATAGTGTCTGTCATCACCTCATCTCATCCCCTTCTGATTACTCACATGGTCACCCTCCCAGCACAAGTGTGGCATAGAGAAAGTCTCACATCCCATCAGGACAGTGTAGCAAAGGGAAACTGGTTGCTGTGGCCCCAGGAGAAGAGGAGCCCTCACATGGGAGCCTAATGGGAGCTAAAGCACTGCTCATACAACACAGAGCCTCCTTTAATAAGTTGTGTTCCTAGATGCTCCAAATTCTTACATGACTTCTTGCATTATGCTTCAATAAACCCATCTTGGCATGGTTGGCCTGCCCTGTTGGGGTCTCCAGGTATAAGAAAGGAAATAATTCTTTATCCCTGGCAGAAAATAACAAACTATGTTTTAATGTCATGTCCATAGAGACAAAATCTGGATGACAGAAATTAAGATTTATTGGAGACAAAGAATCAAAGAAGATAGTATATCAGTAGATCATGCTGTAAACTTGACAGTTTTGATGGGCTGGATTTATTTTCAAGCAGCTTGCTGATTCATGATCTGCACTCCTTGGAGGATGCATTCATGATTGGCCCCAGATGTTCATCAAAGGGAATGAACAATGTCATCTCTGTGATAAAATGGAGAAAATGTTGGAAGCTCCGTTGGCCGCAGCTGAAAAGTGAAAGGACTCTTACAGCATCTGTACACCAGAGTGAGTTCTTGGGAGAAATGAGTAAAAGGTGATGTGGTCTGTCTTGTTTCTTGCTGCTTGTTTCCTAGAGACCTACTCAGTCCTTTGGGGAAACATTTGGATTAGCAAGAACTTTGCCTCTGGGCCAGAGTGCTCTGTGTTACCCTCTACATATGTTGTCATTAAAGTCCTGCAAATCTCCCAAGGGATAAGAAATATCACCTTTTCATCATCTTTTTTTTTTTTTTTTGAAAATTTCTACCTAGGTTTTCAAATTTTACACCTGTGCACCAGCAGGAATGGCTCAGGCATGTGTCTCAAAAGATGGAGTAACTCATCGTATAACATGATGTCCTTCTACCTGAGACTTAGCCATACATGTAAATTGTGCTGCTGTGGATGTAAGGAAAGAGCAGAGCCTCCTCTTAGAGCTAGAGGAGCACTCAGGGTAATTTTAGTACTGTATATTTACTGCAAGTGAAAGGAGGTGATCTGATGTAGCATACAGTAATTTTGCACGAACACAAATCTTGATGGTAGGAATTACGTCAGCTTATTTTTTTTTGGAAAAGAAAATTGCCCTCTCAAAAACAAACAAACAAAAACAAACAAACAAAAAAAATCAACAACCAAAACCAAAACCACCACCACCAAAAAAACCCACAAACAAACAAAAAACCCCACCAATAATTATAAGAAATTGAAGATCAAGCCTAGGTCAACAAACCTGTTTCAGCATCACAAGTTGCCTTGCAAGGGTATGCAGGGAATGTAAAAGGTGGGACACACAGCAGTGATCAAAACAGCAGCATCAGCAGCCCTCATTAGATAGGCTGAACATGGGGTAAAATATTGTTCTTTCCTGTTCACAGTGGTTATCAAAAGAAATACTTTTTGAACCAATCTTTGTTGCTGTCATTGTCCAGGTCAGTTAGAGAAGGCAAGGTAGGGTGTTATTTTTGCCACACAATTTTTTTTGCTATTGTGGTCAGTCTCATAATATTATTATGAACCTGGAGGTTTAACCAAGAGTAGTTTCACCTCCTTGACAGACTTTAAAGAGCTGTGCCCTCAAAAAAAAAAAAAAAAAAAAAAGAAAGCTAAAAAAATCACCACATGCTAAAAATTCAAAAAACTCTCCCAGATATTTGTTGTGACTACGGCTGTCAAAATTACATCGCTGTTAGTTGATCAGAGAGAGTAGCTGCAAACCCAGATGTAGCTCCTTGTTGCTTAGAAAATTGTGGACTGTAGGAGTTTGATAAATCTTTTTGCAGGTGATTTATAATCCAAAAGTCTACATTGCTGAATGAGACACCTTCAAAATAACTTCAGCCTCTGCCTGTATTTCCTTGAGAAAGCTTGACCTTATGAAGGGGCACAGAAAATATGTAGTAATTCTTAGCTGAAATGTCTCAAGTTTCAGTGCTAGAATTTCCTAGGGTTCAAGCTGAGTTAAAGGAGAAATGAATAATACTCAGATAAGGGAGCCAGAAAGGTTAGACTGGTCAATTGAAAATAGTTTTAAATCAGAGAACATAGTTTACTCCCTCCACATTTTTGTCTTGAAGAGGCGTGTCGAGTGAGCTGTCAGTTTAACATAAGGACCTACAGATAAATGCCATCAGACATCAATGCTCTGGAGGAATGATCCGCATTATTTCATGCAGCAAAACCAAACAGCAGTGACAACAACAAAACTGCCAGGAATGGGATCTCACCAGTGCTAAGGAAAGTTCTGCCAGGTCTTTGATGTGTCAGCTACAAAGGAGGAAGATTCCTCCAACCTTCACTTTGAATGATTTTATTGGTGGTGGTGGTGGTGGGGGTAACACTTTATAACTCTTGGCCTGGGAGTAAGTTGTAGTTCCACATTTGTTTCCCTACCTGATTTTTGTTCTTATCACAGGCTTGTGTTACTCACTTGGGTGGATCTGGTATATCTTCAAGTTATCATGGTTTGTCACCCAGTGAATACCATTACAATTATTAGTTGTTCAAGTCCCAGTTCTGCTTTATTTCTCATTGCACTGGGAGCTCAGTCTAGTGGGATTAGACTGAGTCAGTCATACCAAACGCATATAGCTAATTATCTGGTAGTTTCTTGTCTCCAAATATCTTTGGTTTTGCCATTGTCTAGGTCAGTAGAGAACGCAAATTAGGGTGTTACTTTTGGCACATTATTTTTTCATTGCCTTGGTCTCCAGGCCAGTGAAGGGATCATAGTCTTACCTTGCCAGGCTTTAGTGGGACTCCTTTAGGAGAAGGACATTACCATGCTCAGAAACTAATTTTTTCCCCCTTTGCTCTTCTACTGCCTTTTCTCATGGGGCTAGCTGATCACCCCATGGGTGTGGTAGGAGAAATAAGACTGATAACTATGCATACCAGGACACATATTCAGAAAAATATTCTAATATTTGGGACAGATGAATTGGAACCATGTGTATCTCCACCAAACTTAAAGCCAAAGCAGAGCTGTTTATCTGTTGGGTTTTATGTACTCCTACCAGCAAAGATTTTTCACTCTTGAAAAACTGAAGTGCTACTTCAGGGCAGTTCTTACTAATGCCCTTTCTTCTCCAGCTAAATTATCCCAATGTCACGGACATCTGAGCATGCAGATGGTGAGATCGCTTTGTTCATGCAGCTGCGTGATGGGCCTGAGAGTGTGCGAAAGTCCTGGTAGGAAATGCTAATGTAATCACAGCTACATCCCCTGGAGGGGATGCATTGCAGATGCCACAAGCTTTTAGCACACAGACAGAGATATTGTCCACAGGAAAAGTGTGAGCGTCACCTTTAAAGCAAGGTTTATCATGCTTCAGACTTGGCAGTCTAAACCAAAGGCAGCTTGATTGCCCATTTGAAATCCTTGGCACTTAGAGGTGGAAAGGACAGTCTGGGATTAAAGGAGGGATCATACATTCTGCATGAGAAATTGTGCCACGTTTACATCTATCCACCATCATCAGTTCACACTCTGAGAGCAGATCTCAGTGCTTCCCATCTTGAGCCATGACCTGACACAACACGGAGCAGCCAAAGCAGAGAGGAAAGCAACACGCAGGTGATTTTTCATAAATGTTCCTGTTTTCTTCAGTTAGTTTCTCAGAGCATTATAAATGGGATAATAAGTGGTGTCAGGACATTTGGATTTTGTGTCCCATTCCTCTTTCTATGTGAACTGTTGTATCTTGGCTGAGTTGAGCACTCTGTTATTAAGACATTTTCAATTCAGATGGATGGGGAAATGGTCCTGTCCCTGTGCAGGCTTTCAGAAAACGTTAAGAGCACTCATCTAACACAAGCATCACACCTACAAGGCTGGGATACACCCCAAAGAAGGTGGTGGTGATGGTGAGGAGTCATGGAGATCCCTGGGACATCTGTTATTCATACAACAGACTTCATATACGTGGAGTGAATCCAGAATCAGGGATATAAAGTATATGTAGCCTATGGGCCACCAGCAATGGCTCCATGCCAGTGTTTATTTTCTATCCTATGTCAGCCATTCCTGGACATTTTTGTCAAAGTTTCTGAGACTTGAATGTTTTTTTTTTTTTTTTTTCCAAGCACTAAGTTCATAGACTCTCCTCTTGGTAAAGCTGATAATCATCTGAAGCAAAGGGGCGTCTACCAGAAAACAGCCCAGCCAGTCTGGAGACCTCTGAGACCAGCTTAGCTGGACACAGCTGGGGAGTCTGGGAGAAATAGACAGCCTTAGTTTACATAGGAATTTTTAACCCCCTGAAACAAGTCTTCAGCTGGAAAATACTCTCCAAACTTGACATCTTTTGGAGATGGAAAATGTACGGCCATGACTAATTTCATGACTATCTCATTTTTCCTCTTTGCTGATTCTATTAGAATAGTTTTCAGAGAAAACCTGTGAGAAACTGAGGTCTAGTTCTTGGTAAAGTGTTGAGATCACAGGGCATGTGATTTTTTTCCCTCTTATTTTTTTCTGGTTTCAAAGCAGAGAGAGAAGCAACAGAGGGGGAGGTTAGTAATGAAGTTATTTTGCACACATGCATGCACACACTTAAGATCTCAGTGATGCAAACCAGATGTTCACTGTCTGACTCTTAGGAAGGCTCTAATTTAACTCATCTAGAGTTGCAAAAAATATGGATGCTTCTACCGAAGTGTTGCCAAAAGAGGATTTAGCTATTTCTAATGGGAACTATGCACTTTTATCAAATCTAGTTGCTACAAACTAATCTTTGGGTGGATTGAAATATTGCTCCTTAATCAGTTAAAATTTCTGAGACTCTGTTACTATTTGTAAGAAGATTTTCACAGATTTTTTTTTCATTCTGTGGCAAAAGTTCCCAATTTCTCCTTTTGTGGTTCCAGTTTTGAAATTTAACTCCATTTTAATCTGTCTAATGTTCCCAGTTCAAAAATAATTGAATTTCCACCAGTCTCATAACCCTGCTCATAACTTCAGTGACCTTTCACTTGGGAGCTGCTGGTGGATGCTTGGTTGTTCTCGTACTGTTCATCTGGGTCTATACTACCCTCTGCTTCTGTTATTTTTATTTTATTTGTTTTTTTGACATATAGCTCATATGGTATCAGTTAAGCTCTCTGGTTGTACACAACTTAAATAGCAGGATGACAACTCCAAATTACAGTTCCAGTGATAAACTCTTAAGTGAATATATGTTACAGTTCATTTCAGGATCCCACATATGCTCTCATAACCCTCCGATAACCAATAACAAAATCTTGCAAGTCAAAGTGAACCAAAATACAAGTTTTAATATAAGAACATGTTTATAACTCTGGTTTAAGATTAGTTTTCTGCTCTCTGGCTACCAATTGGCATCATGCTGCTCTTCAGCAATAGACCACTGTCTGTTTAACATTTTGCTGCTTCTGAGACATTTTAGCTGATATTCGTCTCCTCTAATTATGATGTACATGTAGTGGAGACATCCCAAGGAGTTCTGGTTGCCCAGGTTCATTTTATAGTCAGTGGAGAGAAAGGAACACTTTGGAGGCTCAGCTGCCTTATTTTATGTATCTTTTGAGGAAGATGTGAATTTGACCTTATCACTGTGTATTTCTCTTTAGATGGATATCATCAGCTCAGCTGATAACTCTGACATGTGCATTGGGTCAGCTGAATCTCACCCTTTCTACCTTTATGGAAAATTCAATTTACATTGAATTCAAAGGTCAAATGAATTAATTCAAGATTGATTGACATCCTCTCTGCTCTTTGAGGAGCAGACCGTGGTCTCCATCAGTCCTCCCACTCCTTGTCCACTGTCGCTGAAGGACCTATTCTGTTTTAAGCAATTACAACTGCTCTCTTGAATTACAACCACCCTAACTAAAGGCAGAGGTACTTTGTGCCACTACTGTTATGAAACAGCTCTAAAATCTGCTTGAAACTTCAAGGGAAGTTTGTCTGAAAGACCTCAGTCTGTTCCTACCTCTGAAAGAAGGCTGGAAGGAAGCTTTCCAGGTGTCTTTCATACTTCGTGTGGCATGGGGAATGTTGGATGGAGATGGCTTATGCAGAGCTTTACTTGCACCCATTTCCCAAGCTGCAGACATGGGTGTGCTCCACAGCTGTGGTATGTCTCCACATGCTTGTGTCATTCATTTATGGGAACCATGTTCCTGGATACTTAAAGGCGTGTGAGGAAGGATTAAACAGGTTGATATGTAAAGATTGGCACGGAGAGGACTGAGGAGGATCATAGGATAGGATTCAGTTGAGATGTGAACATAAAAGGAAACAAGAGATTATTTACTGAGCTTTGCCAAGAGGAAATAGTAAAATGGGATGAGGCCCAAAAGAAAACGTCAGCCTGGCTTTCGGGAAACTGGATGCATTTTTCAGATGCCCCGAGTGGGGATTAAATGAGCAGTGCATTTTCAGATAAGATCCTGAATCGTGCAAGATAGTCACAGTAAAACATGGAGGGGAGCCCTAGCACAGCAGCTGGGTGCCAAGGTCCTCTTCCTTGGCTTTTCCATCTGTTTGACAACCTTGGGAAAACTACTTTTTTCTTTGTCTCCTTCAATCGTCATCTCATTAAGCAGCAATGACTTTGGAAAGAGACTTCTGGGACTTGTTTTATTTTGCAGTGCTCACCTTGAGGGCCTTGCTTTCAGGGTGCTATTTTTATGGCACCAGTCTCCTCCAGGGCCAAGTTTGCTCAGTGTAATAGTGTTTTAGGTACCAAAGGTCTTTTGGGTAGCTTATGTAGGATTTTGAAGATGTGAGATCTTGCTCCAAAGATAGGATTTCCGCTGCTACCTAAGTTAGCAAACAGAAAATGTAAAGGGAGGACATGGCCCTGAATAGGACCAGTCCACCCAATACTGACCTAGTAGACTGCACTTGTCAGGACTCCTCAGCTTTCTTCTTGTGCTTCTTGAATTCTTTCTCACACAATGTGCTGAAGGACAAAAGGTTCTTCCTTTTCATAGAACCATAGAACCATAGAATGGCTTGGGTTGGAAGAGACCTTAAAGATCTTCTAACTCCAACCCCACTGCCATTGGGATGCCACCCACTAGATCAAGTTGGCCAAGGCCTCATCCAACCTGGCCTTGAACACATCCAAGGATGGAGCACCCACAACTTCTCTAGGCAACCTGTTCCAGTGCCTCACTATCCTAACAATGAAGAATTTCTTCCTAATATCTAATCTAAATCTATCCTCTTTTAGTTTAAGACCATTTCCCCTTGTCCTATCATTATCTACCCAAGTAAAGAGTCCCTCTCCATCCTTTTTATAAGCCCCCTTTAAGTACTGAAATGCTGTAATGAGGTCTCCCCTGAGCTTTCTCTTCTCTAGGCTCTCTCAGCCTTTCTTCATAGGAGAGGAACTCCAGCCCTCTGATCATCTTTGTAGCCCTCCTCTGGACCCTTGTCTTTTTCCAGACACTGGGGACTTCACCTGACTGCCAGGACTTTTCAGATATGATGGAGAGTGGCTCGGCAACTCCATCAGTCATTTCCCCTCAGGACACTGGGATGAATGGCATCAGGTCCCACAGACCTGTAGTTGTTAAGTTGCATCAGGAGGTCCTGAACTTGCTTTTCTCTTACACTGGGAGGGACTCTGCTCCCCAGCCCCTACCTAGAGGTTTGGTGACTCGAGAGACATGGGAAGCCTGACCACTAGTGAAGACCTAAGCAAAGAAGTTGTTAAGTACCTCAGCCTTCTCCATGTCTGTTTTTACCAGTTCTCTATCTTCATTTGTCAGAGGCGTTACACTCTCCCTAGTCTTTCTTTTGTGGCCAATGTACCTGTAGAACCCCTTCTTGTTATCCTTTGCATCCCTCACCAAGTTTAGTTCTGTCAGTGCCTTGGCTTTCCTCATCTCATCCCTGCACATATGGACAGCATTTCTGTGCTCTTCCCCAAGCACATGGCACTGTTTTCACTGTCTGTGCATTTTCTTCTTTTGCCTAAGTTTGACCAGCAGGTCCTCATTCAACCATGCTGGTTTCCTCCCTTCCCTGCTTGATTTATTACGTATGGGAATAGAGAGCTCTTGCATTCTAAGAAAAATATCCTTAAAGAATTGCTAGCTCTGATCAGATCCTCTGTCCCTAAGGAGGGTGTCCCATGGGATCTCGTCTGCTAATTCTATGAACAGCTGGAAGTTCACTTTTCTAAAGTTCAGGATCCTGACTTTGCTCGTAGCCAGGCCCATATCCCTTGAGATCACAAATTCAAGCAGGCCGTAGTCACTGCGACCCAGGCTTCCTCCAATCTTAACCTCTTTAATGAGCTCTTCTGCACTGGTGAGCACCAGGTCCAGTAACGCTTCTCCTCTGGTTGGTTTGTCTAGTGCCTGGACAAGGAAATTGTCCTCAATGAACTCCAGGAGTCTCCTGGATTGCTTACTGCCTTCCACATGGCTTTCCCAGCAAAAACCTGGGTGGTTGAAATCCCCCAGGAGAATGAGAGACTGTGCAAACGATGCTTCTTGTAGTTGGAGCAAGAAGGCCTCATCAACAGGCTCCCCTTGGTCAGGCGGCCTGTGGTAGGCCTCAACCACAAGGTGTCCTTTGTTGGTAGCACAAGATGTCCTTAAGCTATTTGTGGAAGACACAAAAGGCTGGATCCAAGTCTCTCTTCACCCTCAGGTGACTTAAAGACTTCCTCAAAGAGTGCCCTGAAGACATGCTAAAGGACTTTCCAGCACCACATCCCCTACTACTTTTTGTGGGGAAAGGCGGCACGTGATTATATTTACCAGGCCAGACCCTGAAGAGAAGATGAAGAAACATTTGCTTTAGGAGCTCCGTTGGATTTTAGGAGTGAGCTAAGTGTTGAAAGGCTGATACCAAGACTTAGACTGTCATTTCATACCACCAAAAGACTACTGTAAGCTGCTATGGAGTGCTGCTACTGGGAACACAGACAAATTAAATTTTAGGGATCTCTGTTCTTAGTGAACAACTAACTGGGGGGTTTTGGCATTACACAACTAGACACTTTACTCTTTTGGTGGAATTTAGCGTTTAAACATTGAAAGTTTCTTTTTCCTTTTTCTTTGAGGCCTAACAGGGTAATGACCTTACAGCATGTTAAAAGAAATTTCCCAATGAATTGGGAAATTTCATAAAGAAATTAAAACTGAAACAAGAGCATGGATGTGATAATAGCAATAAATACAACAGTGCTTTCTTCCTCTCACAGCAATGCTGCTCTGCTGGGAACTTTGCCTTCACAATGCCCACTGAGACGTTTGCTGGCAGGGACCAAGCAGGTGAAATATTTCCGAGCTGATGAGCTCCAAGAGATAAAGACAGAAGCTCATCTGGCAAAGAGATGAGTCCTTTTTCCTTCCAGAGGAGCTTTCAGAACAGCATTATTGGGTAACCACAATTCACATAAAATATTTGCTCTTTGGGAAATTAAGCTGAGAAAGTCTCAAGTTTGGCAGAATATCCCAATAATCCCCAGAGAATATGGAACACGAAGGGGAAATACCGTTGGCTCTGCAGTTCAAAGCACATATAAAAACTCCCCGAACTATGATTTGCTTTCAAATGGTATTTGTAGGCTTCAATGCAACCTTCTTGCGTGCAGTCTCCCTGCTCTGAATTTCTCTCCCACAGGTGTTATTCCTAATTTTTTGCAAGCCTTAAATGGCAGATGATAGGACAAAATTTGATGTTTCCTTTGATTTGTGCGTGCCTGTGGGTATAACCTGCTGGCAGAGCTGCAATAATATTGCAATATAATATTGGCAATAAAATAAATAAATATAATATAAATACAATATAAAATTGCCTTTAATATTACAATATAATAACATTGTATAGAGACATGGTCAAATTGGACCTTGCTATACTAGGTGCTGCAGAAAAATGTAAGCAGTGACTGTCTTTCACTCACAAAGATTACAACAGTTGCAACAGACCAATGAGACAAATAAATAAGTACATTGTAGATTGAGAGGAGATACAATGATCAGCAAATCATAGAATCATAGAATCATAGAATATCCGGAGTTGGAAGGGACCCATAAGGATCACCAAGTCCAACTCCTAGCACCACACAGGTCTGCCCAAAAGTTTAGACCATGTGACTAAGTGCACAGTCCAGTCTCTTCTTAAATTCAGACAGGCTTGGTGCAGTGACTACTTCACTGGGGAGCCTGTTCCAGTGTGCAACCACCCTCTCGGTGAAGAACCTCTTCCTGATGTCTAGCCTAAACTTCCCCTTCCTCAGCTTAACACTGTTCCTGTGGGTCCTGTCAGTGGTGATAACGGAGAATAGGTCACCTGCCTGTCCACTCCCCCTCGCGAGGAAGTTGTAGACTGCGATGAGGTCCCCCCCTCAGCCTCCTCTTCTCCAGGCTGAACAGGCCAAGTGACCTCAGCTGCTCCTCATATGTCTTCCCCTCTAGGCCCTTAACCATCTTCGTCACCCTCCTCTGGACACTCTCCAACAGTTTAACGTCCTTTTTGTACTGTGGTGCCCAGAACTGCACGCAGTACTCGAGGTGAGTATATATATATATATGAGTATATATATATATATATGAGTATATGAGTATATATGAGTATAAATATAGTAGGGTATGTCATGTCATCTACTGAAAGGCCATTCAAGGCTAAATGCAGTTCTTGGTGGCCTGTAAGACAGCTGTCCCTTACACCAAACAGGAAACCTGAGCTTGGGTCATGATGGCAAGCTGTAGGGTGAGTTACTACCAATTAAAATTAAATTATTCTCAGTAATTTTAAACTCCAGACAAAATGGCTTTGTTTGCCTCCAAACTTATCCTGAATTTCGGCAGAATTTGCCAGATAGTTTCAGCAGGAAGCGTTGAGGCAGGGGATGAAGGCAACAACAAGAAGGCAGTCCCACAACAGCCCTGCCAAGGACAGACGTAAGTTGGTCAGGATGTGAGAATGAAGATGCAGTCTCTGTTCTGTCCGAGGGTCTCAGTTCCCTACAGGCTCCTCTGACACCATGTTTTTTCTTGGTGCTGTCCCTGGATGCTCCAGCTTTTCAAGGGGATGTCCTCCCCTTGCTCTGTGAATTTCATTGCAGCAGATTTATTTTTTTTTTTTAATACTTTCATGGCACTTAGAATTTGATGTGCAGTATATTCACCTCCAGATGAAATACATGACATAAAGTACAAAGGAAATGCTTGAAGGTAATAAAAACAACACAAAACCCTCCCAATTCTTCTATCCTGAGGACTTTAAAATACATTGCTTGACTCACATTGAACTCACAAATAACTAGGGCAGATAAATGTGCAGTGCAAACATCTCATGCTGGGAATCATATTCATAAAGCAGGGAAGGGGAACTGAATCCCTTCTGATCTTCGCTACTGGTCCTGTAGGAAGGTCACCACAAACTCAGGGGTGAGATGGAGCAATATGTTCTTGCTTCTGAAATTCTTGAGTTCTCTAGGGTTTCAAACAGGATAAACATTTTGACCCAGAGCATGAGCTAGCAGCATGTTTTTCCCCAGAAGGAACAAAACATAAGTTATAATCTTTGATCTGAACATTCTTTATTAAACTTTTTTTTTTTAATCAGTGATAGCACTAATTAAACTACCTACTATTAATAGCATGCAGAAAAAAAAAGAAAAAAGAAAAAAAAGGAAAAAAACAAATGTATTGTAACAAATTCCATCAAGGCCATGTTTATGACAAAATTGAATGTATTTCTTTGCAAATACTCTTGCATGCAAATGCAAGTTCATCCAAAGGAGCCTGTCCCCTGCCCAATACAGGCAATCAGGCCAAAAAATCAAACTGGTCTAATAATCTGTGAATCAAGCTCAATATTACTAGTGTGACTGACAAAGAAGTCTGTCTCCCAGTGAGCCATATCTGGGGAGCAAGAATCACCAGAGCATAGACGTTTGTCCTTTTTCCTGCACCCTCATTTGATTGTCTTGGATGAGCAGACAGAGACTTGCTCTTCCAGGCAAAGTCGTGTTGGCTCAGCTGCTTGAGACTGTTGCTTACCATAGCTAATAAAATGCTTACAAATGTAGGCCAGTGATTCAAAGGTGAAATTCTGTAGAAACATCAATTTCTGGCGTTGCTGGTAAAGTCCATGGTCTCACAGAAGGTGTTTTCGAAGTAAAACTTCCGCAGGAACACACCATCCTACAAGGAGCAGAGGGGAAAAAGCTGTGATAGCAAAGACAAGTAAGTGTGAGGAAGAGCACTACACAACGGGCTTCCTCTTGGCATTAGGCACGGTGTCTGGGATTTCAAGGAACCGAAAGGGCAAATGAGTCAGACAGGCCTGGGCTGTAGGGGTCAATGGTTCTCAACGCCCTAGCAAGCCCATGGAGGAGCTACTGGAGAGTGCTGCTGAGCTCGTTTGGGTTGAACTGGGATAAACGAGAATAAAATTTGACCTGCATGGTTCTGATATGTCTCCCCTTGTAATGAGGCAAATTTGGAATTAAAGCCAAGAATAGTTAAATATTCTGGATCGAGTTCTACAACCATCTGGTTTCCAAATGTGAAAGCACTGCCGCTACCTTGGCTCATAGAAGCGATTCACATCCTAGACCCTCAGGGCCACCACTCAAGCTCCCTGTAATTCTTTCTCAGCTGGGAACTGTTGTTAAGTTTTTATCAGAATTCTGCTATCTGCCTGGGTCATTGGTATGTATACATATATACCACATCCTTGGTTAATTAATTTATAACCACTGAGGAATGCAAAGAGCAGCAGGTCACTATCTGCACTTGAAGCTGATTTCTTTAATAAGCTTTGTCCTTTTTCTTGAAAGCAATGACATTGTTCTCAATTTGAGATTTCCCTGCGTGTTTGTTTCAGGCAGGCTGGTAATCTGGGTTCTGTTCAGCTTCCCTGCTGGGTCAGACCCCAGACTCAGAGTATGAAAGAGTTTGTTTTGGGACATTCCCATGTGGTTGCCTACTTGATGGGGCTGACATTATCTGTCTCTTCATTAACCAAGCCAGTGGGTTGGTTTTGAGGTCAGAGCAACATATGTGTAAGAGCTTTGTGGTGAGCCTCCTCATATCAAAATCTCTGGTGGTTTGGGATCAAACAAAATGGTATTGCTTGTAATAATTTGGAGAAAGACCTAAGGACAACATTTGCTGGAAACGAGCTTGCGAGGAGTTTGAGGCTCCTGTATTTGATTTACTCCTTACTTTTGCTTCCTTCTAATCAATGCTGTAAGTGTTAATGGCTTGCTTTGTGCCAGCTGAACTTGATAAACACATTAAATAAGGCTGCAGGATGATAAAACCATGTGTCTGGAATAGCTGAGTCAGATCCCGTAGCAGAAGGAGAGGTCCTGCTTTGCTTTGGGTGGAGCTAGCAGCTGCTGGTGTGGCTGTTGGGGCAGAGGCAAGACCTTGGTAGTCACCTAAATGTTTCAGGGACCTGGAGAAGGATTGGCTTCTGCTGTGGCGTGGTCAAACCCCCCTCCCCGTAGGAGGGGGTTACATATCCAAAAGACTGCCTCCTCCTACCACTGATGGGGTGCCAAAGTTGTGTCCCCACATGGGACAGGGTGGACTAAGTTATCAGTGGGGTTGGGGGACCCTTGGTGTGATGGCTTTACTCACGTACCTGCAGAAGCAAGCTTGTGGTGGTGCTCCCACACTGTCTGAGCTGGTGCCCCTGGGAACATGCTCTTGGTGGCTATCCTCTTCCACATTCCAGAAGATGAGTCTGGTTTAAGCAACTTTTTTCTCATGCTTAGATTTAGATCAGCCATAAACTCCTTCTCATCCATGGAGGGATCCAGAATCAGCAGGGAATGAAGGGGCAGCACTGAATCATCTCCAACACCTCTGCACGGCCAGCAGAAGAGCCTCCCTCGTTGCCTTTTCCAAGGGTAACCAAACCAACAGGGCTAGCACAAGACCATCCCTTGTGCAAAGAGTGGACTATGAACCATTGTGTTTTTTTTTTTTGCACAGAGAAGGAAATACATTGTGTTTCAAGTGGCCTTCCAAGACTGAAATAAAGTAGTTGATGCAAGAATGATGTGAAAACATACTGACACTAAACAGCACTGATATTCCACATAACGTGAAGTTAAACTATGAACCTCTGTCTGCGTTTGAAGAATAACATCAGTTTCCAGAGATAAATACTCAGAAATAAACAAACTTAACAGAAACAAGCCTTTCCATATTCTGCTACTTCTGTTTTCTTTCCAAGCTCATTTTCTTGCCGAATACCTGATTTTGGGGAGAGATGTTCTTGACCACATGCAGTCTGACAATCCCATCTAAGCCTTGGTGTCACCAAAAATCATAACCACTCACCCTGCTCCAGCAGGACCACCCCAAGCAGGGGGCCCAGCCCCACGTCCAGGTGGCTGCTGGAGATCCCCAAGGAGGAGCCCCCAGCCCCTCTCTGGGCAGCCTGTGCCAGGGCTCCGGCACCCGCTGACATTCAACAATGACTGTATCTAGAAAGGGGCAACAATTATTGGTGTATACACTTAAAAACAAATGAACAAACTTGGAAAGTTTCAGATAAAACAACCAAGAACAAATGAGGTGTTAAAGAACTTGCCTTGTAGCAAATGTCACTGGGTACTCAGACTGTGTAGCTGTCAAAGCTAGAAGGGGAAAAAAGTGATTTCATCAGATTTTTACAGTACTTATCACAGAAATTAATTTTGGAGGATTTTCATTCTTAGAGAAAATGTAGAATGATCCCTAAAGGCTAGAGGTTGTAGTTTAATAAATTCATATTTAAACAAAGGCATGAGACAAGACATTGGAATAGCTTGGAGCAGGGAATGTGGCTGAGTTTCCATTGATAGCAATTCTCTAAATCACCAAAGTACATTTCTTTTCCATTTCAAGCATGAATTAATTTCCAGAAGCCTAACGGCCTCTTACGCAAGAAGTCAGACAAGACGATCACCACGGTCTCCTCTGGTCTTACAGTCTATGACTAATGTATCATGTGTTTGTTCTCTCATTGTCTCTGGGGGCAAAGGGGATGCAGTGGAGTGTTTTGTTTTGGAAGGATTATTGTTGTTTTTTTATTGCCTTTTTTAATTATTATTTTTTTTTTAGTATACATGTTCCTCTGAACTTATTTTAGAGAAGGGAGGTCAGAAATGTGTGTTGCATTTGGACCAGGACGTTGCAATATTTGTGGGGGTTCTTTGTTCCTGTGGGAGCTTGTCCCATTCTGGTCCCTGAGAACACTCTGTATTTTGTCGCTCTTCTGGTAGAAAGTGTCACGGTGCCAGAAGGAGTTGTTCCCAGTCCTGGAGCTGTGGATGATCTTTTGCCAGAGCTACTAAACTCTTAAGGAGCAAGGTTATGACACTGAGCTGCAGAAAACTACTGTGCACAGGAGAGACAGTGCGTGCTTCTGTGTCTGATGTGACTTGCTCTGGTGCTTTGGGCCCCATGGAAAGGTAAAACACTGATGGTTTGAAAGACCTGCATGGCTCTTCTGCTCTTCCACAGCCTTTCTTTTGTAGAAAATGGGCGATATTTGACCTAGGAATGCTATCTGAGGAGATAATGCCGGCCCTATGAACTGTGTCAAAGGTTCAAGGATGAGCGTCCAGGGCTTCTGAGTCACTTCTGAAATATGAAGATAGCTCATAATATCACTTGAAATCAGCCAAAGATAACTATTGCACTCTCTGATATCCAAAATGTGACTAATCAAAATTATTTTTTTAGGGGAAAAATATTTTTTCTGGGACAACAGCTTTTATTCTGACTTTAAAATGACATCTCTTGACAGTGCTTAACAGAGTGCACAATACCAGCCTGGCTGTCGGTTTCTTCTGCGACATGGTCAATCTGTGCTCAAATCAGGAAACAGTAAAAAGAAGGGGGAGCATAATATTGCAAATATACAGCAGACCTATGCTATAGTTTTGAGCAAAGCATTATCTTCGCTCCATTTGCAGCACAACAGACCACTGAACTAAGGAGAGAGTTGTTCATTATTTTACATGCTAAGAGAAGAGACACCACATGCACAAAAGGAGTCTGGTGCCTCAGTCATCTGAAAACATTAAGATCTTAGGTGTCTAGGCTCCTTTTCAGGTTTGACCACAACTAACTGGTCCAAAGCCAGAGGAAGGAATATAACACCTGTTCATTCATCCCAGCCTGTACACATCAACTGCTGGACTATTTTTCTTAATAGGACCTCAAGCTTTCTGTTATGGAGGCTTTGTAATTTATTTGAACCAGAGCAGAAAAGCTAACAAGCCTGAATTTGGAGTAAGTTCTGATTCTTATTTTAGACTTGAGTTTCTTCTTTTGATGTCCAACAGTAAAAATAGATAGGCAGTGAGCATCATTGGCATCATTTGCAATTCAAGGCATAGGGTTTAAATTTCAGCTTCCTGCTGAACAACCTAACCCTCAAGGCTTTGATGGTTCCTGTGGCCACAAACAGGCAGAAGTTACTCACCAAGCTGAGCAGTGGTTCATTATGTCTGTGGCATAGCAAAATCATCATTTTCCTCCAGGTGTTATTCATGCATACAGTAAAAGGCTTTCTCTAAACATCTTGCTCTCATTACTGGTAGGGTATATAGAGGCTGAGAGCATAGACAGGGTGAAATGAATTATTCAGTATGAGGAGAAGGAATCAAGATTAGAACCAAGGTCTTTTGAGCTTTATCACTGCAAAACTTCACAAGAAAGAGGAAATCTCATTTCCTTCGATTGAATGGCAAAATACCAGCCTCTTCCCAGAGCTTATACACTTTGATGAACTCATTCTTTACAAGTACTTTTAACCCCCCTTACCAGAACCATTCAGTTCTTGAAGAATAGGTTTTGCTAAGAATGACCAAGGAAAAAGTACAAGCTCCCACTTGGATTTGGCAATTTGTTAAGACACTGGTTTGGGGCTGCAGGATTTCCAATATGTCCCAGTCCCGCTGAAACCAACTGCAGTTAGGGGTGCTCAGCTCTATTTGATAACATTTTAAGAGTGCTCAACCATTCATGATTTTGCATCTTTTAGGAAGCAGGTTGGATTAGAGAACTGATTCTAGCAAGTTTAAGAAGGAGCATAGACCAACAGATAAGGTCCAAGCCTTGAGCGTCACATCCTTCCAAGCACCAAGTGATGAGGGGAAATGGCCTCAAATTGCACCAGGGAAGGTTTAGGGTGGATTTTAGGAGAAATTTCTTTCCTGAAAGTGTTGTGCAGCATTGGAACAGGCTGCCCAGGGAAGTGGTTGAGTCACCATCCCTGGAGGTCTTCAAGAAACATGTAGGTGTAGAACTTGGCAGCATGGTTTAGTCGTGAACTTAAGGACTAGGTTAAAGCTTGGACTAGATGATCTTAGAGGTGTTTTCCAACCTGAATGATTCTATGATTCTAAGATGGTTATTTCCTATGGGAAACAGAGAGAGAGTTCATCTCAGGGACATAGAGAGTGTGATGGTTTTCAGGGAAGGGAGAGAGCTGTGGCTCATTTGAAATAAACCTCTGGTGCAGTTCAGAACAAGGAAGTCAGACCCATTAAAAGCATTCTGGAGCCATATTTCTTCCTAAATCTCCTGTCCTTTGCAATGCACTTTTACAGAAATGTTATTAAATTTATCCTGACGTGGACTGGTGTGCGGTTCTTGATGGTGCCAAGAACTGTGAGTGTTTTTGTTTCCTTTCTCCCAGCACTCTCCTGTACTTCTGACGAATGAGCTATTGCAATTCACGTGACTCACGTTTATTCAGCATGCTGTCAGACCTGGAGAGCTGTCAGATTTGTTTATTGGTTTTATGTCCTTCCAGGCCTTTTATAGGAAATCACAGAAAGCCGCTATTTCACCATGTACACCTCTCATATTAACAAACCGCTGAGTAATACAGCCCTCCTTCCTCTGCGTGACAGCCTATCTTATAAAAATCCACATGGCTTACTCTAATTTTTGAAGCTAGCTGGCTTCATCTGAAAAGATGAAGGAGACCCAGACGAGCTGACACATTTTTGTAACGTGGCCTGCACACGGATTTGATCTTTTTCCTGCAATTTCTCAATTTTGGGAATGCAGAGAAGAAACAACAAAAAACTTGATTTATAAAGAAAAAGTTCTTAAAACGTCTCTTTTAGATTTTCCTGCTGGTAAAGAACCAGTGTGTTTGGGGTAAATGCTTCTGAGCAACGTCAGAATTTACTTTGGCTGTGCAAATCTTTGAGTATTGCTCCTTCTTGAAAGAGAGATAAAGCAAAGATTTATTTTTTTAAGGGGTGCTGCAGACCCTTTCACTTGCACAATACCCCTCCTCGCAAGGCTCGTGCAGCTCCCCAGGCTCGAAAGGTATCGTGTTACCCTAACCCTAACCCTGCCTGACCCCTCTCGCAGGAGCTGACCTTTACGGAGGCTGCTTTGAAGAGTGGCTCAGAGGTTTGGCAGCACATCTCCGCTGACCTTTACCAAAATGCTGCTTGCTGCTGTCACTGTGCATGTGCCTGCTCTCAGTCTTACCCGGGCAGCGAAATGCCTGGGCTTAAACTTCTCCTCCACCACCCGTGTCCAACCTGAGCAGAGCTCTTGCGTTTGAGAGCATTAAGGACGTGAGCAAGCCAAGTGCCAGAGCTGAGCTGACAAGCCGTAACTTCTTAACCACCCACTTGTTTGTTTGCCTAAGAGCTTTCTTTTACTTTTTGACCCCCCACACTGATAGTGTTTATACACATTTTTAACTGTATGTACACAAGTCTGATATCAATTAACTCACTCTGATAAACGAAGCTTAGGATGTATGTAAATGTTTGCAGGAAGGAAGCTTTGATCCTGTTTATATCTTTCATATCTTTAAGGAAAAAAAAATATTCATAGTCTGTAAATCCAGCCTCTATGTAAAACTCATCTTGTCACATCATTTTACTATTGGCCAACTATACTATTGTTCCTGTGGGACAAGACCTCTGCTGGAGGACACCATGTGAGGGCTTGATCCAGCCAGTCCTGAGTAAAGTTCCAGCCACAACCTATAAATCTGGATCAAAAACGTCCAGGGTAGGGGAGAAGAGTCCAGAGTTCAGTCACTGGGGGAAACTTTTGCCACATTCAAATAATAAAACCAAAACCAAAAAAACTTGCCTTTATTGATGCCAGAATTTCACCACTGGCATTTGGCTTTGAGCTTTTTAGAAAAAATATGTCTACATGCCAATTTCTCTTCTAGAGTAAAGTGAACATGGCATTAAACTTAGAAATATGGTTGAATAGGGGATAGATTTCTGCTGATCTATGTTGAAGTGAAGAGTGCTGTTCCCAGAAATGGCTGAGATTTGTAACCCAAGTACCATCCACCTGAAACTGGGAGAGCAGTCATCTGGTTTCTGGAGACTGATGTGTCCTATCTCTGTTCTGGCTGGAGAGGCCCATTTAGCATAACATTGTGGAGGAGAGAAAGAGAAGAGTCTGTCTCTATTAATCCCTGATTTGACATTTTGATGAATGGGTAGTCAGATGTTTCACTCCTTGCCATACACACAAGAAGAAATCTTTGCCTTCCTCAGAGACTAATCCTGTGAACTGCTTTGAATATTATGCACTGTATTCAATTATCCTTTCGACTTCAATGTAACAGAATGGCAGAAGGTGATCTTCAGGTATTTTCTTTTAATTCATGCTACCTTGAAATGCAAATACCTTTGCTTTCATCCCACTACAAGATTAACTCCTGCTTGTTCGAAGCCAGACTGTTGCTATTCTCACCGTTATAAATCTTCATTTTGATGGAGGGCATAAGTGGAATTTGGCTCCTGATGCCGTTTGAAGGAGCCCACCATGATTTATAGTCAAGTAAGATTGTGGAGAATGTGCAGTTTCTAGTTCTGCGTTATCGCCCTGTCTTCCAACCTTCCATCCACTCAGTGTTCATCATCTTCTTGCTGAAGCATCTGGTCTTTAGGCAACCAGAAAGTGTACTGAATTATAAACTGTGAGGATGCTCTTCAACCTTGCACATTATCACTCAAGAGCAGATATCAGAGACGCTTTACTTCTAATAAACATCACATGCATTGCAATGGCTTTGGAGATCTTTCTACTTTGCCAGTAAGTGGGGGATATTCTGCTGCACCATTGAGACTGTACCTTTTGCTAATTATTGAGACTGAATTGCACAAGATGTGGTTTCTATTTGAAGTGTATTAGTGGGATTTGCCAGATTAAATGTGACTACGCGATGTAGAGCTCTGAGCTCCCCTTATAGCCAACAGAGAGAAATGGACACTTTAAAGACTGGTTGTAGACAAAGGGAAGAAATTGTTTTTTGAAGAGCCTAATTCAGCAACTGCTATTAATTACACACAGTCTTATAGAGATACAGGTTGGGAAGGTCCTGAAGAGGCTCCCTGTGTCCCCATCCAGTCTACTAGGCTGGATCGAGCATTTCTGGGTCTTCCTCAGCAAATGTTTATCTGTCTATCTTCCATTCAAGCTGCATTATAGACTTAGCTGTCAAGTGCAAACCAATTTATTTGAGACTTCTATATTTCTATCTTTATTTCTTAAAGAAAGGCAATGAGCAGGACAAAACTTAATACCATTATGTAAATGAGTTGCATCCTATTAATTGATTACTTTCACTACCTCAAAAAATCAGGAGAAAAAATAGCTTCTACCAAAATGAAGCTTTAATAGGCCTTTAGTAAGGGCTTTTTTAAAAAATGTGAGCCTGCAAAGGTTACTTGGAAGAGACTAGATATAGATAAAAATATCTGCCACTGACAATCTGACCTCATTAAATATAAAATTTGATTCAGAAGTGACATGAAAATTACTAAAAAGTGGAAACCATATGGGAAGAGGGAAATGTCCAGAAGACCATGTCTTCTCTCCCACCTGCTGTTATTATCCGTCTATCAGGTCCTGATGGATAAAGTACATCTTGAAGATTCAGCACTCCACTTTGACGGCAATAAGAGGAGTGTTTCTGTCATTTGCAGTTGACACCAGAGTATTTTCTAGATGCTGGAAGATTAAAAGTGCTTCTACTGTCATATCACCACTTTTAATGGGCATTTAAGGGGGCTACTTGGGTGGGCTGAATTGTCTGTGTTCAAAATGTATTTCTGAGTTCTGGTAAGAAGTGAAGTTGCAGGAAACAAAACAAAAGACAAGACAAAACAAAAACAGGACGAAACAAACAAACAAAACCACAAACAAACAAGCAGAAAAAAATAAACAACTTTCTACAACAGTCAGATAGTCAGATACTTCCTATAATTTCTTTTTTTTTTTTCTCAGTCCCAGTGCTGTAAATGACCTGTTCTGATCCCTTCAGAGCTCCCAGGTCAAACAACACCCCGTTTTTCACATGATTTTTCAATGACAGAGGTACACAGAAACGTGACATCCAGTCTAAAACCTCTAGGTTATATCACTAACTTGGCAAAGCGCATATGGAAGTAGGGAAGTAAATATTATGGAAGGGAACAAGAGGACAACCGTTACGTAAATAATGTAATTACTTAAGTGTCAAAGACAGGATTTCAGATGACTGTTTGTTAATCATTACATTATTATGCAATTTCTATATATCATTAACAGTCTCCCTTTGCAATCTGCATATTTTTCTAATATATGACTCCTTTGATGCTAGTCCATTTTATTACGCTTGGCAGTGTTTCTGATTACCAGTGTCAGTGCATCATTACTCTTGCTGTTATTGCACTCATTAACGACCTATGTCATTTTTTCCTTTCTCATGTCTTTCCCAGGTCAACGCATCATGAAACAGGCAACAGTTTACAGTAATGGGAAGTATAATTTTGGGAATCTAACTAATTTTCCCAATAACATTTTCTGATACTTTCCCATTTTCTGTCGAAGTCCCAACACATGTTTGTAATCTCTCTTGATGTCAGAACACCATCTATGTGTTCTGGAAATTCTGAGACCTAAACTGCACATTTTCCGATAGTGATGATGCAATGGTTTATACTGGATCCTTTTAAGACTCAGTGCTTTTGATGTGTTCGGCCAGATGTACTTAAGCTTTATCTGGACTTACGTGGGCCCCAGATCTCTTTCAGTTCTCAAGTCATGCTATAGAAGTAAATGAAATATTTCAAATGTCAAATGGCACATCTTGAGACTGGAATCCCAGGTATAGAACGTAATAAATCTGAAATAATTTAGCAAAGTATCACAGACATATCTGCTAAGGGTGAAAAGCAGGGACAGACATTTCTAAACACAGACAACAGACCAAATACGGGAAAGAGATTATAAGGAACAAAGACTAGGGTTTATAACATTGTTTATAAGAAAACAAACATTAAATATGATATATATATACATACATATATATATATATGTGGATAACTCCTTTAAGAGAGAAACACAAACCAAGTTTGGAAGTGTTCAGTCTTTGAAATGCAGATCAAAGTTGTTTGTACAATGGAGGCATCAGTCAGCTCTGCTCTGTTTCTGCTTCTTGAAGGCATCTGCTTTGTATTTCACTGGGACTACTGCAAATTGCTTTCAGCTATAAATTCACAGTGACTTTTTTTCAGAAGATGAAACACGTAAGTGGCAGCTCACTAGCAAATGAACAGTTCCCAGGCCCAGCTAAGGCTGTGTGCATTGCTCTGAATGGTAACTACCTTTGTGCAGAGCTGGTGGAGCTATGGTTTTTGAAGACTAAACCCATCATACATATTTCTGGTTCAGTCACCAAACAAGAACCTAAACAGACAGGTCAGATCTACTTGAAATGAAAATTTCAAGCCATTTTCTGCTGGGGAGGTTGGGCTGAACAATGCAATGTGAAGTATTTGGATCAAAAAAGAATGGGAATCAAGGCTAGGTTTATGTGCCACTCGTGAAATTCAAGAGTAAGAACAGCCCAATACTCCCCCTACAGAAACAGATCATCGCGGGAATAAAGATCAAATAGTCAAATGCCTTCAGGTGTCTTCTAATAGAGGAGCCCCCCTCCAAAGTTGTGACCTTGGTGATAAGTGTAATTCAGTGTGATGAGACAGACAGAGGACCCGGGTAGCATCATTTCTTCCCCATTGGATAAGAGACCCATGTGCTGTTCATGGTGAATTTCTTCAAGTTATTCCAAATATCATGAAACTGGTTAGTTTTGCTTTAATTAAGAAAATATTAATTGGGACAGGAAACCTGTCTCATCTTCACTGAATGTTTTCCAGAGTGCCTGCTAACACAGCAGTCAAGGCTCACTTTTGGGAGGTGGAAGATGGGCAATGGGATGTTATATTTTCCTGCTTGTGCCCTCCCTGTGCATGGGAAGTCTGGAACAGTCTGCCCCAGAAATGAGGACCAGGTCCAAAAATTACTTCATGTTAGCCTAATTTTTTTTTTTTTTTTTTGAAAAAGAAAAGATCTCCTCAACACTGTTAGAGACACGTGTCTGTGCAGCAAGGGCCTCCTGAGTTGGCAAGGGTGTTTGAGACCAAAGTTCACTATATGGGATAATGCACAGAACCCCTTCCCTTTGCTTTGCTGAACGGGGTAAGAGGGAGCCACAAATGTGATCCTGGGATCATATTGACAAGGTGGGTTGAGCTAAGTCAACAAGACCTGGTGACTGAGGCTGTTTCTCCTCATTTCCTTGATAACCTCTCACCAATTTGTATTTTACTCACCTGCAAGATCCTCAGCAAAGGCCATATGTAACTCAGATCTATATGACTTCTTGTTCAAAAACCTTCTATATAGCAGTTATGGGTGTCTCACTGAAAATTACCTTTTGCAGTTGGAGTTCATTCTGATAATCCTTTGAAACTGGAATATTTTTTTTATGTCTCAGGTAGAATGGGCTGAAAAATCCTATCTGTCCTGCCTGGACTCCATAACAGTTTGTCAGATATTTTTGTGCATAACAGATCTTAAATAAACACTGTGTATATGCAAGCACTTTTTAAATTTTTTCTGCACACAGTGTCCTATTGTCTGGTTTTAATTTATAGTTCCCCTTGTGCTCCTTTAGCTTCCTTAACGGGTTCTCAGATTTCCCGTCTGACTTGGCAGTGGTGCCCTGTCTGGAATTTCACCACCCTCTGTTTGGATACGTGACCGAAACCCCCAGTGGCCCTTTTCTGGTTGTGCCATCAATTAACCTTATTGCAGGGAGCAACCTCTCCAACATGCACAACTTTTCATCCTCGGGATGGTGGGTAGCTGTTATTTATATGTATTGGTTAGTCTTTGGGGTATATATTTCTCTGATGTTAATTCTAAATTGTTGTTTATTTCTACCGGGCTGGTTAAAGCTGCCAGTTTTCAGAAATCAGAGCTCTACAAACAGTACTAGCACTGCAAACAATGCAGGGATACGAGCAAGTGACTGTGAGTCACAACTTCTATATTCAATTTCCACCTACACTTGTACACTCAATTAACTCCTCCAAGGCTCAGCTTCAATATTTTACAGGAGTCCAGTAATTACAGAGGACTGCAGAGTTTTGGGCAACCTTTGGTGAAAGAGGCTTGGATATTCAAACAGTGGTAATTAATTTGAACACTGTAAATCAGCAAATAACAATGATTAATTGACTGTGATTGCCGTTTCTGACTAGTGATGACAGCTACTTGTACTCCTCCAGACCTCTGCCCTCCTGTAAATACAGTTCATGTGAGCTCTTATTGAAAACAGAATTTATGCAATAATTGAACAACACAGATCCCACTAGCTCTGCATCAAGCAAGAGCCACCTGAAAAAGAGGTGAGGACACAGCCAAAGGAAAGCTGTTTATTTTCCTTTGCAATCACCATTGATAAGTGGGTAGAGAAAAAAACAATGACAACAGCAAAAAGAATGGAAACCACTGTCCTGTACCCCACGTCCACGTGCACCTCAGACTGATCAGATTGCCCCTGTGCTACCTCAAAAATGGAGGCTGAGGCCTCAAAGCGCCCCAGGAAAAGGGTGTCTGCTACTTTGCATGACCTCTGCCCACATCCTGGCTGATTTTCTCATGCCCCTTTGGCTGTTTTCCAAGCCTCCCCAATGGGGACGATCCTCCCACAGTGAGAAAAATGCAATATTTGGCTCATTGCATTGACTGTCGTTTAAGCAGCCGATAATCAGGGAACTGCTTATCTGTTAGCAGCCCCAGTTGGGAGCGGGCAGCCAAAGAGCCTTCATGAGTAACGTTGCTGAATCAGACAAAACCCCTCCCCTGGGCTGCTCTACGGCCTCTCGACGCCCTACCAACCCATCTCCCCTCTCCAGGAAATGGTGAGCAAAGGGCTGTGGGCTGCTTCCACAGTACTTGAGCCTCAGCCCTGTCCTGTGTGCCTCCTGGCTTTGCTGGAGGCCAAATACTGCAGAGAGGCAATGAAAAGCCTGGCGAGGCCCAGATCTCTCATCTTCACTGGGAGGGAACAGGCCGCACCCAGTGCAGTCCTGCTCAATTGGGACACCCACTGGTTTATAGGGATTGACTGCAAAACTAGATCCTAGTTGCTTGTTCCTTTGTCCTCCAAACATATTTCCTCTCCTTAGCATTGTTATCCCGCCAAAGCCATGGCTTCCTCCAGGAACCTGTGAGATGTGAAAATAAGGAAACGGGGCTGCTAGTGTTGACTAACCACAGAGTTTATGTAGCTAAGACTCAACCATCACATCCCAGCTGTCCATCGGACCAACTATTTTGGGTTTGTGGTGTTAGCTACGATGCTTGGATCACTCCCCAGACTAGATGCGGTGAGCCATGCTGCACTGCCCTTTCTGTAATGTGTTTTTTATTTTTTTTCTTGTTGGATGAAAGCAACACAAAGCATCAGAGCGAGCTGTCTGCCCACTGAGTCATTGCTGCCAGCCCAGTTGGGTCGGCTTGTTCCCGTGTCATTAGGCGTTCCCTTAATTTAAAAGCGGGGAGCGCTTAGGGACAGCTACGTCACCTCCTGGCTCTCAAGCCCTTGACTTCACTTTGGGCTTGTCAACCTTACGAGGCGCTGGGAGGGCATGAGCCAAATGTGCCCGCGGAAGCGCCTCGGTGGAGGCTGCGAGCTCAGACCCATGAAGCCATGAGGATCCCAGCCAAAGCTGGCTTGTGGCCGACCAGCAGAGCAAATATACATCTGTCTGCATGGAGATGCACCCGTGGAGAGGTCAAAGAGAAGGAAGATGCTGACGGGGAGGGTTTTCCAGTGCCTTTCCCCAGAAGCGTTTCCCTGGCAGAGGACGTGTCTGGAGCAGCCTTCCTCAGGGAGCTGCCTTTTAATGGAGGAATGCACTCGCAGCCTGATATAGGGCTGAGTTATAAAGACGTGATTTGTGGCACGTGTTACTGCAGGAAAGGAAAACAGTAGCACCGAGTAGCCCGGGGAAAGCATGATTTATTCCCTACTGCTGTATCCAAGTGCCTCCCGGGGAGGCAGCAAGTCTGCTGCTGGGCCCCCTGGGGCTGCTTTCACTGCTCAGCATCATTCTTCTCTCCCTCCCTCCGTTGCAATGAGGTGCTGCTCTTAAACGCTATCCCAGCACTGCTAAATCCCAGAAAGGTGGTTTCACACATCTCAGGGGTGCAGCCCCATTCTGGGAGCCACACATGGGTTCTTCTGACCTGGGGGAGGGAGGAGGGCAGGATCCCACTGGCAGAACAATACAGAGAAGCCCCATTCAGCTGGGCTTTGGCCGAGGAGCCAACAGTCTGGTTGCTAAACTGGAAACCTCAGTTTGAGCTCCAGCCCCAGGGGTTTAGTACAGGGCCTCTGCTTTGTCTATATTTTCACCCTCAGCCAATGCAAAATGTGTTTTGTTGCAAAAAAAAAGGGGTGTGAGTGACCATCACACACTGCAGAGTGAGGGCTAGGTGCAAGCAGGTATTTTCTGGGTGAGGATACTCCAATGCAGTCACCTGGCAGAGCTTGGAGTGCTCTTGGAGTGTGCTTGGAGAAATTTACGCAGGTCCTCGCCATCCATGGAGAGAGCCAGGCTTCACTTCTCCTTCTCCTGAGCCATTTTTAGTTGTTTGACTGGAAACTCTTCTGACATATTTCAGTTCACACCTAGCACGAGGCAGCCTTGACACCTGCAGGACTCTTACTGTGTCTGTAACGTGGGCAATTTTTCGACTTCTTCCACCTAGGTCTAAAGAGCAAGTAGATTTTTAAGTGCACTTTATATAAATTTGGGTGAAAAAACTTGCTTTCCAGGTGTATGAAATATCAGTTGCTGTTTTGAAGGCTTCCCCATGTGCTGTGGATAACACAATCCACATGCTGATTGATGAAACAAACAATGCTAGCTATGCTTGGCGATCCAGACCCTTACGTGGTGGAAACCAACAATTCAGGAAAATGAAAAGAAAAAGTTCTCCCATGAAAATCTGACCTTTTACTTTTTCAATAGGATTTTTTTTTGGTCTTTTTTTATGCCTATACTATGAACAGTCAAGACTAGACACCATTTCCCCTTGGTCTGCATCCTGTTTTTGAGAACAATAGCTGCATTTTTGACATAGTGCCAGCCCATAATTCATGCTTGCCTGTGTTCCTTAGAGCACAGACTTGGCTGATATTATAATATTTTGGTGCGTTGAAATGACAGTTCCAATTACAGCAGATTTTTTTTTTTTAATCAATATTATTTCTAAAAATTTAAATGCTGTAGGAATAACAAACAAGGAAGAGAGGCCTCATCTCTCGATGAAAGATGGGTTGTAAATTCCCTTGACCTAATCTCTAGTCCATTCAAATATAATACGGTTCAAAAGTTCAGCTCGGGCTCAGACTTCTTTGGGTTTATGTCCTGTTGGGGACAGACAGCTTGAAACAGATGAAACAGCTTGAAACATATGTGTTGTTGGTACCATTCCTAGAGCAAAAAATGAGCCTCCACAGCAGCAGTGCCTCTGCTGGTATTAACGAAGCTATCCCACGTAGGGGTTGCTCCAAAGCAGGAGCGTGGATATTCCAGTTGAATTGTCCCTGGAGAAATAAGCACATTTTTTTATTCACTTGAACAAGCAGGATTTGGGCACTCAAAACTGATCTGAAAACCCTTTAGAATAGCTAGAGTCATCTCAGAAGTCCTGAATAATTCACATTCCAACATCTGTGAGTCCAAACTGATGGGAAAGCATCTGCTCCTTCCCCATGAACACAGCCCCTTCCAGGAGGCAGTCTCCACCAAGTCTCCGGGGTTCAGGATTGATCCCAAAATACCCTTACAATTACCTTCTACGCCACCACCAAGACTAAAAATCCACACAGCATTTGACTTATATTTTATATTTTTTTTCCCCTCTTCCCTGCCGATTCAGAATGTTTAAAACATCCCTTTCTGTTTATGTGCTTTAATTCTCCCCCTTCCACAGCAAACCTTTTCTCATAACCTTTCTGCAAGGGTCCCATTTTTCACACCTTTCCCAGTTGCTGCTGCATCCCCTCTGAACTCTCTCACAGTGTCTGCCTGGAAAACTTTGCCAGGTTTTGTAACCTCATTCCTGGGACCAGGCAACTTGAGGAGCACATTTGGGAGATCTGCAAAGCAAGACAGGAGGGGGGATAGCAGCAGCTTCCACGGAGTTGGGTGTAATAAATTATCCCCAGGCAGGGTGGAAATGATAGTGGATGTAGCCTTAGCCTGTCCCAGTTGTCAAGTAAAACATGATGATGGTTTAAATGACTTCACAGGCAGGGAGAGGTACGGGGAGTTAAGAGGATCTGGCTGGTGAACAGATTGTAACTTGAGCTCACTCAGCTACAGCTGAGACGTCTTTAAAATCTGCACTGACTTAACCAGCAAAACGATAAATTCAGATAGTATCTTGTAGTGTCTGTGCTTCTAATCTGTGGGGGGGGTCTGAAGCAGTGCAGGGGAAAAGCGAGGGAGTTTGGGATGCTTGTATCCCAGACTTATCTGTGCCTTAGTTATGTCTTTTAGATCTTTCTTAATTGATATTTATTTATTTATTTATTTGGGAGAGGGGGAAGGGATAGGGGGAGGGAAGTTTGGGGAGATCAGCTCATTTTATTTGATCCAAATAAAGCAAGATCTTTCTTTGAGATAAGACTTTATTCCCATAACAACTCTTGCACAAGACCAAAATCCCAACAGGCAAATTGTGAAATAAGAGGTAGTAAGAAAAAAAAAAAAAAACAGCAACATTTAGGCCATGAGATGCTGACAGCATTGCCCCGTAGAGCACAGCAAGGGGTTTGTTTAACTCTGTGGCACTCAGGTGCTCTGCGAGGAGGCATCTGAGGATACCTCGTGTGGGTGAGGCCAGAGGTCTGCTGAAGACGGGTAGGAAGTGCGTGGTGCAGACCAAATGAAGTGACACGTTCTGCAGCACACAAACATGTGATGTCATTAAACTTCTGTTGTAGCCACTAGAAAGCTTCCTCATGAGCTGTGCAAGGAAGCAGGAGGCTGGAAAAACAATTACACCATGGGAAAAGAAGAGAAGCAGATAATGTAACTTGGAATGTACACAGACAGAGGGTTGTGCAAAGCATGCCTGGTTGAAAATTGGTCATGATTTCTGGTTTTGAGGGTAAACTGACACCGGAGAGCAGACCTAACATAACAACCACATACATACAGAAAGGACTTGGAGTGCCTGTTCTTCAGATTAATTCTGACTTCTTGTCCAACAGACTTGGGCTATCTTATCCAGTGGGGATATCCAACTGGATGCCCACAAACTGGTGTTTGGTGGCCTTTGAGGTACCATGGGATATGCTGTCTGGCCTCCAGCTGGTAATCAAGAATAGCTAGGTTTCCTCTGGTTGCTGTATTCACATCCAAAAAATCTGTATTTATGTAGCCCAAACCCCAGGAACATCCCAAATTACACCAGTTTCTTGCCAGAGACTGAACTGGCCGCCTATGTTTAGGTGAATGACTCAGGCATTTAGCTCTGGGTTAAGATACTCAAATGTGGGCCCCTGGAGGTAGACATCACCATGAGAGCTGGTGGAGATACAGCAAATACAGCTGATGGATGAAGAGAGGGTCAGCTCACTGGGTAGCAGGACTGCGGGTGTCCCAGATGACTCAAGTCCCAGCCTCCAGCTCATGTAGGTGTAGATGACCTAGGGGAGTTAAGGTGTGCATTGGGGGATTCAGGTGTCATAATCCTTCATGATGACACCTGCATTTTAATCTCTCTTTTTGTTTTAAATGCCTTTATCTGGGCTGGAGAGGGAGACAGCATTGGCTACTGGTGATTCACATCTCTAGAGCTTCTTCAGAAACACCCCCTCCTTATGAGACATGGTAGTAGGAAAATGTGGTGGCTTTTCTTTCCTTGTGCTCCTATAACACAGAGTTCAGAGCGCCACATAAAGTATGACACACCCAGCTCCATTTCCTCCTCTGCAGGAGGGGGATTGCTTCGATCAGCACATTGGGCAATATGGGAGCACGGTGCTTCCCAACTGTCTCGTCCAGTCCTTTCCTGCTGCCTTCTGTAGTCCCAGTGGCCAGTTCATTGTGTTGAGGGCACTGATCCCTTCTTTGGGGATTACTCCTTTAGGGGTGCAACTAGCTACAAATTGAGAAAAAAATAACAAAAAATAGGATCAATTGATAGGGTCCACTAAGCAATCCCTTGTCCTGGCAAGGAGGACACTGAGAAACAGAAAGAGTTTTTAGTCCCTGTGTACAGAAGATAATTGAATTGGCAGTCTAGGCATGGAGCTATCATGGCAGCTTTATTTCCAGCTGCACTTTGTACAGAACTTTATCTAGCTAAAACTTTATCAGAACTTTATCTAGCTGTACATGAATGCTTCAACAGCATGTACCAGCTTAGGAGCCTTGGCAGACAGATAAATGCTCAGCACATGAGCCCTGTTGGGGCTTACACAGGTATGAGCATCTTTGTGCTGTCTGGGGCATTTGTGGTTACGCCAAGAAGCAGAACATTAAATGCAGGGGGAATTTTGACATCAAGCACAGTAGTTTTCTACACACTTCAGACATCATCTGGAAGATGGACATTACTGGAACAGGTTGCCCAGAGAGGTTGTGGACTCTCCAGTTTTGGAGATTATCAAAAGCTTTCTGGACATGGTGCTAGGTAAATTGGTCTGGGTGGCCCTGCATTGGACCCGGTGGCCCCCCAGTGTCCCTTCCAAGCCCAACCTTTCTGTGAACAAGGACTGTAAAGATTTAGATTGTGAACTTAAATACCCAGAGTGGCAATTAAAGTACCGAAATACCTTTCTGGCTCTTCATCTCGCTGGGCAACATTGCTCCCAAATAGGAAAGGAGCTTGATTTAGGGGTGATGGGTCCAGTTCAGCAATGTTATAACTTATCTGCTGTCTGTGGCAAAGCATGCAGGACAGGTTAGAGGAAACATAGTCTTGAATGACATACATAAACCTAGAAACATCTGCCGAGGTCTGTTAAAAGGAGTTTTTTCAAAGACTAAGCACCAGCTAATGAAGCTGGGGTTTTGAAATTCTTCAATCTACAACTCCTATCAGAAGTTTCTGCTACAACATTTTAAAGTGAAAAACAGAGGAGTCATAAAAACTGTAGATATTATTAACATGTACCAATTATTGCTTAAGATGGAAGAACATTTTACGACCTACATAAATAAATAAATAAATGAAATCTTACCTCATATTTGTCTTCTGGAATTTCAAAAAGTTAATGACGTTATTTTATCTTATTTCCTTCCTGTGCACCAGCACTACTTGATGTGCCAAAACATAAAGGATTTATTAGTTTCAACAGCCTAAAAAATTTACTTTTGATTTGTTTTGTTTTAGTGAAAACTGGGGGGGATATTATTTAGCATTAGCCGATTGAAACATCCTCTTCTTCTCCAGAACAAAGATAATAAAACTGAACTGAATGTTGCAGTGATTTGTTGTTGTACGAGAATGTGCTTACTGCAGTAAGAAGAACTGAATTCAAACTGAAGCTCTGGCCTTACGAAGCAAACAATTCCCAATTCTACATTTTTCAGGATTTTCATGAAAAAAAAATTGAAACCATTAATTTTAATCTCGAGCTGTATACATATTTTAAAGCAAATATTATGTGAATTCAGATTTGCATGTTCTGACTAGCTCCACTTGCTTCTGACATCGTCAACCACTTGTACCATCTCTCTGGACACTTGTGCTGCCAAATCCCTTCTTCAGCTCCAGTGCAGGAGGCAGGACCCACCAATGGACTCTGTTGCTCAAAATTTTCTCTATTCATCTATTCCCCACCTAAAATTATGACCCATTCTCCTTGTTTTTCAGAGACTCATAGAATAATTCAGGTTGGAAGGAGCCTCTGGAGTGCTCCAGTGCAGCTCCCTGATCAGAAAAGGACCAACTTCCGTGTCAGCTATTGAGTAACATCCAGTGCTGTCTTCTTTCTAACTGCCCTTCCAGTTTTGCTAAGATTTCCCCCCAGGGTCACATCTTCTTCATGCTGAACAAAACTTATTCGTTCTGTCTCTTTCTCAGCTATCATATGCCCCAGCTCCCCAGCCACCTTGGTGGCCTCTGCTGGACTCGCTCCAGTTTGTCAGTATCTCCTCTACACTGGGAGGCCCACAGCTGGACACAGTATCCAGATGTGGTGTTAAAAGTGCCAAATAGGGGAGAATAACAGCATACATTAAATTCCTTACTAAGCTTTTGCAAATACAGCTCTGCACGCAGCTAGGTCTCATTGTCACCAGGGCATGATGCTGATCCAAGGACAAATTGTCAACCAGGACCCTCAGGTCTTCTTCTGCAAAGCTTTTTTCTGGTCAGCTTGTGCCCAGGGTGGAGGTTTGCACAAGCTTGTTCTGCCCAAGGTGCAGGTCTTTGCTCTTATTTTGCTGAATTTCATGAAGTTTCTGTAGAACCATTTCTCTGCTATGGGGTATCCCTTTGAATAGCCGCTCTGCCCCAGCAGGAAACCGCTGCTCCACTTGGTGTCATCCACAAACATGCTGAAGGCTCTGTCCCATCATCCAGATCACAAATGAAGGGGTTAAACAATGTCACCTCTCAGTACTGGCCCCATAGTTAAGAAATATACCTTAAATACAGAAATTTAGCTTAAAGCAATGTGCAGCTTCCCTTGCTTTAATTCTGCTCTGTAATGCTGCACTCTCTACTTCTGATTCACGATTTCATCCTAACCTTCCTTGTTAACCTTCCAACACCTGATTTAGCTGTGGTCATTCCCCTTCTGTTCTCCCCACCTTATGCCTCCTGTTCAGTTACCTGTTCCAAAATTTCTTCTCCTTGGTGGGTTTCCTTCACAAAAATGGATTTCTCTCATTCTCTGATCTTGTCTTCAGGACCCTGAACCCTCCTCTCTGCTCCATTTTACAGGGAAGTAGGAAATATTAGGGAGGAATCTCTTCTGATGTCACATTCCAGAATGTTTCTTCATAAAGGGACATTTCCTGATGCCACCTTTGTTGTCTGCAAAATTCATTCACCTTTCTGGAGACGGTCATGACATCAAAGCAACCCTTGATACCCCTTTTTGAGCCTGGAAAGTGTATGTCTTTGATGTAACGACTGCTAGAAATGGACAGGAGGAGAAAATCCATGGAACTAACCTGGCTCTGCAATACAACAGAGCAGCCATGATCAATAGCTTGGGAAAAAAATTGAACCCTCCTTCCCAGTTCTGCAGGACTGTTCCCTGATATTTGCCAAAAATCTGTTTAATATCACGTTGCGTCAGCCGCCAAATGCCTTTGCTTTCAAAAGAATGTTGCACAGCTTGATGGGCCTTCCTTCTCTTTGCTTAATCAGTCTCTTTTCCCCTCCGTTTCAGTTTCAGCCCATTTCCCTGGTTACTCTATGCTCCCGTTTGTCACCCCTCGTGAGCTGATGACCTCTGTTTACATGCACCACATATTTGTGGGCAGCTAGCACGTCGCCTGGCCGAGGTACCCGGGTCTCCCTCTGTTCCGCATAGCTCAGCCCTGACGTCCTCCACGCTAGCCTCTTCCCACCCCTCTCCCTTGGTTGCTCTTCAGTTTCCTCTTATACTTCTCGGTTACCCATTGTGGAGATCTGATTTGTTCTAAAAACCTCTTTCTATTCCATTTCACTCTCCCATCTTTCACTTATTTATCATCCCTTACTTCTGCTCTATTATCCACGCCCTGGGCTCTCTCCTCACTTTTCCGGCTACAAGAGATGGGTTGAAACTTCACAGATCTGCTCTAACCTCTTGGGCTGGGGAGCGGTGCGTATGTGCCACTTACCACCCATTCCTCTGGGGGATTTTCAGCTCTACACGATGCTTTTTGGCTTGGAGAGGATTACACTAAGACTTTATTTTCCCTCTTTCCCATTTTTCCCCCCTGAGCTCTCCAAAGGCTCTCTGCTCATCCCCATTTCCTCCCATTTCTTGTCCAACTCTGTTTGTTCCCTCACCAAGCCATGACCATGAGACCAAAATCTGCTCCATGCTCCAGCTGGATAGCTGTGACATTGCCAGAAAGCTGAACACCCTCAACTTCATTTTTTTTTTTCCATTCCTTAGGGATAATTCTCCTTTTTCCCCCAAAAGAAGCCAGAACTATAGGTGAATGGTTACTCTGTGGGTAATGAGGTATTTAATGTGGTCCTACAGGGAGCAGACTACAAGGCAGAGGAGCTGTCAATGAGCAGCTTTGCTGCATTTCAGCTCTTCAAATGCTCATCGCTACTCTGACATGGTGGGCAACTATCACTAGCAAGGAAAGCCTCAAGTGATAGAAGGATGTATGAGCCTGTCTGGTCTCAATTTTGCAGGGGAATGCATAAGACATACTTCAGAGGTCTGGTTTTGAGAGGAGATGGACCCAGACTTTTGGAAAATCAGGCTTCTTTCAGGACTGGCCAGATGCAGACTGAAAATGTAGGCATCTGAAAGAAATCACTGATCGCTTTTGAAAGTCTTGATCAAATTGCTTCACTCAGACAGGCATGAAACAGGAGTATACAGGCACCGGTACCACAAGCTGGTTTCTATTATAGAAAATCATTTAATACAGGCTGTTTTAGTTCAGATTAAGCAATGTTAATCCTTAAGTGATCCATTGCTTATACTGACCTGCGTGCGTCTGTGCCTTTGCACAAGTGTGCACAGAATCAGCAGTTGTTTATAGAAAATAATAGATATGACCAGAGGATACTTCGCCAGGCAAGGTAAAATATATTTTTATCTCTCCTATGGAGATAGAGGGGGTTCAGGTTGTGGTTTTGGGTTGTTTCTCCTCAGGCAAGCGAAAGGGTACTGAATAGATTGGGGAATAGGTAGGAACAGGAAAGAAAATGCTCTGGTCTCCTGAAATATTAGGAGGGATGTACTGTTTTAGATGGTACATGGCTTATTCAGGGCTGATAGGGGTCCTTGAGGAGAGCTCTGGAAGCAGAGGTGCTGGACCCTGCTAGGGTATTATTTTGGCTTGGCTTTGCAGGAAGAGCTCACGCCTTTGGAAACTGGGACTCGACTTTCCGTGGCTGCCCAAATGAGTCACAACTTGCTGAACTTTCAGGGACCCTCTCCGGGAGTTTTCCAGTGCTTCCAGTGCATATGTCTGTCTGACCCCGCTGCAAAGAATCACTTCTGGGAACAAACCACAGGAACTGCTTAGTGTCTCGTGTGTAGCAAGCTGTGATAGGAATTATTTGAAGGAGAGCTGTTGGATCTGTTGTTCTGCCCCATGCAAACAGCTGCAGAGAGGAAGCTACTTGTTGCATGAAAAATAATATATATAAAATTTATACAGCATTGGTTGTATAAATTCCACGTACTGCACATGCTGTGCTACACATCTCAGAATCCCAGAAGGAAATTTCTTGGCTGAGTAGCACAAACGTCTTTTGAGTTAGCAGATGTTGTTGCAGGGACTTTATGAAAGAGCAATGCACGAGGGTGTAAACTGAGGTTACAAAATCAAAGCCCAAACTGCTCGTATCCTCCCAACCTTTTAGGACGATGTGGCTAAGTGGTGGGAAGATGTGTAAGGTGTGAGTAACGGCTACATTTGATGTAGGATCAGGTACTTTGGTGTTTGGGCTTCAACATTTGGGGCTAATGTAGTGCACCCCCTATTCTGAGGAATAAGAGCATGGAAGTTTTTCATTTCTCATTGTTTTCCCTCTCCTCATTCCTTTATTCATATTTCCTTTCCCTCATGCTCCTCATCCTGTTTAAAATAACCAAGCTGGCCAGAGCAGGCTCATGTCACTTCTCGGCTGCTTATGCTGCTAACAGAGAAATCCAAATGAGCCATGCTGCATGTTACTCCTGGGACCTATTCCTCGAGAAAGCTGTTTCTGCTCCCATGGAAGTCAATAGAAGTCTAATTAGTCCCAGATGTTTAGTAATAACAAGCACTTCCTTTTGGTAGAGCCAAACAAAAGCAGTGTTAAAACTGTTAATTAAATAGGTTTGGCTCTGTCGTCAGATTATTAACTAATTCTAGTCATGGCAGCCAAGCTAATGCTGGCTCTCAGAAGGAGATATAATCTTTCTGTGCTTGACACAAAAGGCATGAATTCAGTGTATGGCTCAATTAGCCCACATCTGGGCACACAGCAAAGCTTGCTTTCATACCAAAGGAAAAGCTCACAGACTTCAGCATCTGGCTTCCAAATAAGCCTCAAGATAGCTGCTTGTGCAAACTTTCTCCTAGAAGAGACAGAGCTTGATCCAATGCAGTGGGTGCTTCCATTGGCTTTTCATCGTCTGAACATTGTCCTGGGCAGCCCACTCTAAGTGGCCCTGCTTGAGCAAGGGGGTTGGACCAGATGAGCTCTACAAGCCCCTTCCAACCTCAACCAGCCTGTGATTCTCTGATTCATATGTTTTTTATTCTCTGATTCATATTCAAATGTTATACCAGGTCCTGGTGCTGCTGACTGGTCGTGCAAATGAATTATTTCAACACCACTTGCCTGCCTCTTCAGTAGATCTCCTTGAAGTTCACTGGTTGCCCTCCGAAGTATATGCCAGCTGTCCCTGCTTTGGGACAAGACATTATAGACCTAAGGTGGAGTCTGAACACCATAGAAAAAATTGGAAGACATCGCTTTCATCTGTGGAGTATTCCAAGCTGGTGCTTTAATATATTCACACCCCTGTGTATTTTACAAAATCTGAAGGTGTTTTTATTGTACAAAATCCCACAACAAAATCTACCAGCCAGTTTCTTACATATCTGCTTGAAAAATAGAATTATACATCTTTTTGTAGTGTGTTAATTTTGACATTCACTAGCTGGAAGAAACAGAAGTGGAGCAGCAATTTGACTCTGAGTTATTTACCTGGACAGGTTTGGGTTTGACTTCTATTTCTCTTATGTGCCTAAATGTACAGTTCCTGGCATTATTGGAAAACCTGACACAGCTCCTTTCAAAGCCACTGGATGCTGTCAGTAGGTCAGGTTCCCACTGTTGGTGAGCGTCTCTTCACTTCAAAAGGGTGAAACTGCTATCAGATACGGGACATAACATATGTCAGTGCCTGCTTTTAGCAACTCAATGGGCCATCCGTGTTAAACCCATCACAGAAAGAGGATTTACAGACTTTTTCTTGCAACCAGTCGTCTACACCATAATCTCTTTTTTAGGGAGAGATAGTGGACCTCTGATCTGAATAATGGCCCAGGACTCGGTTCCCTTTATCGCTTCATGCTTGTATCTTTAAAACATGTTTTGCCTGTCTAACCTTCTGTGAACTTTAGAAATAGATATGTTATCTTTTTGCATTGAAATGCATCTGTATGCAGTGAATTCCCAACAGTTTTCCTTAGAAATATAAACATTTCAGTCCAATGTTAGCTGGTTGAAATTCATTCTCTAAGACTTCTTTTAGAAAGCGTTCACCCCAGAGATGAATTTCTTCACATTAAACCCAGTTAAATATGTATTGCACGTGAGGGGCAAATTTCTCCTCTTTGAGTTGAACTGTGGACCTGTGACCTTGTGAGCAGGTCTGGGTAACGTATAGTGCAGCTGCTTCACACCTGAGATTTCTGTTACACCCCTGGTGGGTGTTAAGTGCCAAGACTAGTATAATTAATCTCATCTTCCCCCTCGTGTCTTGCCCCAGTGGCTGCAGCAACATACTACAAGCAAAGGGAGATGTCCACAGAGTTTGCTACCACTAAGGTCTGTGGGTCTGTGGTTCCTATGGTCAACCATGATTTTTCAGAATTATTGCCATGAGCACAACAGACACGAAATGTGTTTTGCTCACTTAGCTGAATTCTCGTTGCTTTGGAACTCCAGGGTGATTTTCAATCAGTTTCAAACAGTGCAAGATCATGTTTTAGCCTGCCCTGGTGCCAGTTTTTATGATTTCAGTTCAATGTTTGGGAGCTGTCATTTCTAACCTGATAGGAAAGAAATAAATCTCAGTGCAAGGATAAATATCTCATGGAGGTGCAGCACTTTTCTACTCAGCTGATGTCGTCAACGACTGTCATAAAAAAGTGATTCAGTTACATCACTCAATTTACATGAAGCCTTTTTATGAAGATGACATCAGCAAAGTATCTTAAATTTCACCTCCCTCACAAAAACAGGGCTTTACAGGGGGTCTCTTCTACCACTCTATAAACATTTTAGGCAGATCAGCTTGTGAATAAAGCAAGAACAAAACATGGCAAATTCTCCTTTTAGTCCCTGCAACCCAGAACGTTATAGTGGTATAGTTCAGGGGCGCTTTGAAACTGTCTTAAAATCCACAGTTAAAAATCAAAGACGAGAATTTTACCCTTCATTTCTACACACCGACAGTGTAGCACCTGATTTCTTCGGTTTTCAAGGCAATCTGCGTGCTATGCTTTAAACTGATGGCTGAAGTTCTGCCTGCGGAAGCAAAAAAATGAACCCACTCCAATGATGATCACGGATAAAACCAGTACAAATGTTAATATAATAAGGAAGTTGATCTTCTTTAGATCCTCTTTTTCACAGTCTTCTGGTCTAATGTTCCCAATGTGCATTTCTTCCTGGTACCCGAAGTTCTGAGTGTGCTGGCACGTTAAGTGCTCTACGTTGGGGATGTGGACGTTTTTGTTCTGGATCATCGATGAAAGCCAGATATTTCCACAGCAGTTGAGTGGGTTACCAGTGAGATACAAGTTTTTAAGAGAATTCTCTAATGCTAAAATATTGCTGTTCTGTAATGAACTAAACCTATTGTTCCGTAGGTCCAGAACTTCCAGTGGAGAGTCGCTACCCCACCTAGGCAGCCAATTCAGCTGATTTTCAGAGAGGTTTAAATGTTTCAGGTGACTGAAACAAGGCAAGTCAATATTTAATTCTATCAGGCTATTGCCATGTAAATGCAAGTATTCAAGAGACCGTTCCAGTCCTGATAGTGCTTTAACTTCAATTTTCAGGCCCGGGTTCATGGAGATATCCAAAGCAATCAGAGAAGTCTTGTAGAAAGTGTACGCTGGCAGGATGCTCAGCATGTTATCAGCGAGGTACAAGTACTGAAGAGCAGGAGAATCAACAAATGACACACAACCACTTTCCTCCCCGGCAAGTCTTTGCTTAGCTAATCCTGAGTACATGCTGCAAAGACTGATATTGTTGCTCTGTAGATTAAGCAGTTTGAGGCTAGGAAGGCTTGAGAAGATATCAAATTGCAGGGTCTGAAGATGGTTGTTTTGAATGTAAAGCTCCCTCAAATTCGACAGCGTGCCAGCGTCCAGGAGAAGGTTCTGCAAAGAGTTGTAGCTCAAGTCAAGGACGGTTAGGGAGCTCAACGTACTGTCATAAGTTACTGCAAAAGCCTGAAGACAGTTTTTACTGAGATTAAGGGTGTGAAGGGACAACATTGATTCAAAGAATTCATTTGGAATTGATTTGATTTCATTATAGCTTAAGTCTAAATACACAAGTTGGGATAAATTAAGAGAACTTTTGTTTCTACTTTGCTTCTGATCAAGAAGAAGAAAAGAGGCATCTAGCCAGTCATTCTCCATATAGTCCATTTTATTATGAGAGGATTCAGCACTGAGCTGAATTAAATTCTTTGATAAATTCAGAGTTACCAGCTTGTTCACCAGGGGGAAGACAGGGAAGCGAAGCAGTTTGTTTTCACTCAGATCCAAAATTCTTAAGCTATACTCATCATCTGACTCTGTGGTGTGGAAGGACTCGATGCTATTTCTGCTAAGGTCGAGTATCTCCAACTGCCTGAGGTTGAAATCAGAGATGCAAGTAATTGAATTCATGGAGAGATTGAGTTTGGAAAGATTCACTAGAGTCTCAAAAGCACCTTCCTCTATTTCCATGATGATATTGCTCTGAAGGTCTATCTCCACAAGACCAGGAGAACCCTGAAACATCTTGTGTGATATCATTATAATACTGTTGTCTGCCAGGGAAAGATACCGCAGTGCTGGAGCCTGCTTTATGAAATACTCGGCCATCCCGTTGTAGAGGCTGTTGTGAGACAAGTCCAGTATTTCCACCTTTGGTAAAAGTCCGATCCCTTCTGTCCCATTCTGAGCGAGCTCGTATAAGTGGTTGTTAGCTAAATTTATTTCCAGCAAACTTGTCATGTGTGCAAAGACTCCAGGCACGATGAAGCTTATCTGGTTAGAGCTTAAATCCAGGCACTGGAGAGAAGTATAGAAGGGTAATGGCATTTCAGGGATCCTTTGTATCAGATTTCCAGACAGATCTATTTTGTTTACGTTCGGGTGGAACTCATGAGGGATTTGGCGAAGGTCTTTGTTGTGGCAAAATGCCTGCAAGTTTGTCTGCCAGAAAAAGGAAGAGAGAAAAGAGGTTGTCACCTGACAAAGGAAAAATATATTTGCATTAAATGTAAAGAAAATAACATTCAGCAGTCAATCAGATCCTTCTCCTGAAACACTGATCATATTATTATTTTTTTTGAGCATTCAGACAGCAAGCACAGCCCTCCTAATGCTTCTTTACAGCTAAAACAGCTAGCACTCATTTCTTTTTAAAGACCAGTAGAGTTGTATCTGCTAACTGCATGTGACACCTACTATACATTCTCCTTTTTATACCTTTCTCCCAAGCTTATTTTAATAGTCCCAGGTGAAGGTGTTTCCCCTCTTTCCATTGCAATCAAACACTCTTTTTTCCTGATATTTGCTTTTCTCAGCTTCCTCCTAAATCACTCAATTAGATTCTGCAAACTCTACTTGCAATAGTAACAAGTGCTTTGAAGGGCTCCTCTCTGTCGGCAGTGTAGTTCCCAAAGCAGGGACCTGGAAAGATAAGGATCCTATACTACAAACCATGGGATCTCTCCTCATTAGTCACACCTCTCAGGTATTTGATTGTGCCTTCCTTTAGCCATGGCAGAGGTAAGCAATGCATCCTCAACCAAATGTGTCATTCAACTACTCAAACACTTCTGATGCAAACCTCTAAACTCTTCCTGCTTTTACCATCTATATTTATCCTTTTCCCAAGGCAGCATTTCCCATCTTCTCACATGATTTGTGCTCCATCCATATGATCCATCCCCCTATGCCATCCATACAAGACATTCCCAGTGCAACAGAGAAGACATATCATATAAAGCCAGCTTTTGAGGGGGAAAAGGCTGTGATGTAAAATGAGGGTCACACTTTTTCTGTCCACTTCTAAGCACTAGGATGAAGAAAAACTCATCTATTTATCAAATTTGTCTCCTCGATGCATGTCTGTTTAATTGCAGCTTGGACTGAGTCTGTGTCCAAAGCAAAATTTGGAGTGTGTGTTCATAAGAAACACTGGAAACATCAAGATAATCATCCTTGCATAAATGTCAAGCTGTATTTTGTTGTTAGGAAGAACTTACAGCAGCAGGAAGACGTGGAATGTGAAAGGCTTAGGCAGCACTTAATTTACTGAAGGGAAACTCTTGTTATGAATGTATATGGGTGACCGGGTCATGTACTGTTTGCAGAAAGATCAGAAAGAAAAGGGAGAAAAAAATTGGCTGAATCTTAACTTTTGCAAAGAAGCAGAATCCGGATTCCATGACGCAAAGCTTTGTATTAGCTTTTCAGACATTGCAGAAACATTAAAATAAAATATATATATTATAAACCATCTGCTTCATATGAACTTCTAGGTGAATGAAGTGGCAGGTCTGTTTGTGAGAAGTGGGGTGATAGCATTTTGTAACTCTCGTTTGCATCATGTGAGTTTTTGAAAGCACATAAAAATGTGACAGAAAAATATTAGCGCTCATCTAAACTCTAGATATACCCAGGCAGCTCCACAGTTTCCCAAAGAGCTGAAATAAATGGCTTATTAAAAGTTGAACCCACGCTTTTTTTTTTTCTTTCTTTTTTTTTTTTCTAACCATCTCTTTCAGATCTCCCAAAAATAAACAAATTAGAAAAAGAGAGAAGGGAATATTCTGACTTCTTCCAGCCATTATTTCTTGCCTGCAAAACCAGTGTCAAACTGCTCATTTTGAGCTAAAACACATACAGAGCTGGGCTAAGCCCAGAGCCCCATAGAATGGATAAGGACTTGTCTTCTTGTTCCGTTTGTGGAAGAGGGAGAAGCCAAAAAGATGCACACATCCAGAGTGAAAAAGAAGCAGCCTCTGCATCCCAAGGCAGATGCCAGGTCTCTTCCCACACCTCGAGCCAGATCTCAAGAAGCACTGAGCTCCCTCTGCTACCTCTGAGCACCCTGCACCATAGCAGAAGCCTGGTCCAACACCCATCAGCACCAGTTGGCCCATTTCTATTGAAGTTCATGAAAGAGAGGTCAGTCCCAATCCACCACGTATCTTGCAGGATTGGGCCTTCAGCCTGCGTGCACCAAACCCTCCCAGCGATAAAAGAGTCTGATAAAATCCATACCTCCCACTGTCTGTCATTTGTTCCCACAACATTTCCCTTCCCATTTTTTTTATAACTTTCATTCCTTTTCACTGACTGTTTTGATAATCGCTGAATTTCTTATCGAGTCTGTTCTGCACCATCTTTTCTCCCTCCAGGCTCAAACTGCATGAATTTCGTTCTCATCAGCACCAGGAAGGGAAGATGAAGCACTTCTCAGTGGGACTGAGCAAACAGCATTTGTTTGTGTATGCATCTCTGCTTCTCCCCCCACAGCTCAATGGGCTGGCAGCCTGAGGCTGGAAACGAAGTTTTTGCTGGTCTCATGTTCCCACCTCATCAGCTCGATCAGTGCTGTCACCGGTTTGATTAAAGACCGTTGGCAGGAGCATTTGGTTCATAATGTGTCTGGCTCCATTCAGGTGCTGGTGGAAATACGACCCAACAACTCAAAAGCCGAGCATCGTCTGAATTCTGCCTCCAGTTCTTCCCAGCTCAGCACTGGGTGGAAGTTGTCACCCACCTTACTAACAGCTCTGCAAACAAAGCAGCTGGATCCAAGCCCTTCTTCTCCCATATCAGCAGTTTTATGAACCAAAGAATTTGGGCTGGAGATACCTGGGGAGAGCTTGCACTTGCAAGGTTTCCGTGTCCGTTCACTAGAAGAGCTGCCCAGGTGGAGGCTTGGCTGTGCAATAAAGTCTGAGTAATTTCCCCAGGTATCTCATATGGACTGACCCAGGATAAGCATTATGCATATATTCTTGAATGACCTTGACACAAGGTATTGTACAATTTTCTGAAAACCTTTCCCTTGCATGTGCCTTCTTGTCTTGCAAACAGTTGGCCAGCAGTTGCCCTGGCTCAGTAAATAGGTAATGACTTGTTTAGTTGGTGCAGCTCACTTTGGTGTCAGAGCCCAGTAGGGACATTTTACCCCCTAAAACCTCTTCTACAAGACTAGTTCACCAACAAGGACACCAGCAACAAAGGGTACAGGTTTCTCACCCGTGCCACTTCCAGCAGACCTGGGATGAAAGTTTCCATTTCTGAGCCTTTGTTAATTTAAAGGTGACACCAGAGGGAAAGTAACGTGTAAAACAGCGAGGCTGTGATGAAAAATCATCCTGTGAACTAAGTAGGAGTCCCAGTGGACCCATCAACTAACCCAGCAGCTTCTTTAAGCTGCGTGGAAATGTGTTTGGATTTACACCCTCCTCCTTCCATTGGACCAAACGCTCAGCAAATGAGGACTAGCAAAACCCTACTGACTTTAGCGATGCTGAGCTGTTAATTTATACCAGATGAGCATCCCAGCCCCCAGCTGCAGCGTGTTTTCAGTTGGGGCCGAATTTATCCCAGCCTCGTTGCGTACAGCCTGGGGTTTTTGGCCTGCGCAATGGGCCTGCTGGAAGCAGTTTACAGTGGAGTGGTGGAAACAAGCATGTGTTTACTTCTCAGCAATCAGCCTGATCTGTGACCCATCAAGAAATGGGATGGGGCGAAATCTGCTCGGATTATTGCATGTCTCGCCCGGCATTCATGTGACTATGATACATGGGACCCAAGTCGTCATGTTTACAGTGGTTTCATCAGTCTCCCCTTGACAGCCAATGAATTGAGCTATCCAGTCACCTTCCCAAGATCTTTTTATATATACTAGGTCTTAATTTCTCTGGAATTCAGGAAGTGCAGCAATACAGCAGGGTGGGCAGGAATGGAATGAGTCCCATAAGGGAGATGTGTACAGCTCGCAAATTATTTTTTTTTCCCTATTTTGGAAATTCTCAAGGATTTGTACTAAACAGCGTCAACATTAAAAAAAAAAAAAAAAAAAGAAAAAAAAAAAGAGAAGGAAGATAAGTATTTTTAAATGGCCTGTTACTGTCAGCAGCACTTGAATAGGGAAAGGAGCAAGTTCAGCTATGAATAACATTTATAATATTGCACCAGGTGCTTGCAAAAATCCAAGGAGCAAATTTTGTACAAGAGCCAGAGGCTTTGTCACCTTTTTTTAGCTCCAGCAGAAGTCAGGTGCAACACCCCTGGCAGCAATGCTGTGTCAGGGCAGAGGTCAGACTCACCATTATTACAAAAGCTGCTATAGATGTGTTTCTCAGAAGAAGCTTTATTTAAAGTACAAAGAACTCAGGCCTGGTATAAAGGAGTAGATCTGAGGTCTAAGTTCCTCTCTGTCTCAGTCATAGGATCCCTGTTCAGCCTTGGGGAAATCAGATCACATTTCTTTCAACCAGCTCCTCCATAGAACAAAATAGAGACAATGACCCTTCCCTTTTTTCTCTTTATGTGCTGTCGCCACAGTGAGGAAGGGAACAAGAACAAGAACAGCCTGCAGAGCATTCATTAACCCAGCAAAGCCCACCTCTGCCAACTGGTCTTTGGGGGAGGACCCTTCACAGAAAGCATCATTATTTGTTCAGTGCCTCTGACTACGGGGTCCCAACCTCACCAGGACCTCATGGTGCCGGGCAGGGAGGCATCCTTACCGTTTCACAGGGCATCCCCTCTGCAGGCCGATAGTTAGAGATCCCTCTGTTCACCACTGCCAGGAGGAAGACGATGTACAGTTTCATGGTTCTGCAGGGAAAAGTAACTCTGTTAGGTGTCAGACACGACCCCACAGTCATCTCGTGCATGCATGTGACAGCTGGCACCAGAACGTCACCCAACACGGGAAGGCACTCATGCATCACAATAAAATAACCCATCTTTGAGCCTACATTTTGCACATTCCACAAATGTACATTTGCGTCTCTTTGAGCCAAGTGGGAAAAAGAGAGATCTACACAAGGACATGAAAGGAAGATCCACGGAATCTCATAGGATTGCCCTGATGTGATTTCAGCTTGATGATACCCAGGTCACCCACAGAAATACAGATGCCCAAGCTGGGCAGAGTGACTGATTACATGGAGAAAGACCAAGTGACCTCCTAGAGACACCTGTCTCTCCCCAGAGAGGCAGCTCAGGTGCTTTTAATTGGGCTGGAGTTTTGGGTGCCAAGGCGTGATGGAAGTGAAGGGGTGCCAATCAGAAACAAGATTTGGGAACAGTTTCCATTTCCATCCACAACAGTTTCCACTCCTCTTATCCCAGCACTGTCAGAGAGCTTTTACACACTCATTAGTCACCGTGCATCCAGATTTGTTGTGTTAATATAAACAGTTTAAATAAATAATGGAGTGAGACCTTTTTGTCCAAATGTTAGTCTTCCATTTTACACGTCCCAGGTATGGGCAGGCTTTTAAATACATTTGAAAGCCGATGCCTTAAAGAGAGACAGACACAAAATTTGCATGAAACAAAGGATTCATCAGAGTTTAACTGCTTTGAACGCACTCCAGAAAAGAGCATAGAAATAACAGTAAAAGGAATTAAGTGGGCAATGGGAGAAAAATGGAAACAGGGCCAAGGGAAAGCGTTCCTGACAGCACGTTTCTAGAAGGACACTAATGAGTTCTGAGAGGTCTGGCCTGAGATGTCAATGGTCCCTAATGAAATCTCTGAGTTCAAACATGAGACTTCAGCATCACACCAGCTAATTCAGAAATTAAAGAGTTTTTCAGGAAGAGATGGAGACCTGTATGTCTCAGGCTACAAACAAGTAGTATGAGCCACTAAGGTTCAGCCCCAAGAATCTTGAAGAGTCATTTACTTTTTAATATACGATGCTTCCAGAGAGAAAAGAATTAGCAACATAATGCTTAGGTTATGCAAAGCACAGCTCTGTGCAGCTGGAGCTGGCAAAGACAAACCAAAGAAATCTGGCAGGGACTCAGACTCCCAGACCCTGGCAAAGTGGTTGCAGTTCTGCTTTGCAAATTGAGAAATTATAGGCTGTATTTCATTTAAAATGAATAGATTTTATCAACGCTGTATTCACCACTGATGTGAGCTCCAGATATCACCTCTTTCTCTCACCATTTGTTGCAAAAATGCCAAATTTTTCTGTATTTGTACAACCTCTTGCAGGCAGATCGAAGCTGGTCCTGCCCATGTCCTGAGCCAGTGAGACACTCACCAGCTCCCAGCTGGAAGCCATGCAGCAGTGCTTCTCTAGCCCTGCTCCTAAACCTTTCTAGGAGCAAACCTGCATCCAGCAAGGCCAAAGTGTTTTCCCAATTTCATTCTCCCATGCGCCGAAAGACGGCGTCCACGTACCGTTACTCAGCGGCTTCCACCCACAGAGCATCATGAGGCTGGAAGGAGATGGGATCACTCCCAGCTGGTGGAGATCCCTCCGCTTAGTCACTGTTTGAGGGATGCAGCTGATCGCCGGCACTGGCAGCTGCCGAACAGGAACGCCAACGGGTTCTCTATGAGATAAAGTCTCCTGGGGGTTCCACCAGGTCAGCCTCTGCCACCCCAGGACATCCAGTTCAGCCCAGGAGATGCTCACCAAGACCTGATGAGCAGGATGCTCACACCCTCTGCTGATTTCCCCTGAGGTTACAGCACCGTGTCATAGTTGGGCATGTTTCTATAAACTTCTGAGTGAAGCAATGCACATCCCTCCTCCTCCCCGCCAGAGAAAAGAGGTGTGTACTAGGAAGGGAGAAACTGGAGAAGTCTAGACCTTTAATTTATGCTTTATTTTCAGATTGCATATTCCTTCCAGTTTAGAGAGATGACCAGTGACAGATAATGACCCGGGAGCCCAAGGTGAAAGAGCTTGGAGTTTGTCTTTGGGGTTCTGCAGCAGGATCAGAACCCTGTTCTTCACCTCTAAAACAAGACCAAAGATGCTCATTCTCAACCTTTTAAATTACTGTTTGCAAAATACTCCAAAATCACCCAATGGAATAAGGAATTGATGATACCAACATCTATAATTTCTCTGACATTCCCCCTCTCTTTCTCATTGCCCAGGTTTCTGAGGTTGGTTGCTTGGGGACTCTGTGCAAGGGGAGTAGCCTGGGGGGTTAGGGGAGAAAATTATGTTTGTTGTTTGGGTACTGGTTTGCTGAAACTGAGAAAAGACATTCATACCGATGATGTGCGTATTACCGGACTTTACTCAGAGCCTTCAAATGGAAATTATTTCTGTTTAGGTCTGATGAATTAAGCGATGAAATCTCCATGGATATTACCCACAACAGGGCACCACCCTGCTGGACAGCGTGTGTCCCATGCAGTCTGCACTCTTCTTGTCATACTGCTAAAAGTCATCCCTTTTCATCCTAAATGATGATCCCGACGCAACCCAGGGTCTTAACATGTTTTGAAACTTCCTAAGCTATAAATTTAAAAAGCAAATGGGAAATGGATGCATTTGAGCACAAGAACATGATTTAAAGTCTTGCTATGGGAGACAGAGCTGTAGCAAGTGAGGATGGTGTCCTTCAAGGTGTTCCTAAGGTGGCTGTCACCCTGGAGCCCCCAAGCTCCAGGACTTGGTGCTGTCTCCCTCCAAATATGAAACCACATGGACCGAGTCCAGAGGAGGTTAAGCCGCTCCTCGTGGTACAGCACCACAGCCATGCTCATGGAGATTCCCTTCCCAACGTGGTTTTCATTGTTTGTCTGTCCAGCTGAGGAGCCCTTTTCTTACCCAGGTTTTCTCCTTTAGACCCTCCTCAGCCCACAGAGCATGACACAGAGCTGTGTACCCCTTGGCTCTGCTCTCTTTGCAGGTCTCAGCTGTTCACCACCCTCACCCGGTGCAGAGTTAAAGGTTCAGCACACCCATTTAACAGATGGGAGGGCAAAGGCAGTGATTTGCCCCCAAAACACATTTGAAAAGCAGGGAAGAGCTAGGATTTAATCACAGTTTGTCCATTTCCCACTGCAGAGCAACATATGCCTCCATCTCTTTTACAACACTAAGCCTGTTAATAGCTAAAAACAGCAGCACCTTCTAAATCTCCCCGAAATATATTTTTTGTTACTGCTTAGGCAATTAACAGCGATGTTCTCCTGTGCCAAAGAGGAGAAATACGAGAAAAATATGAGAGAAGACACAAAGCACAAACCGAACTCCCTGCCGTCCGATGCTTTTTTACACAAGACACTTTGCTGCCATGTTAGAGCCCTCAGGGTTAAAAAAAAGTGAATATCCCACATTTACCTTGTTTAAAGGTTTTCTCGTATCCCCATATGCTGCTTGTCATGTCTTTAAAAACCATAGCCAGCCCTCCAACAGCAATTCAGTCCTGGTACCAAGGTAATTATTCTTCAGCTTCATGTTCACCCATTCAGGACACCAAGAGGTTTACTCGTAACTTCAGACCGAAGGCATTTTCAGGGAAACAACCTTGTTTGGGACAGTGTCTGCTTTAAATTAAGTTGCTCGTCTTCCTCCGGACTCCTCTCCGGGCTCTTGCTGGGTCCTAGCCACCGCTGTGCACTCGGAGCGGAGTCAGCTACTGTGCGGCATCCTGAGGTCCTCGCAGGCGTTGAGAAACGGGGGGATTTTTGCCAGAGAAGCTGTCGGGATCAGGCCCCGGGGAATAAGTGACTTATCATTGCCGATGCCATTGCTTAGCTGCGTGCGCGGTGCGGGCGGCATGTTTACTTTAGGGTTTTGTGTCTGCGAGTTGCATTCCTGAGGGGTTGCAGCCTCCTACCCCTGCACCTAAACTGTGTTCTGCATCTTTAGGGAAACAAGAGCTTGTGGGTTAAAGGTTTAAAAATCACGGCTGTTAAACGTGAAGCCTGTCATCTTGAAACCTGTCCTGGAAGACGTATCTCCTTCTCTTAGTGGCAGCCCCACTGCTCGGTGTGCTATGCTCTGATGGCAGGGCAGGGTTCAGAGCCAGCTACAACACACCTGACTTAAAGGCTTTTCAGGGGTTTCCCTGGCACAAGGCAGGAATTAGGGAGTTTGGTAAAGGCAGACAGGTCCAAGCATCTGGACATCTCCAAATTTCTGGCAGTAAGTACACTGTGCTCAGTCGTGCTTGTAAAAATTCCCATTGCAAAAGGGACGCTTTTGTCGTGCAGAAGATGATTTCAGATTGCCTGTGAGCTCTGCTTTTTTATTTATTATTTTGTGCTGCCCTCTAGGGCTGGAGCAGCTGTCTAATTGCTGGTTTCCACAATTCCTTTGCCTAATTAAGACCTGCTTCTAGAAAACCTGCTTTAACAGAGATTTCCCCATTCCTGCCTCCCAAGTGCCGGAGCCTGGACTGTTGCAATGCACTTTTCCTGTGGCTGAAATAATACAACAGAGCTGGGTTCTTATCATCTTCTTTGCTTTGCATGGGGAGGTGTAAAGGCTATGAAGAGGTGGTGGTGAGCGTGTGGGTGGGAAAGGGCATGATTGGGTGCGATGGATAGAAAAATTCAGGTTTAGCTCTGAGCAGAACTTTTTGCCAGTGAGGTTGTCACCATCCTGGGCAGGTTCCTCTTGGCTGGGCTCTCCATGGACCACTTTTGATCACATTCCGTTGTCACAGGATCCTGGAATGGCTGGTGGTGTGGGGCAGCTGCGGGTCCCTGTGGTGCCAGCCCTGCTCCAGCAGGGCCACCCCGAGCAGGGGGCCCAGCCCCACGTCCAGGCGGCTGCTGGAGATCCCCAAGGAGGAGCCCCCAGCCCCTCTCTGGGCAGCCTGTGCCAGGGCTCCGGCACCCGCCCAGCCCAGCAGTGCTTCCTGAGGGGCAGAGGGCACCTCCTGGGCTCCAGGCTGGGCCCGGGGCCTCTGGGCCTGGCCCTGGGCACCCCTGGGCACCCCTTGCCTCCTCAGCAGCATTCAACCACTTTTACAATGAAAAACCTCAAATATTTGAGATCTTTAAGAAAAAATAATCCCTTTCTTTACTTTTGGAAAGAGCGTATTTCGATTTGATTGGGATTTGGAGATGGAATACAAATAAGCCAGCAACAAAGAGTGTCCTGGATGGCTGCAGTATCCCATTCTCCTACACCTGGATATTCAGATCACTTTGCGAAGCTTGGAAAATAGCAGATTTTTTGGGTTTTGTGATGCTTTTTTAAAAAGCTGGCTCTGTTCCTTGGACTGATTTACTGAGTGGCCAAGCAGCTGTGCCATCCGAACTGTGAAGATCAGCCTGGACAGAAACAAATGCCAAAGCAGGAGGGAAGGGCATGCACTGATTCTGTTGCCCAGGGCTTTGTTTCATTAAAACCACAGCCTTAGAGGCACACCAACCACTCTGTAAATTATCTGCTGTGTCCTTATTCTCTCTGCCCCCTTTCCTAAAGGAGATCCGAAAACAAATAATTTCAGAGCCTGAAGTCTGGTTGACTTCCCATTTTCAATATGTGCTTGGTAGTCATGTCTGCAGAACAATAGTCACCTGTATCAGATGGATTGGGTCATCTCCATTGAACAGATTGGAAAATCAAGCTCTTTTGCCCTCCTGCACAAGATTATAAGCGCTGTCCCATCCCACTGGTGCCCAAGGCTTTGCACCTGTGACTGTGAAACTGGGCCATTCCTGATTTCCTTATGTTCTCCTCACAAATTGCTGCCTGCTCGGCTTCCAGATGTCAACTGGATTTGACCCAACATCAGCCAAAGCTGGCTATGTGGCTCGGGGAATAGGGCTCCAACATGGAGATCTGATGGGGGCCTCTTTGGACCATTCCTCTCCTCCAAAGCCTCTTCCCAGCATGGCCCAGAGTGGGAAGGAAAAGCAAATCCCAGTCTTTTGGCTCTCATGAGCCCGTCCGTAATTTGTTGCAGGTTCCCAAGGGTTTCAGATAAACAAGAATATGTCTTGACGATTATGTGTCTTGAACTCCCAGACCCTTTGGAGTCTGTCCATCCAGAACGCTGCTGCTTTCTAAGGCACTGCTTTTGGGTTGAGTCCTGTGTCAAGCCGCATGAATCAAACTCTCCAGAGAAGTAAACAAAACAAACTCCCGCCTTAGAAAGTGGGTCTGAACTACAAGGGCAGGAGTCGGACAAATCTTGCTCCCTTCGGCTGGAATAGCTCCCCGGTGATTCATCCCACTTGGGAGCTGGGGGCAACATAAATATTACCCCTATTAAAAAATAAATAGCCCATGCCAACCTCAGCCACAGCCTTTGAGAAGAAGGCATAGCTCCAGTTCCTGAGACCCTACAACATCTCCAGGAGAAGTGTCTCCTGCTTCAGCTCGCTGGTGCCATCTGCATTCGACCTCCCGTCTCCCCAGAGCCAAGTCCACAAATCAAGTCTCCTTCATCACCTGCAAGACTTAAATCATGTCTTTTCCCCTGGCTTTTGAAGCTGCTGCCTGCCCTTGTTCTCTCCCACACTTTCCTCTCTCTGTGTGTGCCTTGATCAGGTCAGGCAGCCAACAGCATTTGCCCACCAAAAATTTTCAGGGGAACATCAGCCTTCAATCAGACAGCAAATTCACACGGGGTTTAACCAGTTCCCCCTCTTCATTCATCTTCAGTTTTATTTCTCTCTCCAGGAGACTAAATGAAAGTGAATGAGAATTGCATGAAACCCTTCAGTCCAGAGATTCTTGGAAGAGAGGGGTTGGGCAAAGGGACAGCAGAAGGTGGGAAAATGCAAACACTTCCATCTACAAAAAGTGAAACGAACCGGCACTTGAAGGTGAAAGTATTCAAATGTGAAATTCTTTCCCTGGGGAACAAAATTCCTGGAGAAACTGAAATCCAGGAACCCAAACAGAACTTTTTCTCACAAGCCTTAATTTAAGCACAGCAAAGAGAGAGAGAAATCAGTTTTTAATTCAGCAATTTTTCTTTTAATGACAGTGGAGTCAGTCTTCGAGAAAAAGACATACTGAATTTATAGGGTCCAACAGGAGATAAAATAAAGTGAGGAAAATTACTTCTGATATATTTGACTTGCATGGTACTGATACCCCCCTGTGAATTCATTCATCATTGTATTAATAAAAGGCCAAGCACTGATCTAGTCACTGAGCTGTAACTATCTGCTTTAAAGAGAGATGAATGATATTTATTTTGCTATTAAAACCAAATAATTTCAGCATTTTAGAATAACAAGACGATTTTAAATCTGAAAAGACTACATCTTAGTAAAAAATAAATAAATAAATAAAATTTCCACTGTTGTGGAAAGCCAAAACTTTGGCTTCTATTTACAGGAAACATATGTGTACTTTAATCAAAAATACAACTGAGTTTGTCTTCAGAATATTTTCTATGACTTTTATATAAACCAGGATTTTCTAGAACTTCTTCATTTCCAAACATTGTCTAACCATCAATTCCTCGTAATAACAGCCCAGATGCAGCAAAGCAGCTACTCTCTGTAAGTCCCCGTTCACCCAAGGTGACATTCAAGCTGTCGGGATCTTCAGAGCAGAAAAACAGCCCTGCCATCCTGCACCTCGTGCTCCAACAGGGAGAGCCCAATGACAGCACCGATAGGAAGAGGAGCAGACGAGCTAAGCAGCATTTCATGTCACCCCGGGACGGTGTGATTTGCCCAAGGCTGTTATAGGACGCAGTGTCGGAGAGCTGGGTGAGTGGCATTTAATCAGCACACGATGCTGATCTCTGCAGCATTCCTGGTTCGGAGCGCTACAATGCAGTAACACCATAAATAGACTAAAGTCCTATGAAGAAAGAAAAAAAAAAAAATATCTCCCCATCTTCTGTCGCTGCTAACGCGGAGAATAAAAACAAAGCAGGAGTATGACAACTGTATTGTTATAAACTAAGCAGTGCCTCCTTAACTTAAAGGGTCTAACTCTCTGCAGCGCAAGTCCCCAATGGATTAAATATACAGCTGTGTGGATAGAGCCATTTACACAGTGTGCTTAGCCAGTTCCTCAGCCTATTCATAAACACAGCCCATTTTATTTATACAGTACCTTCCTCATCTGCGATATTTTTAAAGTCTGCTGCCCTAAGCCACCGAAGCCCGCGTCTCTCCCGCAGCCGAAAGGCACCCGGCTCAACTTTCCAGCTGGCTTCACGCGCTGCTCCACGTACCTGCTCTGTGGCTGGAGGAGGAGGAGGAAGAGGAGGAGGAGGAGGAGGAGGTGGTTTCGCCTCTGCCTGCAGCCTTCTGCCTCCCGGACTCTCCCAGCAGCCTTTCCAGTGCGAGCCGAGGAAGAGTTTCCTTGGGGAAGTCGTACCTCTGTTGCATGCCAGCTGACTAAAACTCTGCGAGCTCGGAGAGAAGTTTGAAGTCACAGGAAAAAAAAATACTCCCCATAGACCGGTCCTTGAATTCATTCCTTCGCAGTCATGAGCTCTTATATATTCCCAGGCTCCCATGAGCACGTGAATGCATACCTCCGTAATAGTTTTAAAATGTGTGTGTCCTCTGCACTTCTCTTTATTTTCCATTTCGTTCGCTCAACCTTGGCTTATTTCCTGCAGTTTCTCAGCTGGTAATTACGCTCCTCTCACATTGACACATGAAACGGTCTGTGAATACCACAAAAACCCCCTCCGCACAGACTTGGGTGACATGTACTGCCTCTGAAGTTCGCCGTGCCTGTCCCACAGATGGGAACGTGAGCTTTGAGCAGCACAGACCCCCAGGTACCCCAGGGCTGGGGTGAATTGTGAGGACTGAGCTGGGATGCACACCCGCAGGGACACAGAAGCAAGACAGGTCCCTTTTGGGGTCATAGTCCCAGCCAGCAAACTGCACACCCCCGTGAAAGCACAAACCCATCACCCCAGCTATCCAAGCCAGAAAGTCAGGATGAGGAGTGTAGGAAGAGGGTACTTCGGAGTAGGTTGAGCACAGCACATCTGGTGTCCCAAGAGCTCCAGGGTCTCTCTGTGGGATGGCTGCAATGTACCCTTGGGGGAAAGGATAAATTCAATTTCACGCTTGAATGGCGAATAACACAAATGCCTTCTAAAAAAGGGCAGTTGGACAGATCCTGATTTATTTTCCTTGGTCATTATTCTTCAGAAACACCGCTCTCGTGTAAATGGGTGGGAGACCTGAGCATTGCCCATGTTGTCTTCTCCTGCTTAGAAGAAGTGCCCTGATAACTGGGAGGGCATCCACTGGCTCCAAATACTAGTTTGCGGGAGTACCAACCTCTAAAAGTGTTTTGCCAGCTCCAGACTCGATGCCTGAAGAGTAAAATGAGTATAGCTTCCCCAGCCAAGACCTGACCTCCCCTGGGCCACCCCACCCCATCGGGAACTCCCTAGGGGCACTGGGGACTATTGCAAACCTCCTGTCTTCTCCCCACAGTGCCCGGGGAGCATCCTCAGCACTGACATTAACCTGCAGGGCTGCACGTGTGCCTGTGATGACACAAACGGTGACCTTCTGCGCTGAGACAATGCGCGGGGCACGCGGCTCCCCCGGGGAAGGATGTCACAAGTCCTGGAGGATGTTAGTCACGCTGCTTCCCCTGCACAGGGAAGGCACCCTGAAGTGCCAGGGGTGAGTGCCAAGGATGGGCTTGTGCTGAGCAAAGCCCCTCGGAGGAGATGTTTGGCTTCAGCATTGGGCACTTCCCCCCTTTTAGACCACAATTTGCAATGATTTCCACTCCCCCCAAAATATAAAAAAATGTGGTGCCGAGTCTCTTCTCCTGGATAGCATCATTTCTGTCCCACTTCCCTGGATCCACTTATAAAGTCAGATAAAAGCCATGTCCTTTTATACCACGTGCCAAGAAGCTTTGGGGATTCTGCTAAACATATGCCGGCTTCCAGCCTTTGCTTCTCCGCAGCAGGTTCTTGATCATTTTCTGTAGCCCACCAGCTCTTGTGAGTCAGAGTTATTTCATATCTGCCATGTACTGAGAGGCTCTAGATGAAAGCATCTACAGATGTGCAAGATGTGGTTCACTAAATAAGGCAGTAAATATATTTTGCACATGTTGTTGCAAGAAGCACGTAACAAGGATAAGAAATGAAGTAGTAAGAGTATAGAATAAAGAAACAAATGATTTTGTTACTGCAACAGCTATTGTCTGTGTGCACACCTAGCTATATATGTAATTTATTAAAGGCCAAATTCACTTAACAATTAGACATAACAGTTAGTGAATGAGAAATCATTGACTTTTCTTAGCAACAGAAGCAGATCCTGTGGAGAAGCTTGCTTGTGTGCATCAATCCCAAAACTTTATTGGTATCCTCTGAATATCCCTTTGATGAGGCTTGAGATGGTCCCTCGAGTTCTTCCTCAGTACGGAGATGGATGTCACTTGTTCATACAGGGTCATCTGCTGAAGCTCCTATTTTGCAAACAACACATTATTTTACCTGTTGGTAAACACATTATTTACTTCTTGGTAAATAATCAAATTGTAGAATGGTTTGAGCTGAAGGGGACCTTGAAGATTGTCTTGTCCACCTTCCTGTCATACATACAGACATTTTTCAATAGACCAAAGCCCCATCCGACCCAACCTTGAACACCTCCAGTGATGGCTCATCCACAGTTTCTCTGGGTAACCTATTTCAGTGCCTCACCACCCTCACAGTAAAGAATTTCTTCCTTATATCCAATCTAAATCTGCTCTCTTTTAATTTAATATCATTGCCCCTTGTCCTGTCACTACAGACCCTTACAAAATTTTTTCCTCCATCTTTCTTATAAACCCCCCTTTATTAGAAAGGTCACAATAAGCTCTTCCCAGAGCCTTCTCTTCTCCAACTAACCCCAGCTCTCTCAGCTTTAGCCCTGAGAAACATTACCCTGGATGACAGATTTAAGGATGAACACATCCCTGTGCCTTTGGCAGAAGCTTTGCTGTTCCAAGAGCATCCTACAAAGTCATGGCTGACATCAGAGATGCTATTTACATCTAATGTATGTTGACCCCTTAAGAAAGATGGCAAGTACCAAGAAGTGAGCTTCGCACTGTGGTCTGAAAGCTGTATGGCCCTGGCCACTCCACGCAATACCTGAACTAACTGTCAACTATTTCTTCTTCTTGTGGCACCCAGCCAAGTAAATATGGCTGCACTGTTTGGTTTGGCATGGGCTCGACACTGGTTTATCGATGTACACCTCCCACCCAAGCTGAAACTCCTCTCTTACTCCGTGCTATCCTACTCGGCCAGGAATTACTCACAGAGAGAGTTCACCGAGGCACAAGGACGTATTGTTGCACCTCTTGTCACCATGCCAGGCAAACCTGGTGGCCAATTTGATGTCTTGGCAGCCAAGCTGTGGACCTGCTACTTGGAGAAGTGAGTCCAGCTGTATTTTCCAAGTAGAGCATGGCTAGCTAATGGGAAAGTGACCTATCACAGAAAGGGTGAGTTTTCCAAAAATAAATTTCAACCTCATATGGAAGCAGAAGGGCTTATCCACACAGACCTTGCTGTTGATAGACCTCTAGCTCTGGTGTGTGGGTCCAGAAGTCTTCGGTCAACCTATGGCTGGTTCCCAGTGAGACCTGAGGGATGATGCTCCTCTGGTTTCTTCTCTCCCACTAAAGATGTCTGTCCCAGGGAGTGAACTTCCCAACAACGTGGGTGACCATGGGGAACCAGGTTATCTGACAGCATCGGTGTGCCCATGTTGGTCCCATGAATGAAGGGCAGTAGGAGGGACAGCACACTCAAGAAACTTGTAGCATCGTGCCCCCAAAGCTGCTCGCAAGCACCAGTCCTGCAGAGGGTCCTGCTGATACCTGCTGTGCACAAATCCTGCAAGCCTCACTCTGGGGCAGCAGGATGTGGCAGCTGCCAAACCCTGCTCCAAAAAAAGTCCACAAGTCGGTGCTGGTCATACAAGGTCAACTGTGGGCCATGTCCTGCCACAGGCTCAGCCCCTGCAGGTCCCTTGGGATTCCCACTCTTCCATGGACGAGATGATCAGGCTTCACTGGCGGGGCTGGCATGGAGACGAGCAGCAGTGCATAAGCAGAAACCAAAACTCCCAGCTTCCGAGATGCTCCAAGACATCACTGCCAGTATAAGCATCATTATCTTGAGATGACGTTAGCCCAGTTGCTTTTCAGAAACAGCACTTTAAAAAGAAAGAAAGAAAGAAAAAAAAAAAAGGCAGCCACTCAGAGATGAACTGGCAGTTTTTAATCACTTGTAAAAGATTAGTACTTGACCACGTGCTCACCTCACGCTTAAAATAGGTTGTATCATGTCAACAGGATGCCCATCTCTAATTATAAATGATATTTCCCCAGACTAAACAAAGTTTGATATTTCTGCTCCATTTCCTTCAGCTCTGATTATAGCCTGTTCTTAAAAAAAAAAAAAAAAAAAAAAAGAAAAAGCATGAGGAAAGAGAGGGCCAAGATTTCTGATCTCTTCACTCTTTTTCTGTCCCTGCTGCTCCTTGGGGAATTTTGCTGCTGGGAGCTTGCCGATGCTTTACACGCTGGGATTTTGGCTTGCCTTGGCACTGACAGTGGTAGGGAGCAGGGCAGGGTCTGTGCAGGTCACCAGGTTAGCTGTGGTTCCTGTCCTCAGCCTCATCATGTGGCGCCTGCAGGTTTCAGGCACTGTGTCTTGAGCTGTTTTGGAGGAAGACACTGCTCTTGGCATCTCATAGAATCACAGAATAACAGAATCATTAGGGCTGGAAAAGCCCTCCAGGATCATCTGGTCCAACCACCCCCCTACCACCAATGTCACCCACCAAACCATGTCCCTAAGCACCACGTCCAACCTTGCCTTGAACACCCCCAGGGACGGGGACTCCACCACCTCCCTGGGCAACCCGTCCCAATGCCTGACCACTCTTGCTGAGAAGAAATGTCTCCTCATTTCCAATCCGAACCTCCCCTGGCACAACTTGAGGCCATTCCCTCTGGTCCTATCACTGGTTAGAGCAGAGGCCGACCCCCAGCTCCCCAGCCCTTCCTTTCAGGCAGTTGCAGAGAGCAATAAGGCCTGCCCTGAGCCTCCTCTTCTCCAGCTCAAACCCCCCCAGGTCCCTCAGCCGCTCCTCACAGGACTTGTGTCCCAGGCCCTTCCCCAGCTTCGGAGCCCTTCTCTGGACACGCTCCAGGGCCTCGATGTCCTTCTGGTAGTGAGGGGCCCAAAGCTGAACCCAGCACTCGAAGTGCGGCCTCACCAGAGCAGAGCCCAGGGGGACGATCACCTCCCTGGACGTGACTTAGTGCCCTCTGGTACCAACCATAACCTTCCTCAGGTCCACCCGACCTTGGACCATGAAGACATTCTCGTTGCAAGCTGAAGACTTACAACTGCAAAGGAGATATCCCTTAGCTACTCTAACCCTACTACCAATAACCTAAAAGCATCTGCAAATTTAATCTGAAAACCAGGGTGAAAAATGCATGGCCAGTTCTCCTGGGACATTCAACACTCACGTTCCCAACCAGATGCGAATATTCAGTGAGGGATCAGCAGTATCCAGTCTACAGAGCATTGACTTGCAGGATTGGCATTCTCCTGGCTCATCTTGTCACTGCTGTGTGGCTGCCCATCCCGAGGCACCACGGGATTTAGGCAGTGCTCCAGAATTAAACAAAAAAGTGAAATGCACGTAATGGTGCTTGGGACGTTTGAGGGACATCGGACCCCACTTGGATGGCAGATATTGTTGAAACTCCCAGTGTGAGCAGGTATCACGGCAGGATTTAGATGAGGTGGTTTGGCAATAAGGGTTCTTCTGCAGAGTGAGAGACTGCAGGAGATAAAAGAAATACATCTGGGGAGGAAATGGCAGCCAGAGATGGAGGCTGCTGGAACATGAAGCCATGAGACAACAAGAGAAAAAGGAAGGGAAAACGTGAGCAAGGAAAAGGATAGCTCAGGAGCTTCAGAGACTCCCACAATTTTGGGGGGAACAAGGCAAGCAGGATTCGTGTTGTTTGGATTGTAGAGGGCTGAAAGTGTCTCCAGAATCCTCTGGTTTTACTTTCCGATGACTGAGCCTCAGACTCACACCCATCCCCAGTGACTTGTGAGGTGTGGCTTGCAGGAAAGTTGCTGGGTCTTGAGAAGACAAAAATAAGGGCAGGGACTTTCTGCCTTGCATTTGGCCTCCCAGCTCTGATGGCTGGTGGTAGCCTTCGTCCAGCAGCATCCAACCCATGCTTTTTCAAGCATCTCTGGGCTTTGCCTGCCCCTCTACCATCTCCATTGCCCTCTTCTAGCTGGCACTTCAAGTGTCCCAAGCATTATTAACAGGTTCAGGGAGCTGTGCTCAGTGTGACAGATCTGGTTTATCTTGAAATGGCAAAACCAGTTGAGTCTGATGTGGTTTCTCTCTCAAATACTTCTCATATCTCTGCAGTAACACGAGGAATTATGAATCAGGTGGAGCCAACAAGCAGGAGAATAGTTTGCTCTGCTGGCTCTGTCAAAGATCATCTCTCTCCCTTTTAGATCCCCCAGTCAATTCAAACTGTGAAATATCATCCCCTCTTCTTCATTCTTTTCATTTTCTTTTGAGCAGGGAAATAAAGAGGAAAGCTGGTCTCTCCCTTGGTGTTTTTAGTCCCCAGTGTTGACTCAGATCTTGCCAAAATGACTTTAAGCTATCAACCACTGTTGGTAATCAGTTTTCCCTTTTCTGTTGCCCCTATTCTTTCCCTGTTTGCTTTGGGTAGGTGGCATCTTTCTGCAGGGAAGCTGTAGTAAAGGGACTACTGGCATTATATCTGCAAGGTCTTGAAGCTGATCATGAAACGAGTAATTTTCAGCTCTTGTGGAAAGTGTTTCACTACAGTTGGTCAAGAGTGTGATCTGCCCTGTCCTTTGCTCCTTCTGTGCTGATTTGTCAGGCAAACCCTGGAAAAAAAAAAAAAAAAAAAGAGTTTGCAATCATAATCCTAGGGATAGAAGAAACGACTTAGAAATGCTCTATTTTTGTCGTGTTCCTTAAACCCTTTGATCCTTCCCATAGCCCCTTGATCCATCCCTACGTCATCATGTATTGATTTTTTTTTTTTTAATAGCCCACAGCTGGATTTTGGATTATTTCCAAAATGTCTCTGCTTTCTGCACGAAATGCTGGCTTTCCTTGAGTAATCTAATGCACCACTCAATGATGTATTTTGGATATTTTGCATGAAGGAAAAACATTGAAACCCTGGCTTTGTTCCTCGGTGTGATCCTTGCAGTGCTGACACGATACTTTATAGCAGTCCCTTTCCACAGTGCTTTTGTTGAAACAAAAAAAAAAGGAGGAGGAAGGCACCTGCACCATCTAGCAACCCCTCCACACCGAATAATGAAGTGGGGGTACACTGGGAAACGTGGGGGAATGATGGAGGTATTTCAGTGGAGAGAACAAGCAGACACAGGGCAACAACCTGACGGAAATTTTGCCTTTTTAACCCTGATTATCAGTCTCTGATTGTTCCAAATGCTGAACATTTAATTCAATGCTGAACACTGCCTTCCAGATTTCAGAGGTGGGATGCACTCAGCAAAATCTTTAAAGCCTGCACAGGCTGCATTTCCACCAGGAGTTTTAGTGCACTGGAATAGTGAAGTATGATGAATATAGAAGCACAAAAAATTTTGCTTGAATTTGTATCGTCAGTTCCCAGCCAAGCATGGGTAGAAGAACCCATGGCAGTAGTATTGAAGAGCTGAGTAAACTCCTGGTCTCCTTTTTCTTACACAAATTTGTAACCCCAGAATGATGTCAGAGACAGAAGAGAGAGCTCTGATCAAATGTAGACATCTGCAAGGTCTGCATCTATCAAGTGAGCCACTCATCTTGATATACTGCACAGCTCAAGGGGGGAAATGGGAGTTCTTGATCGTGATTCATTTTGTTCTCCAGCAGACATCAAAGATGGGGCAGATGAATCACCCACAGGGAGCTCCCACTTTCTACTGTGAGCACGATAGGAGCGGGGAGTGACTAACACAGACACAGCTTCAATAGGAAAGGAAATGAGTCCCTCTCACAGGCAGGAGACAGAGAACCAACTGGATTTTTTGGCTGGTGTGGGTATAACCAGCTTTCCAGCCCAGGTAGGACATATCAGTCAGTTAACATAATTTCCAAATTTCCTTGGGAGAAGCCACTTGGGAACTGATATTTCTGGATGCGTTACAAACACTGTAAGTGATTCTGTCATTCAGTTGTTGCTCTGAGGCTCTGACATCCATCATCCCACTGAACGAAGCCCTAAGCAGGATTCCTGCCCTGAAGAACCTCTCTACCTTTATTAAGCATCTCCTTGTACACAAATGCAAAGATCTTTGTTAGCAAACTGGGAATGCAGCTTCTAGGGTTAGACCCTACATCCATTTTCCTCTTCAGGCCAAAGGCACTGGGATTTAGACAATGATCTTAACGGAGCTCATGGTCCATCTTATCTAGAAGGTCATTGCCTGTCCATGCCATACCATAAGCATCTCCTGTTTGGAGGAGTGAGCTTTTTAGGATTTACTTTCTGGTGACTAGACTCCTGTATTTTTATTCTTTCTATATTATGAAAGGGAGAGAAGCTCCTTTATTTTTTTATTTTTTTATTTTTTTTTCTAATTATACATATCCAGAAGGTTGGCTTACCAACCTTACACTTAATTTGATTAAATTAGATGTTTCTAGTATTCAGGACTATGCCATCGCTAATTCAGTTGCTTGCTGGTTCACACCAGCCTTCCTGGATCTTGATTTCATTCGTTTTCTGCTGTCAAGTAATACAATTTTAATCAATGTTTAATACATCCCAGAAGGGACCAGTCCCTTCACTGTACATCAGTGGATATCTGCCGATTGTGAAGGAGTAATAGTAGGTTACAGTTACTGAAAAGTGGATATATACAGCTCCCCCCGGCCTATTGCTTTCTCCAGATACACATATGGCAATGTCCTCTCCTCCTTCAGCCTTAGCACTGAGGAATTTTCTCACCGTTCATGTGATGCTCCCTGTGGTTACCTCACGGTGCACCGCTCCCAGCTTTCATCCTTGAAAAATGCAGAGAGTTTTTTACTTAATAATAATAATAAAAAGGAAAGTACATTGTGCAACATGAGGATGTTGTAAGGCTCAAGATTCAAGATAATAAAGTCATTGGAGATGGTCAAAGAAAACACTGGCAATACCTTTCTGGCCACTGAACAATTCATTCATTGACATGTGCAGGGAACACATAGGATGACTGATTTACATATACTTTGCCTGCCCTCTGGTGGTGAACGGCTGATGATTAATTTTTTCATACATACATATATTTCTTTACACGTATACAAGTATAAATATACGTGTAGGTTCATATGGATATGTGTTGACATATGGCAGAAAATGCTGTCGTCTAAATTGCAATCTAAATCTGAATGTTGCAGATGTGAGTAATAGATTTTTATTGCCATGGGCAGTAGCTGTTATTTTTTATACTGAAGATTTTCTACCTTACTGTGATTGTTTTAACATTTAGTTCGGTTAAAATAATTCAGCATGAAAATAATAGAAGCATAGTTAAATATTTTTTTCCAGCTTGGAGAGACCTGTGAGCTCTTCATCTGTCCTTTTCCTCTCTATAAATAAACCTCGCTGAAACTGGGTGAGCTGCACAAAATCAAGAGCAAAATGTTTTTGCAGGACCAGATCTTACAGCAAGTACAGGACAGCATAAAAATAACCGCCGCAGCATGGGTGTGCTTTTCCTTACACAATGCCAGTCTGGGTTACCAGGAGGGTGCAGAGACAGAGGTGGCCCTGGGTTGACAGCAGAGTGTTTAGAGGAGAGAGATTCCTTCAGCCTCTCTATTTTCAATTCAGCAAGGGGTTGACATCATTTTGTGGCTCTTTTTCCCTTGCAGCTGTGAAGGGGAAACTTTTGCTTCCCCAGCTCCTGTATTCTAGGAGAAGGGAATCACTGTTTAGGTTTAGGTTGGATATTAGGAAAAACTTTACCGAAAGGGTTGTTAGGCATTGGAATGGGCTGCCCAGGGAAGTGGTTGAGTCACCATCCCTGGAAGTCTTTAAAAGACGTTTAAATGTAGAGCTTAGTGACATGGTTTAGTGGAGGACTTGTCAGTGTTAGGTCAGAGGTTGGACCAGGTGATCTTGGAAGTCTCTTCCAATCTAGATGATTCCGTCATTCTGTGATTCTGTGATTTTCTGTCCAGTTTATTGAGCAAAATCAATAGAGTTCATAGAAATGGTAGTGTCTTGCAGGAAATGAGGATTTAAATGGCGATAAAGTCATCCTTCCTTGCTGAGGTCGCTCTGGGACCCCTACTTGTTTTCTCACCTGTTTGGCTTTCCCTTGGCTGGATGATGGAGAGGAAGGAGGAGCTGCAATGGGGCACTCCTCTTGCAAAGGTGGCAGAAACAGCTCTTGGTGCAAACGTGTCCAGCACCTGGGCATGGGTAGTGAGGATAAGCACGTTCAACAGTGCAGCTCTCAAGACTTGCATTAATTTGAAAGACATTGCCTAAAAATAACGTTCCCAATCTTTTCTCTTTAGGATGACCTATTAAAGTGGGAGGAGTGGCAGTGGTAACTTCTCGGGCTGTACTCATGTTGGGGTTTGCCTACTGGGAAGTGAACCAGGGGAACTTCTCATCTATACACCTTGGTTCACCACTCGACATTTCCGAGTGAAACTGCAATCTCTTCACTTTGGGAAAACAAATATAGCTCCAGCTGAACCAGTGACCAGTTCCTGGGTGCTGGATTCAGATGTTAAATCTCTACCACTGGTTCTCCCCCGACCAGCAAACACAATCCCAAACAATCTCATAGCATGTCTATGAGAATATTCCTGGTGCCAGAAATATTCCCACCAGGTTTTTTGGATGTTTGAGAGGGGAAAGAGATGGCTCCAGCACCAGAGAAGGGGACTAGGCACATAATATTTAATCATACAGGCATCACCACTGCTTTCTAAGGAGCATCCATTTCTTCTTTTCCTTTTCTAAGACCACAAAGCACCAGGCAAGGGGGTTTGCTCTCATTGCCCAGGCTGTCTTGAAGTTTCAGATACGATGAATGAGTTGCTGAAGACCTCTGAGGATGTGAAGCCTGCTGTCCCCCCACAGCAGGAAGGTTCTTCACTCAGTACATTTCCATCTGCCCATCTTCTTCCAGCTGGGCACACATGGAGAGCAGTGCCTGAACATGCAGTGATGGCGTATTCGTTCCACCTAAATAAGTACGTTTTCATCTTCTAGCCTCACCCGGTGAGGAAGTTACTATTCTTTGGCTCTCTTCACCACACACACCAGTGGTGGATATTCTGCACCTTTCCAGTGCCCAGCCACCAGGACAAAGCTACAGCAGTAGGTGTAGGGAAGCTGTTTTCAGGCTGACTCCTGCTCCCCAGCATTTGCTGGGACTCTTTGAAGATTAGTCCTGAGGCTTGGACCCAGCACGTGTACCAGGTCGTAGTTTTACCTCTCATCCCAATGATGGTGCAGCCTGGACAAGTGCAGTCAACCAGAGCAACCTCAATGACATCTTCCTGGGAATAATCTTTGTCACCTTCTTTGGGTAACAACTCGTGGTTATTCTCTCCGGAGTTTTCTGGTGATGATGGTGGCTGGGGAGCTAGAGTTGCAGATACGGCCCGGCAGACAATCACCTCTGCAGGGAGCCCACACAAGTAGGTTAAACAAAAGCTTTATTTCCACACAGTGTTCTCGGGACGCGGTGCCAAGATTTCACAGACAGCTCAAAACAGGGATTGGCAAGGAATGCTCAGCTTCTGTGATGCTTTCTTATTACAAACAGCCCTGAGTCACAAAGCGTGTGTTCAGAGCCAAGCCTGAACTTCCTTTAAACTCAGAAATGCTCAGATTAACAGTTTTCAGGTTTGTGCTTTAAAGCAATAATATGTCAGAGCAGACTGTAAGTGATTTCTCCAGCACTAGAATCTCATTAAAGAGATTCTAATATATTCTAATATATATATAGTGTTCTGCTAATACTACAGAAGAAATATTGAATAAACCATTGAACTTGGGCTGATTATTAAAGCAGTTAATTGCAGTACATCTGCCCTTAGTTGCTATCCTGTGCTATGCGACATTTGGACAGTACAATGTTGCTGGTGAGCAAAGGGCTTGAGACTCGAGCTGAAGGCACGCAGAGCCTGTTTGCTGTCTGCTCTTCCTGCCTACAGCTTTCTGACTAGCATGGAGAAAGGTCAGTTGGTTTCCTGTAGGATTTCAGTATTTTGAAATGCTGTTTCAGTTCCAGCTTCTGAACAACAACAACAACAAAATAAATAAGGAAGGAAATTGGATGCGGAGGTTGGATCTGAGACATCTGCCTCCGGGGCTGCTTTGCAGTGAGAGGCTGGGCTGGGTGGCTGGGATCGCCCCACAGACGGGCAGCTGAGGGGTCTGGCAGGTAATGGTAGACAACCAGAGTGTTTTCCATTTGGAAACTGTGGAATATTCACTGCTTGGCAAGTTCTAGAAACAGTAAGAGAGAAAACTTCAATGCTAATAAATGCCTTGTGTTTCATGCTCCGCATTGTGGATTTCGTTTGGACATCCAACCTACACAGAAATAACGTACGACAGCTTTGGTCCTTGGCCCAAATTGGTATTGACCTTCCCTGAGCTTCTCCACATATGTTAATGAAAAATGTTTAGACATCTCGCTTTTCGAATCCGAGCATATTTATTTCCAAGGTCTGTTGTACAGTTGTTGAACTATGCCTGCAGCCTGTACTACCTAGTTTGCTTCATGGACCAAGTCAAGGAGAAAGAGTGGCAAAAGGGGGATTTAATTCATTTGAAACAAACAAACAAACAAAAAAACAAACACCTTTTAATCTGACAGTGAAAGGACAACCAGCTGATAACATTTTTATTGGCTTTCATGAGATCTGAAACAGGTCCTACGTTTAAGGAGGCTGTGTTCCTCCAAGCAATGAGTGGCAAATATCATGGAGCGGAGGCAGGAAGCAAAGATCAGAATTGAATCATCAGGTTTAATTGTGCAACAACGTTTGTGGGTGGTTCTTGATGATCCCTGCTGGGTCCCGTGCTGTTCAGTAGAATTTAGAGGGGCTCAAAGATATTGGTCAGGGAGGAAGGAAGGAGAACCAAGGCAGACTGAGATCTGCAGATATCATGAAGCCACATATCATGGCTGTGAGGAACTGTTGTGAGTGAGGAAAAGGATGGTAAATGAAACAATACCAACAGCTGCAAAGTAATGAGCATCAGAGGGAAAGTGGTAGATGTTTCTTGCTCTGCACAGAACATGGAGAAGGTCATTGCACAAAGACCAGGGGTGGGACAAGCACTGAAAAGCTTCACCACTTTTATTCAAAATGATTATTTTTGTCACAGATGAGGTCAGCAATGAGAGTCATTCTAGGACTTTGTGGCGTGACCAAAGGGGAACAAAAGGATGTGTGACTACAGGGGTAAGAAATCCTTAGCCCATCTTTCATCGGTGATGCCCATGGACTTGCATCCAGCTGATGCATCCAGGACAGTCACACAGACAGAAGGGGGTAGGTTGCTCTGATGTCTCCCATTCATTTGACAAAGAGGCAAATGCATTGCTGATGTGAGGAGAGGAGGTTGTAGAGAAGGGAGGGCACCTGCTGCAGTGACCATGGAGCTGTCCCTGACCTCACCACTGGAGGACAAATCTCTGTAATGCCAAGGAAAATAACCAGAGCTTCAGGGAAGGTGTTGTTGCATGAGGATGCCAGGACAGAGACAACATAGTTTCATGCTTTCAAAGAGGGGTAATGCTGCAAAATTACCCACAGCCTTACTTCTGCTGCCACCCTGCTGCAGTCCCAAGCCCCAGGGCAGGACCTTGATATTTTCCAGTGAGCAATGTGCTGTGGGGAGTGATGTTACTCCCTCCCCATTGCAGTATCCCCTAGTACAGGAAGTTTTCCCAGATATAGGTACTTGCAGCTGTTTTGACACCCATCCATGCCGTGGCTGCTCCACACCATCCTTAGGTTCTTCTGCATCTCCTCATACTTCCACTGCCTGCTTTTTTTGAGACCTTGTTGGGGTCTGCCTCTAAATTAATTAATAATGGAGTGAATATATGGGGTTCTCTATAGGTACCTTATCTGCAGAGAGAGCTGAAAAGTAATCTGAGATAAAGGTAAAGATACGTAGAAGAACAAGATTTTCATGTGGAAGGATAGGTCTCCAAGGATCTTTATTGGCATTTGGTTTTAATTCACTATTAAAAGTACTGTAGATCCTGTATGAAATATAAACTATATTCAGATGGTTTCTATTGTGCATAAGTACATCTTTTACAGCTGTCAGCAGATTTGCATGATTACATTAAAATTTACCCTATAACATTAGCAGTAAACCCTCCTGCTATCATGTTTTCTAGAGTGGGTGCTTCACTATCCAAGAAATCAGCCAAGCGACCTGTCCACAATCACCTGAAAAGTTGGCTGCAGAGCTACAAGATTTACATTTGCTGCTTCCAGGCCCCATCTTAACATCATGACATCCAAACACTATTTTTAGGAGCAGAATAACAAGAGAGGAGTGTGATACAGTAATTATGTTTAGTGTGGGAAGAAATCTCACGAGTGAACCTAAACCTGTCTAAACAGAACAATACCAGGAAAATATAAATATATTTTATGGCTTTTTAACAGCAGAGGTTATCACACTTGGGGATGAGTCCTTGGCTTCTTCCTGTTGAAATTAAGAGGGAAAAAAAAAACACACTGGCTTCAAAGAGAATTAAGAATTATCCTGGGATTACTGAAGTCGTCAGTGATCAGAACTTTGCTTTTCTGCTCTCCTTTCCCACAGATCTACTATTTTATGTATTTTTTAATAAATTCAAAGAATGCTGTTTATTTTTCAAGACAGCATGCTGAAGAAGGAATTCAAAAACTGTGTGCAGAAGGGCAGATTGAAATCTTCTTGTTTAAATGCTCTTCAGCTGAAGAATTCAGTTTACAGCTACCCAACATTTTCTTTAAATTGTCTTAGACTAAAAAAAACAACACTAGGTACCCCAAAATTCAAATATATATCTGTACATATGTGCAGATGTTGAGAGAGTACATACATAGCAGTAGTTTGAAGAAGTGAGTTGGTTTTTAATGTTGTTTTTTGTGTTTTTTTTTCCCCCATACATTTACAAATGTGTAATTTGACATATATCAGAAGTAGAAAGTCATTCTCTCTCCTGCTTGCTGTCACATTACCAGATAAAAGGATCAATCAGAAGTTTTTCAGGATTTTATGTTTTCTGCTCACATGCTTTTTCCTTTACATCCACTTTGCCTGTGTGCTGGGAATAAGAAGTGTCTCAGAGAGGATTAGCACATACTTGCCATCTAGACAAGCACAATGCTGGAGTTTTCCAGGGAAAATATCAGAGAGTCCAGTACCTCCTCCAAACTGGTGATGAACTATGTGGGAGTGAGGTTCATCCAGCTTGACTTTAGTCATCCGTGATGTAGGTTTCTCCACTGAACCGACCGGTGCAGATTCTGTTACAGTCGATGGCAAGTACTTTTAGGGCACGATTCATCCATTTGAATGCAGATATCTGGGATGGGCTTCACTTTGGGGTTAAGACACCTAACTTTAAAGATGTATTTCATTAAACATATCTGCCTAGCATTATTTCAGATCTTAAGGTTTTGTGTCTGGCCTCCAGCTGCCAGTACAAAACTGCTCCCGTGTCTTACTTATCAGCTCAGTCTGGGTATTGTAGATACTACAGGACAACTTAAAGGGCATGAAGTCCCCATGTTTATGCAGCTGGATTGCATGACAGACATTTCTCTCCATTTGGCTCTCTCTGCGTGCACCATGTGCCCAGGCTCCCACTACGTGAATGGAGACCTTGCCAATAGTGAAGCTTTGTGGTGACTGCACTATCCAGTTGCAGGCACCCATTTCAGGCTCAGTGGAATCATTAGGCTCCTCAGATTTCCTGATTAGATCTCCATTAACTCTAATGGGAGCCAAGACACCCAGCACACAGAGGTACCTGCTTGTTGGAGCCTAGGCAACACTCCTGGAAGTGCTGGCTTCCTTTCGGTGTTAGGGCATCTCTCCGGGTGAGTGTTTCAGACTGCACCCTACAGAGATATATTTAGTCAGATAAATCTTCTGCATATCTTTGTGGGTGTTTCTCTTCGTTTGGAGGCCAGTCTTGAATACACAGAGGCATTTATAAGGAAAACCCAATGATCCAGTGAAGGTAGAGATCATCAGACACCTATAGACAAGATGTGTTTTTTGTCTGCTCCACCCAGTAAGAGTATTTAGCTGAGAGGTAAGGCCAGGTTGACATAAGCCACACCACTACATAACAGAACAGCCCTGAAGAATGTTTTTAACGTGGGAAAATTATGAAAAAGACAAAGATTATATAGAAATTCTTTGATTTTAAACTCAGATTTGCACAGAATAATCCAGTCTACATCCCTCCCTGGAACTGTATGTTGATGTACATTGAGAGAGAATTGCTTGGCCCACATCTCCTCCACAGCACTTTGTTGCTGGATGACTTCGTGACTGGAGGGATGAGCAGAATGCAGATGGTGAAAGCTTTTCTCAGTCCTGTTTGACATCTGAAGTGTCCTATAAGCTCTTTGACAGATGTCTTTCAAGGGCCAACTTCTCCCACCTGGAATACCAACTTTCATCTCAAAATAGCCAAAATAGCTACTGTCAAAAAAACAGGTGCCAAAGAGTAAAATCTGGGTATTGAAGAATATGAATAGATTTTCCTCTCATTTTTGCTCTTCAGATAGATACAGCATGAACAGCTTTTACTTTGACAGTACACGCCTTATACTTGCGACAGTGAATTAGCTGTTCACTTAGTATCCTTCTGAGATTTGTGGAGTTTGGCTTGCCTTCTTTAATAAAGTTATCTTCAATAACGTAAGAGGGTTGTTGACTATTATTTATCATCTAACTGGTAAAAACCTGTCCTGGGTGCAGCATTGAGAAGAGTTCAAATTGGGCTTGAGAAAGGTCTCGGTGTTTTCGGTGAGCACCTTCTGGTAGTAATATTGATTAAATTACCATATCTGCACTTCTCTTCAGCCTGGCTGGAGAGAAAACAGCAATTTCCAAAAGTCTGTTAGAAGCTAGACACTGAACAGAAGTAAAAAATCTGGAAGAAGAAGAGGCCAACAATAAAAATTTTTGACTCTGATGAAATGTTCTCTGTGGGAAGTGCCTACAGGCCAAATGCTGGCCCTATGTAGAAAGCTATTTTTACCCACTGGGAGGCTTACTTTGAATATTAGTGGCTTTGACACTACTTAGAGATCGGGGAGGAAAAATACTGTGATTCTTTAGGCTTCTTCTACTGATTAAATAATGAACTTTTCCTTCCCTCTACCTCACTTCTGCAGGTAAGAAAATTCATTAGTCTTATTAGTATCAGTCAGCTAAAGGGACTGTAGAACATTATTCTCTGCATCTCAGTTTTCCAGTATCTTGACATTCTCTTTTCATTCTGCTTTGGGATGAAAAGCATAAAATGTTTTAGATATGCTATATGTATGTGTTTATAAAGAAAAAAATGTTCTTCCAGTTGAGATCTGGGATTGCAAAGATGACATGTTTTGGCATTTTGATCAGATCACATTTTGGCATTTGGAAACAAATATTGATTCATACCAAACTGCTTCATTTCAAAACAGTCATTTCAGTTTGAAAATAGCATTAAAATGGCATTTGCAGCTGAAATGTCAATTCAAAAGAAAATGTTTCAGCTTAAATTGGCATGCAGCAACAAAGCCTTTTGATTGAAAATTCCCCTTTCTGGGGGAGTAAAAATCTTTTTTCTTGTTGTCAAAAACATTTTCTTCAGAATTGTATTGATCTTATTTTTTAACCAGCATTTCTTATAACAACAAGCGTATTTATTGCAAAATGGTTAATGAGTTAACACCTGGCATTACTGTTCTAATACAGAGCCAAGCACGGCTGGATGTGTTTATGCTGCCACGCTGACCTAGCTAAAATATGCCTTGGGCCCATCCTTGTGACTGAGGTGCTGATGAAGGAAAACACCATCACTTCCCTTCCAATGGGCCCCAGTAAAAAAGCACACATGGAACCATGATGAATAAAGCTCTAATCCAGTGCCCAGTTTCAATGAGAAAGGATGATTGGGCTTCATCTGCCTTCTCAGGCTCTCCTCCTGCAAGAGCTAAGAGGCTTCAGCAATTATACTGCTTTTGGCTGGGAGGGAATTAAATGGAGGGTGTGGACTTCTCTACTGGGGTTGACTTCAAGCATCCCGGTCTTACTAGTTCTTTGGTGTGCTCTTCTTAGATTTCTTCCTCTTCAATACTCATTTCAGTCTCCTTCATGCTCCCCAGTTCTTTAAAGGCTGCTTTTGTCAGTGTCCTCTTTGTGTTCCTCAGGACAAATTTGAGTTTCCTGGTCAACATGCCCGACCAGTTGTGGCTGTAAAACAGAACATACGAGGAATTAGCAGCCCTGCTCACTACAGAACAGCTTTTTATTTTACATCATTTTGCATCAGACAGAGCAGAAATATTAGACATTCTCAAGTCATCAAGAAGCATCAAGCAGGGAGGGTCACTGATGCAGAACAGCAGGGATGTGGTGGTCCTAGTAGACCATACGAGTGCTGGAGAAGTTGCATGGGTTAGTGGGATGGACAGAGCTTTCACCCAAGGATATCCACTTCATAAAGGTAAACATCATTTCTGCTTATGAAGAATATTTCTAACTGCGCATCGCAAGCCTGATAAAGCCTCTGTCTGGTAATAGCAGAGATTCCCTGTTAATCAGGCAGGTTTCTCTGGGTCTGAGGTCATTCACTGCCACTTATGGGAAATCTGAAGGCTCAGCTGCTCTGACAGCCCCATGATCCTACCATTCCCAACACAGGAGGGACAGAGAAACAGAAAATGCTGACATCCACCTGAGATCCAGGTGCAGTTTTGCTGCCTCAGCCCGGCACTGTTCCTGATACAACAGGCTCTGCTGAGCAAGAGGTTGTCTAATTCAGAGATTAAATCTAGATCCAAGCTAGTAAACTGATGTGATGGAGCTGAAGAGGTTCATTTGAAATGAAGTTCTAAGTGTCCATGATACTCAGGTTCTACCATCTGTTGGTAGGCACGGATTTATTATAATATAACGGGGGTTTCAGATACAAATGAAACATCAAGAATTTGTAGAAGGCCAGCAGCTGAGTGAATAGCAAGGTTTTAGGTAGGTCTCAACTTTCTAGATGTCCTGTAAAAGCATCCCATGAAATCAAATTAACTGTGTATAAAAGAAGAAAATATAATCCCAACTGTTGTAAGCTGAAAAGAACCAAATTCTAACACATATCAATAACACTGTTATGATTACATAAATAGGAAAAAGAAATAGGTGAGAAACTGTTTTGCACATACACAGATATGTAAGGTTTTAAACTATAAACATCACTGTACAATGAACAAGCAATTACTTTAGAATAAAAATATATGTAAAAGTGACTATATAAAGCAGAGATCCCAAAAGTGTAAGATAAGAAGCCTTGTAAAGGAGGGGGACAGGATGGTATCAGGCCCAAAGAGTATTCACACTAATGACCAATTAGTAGTATAGAATTGTTAAGGAGCCTAAGGAAACTGCCCCTAATGACAGCACAGGAGGATAAAGGATATATGACATATTTAAAATCTATACATATACTAGTAACACTGGAACCAGAACTGGATATGCAAGATGGATCACCGACACCCTGTACTGTTGCACTACATACCTAATGCTTTCTGGTATCGTTCAAAGAGTTGCATTTTATTATTTGATCTCAGGTTCTGCAGTTGTTTTTGATGGTCTAGTTATCTGCCTCTGAGGACAGGCTATTAAATCTGGATGTAACAAGAAAAGGTCCAGGACCTCCAACCTGAGCACGCACTCTGCTCCCTTCACTCTCACACTACGGGGAAAAAAAAAAAAAAGAAAAAAAAAAAACAGGAAAGAAAACTACGGGCAAATTCCTGAGTCTTAAGAAATTACAAATATATCATCTCAATGTGATTTAGGCTTCAGTGGAGGATTGACCCTGACATTTCATTCATTGAATATTATGAGAAAGAACTGATGCCCCCGTCAAAATGATCAGAACTGTTGTGCAACCACAAAGGAAACAAGGAAAAGAAATATCCTTAAGTGTCTTTTTTAAGCCTTTCTAGTGTTGGACAAAGAAGATTTTCCTTCCACTGTGTTTCTGGGAGATGTCTTTGCATACCAAGACAGAAGAAGTAGCTGATGCAGAGCAGAAGAAAGGTGGAAGAGAAGAAAAATGTGATGGAAAAAATTAATCAATAGAAATGAGTGTTTGGTTTCTGAAGTTCTGGTTTTAACCTTTGGAGAGATCACGCAGGCAAAATCACCTAAGATTATCCCTGCAGTGGGTCAGAAGGAGAAATAGTAAGCTGTAATTGTGTTGTGCTTCTGTATAAGGGTGAGTTTCACCTTTAAGGACAGAGCGAAGATTTATCAAACACCCTGTGTTGAATGAGCTTTCAGACTTCACCTTCAGATCTTAATTGCTGGCCCACCACACCTTGCTAGTCTGTGGTTTGGCCAGCAAGATGCCGTGATTTGGGTGCTTACTGTATTTTCCTAACAGGAATCTTGAGAGGTCTGCTGTTACTGAGATGAGTTCATGGGACAAGTCATCAAAATAGAGGGAGAGGCAAAAAAAGAGGAGAGAGAGAGAGAGAATAATAGTTCAAGAAACTAAGCCTTGGTGCTTTCAGCTGCTGTTTTATCTGCCAGCCTTGCACAACTGCCTCGGACACCCATGGTGCTCCAGGTTGTACCCCACTTGCTTGTGCGGGTCGTTGCACCCATGTTATGATCCATGTTATGATTCTACAGAAGAATCCCTACAGATTCTGCTGGAGGAGAAAGTACAAGGTATAGCCAAAAGGTTTATCTCCGGGTGCCTGGAGGTGTACTTCGATGGTGCTCATACTTTGCTGTACCTTTTTATCAAGATCTGGCCAGAACCATCACTTGTTTTAGGAAGCAGGAACCATCACTTGTTCTGGATCCAGCAAGGACAACAGAGTCCGCAGTCTTTCACAGCTAAAGGGTTTATCTTCTGAGCGTGAGGATCAGTCTTGGCCTGCCTCTAGACTACAGGCTATATGAATGTTCCAAAAGTTTGGGAACCTTATCTTATCACAGTAAGACTGTTAAAGGATGTCCAACAAATTGGACTGTAAATTGAGTGTAAGAACTATAGATCACTGCATTTGAAATACTTTGTCTAGAGTCCCTTTATTCTTATCAGGGAAAAACGGAAGTTATTGATGGCATGATTCCTTTCATCTTATGAAGTACATCTAAGATCAGATGGGAACACCACTAAGACATGAAGCAGAGACAGGGGGATAAGTGGCCGTTGAGGACATAGTTGTTCCATTGAAAGCTTCAGGCACACAAGAAGGATTGAACTAGGATCATTGAAAAGATCCAGGTGTGAATATCTTATTGATTTTTCTGCTGTTTCCCAAGAATTGAGCCAAGTGAGCTAACGAGGACCTTCTGTTCTCTATAACGTATTGTTAATCAGCCTTAAGTGAAGAATATATCTGTGGGTGATATATGTGCTAAATGTTTTTATATTAGTATACGTACAGTTTCTGCCAGGCAGCGCTAACCCAAGTGAGAGGTCCTTTTGTTTCTGGCCTTGGAGGAGTAGCTTGTGATCATAGGTACAGATCAGCATGCTGGTCCTCTGGGCTTTGGAGCTTATATTTAGCTGTGAGTGTTCACATATGCTACCACTTACGCAGGTCTCTGCACAATATGTCCCAAATTTTGTTCTCAGAAAAATAAATAAATAAATAGATCTCTTAAGGGAGTTGAAACAGCTTAACACCCCCCGGATCTTTAAAAGTCATGGCTGGGAAAGAGCAACACATCCAGAAGTGATCTGTTGGGTTTTAGCCTTGTGAGAAAATCGGATGGAACTTTAGTCTTTATCAGTTTGATATTGTGTATCTTAGAGGTTTGTAAGCAGCCTGTATTGAGGCACTGGGGGCTTTCATCCACATCTGTCTTTTTCTAAGAAAGTGTAAATAAAGTTATAGTTCAGAAGCACTGAGTAGAAGCATTATTGCTGCTCTCAGAGATACTAAAAAACCACAACCATGCAACATTCTCAAGGGGCATCAGACCCTGTGTGTGCGTGCATGCTTATATGCCAGCTTTATTCTAGTAGCACCTATTTGATCAGGTACCTCAGTTCATGCTATTATACACATATAACTTCTGATTTCCAACCAAATCATGCAAGAGCAGGTCATAATTTTGCTAGGAAATCACCCAACAAGGTTACGACAGTTTCTAGACACCTCTGTCACAGTTCCCAACACCTTTTTGAATAAGACATTTTAAAAGAATAATACATATTTTTGACAAAAAGCGTGGCACTACACCCAGCGAAGTGCAGACAAATAACACACAAGCAGACACTAAATAGCAGAGCTACGTGGGGACTGTCCTACAGCTACTACCTCAGATCTAGGCCTTTTTGTCAAGGAGTTTTGCAGCTTTCCTCCTTTTGAACTCTGCAATTTCTTCCGAGGGTAACCCATGAGCTTTACACCTGCAGTGAACATGTAGGCCATTAGAGAGAGAACCAGTTCAGTTTCATCTGCAACAAAGAACAGACCATAGCGGAGACTATGTGAAATGTAAGTGTCTTCTGGTGTGAAAAAGGGAAACAAATGTTGGGCCTTGTTCAGATTTCATTTATTCCCCTCCAGTATCACTTCAGCCCAATTTATTGCAAAGGGTGAGGTTAGCTAATTCCACTTTAAATGTCCTGAAGTTGCCCTGAAACAGACATGTTTTGTAATCTGTATAGCCAGGCACTTCCAGAGGGCACTTGACATGTCCTACATATCTCTCCCAGGATGAGATAAATGACTTGTTGATGGAGGAGCTCAAACTAGGTTTCTATTAGATGGCTGTGTTCTGAGTGTGTCTGACAAGATGAACCCTCAGTGACTTATTCCATTATTCCTCTGATCCCCCCTTAATTCATCAAAGGGAAGAGCAAAACCAAACTTCTGTGAAGATCTTGCCTTTGGTTAGTCCAGCTCCTCTCTCAGTGCATTTTGCCCTTCCACAGGGGTGATGCTTTCAGAGATGCTCAGCTCTCAAAGCTATGGGCACATTTCTGAGTGGAAATCCTATTTAAATGTCCCTCAGGACTGCCAGTTTGCCCTGAGAGCTTAGCACAAACTTAACCACCTTTCTGGTGGGAGACAGAACACAGGTTTCAGCTTTTTTTTGCCTATTTTTTACAAATGGTAACACCCAACCACATCGTCCTCTATGCCTTACCTAAATCCTCAGCTGTGGGAACATCTTTCCTTCTTATAGAAACACTGATTTCTATTTATAAAACTTCCCATGACTGCTGGAGCCCACAGGGCTGGATTGCAAGGACAGGGAAGCCTGGAGGACATAATCCTGATGGGCTGGATGAGGAATGGCTTCTTCTGGGAATCTACAGCTCACGTGGGATTCATCCCACTGAGCTTTATCTACCTGCAACAGAGAACTCTCTATGGGAGCCATAAATCTTGGGCTCTCTTCTGAGCCAGTGGAGGAAAATAGAAGCTGCTGGGTCAGAGTCTGGGTTTATCCCAAAGTAGATGTCCTCTGTAGGGCAGGAGAGTGGCACCTAGAAGTGCCCATTTCTCTACAGTGACTCTAAAAGATGAGAGAGCTCAGATGGATGTGTCTAATGCCAGAGATGAATAACTTTATATAAACCGAAGTCCTACCAGCTGGGCTGGGAGGAACACTTCTATTCCAGCCCCTTTATGCAAGCAGTGGCAAAATTCAGTCACAAAAGGGTAAGCACGAGCGGACTTGCTCTTTGATTCCACTCTCCAGGACTTTATCCACAGGGGAATGGAGGTAGTTGCTGCCTGTTTCTGCACGATCGTGCAGGAGGTTGTGACCCACTGGAAGGCCAAGACCTCACCAGGGTCTTTGTGAGTCAAGCACAATATCAGATTATCTGAGCTCTAGCTCCAAACACTGCTCACACAAATATCAAATGACCATTTGATAATGACTTGGCACAATCCACAGCACAAAAATAACAAGGAAGATCCAGTACAAACAGCACTGACACATCTCCCGAACTTGCCAGTGTCTGAATAACTGAGATTGCTGATTCTGCATCCTCCGTCCTAACCTCTTGCAAAACCCCTCTGCCTGTCAGCTGTTATTTTCCAAGATCCTCTCTTCCCTCCACCTTGTTTCTGAAGCCAGCTGGAGAAAATTTCATGTGAAGTCCTGCACTCAAATTCCCTGGACACGATCTTCCTGCCTGTCCTACAGCAGCTGCCCAGAGAAGTTAAGGAATTTGCCTTCTCTTTCCTGAATGTGGTGTATTACAATAACAGAACCACATTTATTTTTTTCCTAAGCATTGAAAAAAACAATCTCCTGGCTTGAACCAGAGGCAGCCAGAGCAAATTCTAGTTCCCAGTTATATGGGGAAAGTTCAGGTCCACAGAGAGCATCTTTATGACCTGGCCACCCTCTACCCTTTGGCGAGAACAGCTGCAGAAGACATTGTCTTCTCTGCCCTCCTTTCTCTTTTTCTTATCCCCAGCTCACGCAACCCCCTGTGCTGGAGCAAGGCATGCTTTATTGCAAGGTGCAGGGATCTTGGGCAGCTCATTACATCTCAGCTCAGGCTTCCCCACATTTCACTTTTCATGGGAAGCGTGGGCAGATCCAGCAAGAAACACCCCAAAATGCACTCCTGCACCCAGGACCTACTCCTGCAAGTCCCTCTTGCCACCAAGGTGCTGCTTGCTGCTCTATTTCTGTCCCTCTGCAAAAACATCCTTCACCCTGCACTTCACCTCCCAGCCTGCTTGGGTGAGACAGGAGAAACTACCAGGCACATCTAGGAACATCTCAGGCATGTCTGAGGTGATACCTGCATGCCAGAATGTGGACAACAAAGACAGCCAGACACAGCACAATTTCAGGTCTGCCCTTCCCTAAATGTGTACGAATATCTGCAGATGGAAGGGCGACACTTTGAATCACATCTTCCAGTTAGGCAGTGCTCCTGCCTGACTTTGCTTCCTTTCTGAACACTTCATTTGGGGTTTCTTGCTATAGGCAGCAATTCTCTAATCTAATATTACAGCCAATTCTTCCAGAAGCCTCAGCTTGCTCATAAAGAGGCTGTTTAAATAAATCAGCTGAAGCAACTGCATTCCAAGTCAGAGTCTTGTTCAAAGGAAGATGAGTCACTTTCTTTCTCTTTCCCCCTTTAAAATGATCAAATTTCAGAGATAAAAAATCTTCTTTCTCACCTGCTTTATGCCATAAACATGACCAGAACGTTCCTTTTTTTTCATCTTGCTGTTGTATTAGGGGTTCAGAGATCATTTGAGAAGCAAACATTGATTGTGAAATAAAAAGTATCTGTTCTGCCATTGGGTGATCAAGCCTATGAGCCAGAATATGCTTTGATTTCTCCAAAAATACTCTTCTTATATGTTATACAAAGTTTTTTTTTTTATGAAATCTTGTGATGCTATTATATAAGTCCAGCCATTTAAGGACAGCAAAAAAAAAAAAAAAAAAAAAGTCACTGCTGTTTGCTCTACAAGCTCTTTATTTCAGGTTAAAATATGCATTGGGTAAAAACCTTCAAATGGGATCCTGAAGAGAAATCATTTAACTTGCTGCTCAGAAAGAAGCATCAGCAGCAACAGTAAAGATTCTGCACTGATCCTCTCCCATCCTGCCAGGGTGCCTCCTACAGACACTGAATCAGAGAGCTTCCCGTAGGGTAGAATAAGAAGCCCTGTTGTCCCAACGGGTGTCTTCTTCCTGACATTTATCATTTGGTGTTTGGACATGGATTCTTTGAGCATCCTTCACTGCTTCTAACCCATTTCATTTTCAATTAAGTTCTTGGTGCTTTCTCCAAGGGTGGCCCTCATGTATGGGAGGATGGGAAAGCCCCCAAACTTTCTCCTCTTCCTGGCTGCACCATCAGTTTTCAGTGATTTCTCACTTCATGTTGTGCTTACTGTTTCTGATGATCTTGGACTGGTTGTCCTATGGGCTCTTCTGGACTTTAGACTTTCTGCATGGTTTCATTCAAGAGCAGGGATCTGGGCTCGATAATAACAATCCAAAACCATTGCATTTTCTTTCCCTGGGCACTGTGTTTGTGGTTAGAAACCCTTGAGAGGAACCATAATCTATATATTTCATCACTGAATTGTATTTTTTTTTCTCCAGTTGATATTCTATTTAATTTAAAATAGTGTTATAAGGGAAAAGTTCCCAGATAAAACTACCTTCTGGGATAGAAGGCTCCTGCTGCTTGAAAGCACTGTATTCTGTACCAAAGCAAGGGATTTCTGAAATGGGATCATAGAAGTTGGAAAGTTAGAAAACCCTTTGTGTTACTTAACTCCCTGGAACTGCAAATGAACACGATCCTTTCCCCTGTTGAAGGCTGTGGTTTGTTTATTTGTTTTGTTTGAATTTCAATGGCTATTGAATATTTCTTAGTAGTAGATAATATTTCAGTGCTCTGCCAAAAGCATTTATGGTTCAGTCTAGATGAGGCTTGTATCTGATAGATTTGTATAACATCACGTTCATTGTGCTGTTGGGGGCAACAGGAGTGCCCCAATCTAATTTCTCACATTTGTAATCTAGCATCTTTGTGCTTTTTCCTTGTCTGCTCTTCAGCCCCAAAACTAGTCTCCTAGTGTACCCTCAAAGAAACCTCCCAACCTTCCTTCCAACCTATCTGATTGTGAAATCTCCAAAAATAATCTAGTCTACAGGTAGGCAGCTGCTCAATTGTTCATCATGCTTGCTTTTGCTATTTCATCATGTTGGTATGACTTCTCTATGCCCACCCCAATTGGCTGTTATTTCCTCCAGTAAAGTATAAGGCTTTTGTGGAATGCCTTTTTCTTTGCCTTATGTGACTATTGCACCATGGAGCCCCAACCCAATCCTGACATGCAGCAACACAAATCCTAACAAGCTGCAAGAAAGGAGGAGAAATAATACCCATCACAAGGTAGACATCTATCAGGTAAGGTGTAAGAATTTGCTTTGGAGCAAGGAAAGGCCTAAGGAGTCTGTTTAACAGCCTGCGCTGCTTTCTCTGATGCAAAGAAAACTTAAAGGTCTGATATAAAGCAGGTAAAACTGCAATTTGACCAGACCCATAAAGGAGGTTAACCTTCAAAAAAGAAAGCTGTCTGGAGCAGGAGGCAGCACTGCAGTTTGGGCATTAAACTTCCGCTTTCCTTGTGTCCTGGGGTTACTAATGAATATGCACCCTATCCCTTACAAATAGCATGTGAAAGGGTTTCTTACCTGATTTCCAGTAAGCTTTTACTTCTGAGAACAGATACACAGACCCTGAGCAGCTTGGCATAAGGTTAATTTTATGAATAGTGTTTTCGTTCATTTGATTTTATGCATGGTTGGAAGAAAGTAGGGGTGGAAAGAAGCATATTAGGTAATTTAATGGAATTTACTTTCTTCTTAATTAAAATGCATTGTATCCTATGTGAATAACGTTACCCACAGCACCTGGCTTTTAAGAGTAATGTGTGTTTACCCAAACCTCCTTATGCAACTGCAAATGTATGAAAGCCTAGTGCAGACAATGAAAATCAATGAGAATGCTCCAATTAATGCCTCCAATAAGTCTGTAATTAGGATTAAACACAGAGGTTGGTGAATATCAATTAAATTCAAATTATGTAGGTGCAATAATTGTTCCTTTGTTAGTCATTTGGTTATGGCTTGAGGTTTATTACTAGATAATCAGATATATTCTCTCAGTAATTTCAGCAATGCCGGAAGGGGTTGTTTTCCCAGTGTTTTATGGGCTATAGGTATTAACCAAGGCACATAACTGAATATCCTCCCACATTTTTACATTTGCTGAAGTTTGGATTCTAGCAGACTCATATATGCAAAGTCTATCATCTATGTAAAGTCCAGGTTTGTTCTCCAGATCTAAGGGTGCCAAGACTACTGCAAGCACAGCGGTAGCCTGAAGTGAGATAACGTAGCTTGATTAATCTATAAATATTTATGAACAGCTATATGAGCTACCTGATCATAGGTCTGCTTGTGAGTGCCCACCAGAGCTAGTAAACTGATTTCACATGTCAAGAAATCCTTCTACTAATGACTGTGCTTTCAGCTTTTTTTGGCTGATGGGTTCTACAATGATGGGTTCTACACGGGAAATAAATTTAGCACTTTTTTTGATGTTACCTGCTGTCTTTTTCACAAACCTCTGAAGTGAAGGTCTTAAATACTCCATATTTCATGGAGTATTGTCAGGGACACTACTCATGGTTTTATCGTGACAGCAAGGAGCATTAATAGACTGTCAGCGAGACTAAGCTCATCAAATAGTCCAAGTTCATATGAGTTCTAGGAGATAACTCATGGGGTCAGACACAGATCCAGAAATTTTTATGAAGACGAAATCAATCTTCTTAGAATTACTTTGAGACCTTTCTTCACACAGCACTTCCATCCCCAGGATGCAAACCTTAAATCCATGGCCTAAAGGTTTGTCTTTCCATAGTATGGGCATGAAACCAAACACAATTTATAAAGCTTCTCTTAACAAGCACCAGCTCTCAGCACGACCATAACTGCCCATCTGCAGATGTTTACATCACCCAAGTTGCAAAATGAAGCATGAGACAAGCAAATGCCATTTTTATCTCTCAACTGGAATGACTGGGGAGAGCTCACATTGGCAGTAAAGGTAATCCAGCTGACAGATGGGAAAGTGTGTAGCCATACAGTTAAACTTAATTCTATTTTGTGAAATTCCTCAGACTACGCAGTGTGCGAAATACTCTCACCCAGCTTTGTTGGCAACCATTCTTTTCTGAGCAATGGGCACCTTCAGCTCTTGGAAGAACACCAGGAATTAAGGACATGCTCAAGCAAAATACCCCTCATGGTTGCCAGGCAAATTACGTTAAAATAGGCATTACAGGATCATTTGGGTAAGAGGAATCTCCTAGCCTGAGAGTTGAAACTTTCTTCATTGAAGCAACTCCACTTTCCTTGTTGTTCAATACTTAATGAGTGTGATTCCTTTGGTGGTCTAAGTCAAGAGTTCAAACAGAAAGCCAAACGATGAGTTGAAAGTACCTCTCAGCATACCTCTCAGAGGAGGGTTGCTAGCTCTGGTGATCCATGATGAATGAAGTGATGAGGAATGCATTCTTCATGCATTCTTATGAACAGAAGAAGAAAATCTACTTCTGCTCACTGATCCCAACAGTTATGAGTGACCAGATCATGCAAGATCTCATAGAAAGGAAAGACTAAGTGGAAGATGAGTTGCTTCAGGATGAGGTGAAAAGAGGAGTAGAAGAGAAATTTATTCACTCCTTTATCCAGGAGGAATTAATTCTTTGTTAGCTCAAAAGCCTACAGATGAGGAAATTTAGGTGAGTGTCAAGCAGTGTCTTGAATACCATATTGGTGAAGATATAGCCATAACAGAGGAACAACTGTCAACATCTCATAAACATAAACATAAAAATTGAACCTTGAGATAAGGCTGGAAAAACAGGGCACCATTTCTGATCCTTCCCCAATAATAACTTTGCCTGTGCATGAGGCAGTTCTCCAATTATCTGCTTTGCTTGGCTATCCAGTTGCTTCTACAGGGTTTAGTTTTCATTTTGAACCCTTCTCTAGAACAGATTCAGTTTCATAGAACTCTGCTTTTTTTGTCTGATTACTCTCACATTCATTCAACTGCTGTATTAGGATCTTTGGGGACACAAATACTTCAAAAGAACTGTGAAGATCAAGGCTTTGGGGCAAGAGCAGAAGATCACCTCCCTCTCGGCAGTGTTAATGGTAGATTCTTCTGAGGTTATAAAAGGATGCTCAAGATCCCTTGATCCTGGTTGTGTGGGAGAAATTTTTTTATTGCCCCACTCTCCAGCCCCATTACCTGATATATTTTCTATCATTTACAGTCCTTGTTTAGAATCAGCTCTGGCCTGCATAAATCCGACCAAATACAGGCACACATTGCCAGAAGACCGTCTCTTTAAGGGGCTTTAGAAGGAACCTCAACATTAAACAGAGGCCTGACAAGTGACTTTTAGATGGTAAAACACAGATGAGAAGGACCTAATCTTGGTGCTTCCTTGATTTCATGGAAAGACAATTCACCTTGGTAATTATAGAATCATAGAATCATGGAATGGTTTGGATTGGAAGGGATCTTAAAGATCATCTAGTTCCAAACTTCGTGCCAAAGGCAGAGACACCTTCCAATAATCTGGCAAATCTGCTCCAGGTTTCATATTTCCCATTAAAAATGCATCACTGGTAACAAATGCCTCCAAGTTAAAGAAACACTGTGCTTCTCTCACAATTATTTTCCAGTCACTTTCTGTCTTCCACCCTGTCTGACACCCAGATACCTTAAAAGATATGTCCCAAAATGCTGTTAATTCCATGCTATCCCAGGAAAACTCTGGGAGCGCTCTGAACACATGGGCTGCCCTGAATGCAATTGCCCAGGAGTTAAATATTATCTGCAAAAGGAGATAAATGCCCTTTTCATTTTACTAACAGGAAATGAGGCAAGAACAAGATTACTCAAGGGAAGTCAGAGTCAAAGCAAAAACAGATCCTGTTTGCTGTCAGACATCCATCTCTGAGCTAGTCACTGTAGGACCTCTTTACAGTCAACAAGAACAGGCATCTTTCAAGGGCAATTCATCTTACTCTACGCAGGCCAGTCGAATCACACCCTCCAAGCATTTATTTCTCTTTGTTGACTATAAAGGCAGTCACGGTTGAGTAACTTTAATGTGGGTGACTACAATGTTCTTGTCAAACCAATCCCACTCCTGGTTTTCATGTCCTGACCACAACATCCTTTCTAGGCATTCAGCATGTGACAGCCAAGCAGGGAGCGCTCAGTTTGCAAAGTCAGGCATTGCAAAGGTGCAAAATGGCTGGATGAATTTCAAGTAGGCAATCTTTGCTCATCACCTCTTATAAGGAGGCAACATTGTTAAGTCTTTAATTATATAATGCTGATTTATTTCTAAATCAAAACAATTTCCTTATTGTTTGGTTGAAATGAACAGTGATACAGGGAAGAAATGTGTTTGTAATGAGGATGGTGTCTTCTGAAGAAGTTTGATGCAATGAGAGAAAGATCTGAGTGTCACCATACATTGATGAAAGAAGAGGCCTGAAAGTGTCTCTACCAGCACATCTCCTGTACGCACACAGAAGAGGAAGGACATTCAGGAAGGAACTCCCTGGTGCTCCATTTCTAATGGACTATGGGGGAAAACCAACAAGTTTCCGTGCCACTTCTTGGGAACTGTGATTAAGGAGAAGTGTTGAAGCAAGTGCACCACTTCTGAGTCCCAGTACTATGCCTGAAAAAATGTAGGTAGCCTAAGAAAAACGATGTAGACTTTGTAAATAGACACCACGGAAAGACTGCTAGTTAGCCTGTGAACTCCAACAGTGACCTTTTAATGAATGTATTGAACAGTGATGAAGTCACACTTACCCTGGCTTTATTTCAGGAGGTTTAGGTAAGGGCTTCAGAAATCCTTTTTTCCCAACTAGCCAATATGTGTCTTCTACTCCTTTACCCTAAAATAATAATATAAAAAAAGTCCAGATAAAGAGCAGTTTTCAGACCACCCTCTGCTCAATACATAATTTTTTACTGGGTTTCTGAGGGCTTCGTATATATCCAGAGAGAGAGCATGGCTGGAAGTCTTGGCCTCTCTTTTGCAATGGCTCAGGGATAATTTTAATTTCACTGTCCTTAAAGAGGAGGCCTTGTTCAAACTGAACAAATGACTCTCACTAACCTGGGTCATTGAAACTATACAACTTAATAGAAATGAGAAGCTACAAGATTTCTAAGCATCTTATTTTTCAGTACTAACATCAGTAATTGAAAGATTTTACAGCTGCTGCTGGGATGACTATCAGAATAATCACTTCCTCTCCCTGCATCAATAATTTAACTTTTAAAGTGAGATACATCTGATGTAATGTAGACAACTATATCAGAGTCAATCATCCTTGACTGGAGCCAGTGGAGGAGAACAGATACTTCTAAGGTGACATCCATCTTCCCAAAAACTGGACACTGAAAGCAAGTCAGGTTAATAATTTCCTGAAGTGCCAATTTACTGACTATGTAAAGGTGTCTTTCAATTGAATAAACCTGGAATAGCTACCTCAGATACCCAGTTGGAGCCATATAAACTTGAGTGACATGACTCCACTTTTCATAAAAGATTGTTGAGAGAGCTGGGGCCATATTCATACTTTCTACTGTAGGTGTTTAAGGTAAGCAAACCTCCTACTTCTATTGACTACATACGGGGAGAAGCGATGTTTTGAATTATTTAGTTTATCTGGTTTAGACAGCGTGAAAAGTAGCATCTTCTGTCAACAATGGACTAAACAGAGTTCTAAACTTTGAGAACATTTCTGGCTGAAAACTAGTTAAATTTTGAATGCTAAGAGGTATTCTTGTGCTCTTAAAAGTCCTTATTTCATAGAGTGAGTGGACGGTCAATAAGGGAATGTACCCACTTTGTCCTTTATGGGTAAGTTGAAGGTACTAATTCATGTAACCATTTGTAAACCTCCATAATATGGATACCTTTAGGCGAGCAAGTCACCAGGTACCCTTTGAAATCATGAGAATTAAGACGCACTTCTAGATTCCATTGTGTTTCCTCTGGCCTGTTCTGAATGTCCAGCTTGGAAGGATGCTGCACTTGTACCTACAGCTCTCATTGACAGGGAAAACAGAGAGCTCAGGTGGAGATGCATGCACACACTGTAGATACTGACTTTAGAACAAGTGACCCCTAGCCTTCATATGCAGCTTTTCAACAAAATCCCCTATAACTTTGTGAGTCCCCCACGATTACATAATGCCTCAAAAACAAAACAAAACAAACAAAAAGCCCATCATATGCTTTGGAACTGCGGAGTTTTCTAATGTATAATCCCTTCCCTCTTCCTCATGGTATTTATCAACCTCAAGAGGCAAAACAAGCTCTTTCTGAATGAGGAATAGAGTTGCCTTATACCGTGACCATTCTTCCTTCTCTCTGCCAATATTTTACACTTCTCTGATAACCACTGAAAGACTGGTAAATTCTGCTCAGGACCTTGTTTTGCTATGGTTCCTTCCCTGAGAAAGAGCGGTCCTATTGCAACCAGTGGCTCCTTGTTGTGTGTATAGTATTACTCAAGGATGATGTTAAAATGAAACAGAGGGTGACAGAGCTGGGCTTGACTAATAGGCAGAATTTGATATCCTGCAGAACTCTGTCTGCGTGGCAGTAGCTGGCAGGGGTAAGAATTTTGGCATGTGATCTAAGGTTCAGATAAACTCTCCCTATAAACTTCAGAAACAAAAGGCCAGGAAAAAAAAATAACTTGGGAAAAGACTTTTGCCTTTTCACTCACCCTCTCCACCAGGAATCTACTCACAACAGAAGCTTTCAGATGAGAATGGCATTGTTAAATGCCTTTGCCACCAACTTTTTCAACAGTTTTTTCTCCTTCCGATTTTTAGAATAAATAGTTAGATACATAGCATATATCTGTGTGCTTGACACTGTCGATTTTTCCATGGTCCTTCAAGAATTACCTCACTTACTGAAGCAACTGATGGGGAATGTTTTGGGGAATGTTTTGATTGCATGGAAGAGTGGTGGATAAGGGCCAAACAAAGCTTAACATGAAAATTCCTTAAGCGAGAAGATTCCCTTATGAAGCATTTCACACAGCCCTGGCCTTCTTACCTTCAGTTCTGTTTTTCCCCTAGGTACGATTTCATAGCCTTCATTTAGAGTCCGAAGTGTATCCACTGTACTTTGGCTGACATGAATTCTGTAAGCTGGGAATGGAAAGCAAAACAGATGGATCAGTCTACTGCTCACACACTGTGAACCCCCCCACCGCTTCATACATGCAAGGAAAAATTCTCCAAGGCATGCTGGCAAGAAGATATGTGGTGCTGCTTGACACAGAGTATGATGCTGATGGATTGGGTCCTCCAGGTAAGGCTGTAACAAGCACAGTGCAAGAGGAGATCTACAATGGTGACTTCGTGGGGAAGGACACCAACAGAGTAAGCATGGGAAGTCCTGCTCTTCATAAAGATAGCAAATGGTGTTTGAGCAACAGTGTTGGCTGCAATGAAGAATGTCTTTTTTAATATATATTGTCACAGTGTAATGAGGCAGCAAGAAAGAAAAGAAAAATAACCAACTGAAGTCCTGCTCCAGACAGGCAGCATCATATGAAAAACAGGTGCTGGGATTAAGAGCAAAGAGATGGAGTTTGCAATGAGACATAACGACAATGTGGCTATGTATGTAGATTCAACTAGACTTTTCAGTAATTGATTCCACCCAGAGCTGCCATTAACATTTTATGAACAAAAAGGGCAAAGGCAGAAATCTTAATCAATTTCCCATCTCCCCAGTTTGTTTTACAGCCATTGCTGGAACTCACTGAAATTTGTTGCTGTGCAATTGATTTGAACACCCGGGAAATATTTCTAAAATACTTTCTCCCATAATAGTTTTATAATTTTATTGTTGTAGTTGATCAGAATGATCAGAAAAAAAGAATATCAGCTTAAGAAACTGATGCAGAGGAACACCACAGCTTTGAGCTACATTTCGTGACACAGTAAACTACAGTATACCTATTACTGTGTATATGTATAAGTTTCTATTAATGTACAAAGATCTTTTTGTTTCTGCAGTATTAGCAGGTTCCAGTCTCAGACTTTGCATTTCCAGGGGAATAAACCTGGAGAATTTTCAGATATCTCTCTTGCCATTAGTATTTCTTCCTTTCCACTGCTTTCTCAATTCAGTACATGCCTCTTAAAATAAGCCAGGCATAATCATAAGACAGACAATTTTCCTTAATTAATTATGGGTCTAATTGTTAGTCTTAATTAGACTAGGTGAAGTCACTGGAACTAGAAATGTGATGGCTATATGACAGAAAAAGAAAATTTCTAATGTGACATATATACTACAACATATTTCTAGCCTGGCAAGTCCTCAAGATTTCAGTATTAAGTATCACAGACTTCCTGTAGTTTGTAAACTAGACACACTGGCTAATCTCTTAGAACTGTTGAGAATGTCAAGAGCAAGGGTTAAAACATGTGAGACACTTCGACTTTGGCAATCAGCTTGTACTGATGGCCTGAACATCAAAAGCCAATTGAAATCTCACCCAGGGCCCTGACACTGCTGTCCCTAGCTGTCCACTTTGTCACCCACAGTTCATCCACTACAGTTTCCAGGTCCATGTTTAAGTCAAGGACACCAGCAGAAAACAGATCTGTGTATGCGTATGACTGAAATGCAGATTAATATTCCACTTCTGTAACTGGAAGCCTCGGGAAAATAATGGCAAGAACATGAGGGAACATCAACCCTCGAGAAAGACATCAAGAAAACCAAAATGGGAAGGGAATCTTAAGGATTTTGTTAGGACATGCCACCACTTGTTCAAAGAGTTTCTACTGCTGATAAATGAAGCCATCACAAAATATGCCAGTAAGCCAGTAAGGTAGGTGCATTATTTACTGTACAAGAACAGCTCTGAATGAAGGGTCCTCAGCACTGACCAGTCTGAAAGCAAGATACAACTAGCAGCCCCCATGGAAGAAAAATATAAGGCAAGATTCGTGTTCGTTTGGGTTGAGGGAATCCAAATCAGAGGACTGTAGCTAGAATACAGGGTGTGAGCCACACTGGTCACTGGATCAGACTGAACATTTTTTTTTTTTGAGATTTTGCAGGAAAAAGGCTAAAACTAAATGTTTCATGTGTCTTAAAGACTGATGTCTGAGGGCAAAGCTGACACCCTCCCATTCAGACTGCTTTTAATTTCGTCATTGGTCTTGCCCCTTTCTGCAAAGCTGATTCAGTTGTACTGCCTACAGCTAAAGATGCACATTTCTTCATCTCCCCTGAGAATTTTGTCAGTCACCCACCCCAGGCGTTGTCCCAAATACTCACGCAGGCCTGTGGACTCCATTCGCGATGCTGTGTTCACCGTGTCTCCAAAGAGGCAGTACCGTGGCATGGTCAGACCTACAACGCCCGCCACACAAGGCCCTGAAAGACATAATCCAACTGATAATACTGTACAAATCATGGGGTTCACTCCCAGACAAATCTCATCCTCCCTTTTGATATCCAAAAATTTCCACTTGGGAATACAGGAGAAGGATTTGTAAAGATGTCATTGGCCTTCATGCTTGTTACAAGTAGTCAAAATACAGTCATTTCTCTGAATTGGACAGTGATATTTTATGCCTAATAGAGTTCTTCTTGTCTCAGTTCATTGTCATCTGGGACAAATTAATTCAGAGTTCATGGAGGCTCAAGGACTGTTGAAATCTCATTTTAAAATTCATCTCTGACCTCCTTTTCCATCTGACAAAGCTGAAGCTGAGATCGTGTGACATGCCCTGTGTCCCAGTGAATCAGGACTGAGAGTCAGCATTAGGAATCAAGAGATGCTGGCAGCATGCTGGACCACCCTGTGTCCCCTCCTTGGAAAGGAAGACATCATTAGCTTGCCTGTCTAGCCAAAAGCTATTTATTTTTCCTCTCTCTCATCCTTTAGACAAGATCACTCCCTTCCAAGTAGCTCCCAAAGAACTGGTGCCAAGTTTTCAGCAAGAGTTATACATGTAGGATTCACTTGAAGGTGCACATACACAGAATGTAAAGTGTGACAGCCAAGCAGCATAGACAAGTGTCATCTGGGCGCTTGGATCAGCTAATGTTTGGATTGGGCTCTGAAGGATGAGATGCTAAATTTCATCACCCACATTCTAAAGTATCAGGCTTGCAAAATAAACACACGCACATACACACACACAAAAAAGAATATTCTCAGTAATGTTACGAGATGTGGGATGTCCTGCAGAGAAAAGACAGGCCTTTCTGTATTTTCCACTGAAGGCATTTATGACATATGTCTTTTCAGGCTCTGCCTACCTACCTCCTCAATGTCATGATCCTTCTGCGTTAAGATTTCACAAAACTGATATCTAGGAAACCTTTTGCCGTGCAAAGTTACAAGAGTTGTGAATGTAGTACATCATCAACAATATTTAAAGGCATGTTATATATAAGGTTTTAATAAAACAAAATGTTTTAGGTTAAAATGTTTAAAAAATAATTGTAGCCTAATTTAGAAGTGAGATCAGTTACTCGTTTGCTGCCTGGTATTTATGACAATGTAACAAAGCAAGCAATTTAACTGTGATTTTAACCTTCTTTGCCCCCAAAATAACTGTTTCCTCATATAGTTTTCAGATGCATTTTAAGGAAAATGAAACTCCATCAAGGCACACACACACATACACTTTAACTTTCACCTTAACGTATATATACATATATGCATGTATGGAATCAAAAGCACTCTGAAATATACCACTCCTGTAAAGCTGAAAGTTATGGAGGACTTTACAGGAAAACCTATTGCTATGATCTCTGAAAAAATGTTACTGCAGAGTCAAAGTAAGAGTATTTTTATACAATATACAGATGCAAACTGAGAGGATGCAAATTGAGAGGAGACTGATTTTAACTCCTGCCTGATGAGACATCACTTACTCAAAAACTGAAAAATAGAGAGGAAGAATGCTTCATACCAAAAATGTTACAAGGACTTTTCAACAGCATGTCTGGATGAAACAGCATGCAGGGAATGCTGCAGATCAGGAGGACTTGGTTTAATGCTTTTACTGCCAACAACATGCTGTGCAGCCTTTGAAAACTCACTGCCCTTCAGAGTATCTTCTAATTTAATTCTCACTCTTACCAGTACTCTCTACTTTTGTTCAAGTTCTTTAGGAGAGGAGCGATATGCACTAAAGGAAGACTTTTCAGGGTCTAGTTTTGGCAGTCTAGACGCCTCTATAGCACAACTGTAAAGGCACTGCTGATGCTGCTGGGTTAAGAACCTAATGCATCCATAACTGGTCCTTAATGTGTACTCACTATGACATACAAAAGGGTCTTGATGGAGACATTTTAATTCATACTTCAGAAAGAGCTTCCCCTGATAAAATACTAACTCTCCCAGCGTAATCTGGGTAATGGCATGGTGCTGCACTCAGAAATCTCAGAAAGGATCAAAGCTCCATCTGTAATAGATGTTACAAAGATGAGAATAAATGGCTCTTGTTGAAACCGAGCTCTTACTGAGGAGGATTTGATTCTATTTTAAGAAGCACAAACTGAGGTATCTGAGCTCCAACTGCAGTTGGTGGAGGCCAGGTCAATGCAGTTAACTGCGCTGTAAGAACCTCTCTGCTCACCACAGAGAAGGCTCCTGCAGCTGAACAGATCTCCAAGGCCCACTTATCATGTCCTCCAGATCTCCACCAACCACAGAGACAGTGGAGGCCGTTTAACAGTCCTGGAAACACCTCCACATGGATGTCTAAATTTAGGTTTCTAATCAGTCAGTGCAATCATCCAATCATTTCTGCAAAGCTCACAACCAAAAACAGGCAAGATTTTTAGGGCAAGGTAATAGGGCCAGCATTGAGCTCTGGGGACCGCAGCACAAGAAGGACATGGAGGTATTAGAATGAGTCCAGTGGAGAGCCACAAAGATGGTCAAGTGGCTGTAACAGCTCTGCTGTGGGGCCAGGCTGAGAGAGCTGGGGGTGGTGGGCCTGGGGAAGAGAAGGCCCCGGGGAGAGCTGCCAGCGGCCTGCCAGGGCCTGCAGGGGGGGCAGGGAAGCTGGGGAGGGACTCTTTGTCAGGGCTGGGGGGACAGGACGAGGGGCACCGGCTGGAGCCTGGCAGGGGGGAGGCTTCGGGGAGGCGTTGGGAAGAAATTCTTCCCTCTGAGGGCGCTGAGGCCCTGGCCCAGGCTGCCCAGAGGAGCTGGGGGTGCCCCAGCCCTGGCAGTGCCCAAGGCCAGGCTGGGTGGGGCTGTGGGCAGCCTGGGCTGGGGGGACATGTCCCTGCCACGGCAGGGGAGTGGAATTAGATGGTCTTTAAGGTCTCTTCCAACCCAAACTATTCCATGATTCTAATATCTTTCTAGAGCTTTGCTTTTTATCTTGACCTCCTGTTGCAGAAAGTGATTAATTCAAATCACCTTACAGTATAAGCGTGACAAAAGGACTTCTCAGTGTCGAAAGCATCCAAGAGTTCATTCACTTGCTGCCTTCACTGCCTGTGTGTTCCCCCCTGTCTAGACAGCCTCAGCAAAGGGCTAACTAAAACTTCCAGATACGAATCTCCCACAGTAACAAGTTCAGAGGAAACCAGACACCCTGTGACGATAATGCTTTGGCCTAGTTGTTTAATTATACAGGTTCTCCAGTTTGTTTTGAAATGGCGCTTTGCCAGGGCTTACAGGGTCAGTTAATGAGCCATGCTGGCTCAGCCTCTGCAGCAACCATCAGTGGTGCCGTGGAGGTCAATAAGCTTGATCAAAATGCAGGGCTGCCTGCCAGAGAGCCTGACCAATAAACAGACCCCCTTAGGCCTCCACGGAGATGCTTGTCTTCTCACCATCGCCTTCCCCAGCCATCCAGTCTCAGCCCAGACACAGCTGGAGTGGAAACAGCAGAGTCAGCTGAGTTTTTCTGGACCAGCAGTGGAGCTGAGAGGGGAAAGCCAAAAAAACAGAGTGCATTTAAAGCAGGGTAGGAACTGCAGACCAAACACTGGTCTTCTTGTCCTCCGCCTTACCCACGCATTGCCACGAGGAGGCCATGTGCATGGGCCAGCAGATGTTCCCAGAGCTGCAGCTCTCCACTGTGGTCAGAGAAGACACAGCAGCCAGGAGGGACGTGGGCAGCCCACTCTGTAACGGCATTTCCTGCTTTTTCAGAGGCAGGATCACAAGCTCTTCTCTGCACCACTTTCCAGAGGGCAGCTGGCCCACAAAGCTGGTGGTCACACCCATTCTCCATCCTTTCCAGGGTGGTTAAAGTGTTAGCCAAGCCCTCCTCTCCCTAAGCATTTCCTCAGTGCTTTCATGATGCTGGTGATTCCCTCTTCATATTTCTTTCCTCAGGAGAAATGGGGTCTAGGGTTAATCAAACTCTGTTGTCTTAGAGCTTCAGAGAACTGGTTTGCCTTGGAACATGCATTTCTTGCTGCTCCCATGACAGCTTGACATTGACAGATCTGTGCAAAACAAGATCTGGCTTCTGCTTCTTTACAAAAAGAACACCAACTCCTTTCCCTCTTCTCACACCCTACACAACGGCTCATAGCAGCACTGCTTTGCAGACACCATAAAAACATAACTGAAAAAACTGTCCATAAAAACAACTGAAAACAACTAACCCCCTGCACACATTGCCTAGGGATAGATTTTTGGCTGGGTGCATGGAAGGCGCATTGCAGAAGTGCTGTCAACAGGCAGCAGCAGATGTTGCATGCTGAATTCTTCTTTTCCCATGTTGAAAATGTGCTGCTGCAGCTCCAGAGGTTCTTGCTCTGGGCAAGACAAGCTGGGGCCATAGACTCATCTGATTCCTACAAGAATATAAAACTCACAATGTCTGCAATCATTCCCTAACATTTGGGACTTCTGTAAAGGGTCAGCTGAGACTCTCATATTGCAAAGAAAACAATAAGGAAATGAGTTTTCAGAGACAACTCCAAAAGAAGAAGCTATATGGTCTAGGAGATATGAAATATTGATTTTAGTTCTGCTCAAGTCACAGCTCTGTTCTTGGAGTATTCTGTGTGAGATACTTCCTTTGTTCTTGTTTCACTTTACAACAGGGACAGGATATTGACTTCTGCAAAACACTTGCAGTGCCACAGCTGCAAGAATGTGGGCATTACTAGATAGGCAGCAGGATAAAAAAAAAACACCCTGTAATACTGGATCAGACTGCTGGACAATCTTAATCATTATTCTGCTTCCAGCAATGGCCAGTACCTGGTACTTTAGAGGAAGAAGCAGGAAGTCCAATGATGAACTGCTGTGAGAAATTTATTAATGGCTGACTATGGTATAAAATTATGAAGGTTCATATTTCTACAAAACATATAGACTCTCTGGTAACAGCAGATGTCTTTTCCTCCATTTAAAATCCCAGACCATTTAAAATCATATGCTTTCAGTTATATGATGACTGCAATCTTACTGATTTTGTTGCTATTTTGGAGTTCAATTACACTTTGTTAAAAAAAAAAAAAACACTTATTTTTAAACAAGCTACTTTTTCGTTAATTTAATAGATTGTAACTTCTGCATTAGAGATAGTTTACTTTCTTTATAGCATAACTTTATTTTTATAGCTGTATCATATATTCTTCCAGTTACATCCTACCTAAAATAAACATCCCCAATCTCTTCATTCACTATATATGATGGCTTTTCTATGCATTTTTTTTCATTTCAGAACAGAGTTACAAAGACATTTCTGGATGTCTCCATATCATACCAGTGAAAATACTATGGCACATCAAAAAGCCACACTTGCACACAATGCAACCCTTGGGACAAACATTTCTGATGTAACTCCTGACAGTGATGGAATACACAATTTTTCCCCATAATGACACTTAGCCACTTTTCTGCTTTGTGTTTGCACTTCCATTTTAATGCCCTTGTTGCTATGGAAGATTTTTAAGCATCTTCTAAGGGTATTCAGTTTTAGGGTGAGCAGGAAGAAAACATTCAAAGCTGGAAATACAATTGTGCAGGAGTTCTTTGATGTTTAGGTGCAGGCAAGTGCCTCTGCCTACCTGTGTGCAGCCCGATTCGTATCCTGAGGGGGATGTCCGGCATGTGCCTCATCTTGAATGTTCCTACTGAGCTGAGGATGTCCAAGGCCATATTGGCTATCTCAGCTGCGTGCTTGTTTCCATTCCGTTTTGGGAGCCCTGAGGCAACCATGTAGGCATCGCCAATTGTCTCTACCTAACAAATACCGCGATATTAAAAAAAGATAAAATTGAAGTTCGGAAAGAGCAGTAGAATCAAATTTTGAGTGTTTGACTTAGCTATGATTTGATCCTCACCCCTGGGTACTTCTCACCTTGTAAACATCATGATTTCCAATAACAGCATCAAACAAAGTGTAAAGGTCATTCAGGAGGTCAACTACTTCGATAGGTTCACTGAGGGCTGAAATGGTTGTGAAGCCCACGATGTCACTGAAGTAGATGGTGACCTGGTCAAAATACTCAGGCTCCACAGTGCCACCAGTCTTGAGGGCTTCTGCCACCGATCTGAAATGACAACACAAAGAAGGTGACAGGGCAAATGCCCTTGTTGTAGCACGCCCAAGATCTCAGACACTCTTGCCCTAGTGTGCCTAAAAGATATTCTAATAAATGGAAGGATCTATACAGCTGTAATCAGCATTGATGAAAGTTTCTTGCTTTGATTGAAAGGTGCTTGCCAAAACCAGTGATCTGCCCTCCAACTTGCTCAATAGTGGGGGACACTTTTGCCCAGCCCAGCTATGTATTGCCAAAGCACTCTTTACCACCTAAAGTAGCAGTACTTACGGAGGAAGCATTTGCGATAGGAGTTTCTCTGTCTTCTGTTTTTCAATCTCTAGCTCTTCTGTCCTCTCCCTGATTAAATCTTCCAGGTTGCTTGAATACTGCTCAAGCATTCTGAGCATTGAGTCAATGATGTTGGTCTTTTTGCCTTTGTTGATGGTTTTGAACTGGAAAATCAAAATGGAGAATTATTTTCCTGTCTCATTACATCATTATAGCACTCTAAATTTGGAAAGAAACCAAAAGCAAGCACTCATTTTAAAGTCACAATTTTGAAGACAGGTTTTACGAATGGCAAAACTTCAGCAATAAAGAAAAACGTAAATTGGGTGGTGAATTTGTGCCACTAACTATGGAAACTGCCTGGAGGCATGTTGCTCCTCTAGAAACTTTCAAGGAGGGTAAAGTGAAGCACCACTTTCCATGGGATGACAACACATATGTGAGTTGTTTTGGAGTCCTACCATGCTGCAAGTTTGCACCCTCATTTATCTCATGATAACTTCTTTAGTTATGGTTAGCCCTTAGAATCGTAGAATCTTGTAGGTTGGAAAAGACTTTCAGGATCATCAAGTCCAACCATCAACCTGACCATCACTTAACCACAGAATCATAGAATGCTTTGGGTTGAAAGGGACCTTAAAGATCATTTAGTTCTACCCCCCCTGCCGTGGGAAGGGACACCTGCCACTAGACCAGATTGGTCAAAGATGCATCCACCCTGGCCTTGAACGCTTGCAGGAATGGGGCATCCACAACTTTTCTGGGCAATATTCCTTAGGGCCATGTCCACATGCCTCTTCAATACCTCCAGTGACAAGGACCCCAGCACTTCCCTGGGCAGCCCATTCCGATGCTTGACCACCCTGTCCATGCAGAAATTCTTCCTAATATCCAATCTAAGCCTCTCCTAGTGTAACCTGCAACCATTTTTTCATGTCCTGTCACTTGAAACCTGAGAAAAAAGACCACCACCCTCCTTGCCACAACTTGCTTTCAGCTAGTTGTACTCCTACAATGGGTGTCCCATCAGCCTCCCTTTCCATTCAGAGGTCAAAATTCCAAGGCATTGGAAATACTTACTTTTGTCTTACTGGTCTTAAATGTGCCTTTGCACACAAGCATGTATGTGTACTGCCACCCCCAACCACATTGAGTTTTGCTCTCCTCTTGACCTGAAGCTGGGCCTTGGAACCATTTGGATAATCTGCGGACTCAGATGTTGTATTAGACTCAAGAATGGAGTGACATGGGTGTGAAATTAATCACAGAATCATAGAATTGAAAGGTTAAAATGATGGATATTAGATTTTCTAGTTTGACCTTAAAAGAATATAGGAATGGCATTACTGGATCAGATAAAAGATTTATTTATCTATGATAGTGGACAGTAACAGGTATCTGGGAAAGATGTTCAAACAGGGCTAATGTACAGTCATATTTCCCTGGGATGTGCTCCCAGCCTCCGCCAATTTGAAGTTCGGAGACCTTCTATACCAAAAATTGTGTCTTTGGGTTTAACATCCTTTGGTGAATTTTCCTTTCATGAGCTGCCTTTAAATACTTGGAAGCATTCTGTAGTAACAAGTCACCCAGTTCACATATGCAGCATGTGAGGAAGCACTTCCTTTTGTTTCTTGGAGTTTGGTCTATTTGCTCATTTTATTTGATGCCCCTAGTTCTTGTATTATGAGCAATGGTAAACAGTTATTCCCTAATCGCCTTTTCTATAGCAGTCAGGATTGATAATTTTTTCATATCTGCCCTCGTTTGCCTCATCTCCAGGCCAAAGAGTCTTAAACCATTAAACCATGGTCTTAAACCATTCAGCCATGTTTTGGCACCAAAGGCCATTCAATTTCGTTCAGTTTGCTATCAGTTTGGGATCTTACAGATCAAACAACATATTGATCTGTAGACGACATAATTCACAGCTCTTTGATCTCAATGAGACCATCAGGACAGGTACACTGCAAATGTGAAGACACCAAGACCATTTCTTTCCTGCTTTACGTCCTGCATGGTGGTCCCACTGCAGTCTAACTTCAGTATAAGGTATAAGACATGCACAAAGCATAAAACAACCCAACAGTAAAGGCAAGACTAGAGTTCAAGGACTTTTTCAATCATTTCTTGAGACCTTGCTTGAAAAAAAAAAAGTAATTAAAATAAAACAAATCACTTTCCTGCCAAGTAAAAACAGAGGATTGCACCTGCTGCTCTGTTCACTGACCTTGTGAAATACCTCCTCAAAGGTGGGACGTCGTTCGGGGGCTTCACCCCAGCATTGCTTCATTACCTGGATACACTCCAGGGGGGCCATCTCAGGGGCTATGTTTGGGCGACACAAGGGAGGGGGTTTCTTCACCTTCTTGATAATTTCTGTGACAAAGAGAAGAATCCAAAACACACTGTGAAATGGGGGCTGTTGGTGAGGGCAAAGAACACAGGCTTCTTCGCCCCTCCCTTGCTCATTCCTTCACTGTCACTATTATTTCTCACCCCATGGCTGTGTCAAATGAGACTGGGGTTTCCTGCTTTCCTCTGTCAGGAGTCTCTTGGAGGATTTAAAAGGCAAGAAATTCAATTGCCTTCTTGTCCCTGGAGAGACAGGTTACAAGCAATAAAGTGGCTGGATGGGGGAAGCTTGCATGACAGATCGATGTGTGAGCCTTCAGGCTTATATTTAATGAAATTGCCTCCGACTCTCTCCATCAGGATTCATGGTCCTATAAGAGATTAGAGAGTTATGTCCAAGCCCAGACAGGAAAGATACCAGCCACTGACGCTTCATCGTTAACCGGGAACGAGTACGTAGGAGGTGGATGGGAATGGAGACAGAAGAAAGTATTTTAAGAGGGAGAGCTTGGGTTCAAAACAACATCTGGGAAGTGACTCCCTGGCTAGAGGTGAAACCAGACTAATGAATGCCTGGGCTCACTGGTCCTGAGAAGTCAGTCCTTGAATCTGCAGTTTTTAGATAAAACAGCCCTACAGCGAAGGAGCTGAGCTGCGGGTTTCTTTGACAGCTGAAATATGGATGGGGAAGTGTGATGTCTGAACCCAACCCTGACTTCGGTTTAGGTATTTCTTATTAAGAATATCCTGGAGGAAATTGTTGTTGTAGCTCCCTCTTCCCTTCCCTGGCATTTCACTCCTAATCCCACATTAGCGGCTTGCACTCCTGCAGCCACACCGAGGTGACTGGAGAGCTCACTGCAAGCCAGAGCACTGAAACTTCAGGGAGGTTTTCAGAGACAGGGTGATTTTTTTTTTTACTGTTTTTTAGCCTGACTCTGCAATGTAGACTGAGAAGGAGAGATACCTTCAGGGAGCTAACCTTGCCCCTGAAAAAAGTGTAACTTTTGTTCCTGCATAAAAAAAACAACTGTGATTGTTTTTGAAGGTTTCATCTTGTGAAGTGCAGAGCAGTCATCTGGAGTGAAAACCACCTTCTTTCTGGCAGAGGCCCTGCATTCCCACAGCTGTTAGGGTTAGTACCACGAGCTTTTCAGTGTTGACAGCCTACTTTAAAGCTCCTTGGCCCATCCCACCCATCTCCACCAAATGAACTAACCAAAACACCCGGCTAAGTATTTCCAGGGGCAGCCAAGGGGAAATGCCTTCTGTAGACAGTTTTAAAGTTCACACCGTGTACGAAAGCTCCTTGAGGATTAGGAAGCAATGAGTAGAAATTTATCATTTTATCAGGTCAGGAAAGTGGAGTGCACTACATTCATCTTCTGGGGGTTCCTCTAGGGGGCTAGGAGGGAGAACACCTGCAAATTACATTATAGATTGCATCATAGTCCAGCTCTGAAGTGCACCATAATCACCATTGTCACTGCATTGCAGCAGCAGCTTGGACCACTGCCATTTTTCCAGGCACCAAATGGCCATACCCCACCTGCTGACTGTCCAACCTAAGTGGGTTTACCATGGGCATACACTGAAATCAGCTCTTTTCTGACTCTTCTCACCCCCATCCCTGTCCAAGTGCTGTGACTTGACCCTGATTGCAGTGTGTTTGCTCTTCCTATGCCCTCCCAACAGGGTTTGAACTAACGTGAGTTGCACCATGAACAGTTCCCAAGGAATTCACCTATTTGCTATTTCTGATCCAAGCTGCCTTCAGCAGAAGTCACTAGGGTCATGATATATCACTTTGATCTCTGCCGAGGAGAAAAAAACTCTTTAAATGTGGAAGCAATTAAGGAAAAATAGATGGGTTGATGGACAAAACAGGAAAAAGACATGGCTAACGTGGTCCAGCTCAAAAACCTCACCCCTCTTACCACATACATAAAAGAAATAACGGGTGGGAAGCAACTACAGCAAAGCTGGCCAGCTTTGAAGCATCTAGGGAGGTGACCCAGTGCCCCAGCCCCACTGATAGGAGAGATTAGGAACGTACCAATGCTGAGATCAGAAGTGTACATTTTGTTGTGCATTATGGATGTTTTATTGAAAATAGACTTTTTTTTTCTTTTTAACTGAGAATGGTCATGATATTGAGACATCACTTTCACAGCAACATTTTACCCAAGGCGCTTACCAGACTTTTTGTGAGCGCTCTGTGTAAAGCCTTAAAACTGAACAGAAATCATTGCCTACCTTCAGCTGAGAGGTCTGATGTGCAGTATGGTGGGCCCCGAACAACCACTTCTTGCAGGATAATCGCAAAGCTGTAAATGTCTCCTTTGAACGTGCCTTTTCTGCGCATGTCTGGGTCCCTCAGCAACTCAGGTGCTGTCCAGAGTAATTCTAAAAAAATACAAGAGCATCAGATTTCTTATACTTGGGCTCAGACTTGTTGCTCCCAGTATTTAAATGCATGCTTCATTCCAGTCATTTGAGGAGAGGTGGGAACATATTTCATTGTTTATTGAATCAGGTCTTTTATGTCTTGCAATGTGTTAGAAATACTGAACTTCTATACTGTTGAGAAATTTTAATTTTCCAAATTTCACTCTACCTTTTGAAAAAAATTGCTATACCGGTAATTTACATTTTATAACACTAGTCCTGAACTTCTGTATAACAAGTCATCTGACCAGTGTCAGAAGTTTTAGCTATTTTTTTCTTTGAAAAAATATCACTCAGACAAAAAGTTGATGCTGAAGCTTGGATCTCTTGTTACAGGTGTTGTTTATCAAAGAAGAAAGAGTTAATAAAGTATTTTACGTAGTTCTCAGATGAAAGCAGTTTCCATCACAGAAGTCTGTGGCAGTCTGAAGTATGACCAGTCTTTATAGTCCTATAGTTCAAGTGATGAAAGACATAGTTGTAAAAAACATACCTGGACTCATCAGGAAATGAATCTTTTTCAAACTGGGATATTGTTACCCTGGCAGCTGTGCACTGTGGGCAATGGGAATACAGAAATTTTCAGGTACTGCAATATATATAATTAATGTAAGGGAGGAGAAGATGGGTCTTCTGGCAGCTTACATAGCTGAGACACTGGAAATGTATGGGAATCAAATCCTATAATAGGGGGATCAAAGCACTACATGCCACTTGAAACCAGCTTTCAAGGATAAGCTGGGATACAATAGGAATTCGAGGCAATAGCTGGCAATTTCTTTTCACCTGGAAAGAAATCTCATCAAAATCTCCAAACTCGGTCCCTTGATATGTTGTCCCTAAGAGGTGGTAATGACATGTGTCAGCCTTTTTTGACTGGCATGTGAAGGACCTATTTCAAAGAGACTGTTATCATGCTGTGTTTCAGATAAATTAGTTTTATTTTATTTTATTTTATTTTATTTTATTTTATTTTATTTTATTTTATTTTATTTTATTTTATTTTATTTTATTTTTTCTTTATATTTTTTAAAAAAGGGCTCTTTTTATTTGGCTTAACTTAAAACTTCAAAGATAGGGCTGGAGCTAAGAATATGAAGCCAATTCCACCTGTCACAGAAATTCAGAATTGCTTCAGATTTGAGGTGCACTTAAATCCTTCTCCAACTACAAAAAGCTTGAGCTCTGTCACTGCTTACAACAAAATCTCTTTCCATTACCATGACACTCTGCTATTAGCCTTTAGGAAGTCTGAAAAACTTTGCATATTCTTTCCTATAACAATTCATTTTATACAGGTACCTGGGTGTTGTGAGATGAAGCATGTATAAATCCTCATGTAGCCGCTGGCTGTTAAATCAATGGACACATATTTCCCCAAAATATTTCCTTATGGCACCTACCTTCAGGGGGTGGCTGAATATAAGGGCATTTCTGTGCTTCTAAGAGCTCGTTATAACCATAGTCGGTGATCTTCAGCACAAACCGTCCGTCCACAACACAGTTACGAGACTTCAGACGTCCATGGGCAAAATCTCGGTGGTGTAAATACCTAATTCCCTATGAAATACAGAAAAGATTGAGACTGTTCTTTGAGACTCTGTTATCCATCAGCATTCAGAGGCACTAAGCCACCTTGGAGGGCACCAAATGTGGCACTGACTCCATGCCAAATGCAGAAGTCAATTAAGACACCGTCATCTGGAAGGCTCCAAATTACACAACCAGCGTTAATCAGCCCAGGAAACTAGGGGAAAAGTTCAGAAACTGATTATGAACAAGAATTTGGCTGCACCCTAAAGTAATACTGAGAAAGACTAACACCATTAGGAGTCAGACGCCTCCTTCTTTGTAGCCTTAGGACTTGTTTCGCTCAGAAGCTGTACTTTTAGATGAGGTTAAGAAGGTGGACACAAGTGGTACCAAATGGTTAAGTGAAGGGAAGCTACGGAGGTGTTGAGAGCTGGATGCCCTAGCATCCTTCTCAAGGAGGAGCAGAAGGTAGGTTTCTGGAAGTACACCCTCTGCAAGCCACCTACCCCGGACTCCTAGTTCACGATTATGGGATAAAAACACGTAGGACATGATTGGAAGTGTGTGAACACTCTTGCAAAGTGACCACAGATGCATCCACCCTGTAGCAGAGGATGTCTATGCTTTGGTTCTGTGCTGGAAGCATTTCTAATTTATGACAAGAAAGGCCCTTTGAAAGTAGGATTTTGTCACCAAATTCATTGTTCTAGGTGGTCAGTTCCAGTCTGATGTGTGGTTTTAACCTCTCAGCCTGCTGTTGAGGATGTACTCCTATCACTCTAAACAGTATTTCTCAGATGGTAACAGAACAGGAGTAAGAGGTCTCTACTAAAGACCCATGTATACCAGTATAATTACAGTCACATTGGTTTTCCCTACGTTACTCCTAAAATCCCACAGTCCTGGAGGAAATAGCTATGTCAATCTAAAAATCACATGCTGGTCAGGCCTCAGCAGGAGCAATGGATTTACTTTAATTAGATCCATCAGGAGGGAGGACTTGAACATCCAATCCAGTTTCATATCTTCATTTCTCAGTAGGTCTTCCAGGCTTCCTCGGGAACAGTACTCTGTCACTATGGCAAAGATGCCACAGTCAGAGAAAAAGCCCAGGAACAGATTTACATTTTCATGACGCAAATCTTTCATCTGAAACAAGACAGTGAATTGCAGGAGACCAAGTCAGCCAGACATCTGCTCAGCATCATCAGATGCCCTTACCATTTCTGTCTTTCCAAACAACCTTTCACACTAGAATGGGGAAGAAAACATCTTTGCCACTTACATTCATCTGTCCTACACTTTTTTTAACCTTTGCTCATCTTAGTCTAACCATTAAGACAATGAAAGTAAGATAGCAAAGACAAACTGAACAGCAACGTGTTTTTCTTCAGACAAGCTGGACTGGATTTTTCAGTAGGACAAAATGGTTTAGGTGGGGTAAGCTGAGTTCAGCATGTGAGGCCTTGCTTCTGCTCTGGTTTGATCTGGAAAGCAATAGCATGCCTGGAGTATCCAAAGTCATCCATCAGTGGTGGCTTTGGCTAAATACCCTGGTAAGTTTGCTATATTTTTATGCATAATAATGCCATTCATTTGTTAGCAGTAACTGCCAACAGCTAATAGCCTTGAATATGGAAAATAAGTGTGTTTGCTTGTCAGCTAATAATAAGATAGAAAACTAAACTTTTGCAGGGAATCTTAGCTGGAAATATAAACCAAATCCCAGAGAAATGTGCACCTATGTCTGTGCCAAACTTCTAGACAGCAAGCAAACAGCACATAGAAACAGCTAGTAGTGCATTACCCTGCCCTGATACAAAACAGGGTGGTTTCCCCCAAACCACTCTGTCTTTGCAGACAACTTCATTTAGAGGACTCATTGTACATCTAGTCTTGCACCAGCTCTGAAGTATCGGGCACAGGATGGGCTTTTGCAGGCTGCTGACTGGGACACACTGGTCACTGGCAGGTTTGTCAGATGCAATCCTGCATGGTCCTTTCTCCCAGATGTCACCAGGCAAGAATTACTGACAGCCATGAAGTGTGATTCGATGGATATTAACAGGAGACAAAGAGAATAAAAATTCCCTGCTGTTGTGAAGGCCCCCAGACAACCTTCCCTCCGCATCCCCACTCAGCCCCTGTTCCTACCTTTCTCAAGATGCTGGTGGAGCTTTGCCGCAGATGGTGAATTGCTCCCGTCTCAAATTTTTTCAGCCACACCCAGTCACCCTGTCCACAATACAGGTGGGTGAATGACAGAGCAAGTCTCTGAACAACGACTAACATTGAGACCTAGGTCCGAATTCCAGATCCTTGACTCTAAAAGTAGTTGGGGATTTTCAACGTCCTTGGAAGTACTATATTTCTATATAGTTTCTACTATATTTATGGTAGAATTTATAGTATATATTTGTATTTATAGTTTCTACTATATTTCTATATCGTTTCTATATTGCACCCAATTGAGAATCCACAGGAAACCCTAAAAAAATGGGGTGAGGCAGGGCCTTCACCTAGCTCAGAACCTCATAGCTGTAAGTATCTATTAGTATCTAATTAACATTAGAAATTATTAAATTAGTATTATTAGTATCTAACAAACAAAGATACATTGATTAAAAGAGAAAGTAACTCTCTACAGATTCTCTGGCACTAATAATCTAGTTTCCTCTGTCTCTTTACAAGAAGAATTGCCATGCCACTTATCAAAAAGTTGTATTTTTGGAAAGAATTGATGAGTGTTTTTATTTTCTATTTTATTTTCTTTTATTAATTTTATTTCATTGTATTCTATTTTCACCCTCTGGGGGCATCAGCAGTACTAATATCCTGGCATCTACAGTACAGCAGCCCAAGACTTTCCCCACCTAAGCAGCTCGGTGACCCAAAGTGGAGAGAGACTGTACGGTGTCCATACCTACCTCATACAAAGCCACGTTGGAGGTTTCGTGGGTGGCAGCTGTGCTTTTCAAGGAAAAGGAGCGGGTTGGGGATTTCTGGCTTCTGGTCTCGGCTGCTACACTGTTTGCATCAGTCAAGCTGTCCAAGGTCAGCCTCTGAAAGGCAAGGAAAGCAGATGCAGGACAGTTCACACCTCTGGATGTGATCCTCCACCCCAGCTCTGCCCAGGACATACATGCCATCAGTTTAAGCAACAGAATTGCCCCACAGCAGTCCATAACTAGTGATAGGACTAGAGGGAATGGCCTCAAGTTGCACCAGGGGAGGTTCGGGTTGGAAATGAGGAGACATTTCTTCTCAGAAAGAGCGGTCAGGCATTGGGACGGGTTGCCCAGGGAGGTGGTGGAGTCCCCGTCCCTGGGGGTGTTCAAGGCAAGGTTGGACGTGGTGCTTGGGGACATGGTTTGGTGGGTGACAGTGGTGGTAGGGGGGTGGTTGGACCAGGTGGTCTTTGAGGGCTTTTCCAACCCTAATGATTCTGTGATTCTATATTGTTGGCATGGTCCTGGGCATGGGTCTGGTCTGTGCCAAATAACACTCTCCTAGGCAATCCCCAGAGCTGGGAAGGAGCCAGCACAGGCCAGGAACAATTCCCGATGGGTAGTTTGGATGCAGACACTTTGTTTTAGAGGGTATGATAGTTTTTCTATGTGGATATAAATGATGCTATGCCTTCCAATGTCAGGAAGAAAGAATAAGCCCTGGCTGTTAGAATAAATACAGCCAACGGTACTACTTCACATCATCATAACAGCTTTAATATTGTGTGTGCATCTAACCTAAGACTCAAAACCCCTCAGCATATGGGAAAATATTTGACATGCAGGAGGAAATGAGGTATGGGGAAGTGAAGGACATTCCCAGAGGTACACGGGTATGGAAATGCCATGCATCAAACCTGTCTTTGAGGGTCCCACAGGATTAATTGCATGAGTGAAAGGACTTACCTTTTTATGTAGCTCTGGGTTGATGAAGATAAGGTCATCCAGGGTCAGTATTATCTTGTTAGGCCCCCTGAATAACTGGCTGTTCAGGATGCTATGCCTGGGAGATTGAGAGAGTCACGGTTATCACTTTCGGCTAGGTAAGTAGTTTCTGACACTGAATCCCCTATGTCTGGCTTCACTGCAGTATTAGGAAAGTGCAGTAGTGCTGGACATGGCTGAAAGCAGTAGACAAGCCAAGATGTCCTAACTTGGACTGAAATCCTCTGAGTTAAACAGCAAGGGTTATTCAATTCACAGACAGCAAAATCTCTAATCTCAGAGTGTCTCATCACAAATGGAGATTTTGAGTTAATCAAATAATAATAATTTGAGTTAATCAAATAATTTACAAATATAAACTGGAAGTGTATATAATGCATACTTTGTTCTACTTGCATTTATTTTTCATAACCCCCGCCATTCTCTACTAGGGGAGGATAACAGGTTTTATCAGACCAGCCTACCTGGTGAAAAAACAGGCCAGCTTTCAGGCACACCAGCCTTTCTTAGGGCCTGAAACTGAACCTTTGGTAATTTATAAAAGCAGCCTGGACAACAGTCACCATCAAAGTGTGCTAGATGAATATTGTAGCATGGTGCAGTACGAACCTCACAGCAAGATACCTCCTTGCAATGACTGCAAACTCGTAACAGAGGGAAAGGCTACAAGGAATGAGAGTTTTGTTGTATGTGGCAATGCAGTGTGGAGGTCTTGGAAGCAATATTGCTGAGCCAGTGCTCTTCTTCTTGGTCGTGAGTGATTATATCAAGCAGAAGACTGTGCTGATTCAGATCTACTTCCAGGATCTGAGCCAGATGGGATGTCTATCGCATACTGTGCAGCACAGGACAAATGTTCTTCTGGCATCTCCCAGGGATGCTGCTGCTTGTTTTCCAAGGGATGACTCTGGACTCCTTGAAAGACTACCAGATTTGCAGAATTGCCACAGGGGAGATAGGAAATTCAATGTACTTGTCAGAAAAAAAGATGTTGTCTGCTACTTGCCCAGCTTCTCTAAAATTGGCATAGCAGAAAAGCTCACAGCAGGAAAGGATGCACTAGCAAGGACTACACGTTCATGGGCTAGTTCAGACAGGCTTGCACAAATTAATACGAAACATTCCAGAGTTTCATTGGTAGTTTTCAGCTGGGATTCATCTGACCCTAATACTTACCACTTGGACATTTTGTGGACTTAGGAAAGAGGCAGAAGTCACACACCACTCTTTCAATGAATGCCAAAGTCTAACACTGAGCACGAAACATACTGTCGATGAGACAGTCAAAAATTCATCAGACAAGTACAGAAAAGGAAAAGAAAAGCTCTCCATTACCCCCATTATTATTTTTTTTTTTGTTCAAAGTATTTTGTTTATACTCCAGCAGATGTCTGGTCATCTGGTAAGACTAAGTTCATGTTTGATTGTCTGCTAAGACAACTAGAACTTTTCCTAATGAGATCCCCAAAAAACATATTTGATCCTGTTGGCAGTAAGACTCCTTTTACTAACCATATTGTGAAAGGGTTCATTTTGCAAAATATCCATGATTTACTTTTTCATTGCATGCACCACTCTGGGCATTTTAGAACAGCATTGCTCTTTGGAGTTCAGAGGGAGCCTCATCCATATGTCCGCATCACCTTGGCTGATTTATTATCATCATTCTCTAACTGCTTTGCCTCTTGACACCCAAGTCAGCTCCATGCAAAAAGCTCATCACTCATGTACCCTTCACCTGTCCCGTAGAAAACTGTGCTCAATCATGCACGCCCTCTCCCCCAGGCGTGGAGGAAAGCACCCCGCTGCTGAAAGCGAAGCACAGAGAGGGGAGTGACTCATTTAAGGTCATGCAGCAGATCCCTGGCAGAGCTTAGACTAGTGCTCCCACATCTGAACTCAGTCCATGCTGTGGTTTAAATTTAGTTCCAGACATGCCCTGCCCTAACATAAATCATTGTCTGAGTCACACTAGACTTTATTTTTTTCCTCTCTTTTCCCCTGCAGATGGCCATACATCTTTACTTTACGACTAAGCCTTCCCAGGCACAGTCTAGTACTTGTGGAACAGCTTTCACGTAGAATAGGCAGAAAAAATGTCTTTTATTTGTGTAATTGTAGAGGCTGGTGGCCAAGGCATAGAGCAGGGCTTTAAGATGTGGGTGGATGGAGGCCACCTCCTCGGTGCCTGCAATTATCAAGTATTAGAAGCAGCTGTGTGTTGTAAGCAGGGGAGCTGTTTGAGGTGTTGCTTGTTGGGTGGCCTTATATCATACGGGTTTGGAGAGATGATTCAGGAGTGGGGAGAGAACATGTTTGAGGATGATTTGACAGGCTGAGCTGGATGGGACATTCCAGGAGCCCTGCTATGCTGAACCCATTGCTGCTGAATAAATATGCCTTCTAATTTCAGTCCTGTACCATGTAGATATCACCAGCGACAGACAGATTCCTCCAGGGGAGAGTTTGGAGTAGAAGAGTACATTAGATTATGGCTACGCTGACCTTGCAAATATCAAGCCACCAAGTCCATGTTGGCTCACGTCCACCTTGGATATACAGTTGGGACAGAAGTGTGATTTGTACAATTGGTGGAAACTGTCTCTTCCTCAGCAGACTATTGTTTTGCTCCAGAGTGAATCCCATGCCCAGAACAATGTATATGCAACATGAGTGACCAGGGACCTGGACTCCAGCTCATAGCAGGGAATAAATTGGCTTGACAATAAAGAGGTTTTCTAGTTCATTGCTCCAAACCCTTTCCAGAGAGAGTCTCTCTCTCTTTCTTTCCAATGCATGGAAAAAGGAAAGAGGGTCAGCCTATGTGCTAGGTAGGTAAATCACATAGGAGACAGAAATGCAGAAAAGAATGATCTGGAGTAAGAAAAAAGACATTTAAAATGGCAGCCCTCTTGGTCTCCACCCTGAAGTTCTCAAAGCAAATTCCTGTTGATTTGTAGGGCGTACTTTGCACTTCCAAAGAGATAGTAATCTTCGCAATGCTTCAGAGACATCATCCAGTTAATCCTTCCTGCAGCAAACTACAATGTTCTTCCAAGGCTGGACTGGATTAAGTGTGAAATGGCTCCTCCTAAGACTACAGAACCAATGATCACACCACCCAAGCCTCAATCACTTAATAAAGTGAAGAAATATTTGGCTGGAGAGCAGAGACCACAACCAAACCTGCTACACATGGCTCAAGCTGCTAGCAAGCCTCCCACAGAAGGTAAAATTGGCTCTAAATCAAATATGTGCTGCAATTCTCACCTGATAAGATAAGCTAGGCCCACAGCACAAAGCACCAGGGCAAATACCAACATTGCTCCCAAAATCATGATTGTAGGCTCAATTCCTGTGCAAAGAGAGGGAGGAAAATCAGTGGATTAGAAAATTAATTAATTAGAATAATAATTAAGAATTGGAGTGATATTTAAATAGTTAGAATAAATAAGAAAGTTAATTTGATTTAGACAATAATATTAAAATCACCAATATAAAGTCTTTAGACTACAAAGTCAAATATTCAGCTAAAAAGATGCTAGAAAATGATTCTTATTTAATGTTAATTTGTGAATATACAAATGCTGACTGTATTTGCATGAAACTGCTTTAATTTTTTACTTACATGCATGAATGTTTTTCTCCTTTTTTTTTTTTTTTTAACGAGATACAGAGCCCTGAATCAGTGGGAAAAATAGTAAATAACTGGACTCACAGACAAGAGTTAAGTCTTACAGACAGCTTCTACAAAGTTCGTAACTTCTGAACATTTGACCCTCTTCTCTCCAGGAACTGAAACACTGAAGAAGCTTTATCATGTGGTACCAAACTGACTGCCAGTGTGAGTCACCAGTCCATCTGGGATTTTTCATTCCCTGCTACAGATGTCTAACGCTGAAAAGAGCAGAAGAGCAGGGAGATGAGGCTGATGTCTCAATGGGCCCATTGACAGAACGTACTGGAGACAGTTTGCTCATGAGTTTCTTTGCTAGGGGGTAAGGAAAACTGACATGAGTGGATGAGCTCAATTCAAGTGGGAAGAGTTTGCTGCCTCTGCCTCTTCTATCTTTTATTTATATTTACTTTATTCTCTCTGTGTTCAGAGATCCTCTAACACAAACAAACATGCAGAAATTTGGGTTGATAAAAAGTTCATGACTCTCTTGCACCTAAGTCTCAGGGCACTTTGTGAGACATAGAGACATAAAGCTTCCCAGTGAAAGCTGCAGGAATTTTTGAAAAATGGCATCTTCTCCAGGAGCAGACAAACCATTTTAGCTGAATTTTTCCTGACAGATTTATACTCATTTTCTGTTTCAGCCCAGGGCTCCAGTCCCTGATTGTCCTTATGTATATAAGTCACACTGCTTTCATGGCTAGACACATGAAAAAAGAGGGACTGGATCAGCTTAGAGGCAGACTTGCAGGACACCTGGTGCTCTGCACCTGTGGTCATCTGCTAGGAAACCTATTACTGAAGAGAGAATAACTTTGAATAACCCAGTCACAGGGGCATGGGTTGGTTTTCTTGCTGCACAAAGGAGCAAATGCCTTCCCGACAAGATAGTGGTACAGTGTAGGGGTATGAAAATCCCATCTCACATCCCTGCACGGTCATCTAACAATTTCAGAGAGAATTTGTATGGCAGACCACATTGTGGTAGGAATAATGTGGAGTTTGCTGATGTTCTCTTCTGTGTCCAGTTGTGTTTGGTTTGGTTGTTTATTTTGTTTGGTTTTGTCATTGGTGGTGTTGTTTTTTGTTTTGTTTTGTTTTGTTTTTTGATTTTACCAGTGCTGTCTCCTAAGCTTCCTCAGATAGTTCCCTGTAACCCATCACGGTGTGAGGACTCTTCCACAGCTGAAAAATGCCTAAGTCCCATTTCATTCACTGAAGCAGCATTTGATAAGCTGAGTGAGAGCTAGTTGAAGCACAAAATTCACTGGGGTGAATGAGAAACAGTAAAAGGACAAAAGAAGTGAAAAATAAGCACCCAGATAAACAAACCCTAAGTAACCGGAGTTAGCAGAGGCAATACCAAAGACCAGAGTGCTCATGTCACCATGTAAAGCCTTGAGGAAACTTAGTCAGAACTTTGTAACTCATTAGAAGTGAAAACTAGGTTAAAATGGGCTCACCTGAATGACCAAATTTAAGGTCATACTCGAGGTGATTTGGGGGATTGTGTTGAACTCATTGAGGGATGCTTTAAAGGGACTGTGAGAGTATGTGAAACTGCTGGGATGTACAGATTAAGGGACAAAAATAGGGAAAAGGAAGGGGCTGGGTTGATGGAGCTCAAGAATGGGGTAATGGAGAGGATGGGGATGCTGGTCACACATAAACGTGCATTTTTCTGGCTAAACACTGCACATGCTTATCACAGTCTGTCCTACCATCTCCTTCTATTCCTATTTTTTTTCCTGGGTGAGGGTGCTCTCTATTCTGCCTGTGTCTGATGCTTGCAGACATCAAGTCTAATCAGTGAGTGAGATAAGAGGTCTGGGAGCCTGCTACCATATGAGAGACGATAGGTGTGGGAGCTAGCTCCTGGAGAGATCAAAGGGTTTGGCACCCTGGGGAGAGCCCAGCGCAGGGCCCCCGAGGTGCCGAAGGGCCTGGAGCACCTCTGCCGTGAGGAGAGGCTGCGAGAGCTGGGGCTGCTGGGCCTGGAGCAGAGGAGGCTCCGGGGGCTGTCAGCCATGGCCACCAGCACTGCCGGGAGGTGCCGAGAGGCCGGAGCCAGGCTCTGCTCAGGGGTGCCCGGGGCCAGGCCCAGAGGCCCCGGGCCCAGCCTGGAGCCCAGGAGGTGCCCTCTGCCCCTCAGGAAGCACTGCTGGGCTGGGCGGGTGCCGGAGCCCTGGCACAGGCTGCCCAGAGCTGGGGGCTCCTCCTTGGGGATCTCCAGACCCTTCTCTCCCTCTCTGAGCACCTTGGCAGCTTCACATCCCCACCTCCTCCAACCCTAACTCCATACAAAAGCCAGACTGAGGCCTAGATTTAGTTCCAGTCATAAAATCCAGTCTCTGAAATATTAGTAATAATAATAAATTGCCACTTCACTGACAAATGCTTTTATGCTTTTGTAAAGGTGGGAACATAAAATCTGATCTCTCTAAAAGTCAGTGGGATCTTTCTATAACTGCAATGCGATGCTGAATTGCCATTCTCTTCCTAGTGACAATGCAGAATTAGATATATGGTGAGATTATATTTGCCTGTCGGCTGCTCTAAGATCAGTATATCTCCAATTTCCATGGAGCTCTATTTTATTTTTACTCTAATTTAAACTAGCTACAGCTGAACCAAGGGGAGTGCTTTCCTCAGCTGCTGAATGAAATATTCTGTAGAAGTGGTTAAGTTTGTCTATTTAAGTCAGATCCTAGAACAGTAGGAGTAAATATGTGTTATTATAAATAAATATGTCAAGTGGAAGCTAAGTATCCTACCCTGAGAATTAGGTTTCCTTGTTGACTTTAAAACTGCAGCACAGTTGCCTCAAGTTAAAAACAGTAAGTGAAACCGGTGCTCAATCTAGCAAACCCAGGAAAATATTTCTTCTCTTAAGTCTTCAATGACCACTTCATTTGCCTACTCCAACACTTTGAATAATGATTATTTTCTATTCTTGATGAGCTCTGATGAGCCTTAACTCCACATACCTAACTCTTTAAAGAAGCTGGGGTTAACCGGGGCTGATGGTGAGAGCATCTGCAGTAGTGCAGCATAAGAACAATGTCTTCAGCACAAATCCTCTTAGTGCCCTGTCCATCAAAAGGACAGGGACACTTTGTTGGGTGGAGCCACTGGCATATATTGGTTGCTATCTAGCGTATATTACTTGCACATGTTGACTGTTAGACCTGGAAAACTCTTTCTAGAACCCAAAAGTGGCAACAACATTATTGATCTAAACAGTAAGAGAATCTTGTGGATCAATAGTGGGATCTCTGCATAGGACTCCCGCTACAAGTAGTGTGATGACCAGTCATCTTCATGGGAATTTTTTCGGTTTAGTCTTTTCTCTTTGGGGAGATCTAATTTACTAGGAAATCACACTGAGTAAGAAAAAAAAGATTAAATAAATAAGAAGGGTAGGCCTGATGACATTTGACCATATTACTTTGTTTTTCTTACCTCCAGTGCAGAGAACGTCTGGATCGAACCAACAGCTGCAGTCTGCCTTGGGAGGGGCTCCACTGGGAAAGTGGATGTCCTGGCCGAGGGATCTCACATCATCTAAAGACATGTCCAGCAAGTGGGTTGGGAAGAGCTGGCTCCCATGACCATCTGTGTCCAGTACCACATAGTTGCTCAGCCACTTCCCACAGCTGTCTGTCTCTACCCACTGGCTAAATCCAGGGAAACTGACATTTTTCGTGTGTTCTGTTATGTTAACTCCTGAGACCCAAGCTCCTTTTTTCCGAGCGCTGTTTATAGCCATTGCCATGAAGTAAATGGCATCATAGATTGTCCCAAAGAGTGGAGAAACCTGAAATTACAGATGAAGTTCTGGTCAGGATATACTGCTGCCAGCTTCTGGTTTAAAATCTGCATCAAAAGATGTCCCTCTGGCTTATCTGTAAACTCAAGAATTGAGACACTTGGTTTTGTTCTCCAGGTTTGTCACAGACCTTCTGTGCAAACTCAGACTAATATCTGGATCTAGGAGGATAATATCTGGATCTAGGAGGACTAATATCTGGATCTTCTATATTAGAAGACTTGAATATCTTTGTTTCCCATTCAACATTCAGTCTAGGTATAAGATCTTGAAAACTTGTGGCCATCTGAAGTATCAAAAATGCTAAAGGGAGGTACTCAAACCTTTCAGCATTAAGGCTCCCAGAAAAATGGGTTTGAAGAATCTTAGATTGAAGGTAGCTCTGTCCAAAACATATGTGAACATTTCTTATGGTTGCTTCCCAAAATACACTTTCAAAATATTTTTAAAATTAAGTAAAATTACTTTCTGGGAAGAGCCAAGACTATGAGCCTGATGTTCAGCTGTCTTTTTATCACAGCCAGCCTCAAAGGACTGAGCTAAAACATTTTCCACAAATAAAAGACCACAGCAAGAGACTCGGCTCCCTACCCAGGTAGGAAAAATGTCATACTTGTGTTATCAAGTCTCTGTCAAAGCACTGATTATTCCTAAGACATAAAATTCACTGCCAGAGAAAACCTGTTCTCTGGGGTACCAAAGCCTTTTCTCCTTCCATTGCTCTCCTCTGTGCCAGACTTGATTTAAGAGTCTGTAACTTTCACTCTTCCCCCCCAAAAATGGTTGTTTTTATAGACATATGATTTTTCACAGTAGGTAGCTGAAGGGAGATTATAGCCAATACACTCATTATAAAACAAGAAATGTTGGGAACTGTAGAAGTTGATGTCTATGGAGGGATTTGTTGACCAGATGTAGACATCTACAGTGAAGAATCCTACACTCCGTATAGTTAACCTGGGCTCTCATTACAGTGAAGGAAAAGATATGGATGCTTATAAGACATGATTCCTTTCTTTCTAAAGTAGACATCCATGCAGATCTGATAAATTGTGCCTTAAAAGTGCTTAAATTTTTTGAAAGATCCTGGTGGGATTTGAAGATTAGTGCAGCTGTATCCTGCATCTCCTCACCAGCACAGCAGTCTCCAATTCTTCTAATGTCTACAAGGTAGAACTTGACTGTGGTTTTTGTTTGTTTGTTTGTTTGTTTGTCTGTTTGTTTTTGTTTTTGTTTGTTTGTTTAGATAGGCTTTGAGATAATTGTTCTGGCATGTTCAAAAGAACAACTTTGACTGAAGTGCTAAGAAGCACGAGGCAGCAATGATAATAAGCACTACCATCTAGAAGCATCCAGTATTTTGTTTGTTGCAACCCCCGCAAAATTATCACACGTGGAAATCCTATTCTGGTTCCTTAAACTGGTGTCACAGACTTTATCCACCATAAGAGGGACCACTTTAGCTTGGGTTTACTGCCGTTAACTAAGTTAAACCAAATCTGAGAGCCTCAGAGACAGCCCATTTCTCTTGAATTCCCATCATGGCTCTGCAGTTGAACTAACTGACTTAGATTGCCAGAAAATCAGGAGAAATATCTCTTCCAAACAAATGCAGACAACACCCAGCCTTCACCATATTTTTCTCAAAATACAAGCACACACAGTCTGGATTTTCTTTCTCCTGTCCTTTCTCTGTAATTATTGCTTGAACTACGTGTCCTGTTACCACGTCCCAGAAAAGCTCGAGAGGAAGAATATTTACCTGTGTAGCTTCCAGTTCCCTGGCTATTTCACCATTTTCTTTAGCTTCCCTGAATGCATCGTAAAAACTCCTGTTTCCAGACTCCAGTGTAATAGTCAGCACAGCATCATATGCTTCCTGGAGCTTAGTGTCATTGTCAAGGGCATAGAATGAGTTGTTTTGGTAAGGAAGACTGTAAAGTAAAGTGTCGTATGGAATGAGGACATATCTTCCATCCGTTAGTCCCATTTCCTGAGCTTTTGTGAGTAAGGTCGCCTGTTCCTCCCCTCCAATGAGCACAGAATGCATGCACAGAAGTATAACTGAAACACAAGGACCACAGACAGTGTTATTAATCCATTTGGGCTTTTCAAAATAAAACAGGTGTGTAATCATGGTCCTATGCTGTCATTAACTGAGACATGAGCCTTCCCTTCCTGTGCCCTGAGCTGACGGACACCACATAGTCGTTAGCAATGCCCAACTTCCACCCATTCGTCCTGTCACCAGCTATAGAGATTTTGGTTGGACACTCCTTAGGAAAGAAAGTATTCCTGACAAAAGAGGAGCTGAAGTGAACAAAGGCATTTTTTTCAGGTGCCTGAATTACAGGAAACAAACAGGTACTTCTGGGCAGTGATTTATCACGTACTATATCCAGCAGGGAGCTTAAGCTGCTCAGATGAATCGTCTTTGAGAAGGGACTGGTTCTTTGTTAATGGAAGCAGCCCATCATCTCTAACTCAAACAGAGAGTAGCGATGGAAATGAGATGAACCCACCCAAGGTGGTTTTGCTCTCCATCATAGAGCTGAGCACTGATAAAACTCAAGTTAGACACCACCTTCCTACCCTTGTTAGCCTTTAGCCTAAAAAGCCAAGTTTTAGTTAAAATGCATCCTCATCTGGATTTGCAGTGCTGGTTGCAAAGATGTACATCCAGGATCAGAGCTGTGTCACAGACTTCCTGAAGGGCTTTGAACCAGGACAACAAGGCTTTTACCCATTTTCTTAAGAGAAAACGGATCATTCTTTACTACATGTGTTGTACACCAGCAGGGATGCTTCTGTTGCTTTAGTATGTGGTGTATAACACTGGTTTTCACCCCCGATTACTCACTGAACCCAGGTAGCAAGGACACAGCATTTCCAAAGCATGAGATTTCTGATAATCCAAAACACCAACAATACAAACCTTCCTACAAACCCCTCTTTACACTTAATAGGGTCAAGCTGAGACACCCATCTCTACTAAATACTGTCTTTTCACACAAGCTGGACACAGTCTTTGATGCTGTAGACTATTTTATCCTATCTCCATCACATACAAAATGTCTAGCATTCTTTCACATGAATCCCTGGCTCTGTTAAGGTCAGAGATAAAATTCTGCTTGACTTAAATAACTTCAGAATTTCATTCTCTAGGCTATGTTCATTGATAACAATGCAGTCAATACCCTGGAGAAAATAAAATAAAATAATGTAAAATAAAATAAAAATAAAAATAAAAGGAGTGAGACTCAAAACACTCAGAGCACTTACTTTTAATGCCACCAACTTTTTTGATCTTGTTCCAAGTGTCTTCAATGCCTTTTTCTCCTTTACCCATGGCTGTAACAATGCCTACAGGAAGACCCTCGTTCCTTAGTGCACTCGCTAACTTGTTGGCCGTGTCCATCCAAACATCCTGGTTCGAAGCAATGATGCCAACGTGAGCCCAGTTAAAATATTTCATGACTGTAAACAAAACTTGGGTTGGAGAGGGCAGGGTCCTGGCAAATGCAGGGTGATGGGTGGTGGAATCCAGTTTATAATTGATGCACGTCCATGAGAAGATGGTTTTATTCCAGTTTTCCCCTAAAAGCGTAGCCACCTCACAGAAGCCAGGGTTCAGAGGGCCTACAAAAGCTGAGGAAAATTTTCCAAAGTCAATGAATCTAACCAGAGCTCTTGATGTCTCACAATCTTCTTGCAGGACCACATAATCCAATCTCTGGCCAAGGTCTAGCGAAGGGTCTTTGCTTATTCGTTCCACCGCTAACCTGGCAGCTGCATGGGGAAAGGCTTTGGAGAAGAAGGGATCACAGTCCCAGGGTCCGAGCAGCCCAATTTTAAAAATGGAACAATGCACCGGAGGGGAAACTGCGATTATTCCCAACAGCAGCCACCAGAGAGCGTGGAAAAACGTCTTGAATGAATTACCAGTGTTGAACGGCTGCAACTTAATGTGCCTCGATAGCACCCAGAGCAAGCTGTTAGGGCACGGTAGGAGAAATGACATTGTTTTACAGGCAGGGAGACCAAAGCTGAGCTCTTCAGGAAGCCAAGCGGTGCATTACCAGCTGCTGGAAGAAAAGCAGATTACATTTGCCTTCCTGTATACGTATTTGCTCGGTGCATGTAGGTAGAGCTGAATCAGCTCAAATTATACAACAGCTCTCAAGATGCAAGTGTACGGGGTGCCAAAAACCTGCATAGCCCCATGGATGTGCACCACAAAAGCCATTGTACCACACAGACAACCCTACCAATCGCCAGTTAAACTCACTGTAGTCCTAAAATGCACAAATATATTAACATTTTAAAAAGTTTTGCAATCTATTTTGAAACGAGCCAGTGAAGAGTGACTCTGCTTTGTTTGCAGCAGTAAACACAACCTATGCATACAGTATTTTTTCAGTTCCTCAGAAGATAAATCCCAAACCACGCAGAAAAGCACATATGTAAGAGCACAACAAGATAAAATGCACTGAGCCAGCAACTTTTGCCACTCCCAAAACCTCAGTGAGTTGTGAAAATGAACCAGAGCCCATATTCACATAAACACACGCACACAAACAGGTACTGGACCATATATGCAGGTACTGAGAGTTTTCTATGTAAGTGCATATGATTTTAAAACTTTCTGAAAAGGTTTTTCAAGGTCAAACTTACCTCATTTGCCAGTGTCTTTTAAACCTGGCAGAAGGAAATGTGGAAAACAAGGTAGTCACAAAACGAGGGAAAAGCAGGATTATGATTGGAATTTAGCTAAGGACTGTTAAACTAGTGCAATGGCAGAAGCTTTGTGTTCAAGCTTGGTGTAAAATATTTGTTATTAAAGACTAAGAGCCATATGTTTTGGGGAGTAAAGGACTCACCCCTCACAGCCAGGCACAGAAATCCCAAACCCACAGTAGCTCTTCCACCATCAATAGTGTCATCCCATGGCTAAGAAAATTTGCTGATCCAAACAGGTTTGTGTTCTAAAAGTAGCAGCCCCCTTACCAGCTTACCTGTTCATCACCGGAGAAGTATTTTTGTCCTGGATCCACTGAGGCTGAGTGTGCTATAAATACACCCACAGGTCCTCTACAGAGAGAGTCCTCCAGGAAAAGCCACCCACCAGCAGAGCAGCATCTCACCGGTGGTGATGGATCTCCTGGGACGTGGGTCCTGCCCCAGGGAGAGGCGATGCATGGTGGGCCTCCGTGCAAGTGCCCACCTTCTTCAGGCTTGGATTTTCACGGGACACCCCAGCTGGTGCTCCGAGACCCTCCGACAGTCTCAAAATCTTCCTGTGCCCCCTTTGGTGAGGATCATCCTTCTCCTCCAGGGTTTCATAACTTGGGGTGCTTCACCCCAAGATCTTTGGACCTCGCTGAAGGTCTCGCAGAACTCCAAGGCTGCCTCACTCTGAACTGCCTCAGTGCAAGGACTTACTCATATCTAACTCAGTAATTGTAGGGATAGCATCTTAGGGTTCTGCCTTTGGATTAGCGGGATTTAGCTCCTGGGATCTGCCCTTTGCAGAACAGATCCTTAAGTCCCTGTGCACTACAGCTCCCCTTCCACCCTGAAGCAGCAGAGCCAAGAGATATTTTAGGCTTGGGGTAAGCAGAATATTTGATTTTGGGGAAAGCAGAATATTTGATTTCAGGCTCCACCATCCCGCTGATGTTTTACAGTCCCACCTTCCTTGTTTCTCTCTGGTACCCATCATGACACACACATTGCTTTTTACATCTGCAGCATAACATTCTTATCTCCCTGGGCTTTTTAGATCTCTCCCTACAGCTGAAGCCCCCAGTAGCCCCCTCCGCATTCCCAGACACCTTCCTTCCTCAGTGGACCTGGCAATAAAACTGTCAACCTGGAAAGACCTTGAACATCACCATACCTGCCCTAGCTAGGAAGCCCCTTGCAGTAATTTATCTGAGGCCGTAGGACCAGCATTTGTTCTACAGGGAACCATTTGTAACTCAACCTTTTAGTGGCATTAACTTAAAATATGTCATATAAATCATACAATCTCCTCAGCGCATGTTCAGTAGTAGCTCGTTCTTTGTGACTAATGATTAGGGGAAGTCACAAAGTCACTCAGATGCAGTGGGGAGAGCAGCTCTTTCCATTCTTTTTATTCATTTCTTTCCGTTCATTCATTTCCTTGCACGGATCCAGGAAGGTTCCTGGAAATGTGCTTCACTGGGGACTGGTGCAGCTCGAGACAGTTACCAGGAATTACCAGAGCGCTTCACTTTTGGAAAGTGCTTAAAAGACATCAAACGTCAAGCCTGAACTCAGAACACAGCTATGTATGCTACTCATGCATTAGGCTTACACGCCAGGCTCAGATCAAAGTGAAATTAAATAAAGCTTGTGCACTAGGAGTGTGATTTTTTGAATTGAGTGTAAAAGTTTAATTTATATATATATCTATATCCAAATATACCTATGGCTACATACATGTCTAATATGTTCCCTGTAGTCTTTTTTTTTTTTTTTTTAATTGACAATGGTACTGCACAGTTTAATTCCACCCAGGATCAGCAGTTTCAAAGCCTCCTGCAGTAGCTTCACTGGCTCACTTCTGGGGCATGTTTATAGCATTAAAATGTCCCATGTTGGGGGGAAAAAAAAAAAAAGTTTGTCAAGCCCTCACCAACGAAAGATTAAAAAAGAATTGAAGTGGAGATCTTTTTACTAGTGTGCTTACTCTGCCATAAAACAATTCATATTTTTCTATAGCCAAGTGGGTTGAAACCTCCCTCACTTTCTCCTTTTTCTTCTGCTTCTTGTTTTCCCAGCGAAAGAACAGAACCTCGTACAATCTGATAATGCCAGTGGCAGGAGTCCACCCTCTGTATGGCAAGCTGGTTACCCCAAACCTCTCTGCCAGGTCTCTTACCCTAAAGGGCTCTGCCATGCTTGCAAAACAAGCTCAGGTCCTGGCGTTGTGTGATTTTTCTCAGTAATAAGCAAAGTAAGTGTTGCAGCTGAAGAAAAAAAAAAAAAGTTAATAAGATAATTTATTTGTCTGGAATTAATGTTAAAGATCCTACCTATGTCCCCAAACCTTTTTTTCTTTCTTTTTTTTTTTCCTCAAATCTTCAGCTCATCACTGCAGCAACAACCACATCATATAGTATTTCTCTGTAATGCTGTGTTATTTGTATACCATCGGATTCCCAACACTTCTGTATTCACCAAAGCGAGCGAGCGATGCGTGCGCTCATACATCCATAACATTTCCCATGGGAAGGCTGAGGCGCAGCTGTCTCGCTTTGCTTTAAATTTTCAGAGCAGAAGAGGGTGCTCTAATCTCTGCTCTGACCTCCCGCATCAGCCTGGCCAAGCAGCCTCCCAGGAGCTGCTGCGCCGAGCTCCTCAAGCGTGCTGGAAATAAAATGCATTTTGTAATGACTTCTCCCACGGGGTACTGCTGACTAAAGCTGGAAACCCTCTGCAGCCAGCAGAGAGAGGCAGGGGAAGGTTTGGCTCCCCTTCCGACTCTTCCTGCAGAAAAGTCTCCATTTCCACTGATTTTAGAGAAAATCGAGGGATGGCAACGCCAGCGTTAGCCTTTCTTCACTTCCTCCGAGCCTTAATTAAAAGCTCCAGCCTTGGAGGATCTGCCAGGTTCCCCTGTCTATTATTCCAACTGTTAATTACCGTCAACATTAAAAATATCCACCTCATGTCTAGTGCGTCTGGCTTCAGCTTCCTGCGCCTGGCTGTCGCTCTGCCTTTGCCTGAGAAACAAAAAGCCAGGAAGCACAATAAATATCACCTCCCTGTAGGCACTTGCACACCATAATTAGCTCACATCCTAGTCATCCTCTGGGTAAAATAAATAAACAACTCCTTCAGGCTTTTGCCATAGAGCGTGCTTTCAGGATTTCATCCGTATAGCACTTTCCACATTAATTTTAAAATTTCCCTTCTCCCTCTCTTGGATAAATTAGAAACAGCACTTGTTAGCAATCCCCACTCCATAATGGGTGAATATAGAGCTGATAGCATCTTTTGTCACCCATTTCATTTCATGTCTCTCCACTTTAATGCTATCGCTCACATGAGCACAGTCGCAGCATCACTGCTTGCAAGCTCGTTTCAGCTTTCCTCAATACAACTCCCTGCCTTGGGAGTGTGACATGAAATTTTTATTCCCAAACGTATACAAACCCATTTGGGTTTGGTTTAAAGGATACTTTTCAAATGTGTCTCCTAAATGAGAGGTCCAGACCAATCTTCATGTTTTATTAATAATGATTTTTTTTTTCTGTTTCTTTCAAGATAATGTGATACAGTTATTGAACAGCACTGGAAAAAAAAAAATGAGATCCCCCAGAGGCTCCACCAGAAAATGCCAAATGAGGCATTCTCATCTACTATTTTATTTCATGTTATCAGTTAATCACTTTATATTTCTTTATGATGTGGACACACTGACTGCGCAGCACTAGTTCTCTCCCTCAATATCACCTTTCAGTTGGATGACACCTTGTAGGAGTTTGAGACAACATCACCGCTTGCCTTTATATGCCAGATTTACGACTCCATCAGAAAATGATGTAAAGTCAAACCGACAAGATTTATCATCTCTCAGCCTCACTGACTGGCATTAGTTAATCTCCATCCTGTAATTCATTACGAGTTGCTCTCCGTTTTGTCCTTTCCGTGACTTGGAGTGAGCTTGATGTCAACCCGATCTGACATCAGTTTCTTGGCAGAGCAGCGCAGGAGGATTTGATGTCCCACGGTTTTGGCAGTGCTGTTTTTTGTCTTTTTTTTGGGGGGGTGGGAGTGTCCTGCTGTGCCACATTACCCTGTTTTCAAGTTTTCACATGGAATCCCTTTCTCTCCTTTTTTTCTCTCCAGATTATCTGGTTTGCACCAGGGCTGCTACTTGTCAGCCCCGAGCAGTCCTGTACAGTCAGGTTCAGGTGACTTCTTTCCCCAGACGTTTTCATTTATTTGATTTTCTTGGATGCTGCTTTTGTAGCCTGTGAGATCTGAGGTCTCTGGCACTGACCTGAGTGGAATATATGACGTTGCAGGTAGTTTGGATAGTCAATATTAGAGCTGGCAGAGACCGGCGTTATGACACCAGATGAGGTATTAATATGTGTATTTGTTTAGGCATCAAAACCCGAGTGTTTAATTTGACAACCTCGTCTCCAGAAGCTCGTTACATAGCAATAAATAGAGAAACACTCCTCTTCCAGGGGATATTTCTAAACATCTTAGATGCCTCTATGACTTGACCTAAAAAGTGGCTACTGTTCACTGTTTTCTGTACATGAGGCTAAGTGAGGCTGGACTATTAAGCAAGTTAAAATTAGGTGTTGGAGGAGATGGAGTGAGTATCTCACGTGGTATCAACTGAAAAAGCACTTGCCCAATGAGTCTAAAGTGTTTTTCTTTCAATACAGTTCAACAAAATCTGAGACATGCCTGGATATGTGTCTGGAGACCTTAGAAATTGCCAGGAGTTTTATCTGTAAATAAAGATACCGAGCAGGTCTGTCTCGTAGGCAGGGAAGCTGAAAGCAGTTGAGTGTTTGATGTATACTCTGCAAGCCTGGCCCTCGCAAAGGAGCCTGGAAGCCAGCCACAGCAGCTCCATGACAATGACAATTTCATTGATGGCTTTAACAGAAAACCCGAGGAGAACAGCAAACCCACCCAGCACTTGTAGAGCTCAGGAAGCCTGCAGTTCCTTGGACGGTTCAGAAATAAACGCTCTCAGTGCAGCCCAGCCAAAAATACGAAAAGGAAAAAGAAATAAAATCACACGAAATCTTCTGGCAGACAAAGAATGATGGGCTTTGGCCAGCTCTGTTCACGGTGAATGGTAACACGGCTTCCAAATGCGTCAATTGACTCATGAATGGCTGGCTGATGTTTTGCATGATGACTTACACTTCACTATGTTGCAAACTTTCCCGCAACCACATAACCTCACTGGAGGATTTATCAGATCCTGCCAGATCTGATAAATGGCATTTCTCCCTAAAATAAAGTTTGAACATGACACTGGCTTGCATTTGCTTTACATCAAGACTTTACAAACCCCGGGGAGAAAATAATCCCGGAATATTTCTGTCCCAGTAAGTTGCTCCTAGCCTCCAGCATTTTTGGCAGCTTGAAGAAAATAGCCAGTTTTACAACTTTATCTATATATCTGAACTTTCAAATGTTTACTGGAGAGACATTAACTTGGATATTGAACTACTGCGCTGGCCATACACTACTGCTCTTATCTCTTCCTCCATCTCTAGTCCTGCCCATCACCTGAAAACCTTTGTCCCCTATTATCAGTCTATCCAAACCTCTAGCAGATATTTGGTGGTAGAAGAGAACCAGTATCACCATTTAAAGGTTTGGAGAATAAGAACAGACAAAATTTAACTATCTATCTACCCTAGGTTGCATAAGAAATAAGTACTCTTCCCAAAGTTTTATGTTCCTTTTGGTGTAAAGAAAAAAATCAAGAGTTATGTACCCTCAATTATAACTTCCACCATGCAGGACTTAGGCCAAGTTTTTGTTTTGTTCTTTTTTTGTTGTTGTTTGTTGTTGTTGTTGTTGTTTTATTTTTGTTTGTTTGTTTTCCATAGAATTATTTAGGTTGGAAAAGACCTCTAAGATCATCTGGTGCGTGACCTGCTGGATGTTATACAGAATATTGATCAATAGCAGAGGAAGAAACCACCCCAGGCTCCGAACCACATGTCCATGCAGCCCCAACTCACTTCTCTACCAGCATCTGGGCTGCCCAGCTCAGAAGAACTCTCTCATCACATTACACTTTATTAACTTACCAGTAGCATATGCAATGATATTTTATATCCCCATTTTCTAACACCACTTCGTCCATAATTGGGAGCACCAGGGAAAAATCAATCAATCAATAAATAAACAAATTATGGAGCATGACACAGCACCCTGATATCTAAACCAGGGTTTTATCTGTCCTGCTTCAGATGTAGTCCAAGCCCTTTGGGCTGCTCTGGCAGTGTCCTGTAGCTCTGTCTCTGCTGACTCCCTGCAAAGCCCCCTCCCATGAAGACCCTGTGGTCTGTGCAAACCTTCCCGCTGCCACTGTGCCCACAGGGTTGAGCAAATAGTTAACTGGGAATAAATATTCTCAGTTAACTGGGAGTAAAGTGGCCTTATTTCAGACTGGTGGGAAAGATAATTGGAAGGAATTTCTACAGGTGGTTATTTAAATTGTATTAAAGCCTTTGTGAGGACCCTCTCTGAAGGAAAGCAATCTTGTTTTGATTTCACCTGCTTCTTTTCCAGAGCCTGCACAAAACTTTAATGAGGGTCAATGTACATGGTTTAAGACCACACCTATTTTTAATGTCCTTTAATTACCACTCATAAAGATAACCCTTGAGATGTTTGTTTCTGAAGGCCATTCAAACCACAGGGACTGTTGCAGATGGTTATTTTGTAGTGTTGCTCAAGCTCAGTTAATCCAGCTGGAGTAGCTCATCTGCTAATCACATGCTTGAACTCTTCAGTAAAGATAAGACCTGAGATAACAAAGTGAAAACACCCCCAATGTTTCTTTTTCTTTGCCTCCTGGGGCATGAAGAAATAATCAGTCCGAACTGTGACCCAGCCATCAAATAACCTACAATTCACCCAACGAAAAAAATAAAGAGTAAAAATAAAGTGCTTTTATCTAAATTCATGCAAAACGTGATATGAAGGAGAGTTTCATGAAGAGTGTTGACAGATGTAAGACAAAAGCCAAACACCGGTGTAAATATTGCTGTACTTCAAACCCAGGTTCGGCAGGAGTCAGTCCCCAGCAAGCCCCCAGGTATTAATCCCTCCGTCTGAAACACGCAGAGCAGGGCTAACACCTCGCTAAGTCCCTATCATCTGTTGCTGCACAGCATGGCACACTGCAGCAGGCCAGAGAGGGAGAGAAAAAACAGATCAAAACCACTCGTGAAAATGACCCAGAAGACAGCAAGGCGCTGTTATATTGCCCAGTACGGATTTTTGGGGTGGCCGTCGTGTAGGGTGCATTTCAAAGAAGCAAGAGAAGTGAGCAGGGTGTCTCACGTGGATAAGGAAATCCTTCCATGGCAGAGAAATTAAATTTTCAAAGTACATCCGTGGCTGAAGAGCTGTAGCATTGGCTGCTGGGGATCCCCATGGCCCTGCTGAGGTCCTTGGAGCAACTTATATCAGCGGGATGCATGGAGGAAGAGTCCTGCAGCTCAGCTCTCCTGGTGCCCGTTTAAGGGAATTGGTAATACCTTTGTCTCTTTGGGTGCGAAAGTGTTTCTGCTGATTAAAATTCCCTGCAGACCTACATCTCCTAAGCCGATAACGATAAGCCTCTCAGGCTGGCTGTGTGTTGCTCTGTTGGGTCCAGCAGTGCTGTGGATGGGCAGCAGACATGGGATGCTGGTAGTCAGTGCTCAGAGCTCTGCAATCCAGTCTTTGAAATCTTGGAAAAAGAGACGAGCAGCAGCCAGGTCTGGTGAAGAAGCACGTTCCTGTGGGGCCTGTCCTCTGACCTGGACCTGGGAGAAGCTTTTCAGTTATCTACAGAACTGTGGAAGTGTTGGATAGGGACCCCTAAGAGCTGGGTCCTGCCAGTTTTCCAGTTGTCCTTGGGGTGCATTCTGGCTGCTAGTGAAGGGAGGTCTCCTCCTTGTTGGTCTAAATCCCATTCAGTGTTTCTCCACAGGGCACGAAGCACAGGAATAGCCCTCCTCAGATTACTTCTACATTCTTTGCATCCCTCTTGTACATTGGGGGCTCAGAATGGTTATTCCAGGAGCAGCATTTCTGGTGCAAAACATTACAGCTTGCCTGGAGTTTCTGGTCATGGTTATCCTGATATCACTGTTTGCCTAAATGGGGATGTAGGCCTTCATCCAAAGAGGCCTCCTCCTAGCACAAGGTTTCTATTGGCCCAAACCTCATAGAATCCCAGAATCATTAGGGTTGGAAAAGATCTCCAAGATCATCTGGTCCAACCGTCCCCCTACCACCAATGTCACCCACCAAACCATGTCCCCAAGCACCACGTCCAATCTTTCCTTGAACACCCCCAGGGACGGGGACTCCACCACCTCCCTGGGCAACCCGTCCCAACGCCTGACCGCTCTTTCTGAGAAGAAATGTCTCCTCATTTCCAACCTGAACCTCCCCTGGCACAACTTGAGGCCTTTCCCTCTGGTCCTATCACTGGTTACCTGTGAGAAGAGGCCGACCCCCAGTTTCCCACACCTTCCTTTCAGGCAGTTTCAGAGATCCTCCTAGACCGAAGCTTTGTCACGGACTGCATCAACTACTCCCTTGGGTTCAGATTTGCTGAGGGTGCACTCGGTGTCCTTTAGTGGGGCTGAAAATCTGAGAAGCATGGTGACAATGGCAGGCAGCAGCAGCTGGGGCATGGCGCAAGCAGTGGTTGGATTTGGATCGGATCTGTGCTGAGGCTGGGCAGAGGCAGGGACACAGCAGGGCTAGAGACAAGGGCAGCAGGATTTGGACAACATTTATAGACCCGAGGGGATGTCTGCCTGGGGTACGTGGGCAGACCAGCCCTGGGAAGTGGAAGGGGCTATTCCCTCTGGCCATTGGGTTTTGTTGCACCTCAGTGAAGAATTTTCTGCCCCAGGAACCACTTGGTTTGCCAATGGTGAGGCCAGGGTACATGGATGCCTGCAGGGATCTGTAGAGAGAGCTGCAGGGAAACTAATCAGAGGTGGGTCAGCAAAGTCCAGTCCCAAACTGCCTGTGGCTTTGTGGGCTGGTCCTGACTTCTCATGGTTCCATTTTCACCAGCCTTCACTTCCCATTAAGGATAATTAAGCTCCACAGCCAGCCCAAGCCCAGACTCCAACCCTGGCCAGGCCAGTTCTCGTTTCACCTTTCAGATCGATGTCAGAGTATCACTGCGAGGCTCGCAGTCCTCAAAGGCTGGCAAAACAGAGATGTCTGGTGAGAAATAATTTCCCCAGTCCTAGGGCTGCCTCCTTCTCAGGTAGATTTAGTAGGCGCAAGGCTGCCTTTTGCTACTAGTACTGCCAGCTCCATGCTATGAAAAAGAGACATTGCTGTTGCCTCTTTTCTTCTAACACTTCACCTTCTGCAGCTGTCACTAGAGCAGATGATGTTGTCTTACATAATAAGGTATTGGATCCTGGAATAACTTTTCTGTGTTTTAGAAAGCATAACACACTTCCAAGCCCACATCTGGGTCAGCACCAGTACGGGTGACTGAAACACCGAGCCGATAATGCAGCAGGTGCAGCAAAGAGCTGTCAGTTCTGCTTCTTCCCTAAGGCTGCAGACATATGTGCAAGCCATGTTTTACTCCATATTGAGCAATTTACACTGTTCTTCCCGAGCACTAAACTGTTTAGGTGAGGGTCTGCCAAAGGATTTCACGCCTGCCTGACTGGCAGGGAGGACCTCAAGGAGTAGTGTGAATGTGCAGTCAGGTATTCAGCTGATGCTAATATAGTTTGATAAAGTAATATCAAATATCAAATGTAATAACATATCAATATTCAAGATATATCAAATATCAAATATAATATCAAATATACTAGTTTGATAAAGTAATATCAAACTCCAGTTCTGATCCTATTCCAGCCTCTGGGCAACATCCTTGGGGTGGAAAGGCCAAGGGGTGGTTCTCCTGGGGCAGGAAGCACCTCCATACAATAAAGCACTCAAGGATTGATTAACTGTAAGAATCAACTTTTTGCAAATGAGCTCATCTCCGTGTTTTGGAGCTGGGCTGCAAAAGGCTCTCGCTGCTTTTCTGGGGTTTTCTGGTGTCTGTTCTAGTTTCTGAAAGCTGCTGTGCCTTGAGATGTAGCAGAAATCGGTGTGTCAGTGCAATAGGAGTACAGTAATCTGCATCTTCTTCACTGCCATGTCCATGTCCAAAGAGGTGAGCTTATTGCAGGTGGTGGGAGAAGTGGTTTCAGGGTTCTCTGCTTTGTCACAGGCTTGTTTAAGACCACAAACAAAATCATTTCATCCGTACAGCAACAGGAAGCATGGCTGCATGACGTTATAAGGGCAGATATGAGTCAGCCTTGAGCCAACAACCGTGCAGCACCGTACAGGTTCCTCTTCTCATCCTCTTCTCTTTGTGTTTACCCCCTTTTCACCAGACTAACACACACCCAGAATATGCTGGTCCTGCCACCACCCTCACATGCTGCTTTACCAAAGCCCTGGCATGGGGAAGACAGAGCAAACCCAGCGTGTTTATGCCCTGCAGCAAGACGTCCCATACTCCGCTGCAGTTCACAGCCCCCAGCCGGGGACGTGCGATGTGTTGGACCTTCCCCTTCATCCCAGCGGGTGCCAAGGCTGGCTCTGGCACTTATTTGCCTTCCTTATTCCTTGAGAAGATCAAAACAACCTGACATCTGGTTGTCTTTTACTGCCGTGCTGGTTTATGTCATGTCGTTCTTCCACAGTGTTAATTTTTTTTCCTTATTAATTACCTCCGAGCCCATGCAGCTGACACATGCTCATGCCCCGCGTAGCCCACGAGAGAGCGCTCCCTCTCTGGCAGACCACACGCTTCTCCAACTGGTTAAACTGGAAAGAAACTCAGCTGGGTGGCTTGGTCCCTGGGCTGCTTTCCAGTCGCCTTCTCACCCCCGAATCCCAGCAGTCAGCTCCCTGGGAACCGGACACGATGCATTAACTCTTTTATTATTATTACTATTATTATTTTTCCCAGGAAAGATATTTCTTCAGGACACAAACACTTGCAAGCAAAACAGGCAAGCACAACAAGGGAGGGTTTTTCTTTTCTCCCAGCCACGCGTTTTACCAAGTGCAGGTAACAAGTGTGATTTGCCACTTCTTCATCCAGACTAAACTGTCACCAGCAGGACTTTGATCCTCAGAGCAAGCTGAAAACAGCGCTGGTAAAATATATCTCAATGCCTTCAGCCTTTCTTTTCATATTTGGGGATTTCCTGTCCCAAAGAGCCTCAGTTATTCCGGTAAGCTACCGGTTTGTTTCTCTGATTAAGCAGTGAGAGAAGAGCGGCGAGCCTCTCGCAATGTGTCACTTCAATTAAGTTTCCCTCGTGGTGAGTGTCTGAGGATGACAGACAGTTCGGAGGACTCCCCACACGCCAGACTTATCACAACCACTCCTGATTTTCTGCCATCCTGTGTGTTGTTGTTTTTTTTTTTTTCCTGCTCAGACGATTGCTGGTCTCATCAAGCCAAGTGTGTATGAGCCCTTGCGCTAATGAGCGAGTCAGAGCGGCAGCCCCCCGCTTGCCGTGCCCTGCAGCTGCAAAGTAATGCTATAAAAACACTTAATGAAGCATGACGCTTGAAAAACACCCCGCTCGTTCCTCCGGGGAGAGGGAATGCCCTCAGCTGTGATTAAAGGGATGCTCAGCCCCAGGTGGTGGTGCCTGGCTGGTGTGCTGGGTCTCCCACTTTGCTCTGCGCTGGGCAGCACTGGAGTTTGTGGTTGATAAATCATCTGAGAAAGGCTGTTTTCTCCAAAGTGGTGGGGCCAGAGCTCTGCTGATAGTGAGGTGAAGCTCCTGCTTTAAAACTGGGGGAGCTGAGTGGCCCAGCACCCCTGCAGTGCATCTGGGGGCTGTCCCAGGGTCTCTGCATGAACAGCAATGGGTGTAGGGTGAGAAGCTGGGTCCTCCAAAAATGCCTTGGGTGCTGAGTGTGTCCCTCCTTTCCTGCCATCCTTCGAAACTTCCTTTCCTTCCAGCACAGTCACAGAATCACAGGAGATAAGTTATGGGTTTGTCCTTCTTCATTAGCGAGGACTGAAGGGGGAGAACAGATTTATCCCTTTACTGGTCCCAGTAGGAAAGAGGAGGAAGGAGCTGGTGTTTCACACCAAGCAGGGGCGACCTTGACTCGCCTGGCTGAAGGTTGCCCACCACCATTGCTCCTTTCCACGTGCACTGGCAACTGGTGAGGACAGGGACTTGGAAAGGTGGGATGGAGGAGAAACTGGTCAGAAACCACCTAGGAGGAATATGGTCAAGCACAGCAGACAGGCGTGGAGATGCATGGAATGGACAAGCACAACCTTGAAAGGGAAAACCAGAGAGAAACTGGACATGGCAAGGCTGGTGGGTCTTCATGCTTCGGGATGCTCAGCCTGCTATCATAATGACCATCCAGAGTGCTCAAATCCTGAGATAAATGCTAAATGCCCAGCCCAGGGGAATAAATGAGAAGTTCTTTCTGCAAATTACAGCTGTAAGCAGCATGGCTATATTTCGGAGGGACCATCTTCAGATTTTACCAAAACCAATGTGGAAAAAAAAATATAGAAAGAGGGGAAAAAGTTCTAATTAATAAATTTTGGGTGACAGGGGGTTGGAATTCACCCAAGTGAATTCATTTTCTTTCCTGCTCACGCAAAGCAATATCTTGTCCTTCCAAAGCCGAGGGTTGTGTGTGGACATGGGAATTGTTGGACTGGTCGGTGGTGAGAGGCTGAGATAAGGACAGGGCCCAGAAAGAAGGGGTGTAAAAGAAAGCTCCCATGGCACCCCAGCTTGAGTGGATGGGCCAAAAGGCGGGCTGTCACCACAAGTTAACCCCCCTGAGATGACGTTAGTGGACTTGAGAGAGTAACCCCAGGTCCAAGCATGCACAGGGATGGAGGCACCACCGTACCTAAGCAGTCAAGGACGTGGTAGAAGGGTCACCTTGGCTCTGTACCCACCTTTGTGATCTTCCAGGGACCTCCCAGCATCCCCATGCAAAGCCTTGAGGCTTCTCATCACCTGCTTTAGCGACTCTCTTTAGAGGGTGAAACACCTTTCATCTGCAATTCTGCCAGAATTGGGCTGTACTCGGCGGTGTTCTCATCCAGGAGCTGAGCACAAAATGCAGTCACCGCTCCCTGGCCACGGGGCATGGTCTCCAGCAAGACTTTTATGAGTCTTTATCAGCAGCCTTTGTTTCTGAGGGCTTGTAAAATATACACGTCTCCTCCGGAGTTTGTTTAGCTGGAACTGGCTTGTTATAAACATCCAGTGAAGGATGGGAGTGCTATCCCCTATTATTTCATTGTCTGGCAGAAAAAGGAAAAAAAAAAATGCAAGCAATTCCCTTGAGTGGACATCTGTGCCGATGCTAAATGAGCTCCCAGCAAAAAAATAAAATAAAAATAAAAATACAGAAGAGTCCCTATTTTACAGCAACTTAACTTCTGCAGTACAGAGGGGGCTGTATCGGAGCATCACTTCTGTGCAGTCCCTTGAACTCTGCCAGCCTTTGCCCCCAGAGCCAAACCCCCTTCCATTCTCAGCACCCCTCCCATCCCAAGAAAGCCTTGTTCCAGGGCAGAGACACATTGTTCCAGGGAAACGAACCCCTGACACCAGCTCAAGCAGTGACTAAGCAGAGCTGAGGCATTGTTACAAAGGGAGGTAAAGTTTATTGCAAGCCAGATTCCAGTTTGCCCCATCACAGTGTCAAAAAGCTTTGTATTTAAACTTGTTTAGCTTAGTGATGCTGCTAGTTTAGTTCAGAGGGAGACAGGGAGAGATGATTATTTGGCCGTATCGTGAACAAAACTAAATGTCCTCGCTAACTTCATGGCCTGGAGGTCGCATAGGCAATGGTGCTGCGGCGATGCATGAAGCCAAACAGACGAGGGTGAGGGCTTTGGGTCCTCTCTTGTCAGTGTTGGAGGCATCAGACAGATTGTGGCTCAGGCCAACACAATCGAGGCTTGATTACGAGCTAGAACATGTCCCCCTCTGGCTGTAGGAGATAAGGGGAGATAGGAAGAGCTGGAGAAGGTGGCATTGCTGTTTTGTTTCCCTTGACAGTTTGCTGCCATAGATAACTGCTATGCTGTGAGAAGTTCTCTTCAGCAGTGGGTTTGGATGATCCATGTTTACTTATCATCCTGAATTAGCCTGAACCAATGCCACAGCACGATGTGGTATGTGCATAAGGGTCAGCTGTTTTCTGCTGACCGTCTCTCTTCCCAGTTGTGACATCTTCAGGGCCTCTGTCAAAGAGAGCTCCCTCTCACTGACTTTGGATTGCTGCTGGCTACCCTGTAGGGTTGTGGTGTTATATGTGAGATGCTGCCCTCGAGGCAGGTGAAGTGCCAAAATCACTGCTGCTGTGGATGTCGGGGGTGACACCAAGAGCAGCAATCCAGAGCAGCAAGGTCCACACCGACATTCACCCCCCACCCAGTGTTCCCTGCTGCCATCAGGGGCATTTTTTCCAAATTTGCTTTAAAGTAAAAAATATCAGAATCTGGCACTGACATTTTAAGAATCAGATGCACATCAAGCTTTGAATTTCTTTAGGTAAAACCAGAGGAGCTAGAAGGACCTTGGGGAACATCCCACGTTCATCCAGCCCATGCAGCTACAGCAGGTGAGGTCTGTATCTGTCCCAGCAGAATAACCCATGCTAGGGCATGGCCTCGAGCCATCCAGTCCAGTTGTCGCATGCCAGCAAAGAGATGAGGCAATGCCCAAGTGGTCTAGAGAAGAGCACAGGCCAAAGGCTATCCCTGATAGCAGCATGGAAAAGTCCACTCTGTGCTGGGGTGAAAGAACCAAGCCATATGGACACAGCCTGAGCAGCATCATTTGGCCCCAGGGCTAGAGAATATTGCTTAGGAGAACAGATGATACAGCCATACAGCCCAAAGAGGTTCAATAAAAATAAAACAATAATAATAATAATAATAATAATAATAATAATAATAATCCTACCAAGGAGTGTAACAGCTTCCCAAAAGCCTTTGGAAAATATCTATAGGAATTACAGAAGCCTATAGGAAACTAGAAACCTTCAGCAGAAAAGCCTGAAAGCCATAAGAAGAACTAGAAAGTCATGTAACAAGATGGCTGGAAGAATCAAGAATGTGCACTCGTGTAGGAATTGGGCACTGGTTTTGTTTTTTTAATCCACCCCCTTGCCTATATCTGGGGTTGGATTCTCATTTAAGGTTGGTTAAAGTGTGTCACTTCCCTAGACAGCAGAAGATAAGTGCCTGCCCCTGGTTATAGCTGCCCCATGCTGAGGCTTGTTTTATGGGTAGTGTAAACCTCTGCAGCAATTAGTTATGCAGAGAACTCTTGTGCTTAACTTTTAAGCAGCATAGATTTCCATATATGTCTATTGTATATGCAGAGGATCATTAAATTTTTATCGTGCTGTTCTGGAAGAAAAAGCAAACAACAACAAAACACAACAAAACAAGCCAACGAGCAAAAGTTTGAATATAAATGGGGTATGTTTACCTCGTATGTGATAGTGTGACCAGAGATGATGCAGAGGTGTTTTGGAGCTGTTTAGCCAAAAGAAAATTAAAAGTCTTGCCTGAGAGGAAAAGGGTGAAATCTCAGAGGTCTCTGTTGACAGCCATGATGGATAACTTTCCAGATGCTTCTAATAAGCCTCGGGCTAACTAATGGATGCAGTTCTGCAATAACACCATCAACAGTATTAGAAAGCCTCATAAGTTTTGGTCTGATGCATTTTCCTATACATAGAGGGAAAAGGAGTTATGGAGTAACAGCAGTAACGAATAACAGAGATGGAAACGCTGCAGCAGTTGGAGCTCACATCAAGTATTGAGCAATGCGAAGGTTCAGCATGATTGGATTTGGCTTTGTGGCTTGGCCCATTATAAAGAGAGGGATTGTTTGTAAAGCTTCAATATGGGATTAGATTTCCAAACTCTTCAAAGTCAGAGGGATGCTTGGATGGAGAGTAAAGGTTTGGGCTATTTGCTAAATAATAATAACAGCAGCTTCTGGTTGCTATGTTTGACCCAAATATTTCCTTGGAAACAAAGCACAGCAGAAGCTGTTGCCAAGACAGATGAAGCAGCTGATTTGAAACCAAAATCAAAATGCAAATAACAACAGTCATTTGGACGGAAAGAGGATTACCATAATCCTGGTTAGGTAATCTCCAGGTGAATTTGTCCATTTTGGCTACTTTTCAGATCATGGTCTGTACAGCCACAAGCAGGGCAGCGGTGTGGAGGATTATTGGCTATTTTATGCTGAAGGAACTTCTGGAGAAGTTCCTGGTTTCGGGCATAAAACAAGCAGGAGCGGCATGTTTCTTGTTCACTTGGAAATATGCTTCCAGATGGTGTCCATAAAAGATATTTCCATTGTAGCTGTGCAGAAAAGGTAACCCACATTCAAGCCGTAGTTCAGGAAGTCTCTAAATCACTTGGTACTAAAAGCTGAGGAGATCTGAAAGGAAAAGATAACTTGATCTTTGTCCATTACACCCTTTCCTGCAGGACCTTGACTGGCATGTCAGAGACAGAATATTCCATTTGACCAAGAAAAAAGAAAAAAAAAAATCCCAGAGAAAACATTCCCTTTTTTAGGAAAGAAATGGTGAGCAGGCTTATCTTCATCTGCAATCAAAAATGACATCTTGGTGTGGCTGGCGGATGACTGGTCAGACTATATTGGGTTCACTCTTCTAGGTCATCATATCCCCAAAGGAACCCAGAGAATCCTCATTTTTCCCGTTAGATTGTCAGCCGATGCATTCATACCCTACTTCTCACACCAAAATGTCTTGTGCTCAATTAGACGGATGTAATCAGTGATTATTATTAATGATGGCCATATGTTTGCAGCAGGAAAGCTAGGAAATAAAGGATGTTCTCTGCAGCAAAATGGCCCCAGGGTTTTCTGAGCCTCGTGGGTCCATCATCTGTGTGAGATATCCCTCGTAGCCCACAGCACCCACAGGACTACTGACACCTTTCCCTCTTCCGACCCCAAATTGTCGTATGTGCAGCAGTAGGCAGTCAACCAAGACACGACTTCAGCACACTTTTAGGCTACGTTTGCAACTATTTGCACTGCTGGGAGTTGCTTTAATTGCCTTCTGGCTTCACTGAATGTAGAAAGCTCAAAGTTGTTTAAATTAAAGCCAGTGACAGCCAGCCTGTGTGGCAATGGTAGTCACATTCTGTGCAGATTTCTCGAGGTTAAATAACACCTTAAATTTTCAGAAAACCCCAAATCCTGATTTTGGGGTGGGCTGAACACTCAGTCTGTCACCCACCTCACCTAAGGGTGCATTCTCAGCCACCAGGACATTCAAATAACGCTGAAGAAGACATGGTGGCCAAATTGGTTGAGATAATTCATGGTCTTTGTTACAAATACATCTGCTACATGATGTTTTCTCTGCTCTAAATATGCACCTTCCAATCCAATCAGATAATGTCCTAGCAAAATGACCACTAAAACATATATAACCCTCTGCAGCTTCCCCTGGGAGTGACATGGAGTCTTTTGGCCTTTCAGAAAAGCCAGAGCCAAGAGTCTCAGTCCTCAAGCAGCCTCTTGGGTTTCCAAAGGGAGAAGACTCTTTCTGGTTTAGTTTCTTTTTAAGGGAGGAAATCGTGTTTTTCAGGAGGCAGGAAATGAACAGCCTTCCAAAAGGATTTGATTTTCATATGGCATTTGTAATTACCACAATTAATGCCAACAGATGTGGGAAAAGATATTAAATTCTGTGTTTAATCCTCTGGCTATTAGGCCACGTTAACATCTCAGTCTGGAGAGACCCCCAGATTACCTGAGACATGAGCTGGTCAATCCGTGCCCAGCATAGCTCAAAGTAGCATAACCAGGGTGGATCCAGGAGCTGCACATGTCCGTGTTTGCACCAGGAGCTGGGCATCCTTGCCACTGGGTGCATCTATGCAGGTCCTATGACCAGTCATGGTTCATGATGCTGCCACAGATTTTCTCATTGTTCCAGTTATGGGGCATTTCACAGCTGCACAACCATCTGTCCCATGATATCTGATGGCAACCTTGTGCCCAGGCAGATCATCTTTCACCTAGCAAGATGACTAACTCTTTGACTTTTTGTTGAGCATCCTCTGGGTCTGACTCAGGGCAAAATGGTGAGTCCAGCTATTAAGAAATGCAAGGTGAAAGAATTTGGGAAGAGGAGAGAAGGGCTTGAAAGAGAACACCTCTCTCTTCAATAAGCACAAACACACCAAATCAGATTTTCACAATTCAACCCACCGCAGTGTCATAAAGGTTGCGATTCTCATCCCTTCCCCAGTGGTAGAGGCAAGATCTGAGGTAACATATCCAATATATTATACCGCATCAGTTGTGATTTTTTTCCCAAAAAACTTCCCGTTGGTTCTTCCCATTAATATGGAACTCAAAGAAAATATTTCTGCATTTCTGTTGTAAGGAATGACTTATTTACTGGTCTTGGTTAAGGAAAATAAGTGGTAGGACTAGAGGGAATGGCCTCAAGTTGTGCCAGGGGAGGTTCAGGTTGGAAATGAGGAGACATTTCTTCTCAGAAGGAGCGGTCAGGCATTGGGATGGGTTGCCCAGAGAGGTGGTGGAGTCACCGTCCCTGGGGGTGTTCAAGGAAATGTTGGACGTGGTGCTTGGGGACATGGTTTGGTGGGTGACATTGGTGGTAGGGGTGTGTTAGGACCAGATGATCATGGAGGGCTTTTCCAACCCTAATGATTCTACAATTCTATGACTCTAATATATAAAAGTACCCAGGGGACCTCATAGCATAAATATTTGTGACAAGCCAACTCACACGTGATAGGACAGTATATATCCCTCTGTAATACACCTTCTTTCCAGGGAAAGATTTCTCATCATTTCTGCTACCTTAAAATCCCATTTAGCAATTGCCCTCCACAATGCTGCTCAGCGTCTTGCTGCTGGCCAGGTTGCGTAGCATTCCTGGAGCTGATGTAGGGCTGTCTGGGGACAATGCTGTGAAATGTCACCTTCTGTTGGTTGCAGCACCTGCCTGGTCTTATTTCTTATACCATAATCCTGTTGCTCCTGCCAATGCAGGTAGAAGTCAGAACACCAACATCTTCAGAACGATTCAGGCCAAAACCTGAACCTTATTTAAAGCTTATTTTGCTTTCCACTGAAATGAGAATACAATTTCACAATTGCCTCAAATTGTTGAAGGGAATTGGAAAGGAGCTTTTGGAAAATGACTTCTCAGCTTCCCACTATTTTATGCATTTTATAAAATACAGTTCTGTCATTATTGCCTGGAAAGCTTAGATAGAAATATGTCCCCTGTTACTTGGGATTTCATCTCCTTCTGTTCAACATCAGATATCATATGTGGTTACTCCAGCAGTGGCTTTTTGATGTTTGCAGACTGAAGATGGCATTGCACAGCAGGACACAATCAAAAGCAGTGAAAATGTTGTTTGTCCTAGTTTCCTAGGGAAATGAGTACAATGCAATCATGCTACCTGTGTGATTGCCTCCCTCTAAGTGTTTTTGCCTGCCTAACCATTCAATCCTCTTCTGTTTTTTTTTTCCCGGTAGTTTTTGAACATGCTGTCCAATTTCAATCACTTCTGACAGAAAGGTGGAAGCCTTGGAGATATTCCAAGGCTAAAAATTTTCTGCTAATAGCCAATGGAGAAAATCTTTACTGATATTCCAGAAGGAAAGTCTGCAACAACCCTAATTAGATATTAGAGTGGTACGTATATATCAACCACATAGGTATATATCCTACCACACAGACCCATAGGAAGGCAGGTTTCAGTAATCCCAGTGCTCAGAGCACCACATTAGAGCACCACATCACTGTTAGGGGCACAAGTACAGAAATAGTAGGAGGTACTGACAAAACTATCTATAGGAATACATCTCCCAGAGTGCTCATTTGCTTTCAAATGTTAAATATCACCCTAAACATTTCTAGTCTGCCTCTTGATTTTATTTATTTTTAATCAAGATGCTTTCCCTGAGGATAAAAACTGTCCTTTGGGCTTGGAATCTGTTTTTTATTTTTCTAGTGTAACACACAAGTTACAGGTAAAATAACCTCACAGACTTTAAACCAGCTCCTTGCTGGTGGGCCTTGTTTCCTCTGGGAAAAGGGTATGTGCTTAATTCAAGTTATATTACTTCAGGCAAAACTCAACAGAGTTTGCAGACATGCTTTCCCATTCTGACTAAGGGCCTTTTATTTATTTAATTTTTTATTATTTTTTTTTCCAGAGGAACCTGATGTGTACAGCATTATAAAGGACAAAAACAGAGTCAGAGGTGTGTGGAAGCACTTCTACTCATGGCTTATTAACAGCAATGTGGCAGTGCTAACAAACCCCTGCCATCCTGAAGGAAAGGTAGTACAAAGCAGAGAACTGACAGCCCAGGCTTTGGGCAAAAGGCAGGAGGTGAATACTACAGGGGAGAAGAAACTAGCTTGGAATTGACCCAGCTAGCAATAACTGTGTAGCTTGTAACTCCTGTAAAGTAATGCTCTTTGAGGCTTTGATTTGACTTTTATAGAGCAAGTGGATGTCTGCCTCCAAGGCAGAAGTAACTTCTTGCCTGCAGGTCCCAGTACATGACCTAGAGACTGAATCCAGCCTTTGGGCATGGTGGGCTTTTGGTCTCAGTGAGGCTTTTGCAGGGCACTTGTGAACCTCTAAAGGTGGATATTGCTATTGCATCCCTGTCTCAAGAGCATCACGTTGCTGCTCTCCACACCCCAGACTTCAGGTCACGGTCTGAAGAAATGGGTTTCACGAGGCAGAAGGGTATCTATAGGGAACATGCTTTCTAACAACAGTCCTTTAAGTGCCCTGTGAGCACCCATCCTGCATAAGAAACCCCTCTGCCATGGCTTTCCCATGCTGTGTGACCCCAGAGCCCAGTTCAGCTCTTAAGATAGCCCTTTCCTTGTGTCCATGCAGCATCTCTCATTTCTCTGGAATGCCCAAGAGCTCTTGGTCAAACCTCTCCAAGCAGCTATGGGGCCACAAAAGGTTTCGAGACATCTGAAGTGTCCCATTCTAGTGTTTCCTCCTACGACGCCAGCGTGAATCCTCCTTCACTAAGCCTGGCATATCTCTGGCCCTGGCTTTGCCTGCCCACACAAGGCATCCATTATTTAGTGAGTTGATACAGCCCCCTCCGACACACCCCCACAAGGCCTTCTGGAGCTCTCTGACATTTTTGTGCTCCAGGATAGCTCGGCAATGACAAGTCCCACACAGGAGATGTGAGCTCATGCTGAAAGAGGAGGGGTTGCTGAGAAGTGCTTGATGCAATTTTAGTGACCCAGTGGGACGGGGCAAAATAACTCAGAGAAAATCAAAGAGAAAACAACATTCATGCCCAAGAAGCCTTGCTTGTTGTGATGGTGAGAACGTGACATCAGCCTTTCTTAATTTCATTTTCTGACTGTTTTGAAATGCTTGGATAAAACTTTTCTAGTCTCCTAAGCAATCTCTTAAGAGGTCCTTTTAAGCAAAATGCTTGCGTGTGGTGTCCGAGTCCTCTGTGACACAACCTGTACTAGCCCTGGGCTACTGCGGGGAAATGCAGGAGGGAGCCAGGGGAACAGGGACAGAAGTTGAAGTCGTGGCCCTTTTTTCTGCGTTAGGCTGACTCACAGTGTAACTAGCTTCAGGCCTTCTCCGACACGTCAAAGCAGAGGAGCAGATGTGCACTGTGCTGTTTCTCCCATGCTTCATGCAAAGCAGAAGTGATTTCTTCAAGGTTGTCCTGTAGCAGATAAAGAGAGAGGACCCAGCTCTTTTGAACCCAAATGTCTCACCTGCTCCACTGAGACATCGCTGGCTTAAGAGGCACCAAGGACTCTGACAAGAGGAGCTTCTCATTCTCTGAGGTTATCTTAAACACCCAGTGGATGGATGGGAAAAGCATCCTGGATTAAATGACTCCTGACCATCTCCTGTGGCACAGGAGGGAGGGCCAGTGGTATCAACCCACAGAGAGTGCTTTCAGCTCCCTGCAACCATGCACAGTCATCTGCAGGAGATTTTCAGGCTTACCATTCCCTGCAGTGGAAGAGCAGAGCTTCTGGGCTGAATTTCTGGCCAGCCCTATATCACAGTACGTGTCCTCTCCTGAGCATCTGTCTTCAGTCTGTGCAACCTGCAGGCCTCCAGCAGGCCGACCAGGATCAGAATCACCCTGAGCCACCTCCTGGGACTTCCCAGGCTCTTGTTCCTGTGCCTGACAGGTTCCTGTGGCAGCCAGGCTCTGGGATTTTTCTCCACGTACATGCTTTTAGCGGAGTGCCTCGAGGAAACTGGTTTACCATCTGTCTGTGTCTACCTGTGGCAGCTTAATGGAGAGTAATGACCTTCCACGAGCCTTCTAACTGAAAACCATTAACTGAGCCAATGAGAGAAATTGAATTATTGTCTCACCCAATACTTCCAATTTACCTGCCAGTTCGTCTTGTCTGAGATGTGCCAAGTGCAGGTGGAGCCTTCATCAGTCACCAGGCAGCAGGCAGAGAGTGTAGGCCCTGGGTCATTTAAAATGCACTAGCAAAGTCCTTGTTCAGCTACTGATGGATTTTACACCTTCCTTTCTCTGTAATCTGAGCTAGTATGACTTCTTTTTCTTGTGGTTTGAGCTGACAGTGGGTATCCACGAGCTGCTTTCCCTCAAACCAGGCCTGCTCCTGTCTGAGGCAGGGAGAAGGCAGTGGCTATGGGTCCACTGAGTGAGCCCATGCCATCCTTTACAGCCAGCCTGAGGCTTTCACGGACACCAAATTAAGAGTCTATACAAACACTAAACACGAAAACATAAGGGTAAAACATGAGTACATGGCTTCAAGGATGTGTGCCAGATGGGGACCCTAAGCACTCTCAGCACTTAGTATGGCTTCAGTCTACCAGCAGGCAGTGCAGCGGACTGCAAAAGCCTGCCTGCAAATTTCCCATTTTTTCCATTTTTTTCAGATAGTTTCCAGCTATCTGACATAGTAGCACCCCTAGAACTGGCATACATGCAAACCGATTTGATACCCAGAACCCAAAGGTTTTTTGTGCCAACTTACTGCAGAATACAGAGGGCTTAGACTAACTCAGCAATGTGTAACAAGTTACACTTATTTTTTTTCTTCCTCATCATGCATCCATCTGTAGGCAAAAAGTACATTTTGTCCTTGATGATGTTTGATGAAATAGATTTAATCAGACAGGACATTGGCCCTGATGGCATCACATTAATCCATCTATTATTCAGGTTTTGTATCTGCTGGTCCCTAGATGGATTGCTGTGTCTCCCAGATATTCTTCCCTGTTCATGTGATGTCTTTTGTTTTTGTGGTTGATAACCTTGTGCTTGATGTGTGCAAATCTAATTATATTTTGGTCTAACAGAAAATGTCAGTATCTCCAGGAATGAAGGATATCCTATCTTTGGAAAGAACAAAGCCACAAATGGGAACTATCCACAAGTATGAAGTTAGCACTGTCTGCTTAGGAAAATAATAATTATTAATAGTAATAATAAACAACTGTTATTCTTTGCTTCTGTTAAACTGCAGCAATAAATGGAAATTGGCAGTGAAGAAGGGGAGAGTAGCATCCAGAAGATCTGAGCAGGGAACACAGATTAAATCTCTGGTTTGGTTTCTGCTGGTTCTTGTTCTGTGATCTTGGTGAGAGCTCATTTTAACCACCTCTTTTCTGTGCTGGCACTTCCCTGCCTTTTCTTCCTCATTGTTCATTCTGAAGACGCACTGACCCTCTCCTACTCCTCCTAGCCTCCTAAAAATGTATGGACCCCCAGCAGAAAGACCATCAATCTTTAAATATCATCTTTTACACTGCTGTCTGTGTCCATCCCTTATCTGTTACCTTGTCAGCCCTACAAAGCTTCTGATGGGGCTGCTTGTGTGCTTAGAGCACACGCAGAGATTCTTGCAAAATTCAGGCCTGAGGCAGCCTGGAGAGAAATAGGATGCACCCAACACTGTGGACACACAAGGCCTTCAACAAGCTGAGCCTGCTTTCCCCAAAACTGCACAGATTTCCCTGACTACAAAATTTTAAGTAAGTTTTATTTAGGGAAACTGAATTTGTTTGTTGTTTTTGGAGCTGTCTTTTTCTATAGGAGATTTTATGATATTGTGGTTGCTGGAAAGGCTCTTGGTACAGGCTCGCGCTGGAAAATGCACTATATATAAAATGTGATGTTGTTGACAGAGCTTACAGATGACTGAAGCTCATCAACAGTAGCAAACAGCTGGTGTTAGTCAAGATGCAAATTAGTTTTCCATGGCAGGCAGGAAGGCACAAATAATCATCCCAAAACAGAGCAGTAGAGACCTACTTCTGTCATTTAGGATCCTGCACAACCCCAGGACAAAAGGCTCCTGGCAATATGGGAACTTCTTACTGGAAACAACAGCTCAGATATGATCCCTTTGGAGTCAGGATTCCTGCTATTGGTTCTCACAGTTGGGATGAGGCTAAATTGTTAGAACTGAACTGCACAGAGCATAAATCTTTGATTTACTGGCTCAAACAAGGACGTTCAATTTTCGTTGGCCTTTTTGGTTCAGATGCCATCGGAAGGCAGTGCTGGACCCTAAATATAGACATCTGTGAGTAATGCATTTCACAGCTGCTGTGCTATAACAGGCAGGGAAAAGTCTGGACAAAAGCCAAGGTTTTCATGGTGCACTGGATGCTAATCGCCAGGTCTGACTCCGTGCAGAGCCCATGAACTGCAGCTGCCTAGGGGGAGGCAGCGCCTGGGAGAGCAAATCCCATGGGGCCACCCAGACCTTGGGGAAAGTGCCTGGACACAGTCGTGGGCAAGCCTCCAGGTGTCCCTACTTCAGTAAGGGGTTGGACCGGATCATCTCCAGAAGTCCCTTCCAATCTTAACCATTCTGTGATCACGTGAAGGACCAGCTGGAGCGAGAAGGTGACTTGTGGCCAAGAGAGATTCCTCCCGCAGGGCTGCAACGGCTGATGCCAATGTCTCCAGAAGCTGCAGAGTGGTACAGAGGAGAAAAATAGCCTGTACTGAGAAGCCAGGAGACAAAATAATATTATGAAAAAAGGGGGCTATCCCACACTGGTTCCTCTCCAATCACCTTGGGATTGTACACTTCATCAAGCAGGAATGACCACAGGTATCACATAGAAGGAGACATTATCTGATCAGTGATGGTCCTGAGATAGCTTGTGCCCTGCCTGCCCTCTCTGTCAGTCTTTTGTGCCAGGCTTTCTCTTCACCCTGTTCCCTTGCTTTCACAAAAATCACACGTCAAGCATCCCTGGCTCGCCTGGAGCCTGGGACTCTGGAAGCGGTGATGCCCCACGCATGCATGACTACATCTGAAGGGTTAGAGCGAGGCATCAGCTATAAATAGTGTGATAGCAATCTGAAAATATATGGAAGAGCCTGGCAGGAATGGCAGCGGGGCTGTCACCGTGTGGGGGAGATGCTGCTTTCCCTGCCACTGGCAGTCCAGGAACGGCGGCTGTGAGTTGTCTGTGGAAGACATCCAAGTCTCCATGTGTGCAGATGAGGAAGGGCTCAAGCTCAGCCCCCATTCCTCACAGCCCCTGCTATTTCTAGCTCCCTTTCATGTGTGTGTGTGTTTTAAATAGCCATGGTCTTTAAATACTCATGACTTTAGACAGCAGTTTTCCAATAAAACCAAGTGATGGACTGTGGTCTCCAAGGCTTTCAAGTGCAGACCGCCGGCAACTGAGCTCCCTGGGGCAGATCTGGTCTCTCATTAGAGCCTTAGTCCCAGGATCCAGCTGAGTCAAAACCAAGACCCTCGGGATGCACTACCTGAATTATTTGGTGCCGGGCTTTGTTTTGCGTTGAGTTGCTGGGTTATAAAATTATTCCAAATTTCTGGAATGAGCATTGCTTGGGTGAAGCTCATCCCTGTTCTTCAGGTCACCTGGGATAGACTCAGATACAAAACTCTGGACAGCCTGGCTGGAGGCAATAGGCAGCAAATGGGACATGAAGCTGTGCAGAATTTGCCTGTTTGTTTCAAACACCTATGGTGGATTACAGAGCCTGTGGCATTTTATAGTACATATGAGGAACAGCCAGTCCTCCAGCAGCTTTCACCTGGCTGTAAATGCCGGGTGACCCTGAACAAAATCTTCCCCTGGGGAGCTGAGAAGCCTCTTCCACCTGCAAGAATCAATCTGTTTATAACAGACCTGACCACACTCCAATCAAACCTGAGCTTTTTAAACAGACAAGGCCTGAGTTTCTTCTCTATTAGTCATATTCTGTAACTATAACATGGGGACAAGAGAGAATAAGGACATTTCCTTGAAAGCAAAATGACTTTTCTGCCAGGCTCCATTCCTGAGTCCCAGGATGTGCCTGCCTCACCCCATGAGTATTTTCCAATGTCTTCATCAGCCACTGAAGATGCATTTGAAAGAAAAATGCAACTCATCCTCAGTTACCTTTGCTAACTGGGTCACCGAATGATGCGGGAGATGAATTATATGATGGATGCTGGCTTTAAAAGCTGCAATGCACTGCAGCTGCTAAAAACATCTGCAGTTCTGCATGCTGAAGGGAGTAGGATCAGATTTTTCTGGAAAGAGCTTGATGATGACTGGCCTCCTAGCAAATGTTATGATGTGAAATGCTGTCCAAAATTACAATGTGCTCAGATTCTACTCTTAGAGTACGCTGAGCAGGGTGCGGCATTCGCTGACGCATCTTTATACAACCAGTCCTGACCATTGCTAGAAGTAGGATGATATCCCTGGACTCCGCAGGACCGGCTGTTTGCCTTGCTTGGCGGTGTCCCCGCAGAGCTGATGCAACAGTCTGGCTCCCCAGACGTGGTGCAGAACCCGGAGCTCATCTGCTGGTGAAGTAACACAAGTCTCCATGCTAGGGTGGGGCAAGCACATATTTTTTACATGATAGCTAAGCCAACGCAGTCCTTTGGTAATTCATAAAACAAGGGCAGAACGAGGAGTCCTGAAATTCTTGCTTCCTGGCAGAGATAAGCAATAGCATCACACTGCGTAACTGTATATGGCCAACCACACCTTGGCCCAGCTCCCTGTGGGGATGACTTTTAAGGATCATATGAGAAAATCCCAGCTGCTAGTAGCCAGGGGAGGCCACTGGGGTCTGCATCTTTTCCTCGTATGGCCCCGCAAGCAGACATGTGCCCACCCAGCAGCCCGTAGTACCTCTTCATGAGCACAAACCTGGTTCTCCAGCACCCAACGGCAAGTACGTGCCTGAGGGGTGAGCAGCTTGTTCCTGTTATGCTGGCAATGCAAAGCAGGTGCAGGCAGGTCCACTCAGTCCCATCCAGCATTTCCTTGTTCCTCAGACATCCACCATTTAGCGGGATCAGATTTTCCCTTCACTACTGATTAGGCAATTTCTAGGTTTTAATCATTGCTTCCTAGGAATGAGCAGATGTGGGAAAACACTCACATCACCTCCTTTTCAGGGTGGACACAGTCACAGTGTGGAGTGGAAAAGAGTGTCATGAAGCTATCACATCCCACAAGACCATCCTCTTCCTCTGGCCAGTGTGAGCAGTATGATTAAAGCCCCTATGCCCAGCTCCTGAAAGACAAACCTGGGACAGCTTTGACTACATAATTTAGGCTTTAATATCTCATCCCACTGCCCAAGCAAAGTGCACAGATGTTATTGACCCTCTGCTGGGGGAGTTTTGCCAGCTCGGTTCTGCTGGCCTGGTGAAAAAACCCATAACGACCAACACAGCCACGGGCAGCACGGGTGGCATTAGGCCACCCATACTACAGTCCCATCAGAGAAAGCAGAGTGCCTCTAGCTGAACTGATCAGGCTACAAGTTTGCAAAGCAGGATTTGAGAGGGGTGTGTTTAATCGAAAAAGAAGAGGTTTTAATTCATCCTGGATGTAGGGGTTCTGTCAGACCAGCCTGGCTAAAGCACACAGGTTTTCCATAGCCATCATCCCACAGGGGAATAAGGAGCTGAAGTACACTCCCAGCACTTTCCATCACTCACCCCAAACTCTCTGCAACACCAAGGTGCTCCACGGGGACAGATTTCAGCCCAAACCCAAAGAGGGGCCCTGAATCCCTGTGGGGTGAGCATATGATAGATGTGCTCAGATGGTCATGTCAACCCAGGGAGAAGTCATGGGGTTGCCACAGATGCACCCTACCCCATCACCAGGTTTTCGATGCCCCATTGAGCATGGTGGTGTGGCTGGAGACAGGCAGAACCAAGCTGCTCTGCCACGATGTGGCAGCTTTCGGGCAGTCCCAGTCTGAAAGACATATGTAAAGTACAGGAGAATTAAACCCCAGGGGCATGACCCAGCCATAGCATCCCAGCACCGCCTCTGATCTGGGCCTACTTGTGTCCAGAGAGCTTGTTGTGAGCAGTGACTTCAACACCATCTCCACACACCTCATAAATATGCCTAGAGTCACTAATTAAGGTCTAATTCAGGAGAGAAGGGTAGAAGTCTTCTTTTGGTACCCTTTCATCTCTTCATGCTTTGGTGTCCCTTCAGTTGAATGGGGAATGATTCGTCCTTTCCTCTTCCACTGGAGGACTGTGAGGCATTAATAAGGCAGCATGTGCAGGACACGTCAAAGCTTTCTGCTGAAAATCCTCTCCCGCAGCTAGATCCTTTGAGCTGCACCCCCTGCCCTGCAGACACACGATGGAGAAAGGCATCATTGCAGAAATGGAGGTACCAGGCCCCCCCAGCCTTGAAAATCCTTCTCCTGGGGGCTCAGCAAGCTTTTCCCAGAGGAGAAACCCAGCAGAAATGCTTCAGCTCAGCGGCACCTCTACTCAGTTAAATAACTCCTGCTACCTAATGCTGCAGAGGTTGGAGCACCCCCCCTTCCCCCTCCCCAGGTCTCAGATGCTGTGTTGCTGGGGGCCCTCCAGTGTCTCATTAAGTTTCCTTTATTAAGGCTTGATATACAATAGGGGATTTTGTAGTGAAGTGACTGAGGGCAGCCAGTTTGTGTGGGACTCTTTGTCTTAGCTTTTGTACGAGCAGGTATTGTGAAGGCATTTGACATGCCCACCAACACAAACATAAAGGCAATTTAATGACATATTACTTTTAATTGGGGGTGTGGAGGGCAGGGGGAAAAAAATAAGAAAGTGCCTGGCTGAATTGGTGCCAGAGAGCTCAGGTGGGAATTTATTGTACTGGCTCCCAAGACTGCCAATTGCCCATAGCAACATATTGTGTAGGAACCCAGCATCCACTGCAGAGGTGATTAAAGGTCCAGAGATGAAAGCAGAAGAGTGGTTGAATAGTTTGGGGAGGTAATAACAACTCCAGGTGGGCTTGAATTCACACAAGAAGCTTTTAGGGGAATTCAGTAGCATATCAGAGCAGCCTATGGAGCGGTAGAGGATTTGATGCTCCCTCAGTGACTGGGGGCTACAGATTGTCAGCAATGAGACATTTATGAACACTTAGTCTGCAGAAAGCATCAAGCACCTGCCTATAAAACCAAGGTCTCTTCCAATTGTGTAAAGCTGAACAGCACAAAATCACCACTGACCTTACATCAGCCAGCACATAAGCAGCCGAAAGCTGTGAATTCTGCTCCTGATCTTGGTTATGGCCCGGCTCTGGTGGAAATTCAAGGTGGTGAACAAGAGGAGGAACGTCGGATACAGTCTGGAAAATCCAGTGGTGTGCTCAGCATCACCTTTTCCAGCCCTAAAATCTGCAGTGCTGTGGGTGACTAAATGTCGTGGTGGCCTCCCAGGGGTAGAGGAGAAGGAAGAGAAGAAGTCCCAGGAAAGACACTGGCGGTGATTGTCCCATAGCATGCAGAAGAAAATGACCTTATTTCAACATAACACTAAAGATGATGGTGGTATTAGCGGGGTAGGAGGTGGTGCTGTGAGGAGCTTCATATGAAAGCATATATTTCTCTTCCCAGTACTTCATGAGGCAAAAGTGGTTGATGGATGCAAATTGATCTTTACACATACTTTTGGAAGTACGAGTGTGTTGGGTGAGGCAGAGAAAACAAAACTCGTGTTACACCTACCCCCCTCTCCCTGCCCCCTCCAAAGGACAAGTTTCCTGTGATTTCATTTCAAGCCTGGAAAGGGAAAACTTTAAAAGAGTCTTCCTGGGAGGTCCTGGAGAAACAGGGCTGTCAGAGGAGGCGGCCAGTTGCCCTTCTGATTTGAAATTCAGCTAATTAGCTCTGGCACACAGCGTTTCAGATCTGAGCGGGGCGCGAAGCTGCTGGGTTTGATATTTCCAGGCCTGTCAGCCCGTGCATTAAAAAAGAAACGGGCTCCATCACAGTGAGGGAGCAGCGGGCCTAATGAGGCACCCTGGGGCAATTTGGCAGAGCAGGAGAGAGAGAGGAGGCCTTGATGGCACAGCTCGGCCTTGCCAGCCCTCCTGCCATGCAGAGAAAGGCTCATGGAGGGGTAATTCCTCCTTGGGCCTCCTGAGGCCTTCCTGGGCATTCACGCAGAGAAGGGCAAGGTTGAAGCAGCAGTCTCCTCCCGGTGCCTTAAGGTGTGAGAAGATGCGACATAGGGATCTTCTGGAGATATAAAGCCAGACACTGGAGTTGTTTCTGCTGCTTGTGCTGGACATGAGTTAGGAACAGCTCATTTTGGAGGCCCTTCTCTGGAGCCACCTGGATGTGGTAACAGCCTTTGGGCAAAACCCTGCTGGTTTGGGATCAGAGCATGCTAACAGTGTTGAACTCTGCTTGAAACTGGGACAAAACCTGTATTAAGAGGTGTTGATACACTTATCAGGTTGTCCTCCCTCCAGTGAGGTTGCTGTTGCTGTGCAAACTCCAGGCAAGAAAAGGTTCATGGGGACATAAGTCTGGGAATGGGACCTTTACCCTTTCCAGTTTAGAGATTATTGCTGCTGGAATAAAGCACTGTTTATCATCAAGCCAATTGCAGTGACACTACTGGACCTCAGGGAATGGCATTCAAGCTCAGCTAACGGTTTATCCGTAGGCAAGCCCAGCTTCTTCAGATGGGGTCAGAGGCCTGATGCAGAGGTTCTCCAGATGCTTCACAAGTGAAAATGGTTTTGCTGCAGCAACACAAAACTTTCCTAACTGGGTCTCCAGCATGGGTCAGGAAGATACTGGTGCCTTGAATCAGTCAGGTGTTGAGAGCTGCAGCTCGCTGGAGTTGACTGAGGGCTCCTATCCCTCCCTGGAGAGCAGAGGAACTCCATGCTGCTGTGGTAGATGTGCTGCTTGCATCCAAGGCAGGCTTAGGAAAGTGGTCCTGAGCATGTCCAAATTGCACTGCAATTCAAACCAGAGCAGCGTGACAGATAACATCCTTCATGATCTCTCACATATGCCCAATGTGACTTCCTAGTGGCTGTTCCCATCTCAAACACTGCCTAAATTTGTGCAAAATTTAGGAGGAATGTCGCCTTTGGAACCATGTCTCACACTTGCAAAATGAGTCGTGGCCATACCATCATTTTGACTCCTTGCCTCTGGAGGAAGAGATAAAACAGGGGAAGGACAGAGGGTGTATGTTGTGAAAGTCACTCGACTAAGACCAGCAAGAAGAGATTTCCATTTCAGTGCTTCACTGAAGAAATCTAAGCCCAAAGGGAGGGCTTAACCAAAAGAAGCAGAAAGACAGTATTATTCAGGTAATCTAACATTATGCTTGAGAGAGCATAAGAAGTTTACATGAGAGGGTGAGAAAGCCATTTTTCACACGGTTGAGGGTATTGCACAGCTCACCGGCTGCATCCTGGGAAGATTCTCATCTTCCCAATGAGCAGTTGCTATCTGAGAAGATGGGATTAACTGGAACAATGGTCTGGCTGGACCACTGGACTGTAAGAATTGGCTTTGTCTGAGTACTCATTCTCTTCCCTTGCCTCCCCGTTGAAAACACACGTTAGCACTGATCACAGCTCTCTGTCCCACCAAACTTGGAAATGTACTGCTGTTTGCATGAAAAGGTAGGGCATGTACAAGCAGATGTGCTGGACTTTGCTTGAGCTGGGAGTTTACAATGCTGTAAAAAAGCTGTGACAGCATAGCTACTGAACCAGGTAAGAGAGAGAAGAGTAGCCCATATCTCAAAAAGCAATGAAAGTTGCCCGTATATTGGCACTTCAGTATGAGCTCAGCTTCCCGTGTTGCACAGGGCAGGGCTTTTATTTTAAAAAGGTACACTTTAGATTTCAGAATGCATATATACAGTCAAATTCCTTTGCCTATCAGCAATCTTTCACTACCCTGCTTTGGCTTTTGCTGTGGAGCAGCTCCTAGGTGTCAGGCCAGGAAAACATTTAATCGTATTCTAAGAAACCTTGATCTCAGTCGTACAATTGCTTTGCATCCTCATTTAAGCTGTTCTCCTTTCTCTGCCATCGATTTAATCGTACAGCCATTTCCAGGGTGTCCCATCATCCCCATTCCCTGGTGCTGGCCATATCCTGCCCAGTTCCCATCTTGCTCCTTTTAGAAGCAATATTTTGTGTATGCAGAGCTAATGCAAGATAAATATTGCCCAAAAGACATCAAGGCTGAGCTTAAGCAATATTTGTAGAGAAGAAACTTATCTTTTATTAAGCCAACCACTTTAGCTGAGAGAAAAAAAGCAGCTCCCAGGCACATCAAATATTTGAACCACTTGACCTGATGGTGGATGCAAGCTGAGTCACCAGCATCTCATTACAGTGACAGAGGCAAATGGTGACCCACCCCAGGGCACCTAAACAAGAAAGACCTGGGAAGATGTGAAATTGTCACAGACTTTAAGATCTGGGTACACCAGAGTTAGTCAATCTCCAGCTTGCAAGCACCTCGGGCGTGATTTGTATGTCAATGCCCTTCAAGTACTCTCTAATCCTGTAATTCCCAATGCATCCATGGTATAAATGAAGGCACTCACACTGTGTGGAAGAAGTCCTGACCCCAGGCTCTCATCCGAGCACGTTTCTTTATAAAGTGTGTGCTGTGCTGAAACTGCTCTGGGAAGATGTGAAGAAGCATAGAGATATTGTAATAGGGTACAACTATAACTATAAACTGAGACTGGATACACAGTGGACAGATATATGGCTACCTGGATTGTCCTCATGTTGCTCAGAAAGAGGAAGATTTGGAAAGAGGAAAATGCAGGAGGAAAGACTGGTGAACCCACATTGCTTGCAGGAACTCAGCCTTAATAAGACGTTCTGACTGAGGACATAGGAACAGGATGAGTTAGATCCCTGGAGGACATTTCCAGACCCATTTTCTATGATTCTCCAGAATTAACCAAAAGGCTAAAGTACTGAGTTTTTAGGCAGGACTCTTGCCTATTCCTTATCCAGAAGTCCCCGGTCTGATCTCTTCCCCTAGGAAAGGTATGTGGAACTTCATTGATTTCCTTGCATCTGTCATTTACCTGTAGTGCTGTGAGCTCTGCAGAAGTGAGTCCTGACTTCACACAGTCATTTGGCTTAAACAGTTGAAAACTTCTCCTTCCACCACCCCGTCTGGAATAACATACAAATATGCAATAGGAAGGATGTCCCAAATCTTGCAAACCCCACAGCTACTGATTCACCCCAATAACCCCATCCCAGCAGGTCACGTCCCATAATAGCTAAGTCTCAGGAGCTGCTCTGCCTGCCCCTGCTCTCCCACCAGCTTGCCGCATGCTTCTGCCCGGAGGGAGCATCCTAGAGACCAGAGCCCTCCATCCAGTAGCAGATTAACAGCAATTAAGCAAAGCTCATCAACCTGGTCCTAACCGGACCTCCCCTGAACTGAATGGGAGCCACACTGGATCTTGCCTCTATCCATTTCTGGGGCTAATTATTACCAGCTAAACAGCACCAGGCTTTTCCTTTTTCTTTTTTGCCATGCTTGTTAGCATTGTTTCTTCCAGCAGCTTTTCATCTCAATGGAGGCAATTGTGCCTGGCTGACATTTTAATTCTTTCCAGCTGCATCTGAACAAAATGACACAAATTAAGTGGAATGGCTTGGGGAAGAGGGTATTGGGAGAGCCCTGCCCCCATGCTCTGTCCCACAGGGAAGGTTTTGTGCTCAGTGCAGCAGATGTTCAGAAGATGCCACAGGGAAAGGTTTTGGACATCACACCGATACCAGCAGAAGTCACAAGGCCTCATGGTCCATTCATCCAGCCCCAGGCATCCTGTCATGTACTAGTGCTCTCTCTTTGGACCCCTTCCCATGAAAGTGGCAGTGGGGAGACTTAGAGATGAAGGATTTGCAAGTTCTCCCAGCAGAGCAGTGGCACAAAATTGCCTTTACTTAGAGGCAGTTTTTCAAGGTAATCCGCTGCAGAGGGACCATGCTTTGGTTTATGGACCCCTATGCCCCAGTAAATATGGTTAAGGGAGCTCCTGCCCACTTTGTGAAGGGTCTTCTCAGGGAAGCTGAGCTATGTTGGCTAAAGGAACATAAAAAGATGAGACTGGCAAGCTGTGGACCTCTTTAACAATACAAAGGAATCCCAGCTGTGAGCTAAGACCTCCCTGGGTAAGTTACTGCATAAATACAGAATAGAAAGCATGCTTATATCCCTAAAGGTAATGAGAAGACTAAAGAGATACATTAAAACTAGTGTACTTATATATTGCTTTTTTATATCCTACGATGTTTTAGAGGCCCCCAAGTTGCATGCTTCAGAAGCTAAGCCTTTTAGCTTAAGCTATACCGAGAAAAGAGATGTCAAAAGAAGAATTAAAGGCAAAAAGTCCTAGCGGGTAGTATTAACCACAGGGAACAAGATCAGGCTGGTTCAGTAAACCACAGGGCTACACAATTAGATTGGTGCTGGATTAAGCCTGCCCTGGAACCAGAAGACCAAATTAGAGACGGTCGCTCACTACGTTTGTGTTACTGCAGCCTCAGCTTGGCGAGCTGGGGCAGAGAAGGGTTTGGCCTTTCAGCGGTTCCTCGCTTGAGCACCGTGCTTGTGGGTACACCACAGCTCCTGGCTGCAGGGGCAATAGGAGCCTTCCCCCTGTGATTGCTGCTTACACACATCCGCCCTTCTCACATTTGGGAAGGATACAATTTTTGGCATTCATCTACTTTACATTACATTTGTAGAGATTTTCTGAGGTTTCGCAATGCCTAATATCCATATGTTCCTTTCTTTTGCTGTTTCACATTCAGCTTTTTTTAAAGCTCTCCTGGCTTTAAAAGGGCCAGGACCATGTGCTATGGTCGGAAGGTGCAGTATGGCTGTCCCCTGAACTAGCACTAGGCTGCCTGGCTCAGACGCATCAACTGGATGGTCCAACATCCCCAGGAGCTTCCCATTTCAGGGCAACACAGCAGCTGGTACAGGAGGTGGTGAGGGACTGGAGAGAGCAGGGGGAGCACGAAGGACCCCTGGGAACTCAGATGTGGGAAGCGAAAAGAGAAGGTGAAAGAGAAGTGGCACACATAGCCCCCGCGAGCTGCTTGCCCTCACCTGAAATCCCCATGCTTTCTAAAGGTAGCGCCACTGGGTATGCAGAGCCCATCCCAACATTTCCAGTTCTCTAATATCTTTATCAATGATCTGGATGAAGGGATCGAGTGCACCCTCACTAAGTTTGCAGGTAACACCAACTGTTAATCTGCTCAAGGGTAGGAGGGCTCTGCAGAGGGATCTGTATAGGCCGGACCAATGGGCCAAGGCCAACTGTATAAGGTTCAAAAAGGCCAAGTGCCGGGTCCTGCACTTGGGGCACAACAACCCCATGCAATGCTACAGGCTGGGGGAAGAATGGCTGGAAAGCTTCCTGGCAGAAAGGGACCTGGGGGTATTGGTCAATAGCGGGCTGAGTATGAGCCGGCAGCGTGTTCAGGTGGCCAAGAAGGCCAACGGCATCCTGGCTTGTGTCAGGAGTAGTGCAGCCAGCAGGGCCAGGGAGGTGATCGTCCCCCTGGGCTCTGCTCTGGTGAGGCCGCACCTCGAGTGCTGGGTTCAGCTTTGGGCCCCTCGCTACCAGAAGGACATCGAGGCCCTGGAGCGTGTCCAGAGAAGGGCTCCGAAGCTGGGGAAGGGCCTGGGACACAAGTCCTGTGAGGAGCGGCTGAGGGACCTGGGGGGGTTTGGGCTGGAGAAGAGGAGGCTCAGGGCAGGCCTTATTGCTCTCTGCAACTGCCTGAAAGGAAGGGGTGGGGAGCTGGGGGTCGGCCTCTGCTCACAGGTAACCAGTGATAGGACCAGAGGGAACGGCCTCAAGTTGTGCCAGGGGAGGTTTGGGTTGGAAATAAGGAGACATTTCTTCACTGGAAGGGTTGTGAAGCATTTGAATGGGCTGCCCAGGGAAGTGGTTGAGTCACCACTCACTGAATGCCCTGGAGGCATTCAAAAGACATGTAAATGTGGTGCTTAGGGACATGGTTTCGTGGTAGACTTGGCACAGCTAGGTTATCAGTTGGACTTGATGACCTTAGAGGGCTTTTCCAACCTAAGTGATTCCATGATTTGGCATCAGACTGAAGTGCCTGCATAAGGAACTGAGTTGCCAAAGTCCTGGTGCAGTCTGGGGCACCTCAGAGACACCCCTGGAAGGTGATGTGTATTTCAGCAGGTCGAAAACAGTTTCTGGAGGTGTCTTTCTCAATTCTCTAACTACAGAGTGAGTCAAGTATGTCCAGTATCCCAACCCACATGCCTCAGGAATTCAAGTTGCTTTTAGTGGCAGAAGAAGTAACACAGGAAGGATCACACCAGTGAAGAAGTGAGCATATTTTCCAAATAGTTTCCCTGCTGCTTCAGAAAGTAATCTGAAGCGCAGACTACCATTTACAAAAATCACTTCTGCTCCTTCCCTCCCTACATGCCAGGAGGTGCAAAACTCATTTTTATAGGTTACAAGGGCTTTCTTTTTTCTTTTTTCTTTTTTCTTTTTTTTTTAAATTATTTTTTGGGTTGGTGGAAAAATGTGATTGAGCACCAAGAAGAAACAAGGTGATTCTGGCAGGCTTTCAAAGCACCCATCCTACCAGCTGAGGAAACATCAATGGAACTTGGTGAACTGAGAAACGAGGAGTGAGAGGGTGGAAAGGCTTGTTGTTTGCAGCATTTGTCATGATTTTCTTTTTCTTTAAAGATGTATTTGAACAGCTCTCAGCATGGGGCTGGAGCCAGGCTTTCATTCTGCCATGCAGCTTACAGTGTCTTCACAAATCCATGCAGTCCCAAAATATTTGCAATCAGAATTCAGCTCCAGGGTACTTATTTATTTGCTGCAATATTGTGCATCTTCTATATATCCTCATGACTCTAACTTTGAAAGGAAGAAGCACAGAAAGGAGCAGGGGGTAAATGAGATAATAAGCATTTCCAGATTTATAAAAGGCTGTTTGTTGCTTTTTTTCTCTCTCTTTTTTTTTTTTTCTTGCAGAAAAGATCTCTGTCCAGTAAGTCAAATTCCTTGAGGTATTTAGAGGAACATGACACTAGCCCTCTGTCATTCCATTTGGAGGCCTTGCACCTCAGGCTATGCCTTCTTGATACATTTTCTTTTGCAGCGACATCAGCTTAAATCATAGCCTCCCTGTCCTTGTCTCTTAACCCATCCCAAATGGTTTTCCTGCCCTATCGTGGTGCAGTACTGCAAAACTGCAGCTGAGTAGGGTGGGATAAAAAGAATCAAGGAAGCAAACAATATGAAAATAATCATCTGGTTTGGCCATGTTGCTTTTAAGCTGGATCTGTTCCCCAAACCTGCTCTCAGCAGAGCAGCTGTATTGGCGGGGGAGAAGGGATAGCACACACCGGTGTGATGTCAGGAATGAGAGGCGGTGGAGGGAGAGCAGAAAAGCCACCAAAAACAACACACCTCGATGCTAAAGACTCAATTAGTGTCTTTGCATGCAGCTTTTCCGTGTGAAAAGTAACTCACAGATCATGCATCCTCCCCGGACTGCACCATGCCCGGAGCACCCATGGTGTCGGTGCAGAGCCCTTCTCCACTCCAGGGAGAGGATTGCTCTGAGATCTGCAAAAGAAGAAAGTTGAGAAAGGCTCAGCTTCAGACCTGCGTGCATTTCAGCCATGTCTGTGCATTCCAGGCCCTGGGACTAAGGAAGACTTTAGAATAATGTGTGTAGGGATGTGAGCACGGAAAGCTCCACGAAAATGTCCCCAGACCTGAAGTCAGCTCATCCTGGCACCACTGAACAGAGCCTGGCTCCATCCTCTTGCCACCCTCCCTTCGGGTATTTATGGACATGGATGGGATGAGGCCATGCGAAGGCCACCAGAGAACCTATTCCCAAGTGAGCAGGGGATTGGAAAGTGAAAAATAACGGTGTGCAGCAAGCACGTGGGCAGTGGTGATGCCGGTGCTGACATGAATGAGTAGGGCTTTTTGTGGAGGGGAAGGACTTTCTGTCTGTCTTTCAGAGAAGAGCAGAAAGGGCAGGAGGTGGAAGGGAGGACGGCTTTGCAGAATTCCAATGAGGCGGAGGTGAGTCTGCTTGATGCAGAGCTGAATGTGCTGAAGGGACCCTCCAGGGATGATTACTCAAAATGACTTTCAGAAAACGCCACCGGGACACTCCAGGCTCTGCGCGGAGTACACAGCACAATACATCTTCACACCGTGAGACTGACGTGCAGATGATGAATGTCAACAGTGCAGGAATTCTCTTTAAGGGAAGAAAGGTAATTAACTTTGGGAACAAGGACTGAGGCTGAGTGCACGTGGGCATGGTTTTTACAGGGCCGTATTTGAAAGAAGCTGGGTGAGATGGGTGTGCATCACTCGTGGATGCATCTCCCTGCTACTGGCCCAAAGACTGCTGTGTAAGGATGATTTTACAGTCACCTCTTAGGAAGTTCCCAAAGCCCCTTAAACTCAAGCTCAAGCCTTGAAATTGCAAAGGGCTCAGGGAGGAGGGAAAGTTAACACAGCAAGAGAGAAACTGTTGTGCATCTATCAGAGGAGCTGTGACTTCTTGTCATTTTACCATCAGAGACCATCAGAGTGTGTTTTGCAGTTAAAACCTCCCTAATTAATACATACGAGTACAGAAGGGGGAAAATACATAATGCCTTGCCGCCTTGCCAGACGGCCACCCAGAGAAGCTGGCCATCCAGTGGGTGCCCCGGGCTTTCTTGCGTATTTAGGCACAGCTGAGGATGCCAGCGCAGGATTTGTGCTTGAGCTAGTCTCACATGCAGTAGATACCACAGGGGAGAAACACAACTCTCTACCAAGGCCTGTAATTAGGAGAGAAACCTCCTCTAGTCTTTACCACGCTGTATCAACAGCTGTCATTTGTTTCTGAGACTTCAGCTCAGCTGCAGCACCACCTCTATTTCAAACCCAAACCATTTTGCTTATGAATCCAGCTCAGCACGCTAAGCACCAACAGTATCCATGCACTTACTAGGAGGTCCTGCACAAAACACAAGCACTTATCCAAATAACTAAGAATAAACCTAATGTCTCTCCCTACCACCTCAGAAAAAGAAACACATTGTTCCCATTAAAGCTCCAAGGAGTGTACTTTGCTGTGACGCAGTATCATGTGGAGAGAGAACAAAGACACGCTGGGCAAAAACATACCAAATTTCATTTCAGGGCTCGTTTTTTAACTTCTTGTTACTCAAAAATGCCTTCATTGTTTTTAGTCTGTTTTGGCACCACAGTTTTCGTTTGCCTTCCAGTTTCAACCCAATTTGATTTAGAAACCAAATCTACAGGAAAATATAAACAAATAAACAAAGAAATACATGCTGTGTGGGGTTTACTACCGATTAAACCTTTGTTTGGGGGATGCTGTTGCCTGTTTGCGATTCCCAGCTGGTTTCGGCAGCAACCCCAGTGCTCTTGGTGGTGGGCGGACATGAAGGAAGACACTACTCCCATACAAGCAAGCTAAGATCAATGCCCATCATGACAATGCTATTCAGCACATCTATTGCCAAGCCAGCATGTTCCTGCTCTGAATTTTCCTCTGTAGAGGTCTCTTTCTATCTCTCCAATGGCTATATTCATGCCTTAGGTGACTCTGCTTAAAACCTGAGCATGCAAATGGTACTAAGTAGGCAGCAGAAATGTTCCCAGGGAAGTCTTTGTGTTTCTGCACCCACAAAACTCAGAGACAGCTCCTTGGCTAAGGCACCTGGAGATTTCTCCTTGTTTTCTGCCTCCTTTCTTGGTTATTTGAATAGATGTCAGGGTATGATTCATATCATCCAAATCTTCATGCTTCAGAAAGATCAGCATTTAGTCCAAGTCCAAGTATTCTCTCTATAGATAAGGGAAAGAGACTTCCAGAGGGTAAATCAGCCAATCTACTTTGGACACTGTACGTCAGGGTGGTTTCAATCATCCTGCACAAGTACCTTTCTATTTCCATGCAGTAGACAAGCAGCCTTGGGCTCCTCAGCTAGTAGCTTCCAAAGACAAATGCATTATCCATTCCAGTACTTCACATTTCCACAGACCTTTGTTTCCTCTTGGTGCTTAAGAAGCTATTACATTACCTTTCATTCTAATTCTTCTTTCCAATTATTCTGTGCACAAATGTGGATAGGTTTTGTTTGCAATGATGGTCAAAAAAGAAAAAGAAAAGAAAAGAAAAAGACTTTCAGGAAACAGCAGGGGTATTGGTTTAGAAATATGAAAAAGATAATAGAGTTTCACGGTTTGGAACAATGCTGCAGCTAAACTTCTGTTTGCATTTTTTTTCCAGCTTTCCATTGTGTACTTTATCATTTGAAATTCATCATTTATTTGTCTTCAGAGAGAGAGTGACCAACCTACATCAGAGCCATCTACAGTAAAGGTTCGAGGTAATGTTCCTGAGCCTTACCTAGGTTCAATCCCCCCCTGAAGCAGCTCTTACCAGTCTGAAACAGGTCCTAGCTTGGATACCTCAGTCAGAAATCCATGTCCAGTAGGATCACCTTGCGTCCAGCTGGCTCGATTACCTCAAAAGTGTTTGAGACAAGTCTGTCACATGAAGCTGATAAGAAAAGTGGCTGAGTTTGAAAGGCCTGGACTGGTCTGCAAAGCGATTTCCCTCTTTTTCCCTTTTCTCCCCAGAATTTAAAGAAATGAATAATGGGTTTGTGGAGTGGTCAATGCAGCAGTCGAGGTCTACAGAGCTGTCAGAAGAACATCCCAGCACTGACAGGAAAGCCAAATTCCAGCTGGATGTCTTGGTTGTCCCAGAGGGAGTTCTCAGATGAATGAGGCTGGGAGTTCAGACTTCAAAGCATGACTCTCCAATGTCTTGGGAAAAAAAAAATAAGAAAAAAGAGCAGGACATGACTCATTCAGGCTAATCCATCTCTGGATATCTAGCCTCAAGGGGATGGCAGCAGGATCCCTGGACAGCCTGGATTATTCTGGTCTGAACTAAGAGTGACTCCAGTGAAACCATTACCTGGAGAAAAAGAGACGAGACCCTGCTCTGATCCTCGTAGTTTCTCATTTCAAGAAGAAGCAAAGTCCACAACATGCCACATACCACACAGCAATGGCAGCTGTGTCCTTTTTCTCTCCCTTGGACCTCCACTCTGGATCCCACATGATGAGGGTGTTCAGTCATCCCTTTCCTGTTCACTTCAGCCACTTGTATGATTCTGGACTGCACGTATCCCTCAGTTCCTGGGAATGATCTGAGACTTCCCACCTTCACACAATCCAAAATCAAGAATTTCCAAAGCTAAAAAAAATAATAAATCAAACTTAATGCCTTAATCTTGAGCTAAATATTAAGCCTCTCTAACCCCTTCCCAACACCTACCCTCTGTAGATAAGCAGGCAGAGTAAGGAATTACCATGCCCTTGGAGGAGGGAGAGAATGGGGACCACACACATCTTCCATTTAACTCTGCAGACCCTTTCAGCACCCAGGTATGAAAGGGACAAAGAAGGGTGCACCAGGCTCTCCATGGGGCCAGCTTTGAATATATGGGGCTGGCAAAGTTGGGTTTTACCAAGGCAGGCGTATGCTGGCAGCAGCTACTTTTGTTTATCAGGTTCCTTGTAGCCACGCAAATTAGAGACTGGATCATTAGCTTCACAATGAACCAGAATACTGATTTATTTAATGAATGTAAATGGTCTTTTGCTAGCTAATTAAATTAAGGAAATGGGAACTTTAGGTAATAAAATGGATAGCAAGGAGGGAAAAAGCTTCTGGATCCCAGTGACAGCTTTCCATGCCCCTGACCACCCCCCTCCCCCCCAGCCCAAAACAACCCTAAATGCTCCAGACTTTTTGTCCTTGAGAACAGGATTTTACTGCATGATCTGAGGTCAGCCATGGGTTACTGGGGGTTTGCAGAACTCCTGAACTAAGGTAGGTGATGGACCAGGCTTCACTCTGCAGTTACACCTGTGTGAATCCAGATGAAGCTGAGTGGCCTCCCTGAGTTCCATCAGTGTGAAGAGGATCCTATGCATAATTAGTGCAATGAGCTATTAGCACTCATTTCCACTCACATGTAGCAGGAGTCAGTTGCTCAGTGCTTCAGAAATTCCCTGGGTTGAAAACTCTCCTGTTCCAAACCACCTGCTTTGGAAAACACACAAAGGAACTTCAGCCGCCAAGTCCAGCATCCACTACATCCAGTCCTGCCCTTCTAATACCTCAGCCAGAGATGGAAAAATTGCCTTCACACAAAGGCTGACACAGATGGTCCCCAGCCATGCACTAGGGAAAGGCATTTCAGGACCATAAAAGACCTGGCACGCTTGCAAGAGCGGATTCTGGGTCTGTTGTAACAGTAATGAGATGCTGTGCTTCGGGACAATGCTGCAGAGGACCTCAGGGTGTCACAGAAACCAAAACCTCTCTCACTGACAGTATTTGGCAAAATTTCAGCCTGACTTCCCCGTGAATTACTTATTCCACCGATACTGCTCATCTCAGGAATCCATTCTCCCACCTAACTCAGACGCAGCAACAGGAGACTCCTCTGAGTATCGTAATAGCCAGATGTTGGGCAATAAATCTTCATAATTCCTTTCAGATGAGGCATGGGTATTCTTAAGATAATAGAGCTCATAGAGGGAAGGCATTAATTTCCTGTCAAGGAACATAACTAAAAGCCAAAGTGCCCTTTGACAGGTTTATAATCCACCTATGCATTGCCATCCATGTAGGTCATATATTAGTCAGGTCATATATTACTCAAGACTCCTCTTAATAAGCAACTTAAAGACCTTTAACAGCATTTTGTAGACTATTAAGAAGTCAAGCAATAACAGAATTATCACCCCACACTGTACATCCAGAGCATCTACAAACAGATTGCTATTCTCAGCAAATAAATCAAATATAAAGTTCCAAGCTTCAGGGAAATAACCTCCATCAGTTAAACCATGTAAATGACCAAGGTCTTCAAATCAAATCAAGCCAGCATAAATAACTCATCACAAAAGGCCACTTCTTGCCCGGAGGTTATGAAGGAACTCACCATGTCTATAACTATTAATAGGAGTAAGTCTGTAAAGATTTAGGTCTATGCTTGAATTTTCAGAGCTATATATCTATATAGGAGGCAATAATTGGAAAGTAGTGATGATTAATATGCCTGATTAATTGCACTATCAGAGGACAGGCAATGCAATTACGGAGCCTTTCAGACACGCATGATCCTACACTCCATCACCAACTGAATAAAACAAACACAAATGGAATTAATCAAATGTAATGGGAAAACTGAATTTAAGTAAACGCATGCAGAATGTCAAAGACACCTCCATCCTGGATCCCTCTCAATATCAACAAGATAAGCGTAAAATTAAAAAGCTGAAGGAGATAAATGATGCATCCCTAACAAAACCAAAGGAATCTCCTGGCACAGGCTCCCTTTGCTCTGCAGTCCGGTGGTGTGGTGGGAACATAAAGTGGGTAAATTCACTTTTGGGGTGTTTCAGGGCAGGCTATAAAGCACTTTAAAGTGGCCACTGGCCATGGTTATTGCTCCAATTTGTTACTGCTGAAAGTGGGTTGCTTCCCTTCCCTCTCCCGTACTCCTCTTTTTTATATATACATATATAATTTCTTTTTTTTTTTCTCCTCACCAGCCTCTCCCAAGTGGGGAGAAGGACTTCTCTCAGCCAGGTTCCCTCACCTGCAGGTAAAACAAACTGCCCTGTAAGAACTAAACAAATACGAGCACAGCCTTCCCCTTCCTTCAGGAATTGCTTCGCCATGGAGGACCCAGGCACCTTCAGGTGTGCACACATCCATCAGCAGAGACCCCTGGGTGTCCTTGTCATCCTGAGCAGGACAGCAGCCCAGCATGTCTACAGCCAAGGGGGTAGGGGGCTGCATTGAGGCCAGGGTCTCCTCAGCCCCTCTGCAGGTCCACCTCTGCACGATCTGCATGGAGTTCATAGCAAAATGGAGAGCAAAGCCAAGAACCCTTAGTTATGAGAACAAAGTCTTTGCTAGAAGACAGCCCACCTGGTACCCCTTCCTGGTGGGACAAAGCATCAGGGCAGGCAAATGCAACTGTTCTTGAAAACAACACAACATGCATGTGTTGTATACATATGTGTATTTGTGTATGCATGTATATATTATTTTTCTCCCTGGGATTTATTCAGGGGACTGATGTACACGTTCCAGTGTGTGCTCAGACACAGTGGCAGCAGCTGTCAGCAAGAGAGTTCTGGTACTTCTTTTTTTTTTTTCTCTGTTATTTTTTCACAGCAGGAGTTGAGTGCCAGCTCACAGCCCTAATTTAAAAAGAGAGAGAAAAAAGCGAGAAAGAGCTCCTCAAACGCTCCACTTTCCCCGAAAGCCCATTTGCAAGGGAATATTTCCATTGTCAATACAACCTGATGGCTCTCCCAGCACCGGGGGCTGTTTACAAGGAATTTATGCATCGTGCTGAATTTGTCACTTGGAAAATAGTTCCTCCCTACCGTGGAGCCCAGAAGCCACAGAAATGGGCACAGGGTCGGCAAAGTCAGCATCAGAGAGATTTGACTGCGGCAAGGACACAGCACACGGCAGGATGCTGGAAATGTGGGGTGTCCACAACAGCTGCATTCCCCAGTCCTTTGAGAGGCACAGGTTCCACAAGGCACCTCAAGAAGAAATCAGTCCCAAAACCCCGGAGTGCAGGTCTAGATTTCGGTACTACGTGGCTTTCGGGATAAAAATGGTGAAGGTGGGGCTTGGAGCGATCAATACCTGTGAAAACTGACTGTGGTTTTTAAATCTTATCGGTACAACTCAGGACAAGGCAAAAATTCCCATCCTGTTGATTGATTTGGGTGCATTTCTAAAAAAAAATAAAATAAAAAAAAAAAAAACACAAGGGTTTCCATCACCACCAACAACATCCTCAACATCCACTGCTGCTGAGAGGACCAAGAGGTTACAGCTCCTCTATGGATCTCTGGGAGATACGGAGACAGCAGCATTATTCATTGCCTCTGTCTCCCAGTCTCTGACCCGTGCGTCCAGGTCTCCCTCACAAACACCCACCCCAACTCCTTGTGCTTTCCCATCTCTCTCCAACAGCAGGAGAAGCCCAGCTTTGCAGCAGTGATCTGCTAAGAAGTCTGGAGTTGGCCAAATTGTGTCCTTTTCCCAGCAAAGCCTTTGCCAAGCACTTGAAGCTCAAAGCAACCGACATCAAGTAGGGATCTCCTGGGGCATGTCCCAGGGAACCTCAAGGGGTGACCAGCTGCTGAGTGGTGTTCTCACGTGGTGCCAATATCAATGGATGCTCCCATGTGAAGAGTTTTAATACTAGTCAAGCAAAAAGAAGAAGAAAAAAAAAGAGTAAATGAAATGTGTTCCCACTGGGACAAAGCAGTCTCTGCTCAACTTCACACGTGCGATTTACACTCTTCCTCCCCCTCCCTCCCATATGCAAGACAGAGGTTTCCTTATGGAATAAAAAAAAGGGAAATGGAGAAATTGACTGGTTGTACAAAACTCGGGCCAACTGCTTCCTGCTCTGTGTTCCACCAAAAGGGTCCCGAACACAATGGCTTTTTGGCGTGTATTGCTGCAGCCTCTCAGAGCCAGTTCTGCAAAGCCCAAGTGATGTGCTAACCGATGGAAAAGCCATTTCCATCCCAGAAATTGCTCCAATTTGCTGGCCAGCTTTCTAACAACCCCTATCTGTGAGGCGCAGACCTTTAGACTGTTTTTCCATGAGAAAAAAAAAAAAATCTTATTGGTAAATTAGAGCTAGAGAGCTGTTCCTGTGGAAGGGTTAAACTGAGGGGTAAATCTAAGCCACGGTACAGAGCCTCTCTCTGGCCTCATTGATTAAATAACAAAAAGTGCAGGAAAGGAGAGGTTCAGAGGGAAGTTAACCCTCATCTCCCCTTCCGCCTGCGAACGCCCAAAGCCAAGGCAAGCAGGAACAGAAGCTGGGAGGAGGGAGAATGGCGTGGGAAAGGGGCGAACATCACAGGCTTGGAGAAGAGAACAGAGGAAAAAAGGACTGGGTTTAATGGGGAAGGAAGAGGGGAGGGGAAAATGGTGGGACAAGTGGGAAGGGCTGATGGCAGATGAATGGTTGGAGATTACCAGATGGCTGGAAGGGGGAGTCCAAGGGGCAGAAGAGCCCCAGGGAGCTGTATAAGTTGCAGCTGGGGGGGGTGCAGAAAGGGGATTAAAACACAGCACCGTGTCTCCTCTCTTGGAACAGGGCTGATATCCTCCTTCACATGCTCTGGGTGTTAAAGCAGGGAAAGGGGCACGTTGGAACGACGCTGGCTGGTGCATTTTGTATGCTCACACAGTCCCACTGAAGAATACTGCTGGAAACCTCAAAAGGGCCCCTTAATTGATGACTCTCAGTGGTTTAAAGCCAAGAAGCTTCTAAATTGCAGTAACTCCAACAGCTGTCTTGCACGATGCCACACTGTTTTCCCTTTGCGACCAGATTTACATCCAAAGTTGTCCAAACTAGCATCTACCCTGAGCTTCTTGCCAGCACAGACAAGAAAAGAAGTGTATTTCTTCCTCTCTGCAGCAGCTTTGAATGTGCTTTTCTCCCATCTCCTTGCCAGCCCCTCTTCTTTAAGGGCTTTTTTCACGTTCTGCCCCCCAGGATGTGTTCTTGGATGCCTCTTCAAGTTGTGTTTGCTTCAGCCTGGGTAAATCTAGGATCAATGTACATTCAGCCCATGGTGCCTCAGGTGGCAGATCCCCCCCTTGTCCCATGTGTCTGAGAAACCAAAGTGGTGGAAGGCGCTGCTCGAGTGAAACCACAAGAGCAGGAGAAGTGCAGACTTGAAGAGATGCTTGTCCTAGCTCCACACTGAAGAGGAGGAGGAAGATGAAGAGGACTGAGAGGCACTTAGAGATGATGGAGACGAGAGAGGAAAATAAAAAGGAAGGAAAGAGGAGAGGTCCGGTTTGTGACAACATCGCAGAACTGCTGTTGAGTGACTGCAGGTAATTCCAGATGCTCAATAAAAAAGGCATCTTTTTTTTTTTTTTTTTTTGGAAGTAAAGCTCTGATTATTCACTCCTTGGATGACAACCCTGAAGGCCAGTGGCTAGATCTGCCATGGAAAGAGACCTGCATGGGAAAAATTAGGACAGCTGTGAAGTGACAGCCTGAGAAGGTGGTTTATAAAGCAGGTTTCCCTGTGGGAGATCCCACAGTCCCCTGTGCAATCTGGAGAAGAGCCAAGTACCTCTCCCTTCCAGCAACCTGGATCAAAATTAGCTCTACTGTTTCGGCAAAGCTAATCCAGATTTGCACCAAAGTCACTTAGGCAGACATTGGTCTTAATCCTTTAAAAGTATTTCCAAATGAGCCCACTTTGTGTAGAATAAATTCACAAACATCACTTTGTGTAAATCTGATTATTTTCTGCCTTACAATGAGCTATTGTTGCACTTGAGTGATTTGCTCCCCTTCATCAACAAATTACAGTTTCCCAAAGAACATAATTCTATACTCAGAGCATGAAGAAGATCAAACATATCCCCAATTAGAAAAAGCTGTTGTTATACATAAGTGATTTTAAATGAGATCCACTTGACAAAGGATTCTTTTCTCTGAATCTGCCTTTACTTCCAAGACCTGCGAACAGAGATGTTCATTAACTAAATCCCAGAAGGAGGCAATTTCTGGTGCTTAGGGTGGGTATTGAAATTGGAAATCTGAACAAACAAAAAAAAAATGCAGACAAAGCTAAACAAAATAAAATCCATTTTCCAAATGGATAGAGACTGTCACATGGAGCAGCCCTTCAATTTTGAGGTTTTAGGAATCAAAATCTCCCAGTCATGGTTTTGCTTGGCTCTGAGTATGAACACCTGTACGAACCCCACTTTGCAGCTGGGAAAACCAAACCACAAAGCAGCTGGAACGTGGCTTGCTCAGGACGACAGGAGGGGTCAGCAATGAAGAGCCCAGATTCCTGGCTGCTATCAGAAAATCTCTGTTCCTGTGATGTGTCCCTGGACAACAATGCCGTATCACGGGTGAGGAAGCTTTTTGCCAGTAAAGTTGGCATTCCAAGTGCCTTAAATGCCTTGAAATTCCTTGGATGCTTGCATTTTGCTCCCTGGCCTTGTTTAACCACATGGTAAACAGGAAGATGGGCTCCTGCCGGTATCCGGGCTTGATCTGGGAGGATATTGCAATAAAATTGCCCAGGGCACCAACCCAAAAGGTTATTCTGAGCCAAATGACCTGGGGCTCTTCCCCTTTGACAGCCACCGAGGCTGACTCAGCCCAACACTGCCCTGACCGTGGTGTTTTACCCCACACCATGCAGGGACAGCTGTGCCAGCCTTGGGGACCTGGGGGAGCCCTTCCCCGTGTCTCCCCCTTAGCCCCTTCTCCAGTCTGGGTATAAAAGCAATCCCAGGCAGGGAGCTCCAGCCCCTGGGAGTAAAGGGGTACCCTTTTTCTAAATAAATGTACCCAAAGGAGGTCGGCTGGGTTAAATGCCACGCGGGATGCGATAGAACAAGAGAGGCTGAGAAAAAGGAAGGGAAATAAGAGCCATTCACATGGAAGCAAAGTGCTCACTGCACGCAGGCACACATCAAAGGAGCTCTCTGTTCAAAGGTGGTGCAATTGAAGCCCCTCATTTATAACAGGAGAGTGTTTGTTTTAACCAACACTGATAGAGCAGGGAGGGTTTGTAGCATGAGGGAGAGGATTTTCTGTTTTTTTTCAATACCTCTCCGGAGCTGGGCCCCGCTTTGTTGTGCTCAGTCCTCGCCGTGAGCGCGGGCTCCTCTCTGCAGGAATATGGCCCATGCCGAGCCCCCGCCATCCCCACAACGTTCCCACAGTCACGTTCTCCTCCCCGTGCTTTAAGCACGGGATTATTAAACCACTCGCTCCAAGTTGAGCCCTGAACGACAGGGAGGGTTACGTGCTTGTAGGCTGCAGTCCAAGTTTTCAGCTAATGATTCGAGCAGAGGTAGAGCAGTTTGGGAAGGTCCCTTGGAGACTGAAGCTGGAATGGCAACAGGCATTTTGTTGGGAAGCCAAAGGTGTGAGATTTTGGTTGACATCCACCCTGGCCAGCCCCAGCGAGCAGGTATTTAGCTATGAAGTAAAGGAGCCAAATGTGTTATATTCCCCATCTAGCACCTCCATACATCCTTGGCTACTGTTTTTCTTTAAGGGTTTAGCCTTGGATGTTGTGTTCAGGAAGGACAGTTGGTTGCACCAAAAAAGCCTATTGATCCAGTAGGACAGGGTGCACTGACCTGAAGGTGGATGCAGAAACAACAGAGAGGTCATTAACTTCTGGAACATATGACCTATTTCTTTTGGAGGTCAAAAGTTTTTATTTTTTTCTGAAAATCTGCTTAGGTCCATCACAATTCACCACGTTCAGCTCAGAACCAGACGATGTGCCATTGTTTAATGAGGTCAACACGTAGGAAACCATCGCCTGATTTGTTTTCATTTCACGGATGCTTCACATTAAAAATCCACTGGGTGGAAAGAAGTGTCCAGTCTGCTCACCTGAAGGATGGGAACAGTCTGAGGAGGGGGAGGAACTGAGGTGGTCACAGATGGGGTGGTCACAGGGAGAAAAGCGGCACCACCCTCAGTTCCCTCTCCCAAGTGGCACAGATAAAGATTGTCTTTTTTTTTTTTTTTTTTGAGAGAGAGACAGAAAAGGGCAGAGCTAGCTAAATTCTGGACCCTTTAACACAGATTTCATCTCACCATGCCCAGCAGCAGCCAGGGTTAAAAGCCAGTGCAGCTCCGGGTTCTTCACATTGCATTTCCAACAAGCGACCATCTCACGTCCCAGGGACGTGCCTACCCTGGGTCAGCGCAATTTGCAGTCAGTTAGGGATTCATTTTGCAAATCCTCCTCTGACCAGCGCTTGCTCACACAATGAATCCTTTTACCTCATCAGGCCTGATGACGTGAGTCTCAGCAATTTTCGTGGCCTCAGCCCCTGACCTGCCAAAAGCATGGGAAAAAAAACGTTCCCCTCAAGGGCATTGCTATGTAGGAAGCCCTACGGACCTTGAATGCTGCAAGAACACCACAATTTTGCACCGCGAATAATGTCTACCAGCAAAGAGCACTCTGGCACTGCAGTGCTTTGCTGTCATCAGTGCAAAATTAACAACTCCGTAAGGACAAGATATTGTAGATCTGTCCCTTTATTTTCTCTTTTTCCCCTCCGAGTCCCCACTGGGGAGATTTCATTAAACGAACGTTAGACCATGGGTGTTTGCAGCATATAATTAGCTGGCAAGGCTGAAATAAAGTATCTGCTGTAACCTCGGCTGCCAGGCTGCGAGGCGCAGCAACCAGATTTTAAGGGAGATGCTACATAGGCTGCAGAAATAATGATTTTTCCCCTGGGAACCCATGGAAGCTGTTCTTTTCTTGCATGAGGACTCCTGGAAATGACGAGCCTTTAATGAGCAGATCGCAGGTAATAAATCAGATGGCGATTTTCCTATTTCACGGCCCTATATGACTGATGCATAGACGAAGAAAAAAACAAAGGGCTGTCCCTGGGGCAATCCCCACTGACCTCTTGGGAGGGCAGGAAACCCAACTGGAAGCTTAAAAGATTTAAGACCTGAGGGTGTGAGTGCTTCTGGCACATATTTTGGCAACCAACTGTTCGTGGCAGCTTCAGACCAGATTATCCCAACCTTCTGGCCAGTGGGGGAAGGTAATACCAGCCATGAACACTATGTGCCCATATCTGCTGGGAGTAGGGATTTGGACTGCTATCTCTCGAGGTCCCTTCCTGCACAAATTTTCCTACAATCCTACAAAAGTTGGGTCCCTTGAGCTGAATTCCTTCCCTTTGTGGCCTCAGAGGGAGCTTGGGTCCTGTGCTTTGTATCTGTATCACCCAGACCTGAGGGCAAACCCTGCTTGTGCTCCCCAGGCTGCTGAGGGGCTAGATGTAGGCACCTGCAGGACCAGGACTTCTGTGGACACCCTCTGGTGTTTCATTTAGGTCCCATTTTAGGTCCATCTTGGCCTAAGGATCTTCAAAACCAGACACAATTACTTTCCAAAACTTTCCTTCTTCTACATGAAATAGAACCCCAAAAGACAATCTGTAGGTTCACAACCTCATTGCTGGTAGCAAAAAAAAGCTCTTGGTATATTAGCATCGTTAATTGCTGATGTGCTACTTGTCTTTAAATTGAGACTTGGTCTGAATTTTCCCTTTGCTTTCCAAAGGAGAGGAGTGCGGTTTGATCTCAGGTGATGCACTGGTGGTGAACTCTCCTGAAATAGCCGCCGGTGGTTAAACAAACAGGACTTCCCAGCATGAACTTTTCAAGGGAGAAAGCCCTTGTCCCACCGCTAAATCAACAGAGCTGCTGAGCAAAAACACCGGGCACACACAGACCTGCAGCGCTGCAGCCTTGAGCAAAACTCTGTATTTATGACTGTTATCTGGTCACCTTTCAAATATGAGCATTTGATAGTAAGGTGTGTGTCAGTGGCCCAGGAATTTATTAGCCTGTAGTCAGTAGAAAGCAGTCGGTGCTTCTCAGGGAAGGGAAGTAGCTGCTGTGCATGCCAAGCACCTAATAAAAGTGAATTTTGCTGTAACATTGGAGATTGCTCCTTCTATTATCAAACAAATTCTGTTTCTTTACTTAACTCTTCCCAGGTGAGGAGGGAAGTGTTGCTTAACATGAGCAACATGAGATAACCTTTAATGGGCTTGTATGTCACCAGAGACAGACAAACTCTTGGTCAGGACAGTGGTTTCCAAATAAAACCTTGATTGCGTTAGTTTAAGGAACAAATCAATGGACACCACTGGTGGGAGTGTGTGTCCCGAGCCAGGTCACCCAACCCAGATGCTGGCAGGGAGATGCTCGGGCACATGTCCCTTCTCCCAGCTACTCTCAGCACCTCATGGTTCAAACTTCAGAGCCTCTCTCTTTGCTCCTTTCACCCAGAGAAGGAGCCTTTGGGGAATTTTCAACTAAACTCCACTTGGCATCCTGATATCCGAGGTATAAGAAGAGCAGGGGTGAAGATTTACAGAGGCTAACCCAGGTTGTCTGACTGCAGTTCAAGGCAGACAAAGGGCACGAAGCACCAGGTCAGTGGAGATGCAACAGTAAATAAAAGCAGTGTCATTAATTACCCACCCAGCTATATAATAGTTGAAGAAAGTAATCAAGATGTTGGGTGCACCAGCCCTTCTCTAGGGCTAATGAGAGAGCGGCAGACTTTGAGAGCAAGCTTCTTGCATTTAATTAGACTTGTACCAGTCAGACGACCTCGTAAGTGTAGGGTAGAGGTGATGCTAATGAAGGGGAAAAGGTGCTTATTTCCAAGAGATAGGGAAAGAAAAGAAAAAAAAAAGTTTCTAATGTGTGCAGAGGAAGGCTGAGCTCATGCACGTGTCCCAGTTTAGAAATGCCTGTCGGACTGGTAGAGCAGCTGGTGTTGCACAAAGCAGCATGATCGCTCCAGACGTATTTTCACTGGAAATCTCAAGAGGAAATCTTGCTCACTCATTGCTTTCTTTTCTTGTTCACCCAAGAGCTGAGGGTGGTTAAGCCAGTGCATTCTATCACATAGCTTTATAGACTACCAGAAAAGCTCTGTACATCTCCAGCCTGCATTTTCTTTTCTCTGACAACTGCCCCAGTGTATACACGACCTTTATTCTTCTATTACATCAGTGTTTTGCAAGCGTTTACAAACTCACCGACAGTAAACTTTTATCTTGTCTGCGTGATCACAGCAGTGATTTTGTGTTCTGCTTTTATCAGCTGAATTCAGCCTAGAAACTTAGCAGCCCAGGGTTAATCTTGCATCTCATGAACTTCCATAAACCACAGGTCAGGAAAGTTCACAACCAGTTGTAGCCGTGTGGGTAAAGGGAAAGTTCAATACAGGGAAAAAAAAGAAAAAGAAAAAAAAAAAAAGACAGGTTGCATGATGCAGCATTTAAAGAGAGCAGTTACTACACAACAAGGCTCCCGAAAAGGGCTCCTTTGGCAGTGTTTGACTGCATAGGGGACACATTGGAAAGAGTAGGTGGCATTTTCTTCTCGTTTTCCTGGATGTCTGATGAGTCTGGAGGATTTGCCACAGGAGCAACACGAGAACTTCTGCTCTGTGAAGGCTATCAGGGTTCAAAGTTGGATTAGGTACTCTAAGGGGCATGAGAAATGACGAAGATGCAAAGACCTTAGCAGGGCAGAGGGAGAGATCAGAGGTGTGCAGAAGCAAGATGGGATACCAAAAATTTCACAAGTGGCATGACTGGGCATAATTTCTTCACCAAGAGCTGCCTCCCTGCTGCAGATTCTGTCCTCTGGGCAGGCCGTTCTAGAGTTCCAGATGGAGACATCCCTCTGAATGGATTTCCAGATGGAGGAAACCACCCAGGACACTGGAGGAGGCTGAGAATTAATCTCTTCTACTACAGCTTCTCCTTTGTTAACCTGTGTAGGGCTAAGCTTTGCAGACACACAGCTCCTCAGCCTGAGCACCAAAAGGTGAGGGAGGACCTTTGTGACTGGCAGATGGCTGTTGACCCACGCAGACCTCAAGTGGTCTTCAAAACCTGAAGGCAAAACCTGAAGGTCCCAGTAAGCTGCTGGTGGTCCGAAGGCATTCAAGATGCACCGTAACCCCGTTAGTGGTATTTAAGAAATCCTAGGGAGGATCTACGCAGTCTGCAGTGATCTTCATAGAATCATTAAGGTTGGAGAAGCCCTTCAAGATCGTCTGGTCCAACCATCCCCCTACCACCACTGTCACCCACTAAACCATGTCCCCAAGCACCACGTCCAACCTTGCCTTGAACACCCCCAGGGATGGGGACCCCACCACCTCCCTGGGCAACCCGTCCCAATGCCTGACCGCTCTTGCTGAGAAGAAATGTCTCCTCATTTCCAACCCGAACCTCCCCTGGTGCAGCATGACGGCAGAGGACCACATGTCCTCTTGGGGAGATGGGGCTGAACTCCCACCCCTGCCACCAGCAACACCTCCTGCAGGGACATCTCACTTACCTTTGGGGTCCAGACCTTTCCCATGCTACGAATAACATGGCTTCAGCCTTGCAGATCCAGTGGTGTCTAACTAAAGGAAATGATTCCCCAGAGATCTGTCTATTCCCCGTGCATCCAGAAAGACATGAGTAATTACCCTTGGGTAATTTTTCCTGGGGGCATTTGGGGAAGTAAAGCACCCATAGCTCTGCTCCTTTGGGCAAATTCCCACATAATTCAAAAGGAGGAAAAGAAATTAAAAAGAGAGAATATTATTTGTTTAATGAAACTGCAGAAGTTCCTTTCTTTCTGGGAATGATATTAAACGTCCCTTCCTCATGGAAATGGGGCTGGTGAGTAGGTACTTTGTCAAGTTAAAGGGAAAAAAACAGATCGGAAGTCTAATCACATTGAAACCATATGTGCAGCATATGTCAGCAGTTACAGAGAGCTTTAGAAAAAACAACTACAAAACCTCGGCCTCTGACTTCAAAAGGGTTTTAAAAGGACCAAAATTTTGATCACTAAATTTCTGCCCAGTAGGGAAAAGTCATGGGGATTTTTTTAATTTTTTTTTTTTGGTCTGCTGTTGTGAATACTTTTGCTAGAGAAAAGTAGCCAAAAGTCCCTACTTCCTAAAAAAAATGGGGGCCTCTCAGAGCTGGCTTCCTCCCTGGGACCCTGCAGCTCCCAGCACACTCTTGCTCAGACTTTCCACAAGCCACGGATCTGTTTTAAAGCCCGGTCCTGCCCTTGAAAAATGGCTTTGTTCAAGAAGGGCACCATGGGTCTCTGTGTTTCCTGCCTCCCCTGGTATCAACATAGCGTGCACCTTGTCTGGGTTTGCAAGGGCAAATGGCCTTTCCACCAGCAGTCAAGATCACAAACTCATTGCAGGTTGGAGGAGTTAACCTGGGCGCTTCCCCTTTTCTTTTATAACCACCCTTTACAATGCTCTGGCACGTAGGTTGGTCATAACATACCCGTCATGGCCTTAGTCCTCATCTTTATTGATATGCAGAGTCTTTATTGCAGGAAGGTGTGAGGTCTTGGGGAAAAAAATAATAAAAAAATTTGCTAAGTTCTGCACAACCATCGGTGAAAAGGGCCCAAATGGATGTCTGGGGGCAATCTGCAAAACAAGGTGGGGGCAATCTGCAAAACAAGGTGGGGGCAATCAGCTGAGCTCCTCTCTCAGCAGCCAGTACACACCAGCTGTGTCTGGAAGACATCCTTTAAGACACCCTTGGTCATAAGGGTCAGGGCTACGTCCTCCTCAGAAGTTTTTGCAATGCAAAAGCAGACCCGCGATGGCTCGAGCATCACCTACACGCTTTCTCAAGCCGAAGACTAACCTCCTTCCCAGCAGGGCCCACGGATAGCACAGCAGTGAGAGACGTGGGGATGTGCCAACACCGAGGTGCTAAAAGCCCAGCAGGAAATCACTGGGGGAACTGGTTCGGCCGGGATGGTGTAACTGGGTGAGCTCACACACACACACACAGCCCTTTTCCCTCCCACTCGCTCCCACCATGTGGCTCTGCTGGGCCAGTCGCAGGTGTTTGTGAGCTGGAAAACAGTAATTAGAAACCTCTTGGAAGGAGGTGGTGGAGAAATCAGTGCAGAGATGAAGCAGCTACGTGGAGTTTTTGGAAAGCAGGCTCTCTGTACACAGCTTGTGTGATTGCACACGTGTGGATGTGTGCATCGCAGAGCCATGGCACAGGACACGTCTGGGAGTGCTCACTGGAGCAGGCACGATGGATAAGGAACAGAAGCTGGCCTCTCAGCCAGCCCTGAGCCCACCAGGATGCTTTGTTGACCCCAAATCCTGATCCTGTTGCCCCTCTGTTGAGTAGAAATGGAGCCTGAGCTCGAGACGGAGGTCCTGGGGGTGCCTGGTGTTGCAGGACGCAGCAGGTTGAGCAGCAAAGCTCCAGGGCAGACTTGGGGTGCAACTTGAATATGTGGTCCCTGTAGAGACATGTGGTGCCTTTGGTCATGGCCAGGAGAGGAGCAGCAGCCCTGGTTAAAGGATTATGGTGCAAAGGCTGAAGGAGGGCTGAAGGGGGTGAAGTTTCCATCAGACACTGTGAAAATTCATTTATTTTTTGCAGCCCTCCTCAGTGGCAGAGGGGTGCAGGGAAAGGTCATCTGCTCTCTCAGGGGAAGAGGGCCTGGGGCAGATCTCCTCCCTTTCTCATGTGGAAGTTTTCCACAAGCCCAGTGCGCCATTCTCTTCTCATTTGATGGCTGTTGAATGTGAATTCATCCTGATGTCCCATATCACTTTCCCTAGCACACACTTACCTATTAAATTCCTATACAACACACACGACAGAAACCACCTATCTGACCCTTGCTTCACAAGACTCTCTGCTTTCCTCCTCTCCAGTACCAAGCTTCAGCAGATGCTACCAAGTGTCATGATCTTCCACAACCCAAAATACGAATTTAGTAAGTCTGGCTTTTCTCTGTTGCTCTTTTCAAGGCTCTTCAGAAGGCCTTCAAGTTGAGAAGCTACTTGAAAATTTCACTGGCATCTACTGACTTTTGTAAGCCAGATAACTCACCAAAAATATTTGCAGATTCAAGCTTGCAGGAGACCAGAAGGGAACGTGGACTATTTGAATTTGTACTATGACTCGTCATTACTGTTGTGCCCTTAAGCATATTGTGTCCCAGCAGTGCCAGCTCATCCTGCAAAATACATGACATTTTATTTAAAGATCTAGCTGGAGTCACGTGATCATCTGCAAACATTTACCTTGCATTTAAGAAAAAAAAAAAAAGAAAAAAAAAGCATTTTTCAAACTGAAAAACACAAAGAAGTTGAAAATAAACTCTCAAGGTTCAAGATCTAGAAGGTGAAGTATTAAAAAAAAATCTCTTCTTTTTACATTCCTCTACTTTTTAAGGAAAAAGTTGTTTTGTGGTAGCCTGATCCACAAACTCAATGCACCTGGGAGCTGATCACTCTTCAGTTTTGGACACAGTCTGGAAGATTGCAGAAAGAAGTTCAAACAGACCCAAGCAAAATGACTCAAGGATGATGGCTGTGACTCACACAAGTCCTAGAAAATCATTTCGCATGTTTGACCAAGAGAAATAAGAGCAGATAATGCCGTATCACAGAATCATAAAACCATAGGATGGTTTGGGTTGGAAGGGACCTTACGGATCATTTACTTCCAACCCCTGCCATGAGCAGGGACACCTTCTACGAGACCAGGTTGCTCAAAACCCATCCAGCCTGGCCTTGAACACTTCCAGGGACAGGGTACCCACAGCTTCTCTGGATAAATCCACAATTTCTCTGGGTAAAGATCACTCCACATACGATTGCTTCACATAGAGAACTGTAGGCGGAGGGAGAAGGGCTGCATGGGTTTGCAGCCATGGCTAAAGCAAGGAAAGGAGATTAAATTTAGCTGGTTATTAGGCACGATTTCCTGCAAGTGAAGACAATTAGGCAGTGGAACTGTTTTGCCTAGTGAGGTAATTACTGCACAAACACTGGATGGACGCAAGCCAAGATTAGATAAGTATAGTGGAAAATGTAGTACAAGGTCTCTTCTGATGGGCCCAGAGGGGACGGCTTTGCTGGCAGCATGCCCAGCCAAGCAGTTGGATGAAACTTTCCCCGAAAACTTCTCGAGACAAGGAAGAGTCTGCTGGGGCAGGGACTGCGGGGTGGGCAATGTGTCAGAACGCCGGCCACAACAGCCTGCGAAAGTAAGTCTGAGGAGGTTAGGAAATGAAAGTAGAAGTGGAACAACGAGATAATTGCTTTTTATAGGTGACCCTTAAGTTCCTTAAAACTCCTTTTTTTTCCATGTGGGGCTGGGAAGTTTTTGCAGTAGTTGCTTCTTGCTTTTTTATTTTTCTCTATCCACTAATGCAGACTCATAGAATGGCTCAGGTTGGAAGGGACTTTACAGATCATCTAGTTCTAATCCCCAAATATATGTGGAAAGTTTTTGGTCTGGAGCCAGGAGAGCTCCCAGAACAAGGGGACAGATTTCTGGAAGAGGTCACAGCCCTGAGAGCTGAGCACTTGAATATCTGACCTGCTGCAATATCTCCCAGAAGGAGAAAGCACTGCTAATCTACGTTGTGGCTATTTGGTCCCGTTTCCCATGGTGATATTATATTTTATATAATGTATATTATATTTTCCCCACAGTGATATATTTTCAGGAGCTATCCCCCACAGACATGAAGGATAAGGACTCGATGACTCTTGCAGGTCCCTTCCAGCTCAGGATATTTTGTGATTCTGTGAAAGGGGTGGGGAACTCAAAATAATATTCACACATAATATTCCCAATTTGTCCATCCAACAGATGCACTCTCTCCACTTTACCTGCCTAATGGATGTTTTTCTGAATGTATCTGTAGGAATATGTTAGCAGAGGGATTTCCTGCCTTTTATATCTCCATGCCCATCTTTTCCAGTCACTCATGGGATGGGGACATGCTGCATGAGGCATGGTGAGAACATCTGCCTGCTGGAGAAGTATCACTGGCGTGGATTTCCATCCCGAACCCTCTCCAAAATATGTTTTCCTCAGCTGTGACAACACTTGTTAACCCCTTCTCTTTTAATTAGGGTGAGGGGATGGGAGAAGAACCCTGTCCCACTGACAGGCAAGGCATCATCTCAGGAGACAACCCCAAACCTGACCCTGTGCCTTTACTGAAGTCTGGAGGAAAAAGGCAGCCTGGAGAAAGGAGTAAATGGGTTACTTTGGGCTGGAAGCAGCCCTGATATACCCCAGTTAAAGACTGTCCAAAGACCTGTCCAGGAAGGAGGACATGAAGGTCAGAGGAGAGCATCCAGGTGTAGGTCACCTCCCCTCAGTCACACAGCGAGGATGGGAGCAGCGAGGTGCTCAGCCTCTGTCCCGCTTGTTGTCTGCCTACATAATGTCACTAACGCAATGTGTTGTCAGGTGCTTCATACTGCAAATTAGGCCACTTAATCAAACTGCTCTATTGTCCAAAGGCTTTTATAATAGCCTATTTACCCACCCTATGTGTAGGAAAACTCCTGTATTTATTTATTTGCCTCTTTAAATAGGTGCAATCTTTCCCAGGGAGGAGACAGAAAGGCAATCGTCCCCACCACCACCACCATCCCGATGTTGTTTTCAGGGAAACTCCCTCATAGTGGAAAAGCCACAGCTGAGCAAACAAAATAAAGGATGCTGAGCGGTCCAGGAGGCAGGGAGCCTAGCACCACCCTGGTTTATCCCTCTGGGATGGCATTATGTCAGGAAGCAGAGGTCCAGAAGATGTGGCTGGAGCAACAACCATGGCACAGGAGGCTGTCTTTTAAGCCAAGACACTACACTGCTGCATTTTTTTATGCGATATCATCCAAAGATTTGCACGTGGGTGAAATTGAGCCTGTGGACTGGAGCTGCATCTGGGCTACCTTGGTGTTAGCTTGGGGAAGGCTCACCTCCCTCCTGGCAGTGCTGGCTGTAGCTCACGTCTGATTCAGAGGGATGCTCTCTCCCACCATCCTGACACCCCCTTATCTTCCACCCCCACATTTGGAAAAAGGTGGAGGAGTCTGGTCACCCCTTACAGTGCAATCACTGTGCTGCTGCTGGGATTATGAGCGGCTCCTGAGTGGGATAAGTCTAAAGCAGCTTGCACCAAGCATTAAATATATGCAGTGCTGCTCTAGGAATGCAATCCAGTCGTGTCTCTGCTGTCTCTTTTGCTCCTAACTATGGTTCGTTCAGACATTTCACAGATATTTTTACCATGATCCCAAATTCCTTTCCTGGCTACTAGCCTGCTTTTGACCTTCTTCCTGTAAACCAGATGTTTCCCTCTCAGATCCATTGGTCCCAGCTGTTTCAGGGGCTAGGATCATTCAGATTGTCTGGGCTGGCTTTCTGCTGGTGTACCTCCCTTGAAATCAGTGATGTTGCTCCTTTTTAAACACGTGAGGACCGTGTGGTTCCTGTGGAGTTAAACCAGGTTGAACAACCCAGCATAAAGGGCCAGGAACCTTACGTGCCCTGCTGGGACACAGCGATGTCTTCGCCAGGCACCGTTGAAGAAAAACGAGAAGCAAGGTTCATGTATGCTTCAAAATGTTGCAGAGTCATCCTCAAACAGTTTGCAGGAGGAAATGTTGTGGCCGCCGTTCATCAGCACTGCCTCTGTTCTTGCAAGTGGCTAATTTACAACCCGATAGGGCTAGATCAGGCAGGTTAGGGGAGTTCATGACGTGCAATGCTACCTTGGCAAGTATAGTCTGTGATGAATAATTAACAGGAGTTGTAATATCAAACTGTCCTATGAGGGGTGGAAAGGAGCAGGGTAGTAAAGGGAGAATATCAGGCTTATTAAAAAAGAAAAAAAAAAAAAGCCAACAAAAAACAGTGTTTTCTGACCTTGACTCTAAGCCCAGCCTCTATCTGTTCTGTTGATCTCTGATACAAGCAGAATCCAAAGCCCTCCTCCCAGGGATAAGATATCATTTGAGGAGAGAGGCCGAAGGGCTCCCTGTGACATGCTTTGCAGGGCTTCCAGCACAGTCTGCAGATGGCCAGGAGCCACAAAAAGGGGGCAGAGGGATCTCCAGACCTGAATTAGGCACCTAAGTTCCCATTTACTGACTGCTGGCAAGGCCAGATGCTCCCTTCATTCCTTGAGTGTGTTTTTTCCCAAAGCTGAAGTTAATGTCAAGATATGGCAGGAGATGCTTACTAAACAGAGCTCTGAGAGGCTACTGGCATGAGAGAAATGCTCTCTGTTCGAGCCAAAGCCACCGAGTTGAATATTTTCCCATTGCGTGCATTGTGTCTTTGCTCCACTGACTCAGAGCCACATTTCCCACCCAAGCAGAGGGAGCAGCATCCATGAACCACCTTGGAGCAGCCTGGGCACCCCTGGTGAGGTGCCTGCTATGGTTTGGGGGCCCCAAAGCTTCCAGAGGTGCTCACACCAGTGTGGGAGAAGCCTGTTGTGGTACCACCCACCCAGTTTGGCTTTCTCAGGACCGAAAAAGAGCTCACACCCTGACCCACTCTCACCCAGGCTGCTCAGGGTGAGCACGTTTTCCAGCCATGCCTTCAAGGGTGGGGACCTGCAGCTTTCTTTAATTTTTTTTTTTTTCATGCAAAAAAGCTTCTCCCTCTGCTCACTCCAGGCCACTTCTGCAGTTGGTCACAGCCACTTTTTACCTCCTGAAATTAATTTTTTTGCCTTGAGTAATATGTTAAAAGCGAAATCAAAAGCTCCGGCTGCAGCAGCACCAGCAGCAGTTCATTTTCCCTGCCCAAACAGTGCCTCTGATGTTACATGAATTAACCCCTCTCAGCTCCAGAATAACCCCACGCATAACTGGAACTGCTGTGGAGTGAAAGGTGGTTTCCATGTTCCCCTGATGCCTTAAAACCTCTTACCACCCAGGCCCAATCCAGCTTGCATTTCAGGGCGGGTTCCCTAGGGCTGCTTCGCACAAGGTGCACCCCAAGGTGGGATCTGGGGGAGCCGTGCAAAGCAGTTGGCAACTCTGCACATAGCAAAGGAGTTGGGGTAGGGACTGAAAATGTATGTGGGATAATTATTAAGCATGTGGGGAATTTATTAAAAACCACATGGAATACCTCCTTGGAAGGGGGTAACATGACTTCAGATGATGCATTGAGCTCATCTTTGAAGGATGGGTTCAGCCAAGGAGGACCTGCACTGAACCTGGTCCTTACAGCCCAGCTGTGCACGTAGACACCCAGGCTTTTGGGCAGGAGGGGAGAGGCAGGTACCCCTGGCTGCTCTTTGGGAAAGGACAAGATGGACAACAGCCAGCAAATGTCCCAGAGTTGTGAATCCCAACACAAAAAGGTGTTCCACTCACCAGGAATATTATATATATATATATACACATGTATAAAAACATATGTATATGTTTATATTTATATATATAATAAATATATATTATATATATAAACAGTATAAATATATATTTTTTTCTCTTTTTACAGCCTCTCCTCAGCATTTTCTAACTGGCAAGAGCAAGCTGTCTCTTCTGATGCTCCTCAGAGCTGGTTGCCTCACTTGGTGGCCTCAGAAACAGCTTTTTGGCTCAGCGTTTGCAGCTGCAGGGATGCGTGTTGCCGTGCCGCATGGCTGAAGCCCAGGGCTTGGCGGAGGAGCCGGGTTCCTTGGCCTGGACCTTGACCACAAGTTCATTCTTGCATACCAGGGGCAATAACACTTTTCATGGAGCCAGAGCTGCCACTAGGCACCAAATTGGGAATAAAAGAGAAATTGCCACCCATATTTTGTTTGCGAGATGAATGCAAACAAAGATGTTTTGCTTGTGAAACCACAAAATTCTGTGGTTTCTAAAGAATTCCTTGCACTTCCCCTAACACTCCCCATCCTCTTTGCTTCTTACCCCCTAGCTGGCTCATCACTTGCTGTTCCCTGTCCTACTGACCTTTCCTCATCAAGTCCCACAGAAAAAAGCAGAAGCAAAAGATACCCCCAACACAGCCCCAGCACCCTGTGGGCATGCCAGACGTGTACATTGGCTTTTTGGAGCCATGCATGGAGAAAAGGCCAGATGGGCAGGGGATAAACATCATTCAGTCCAGGCTGCTCTTGTTTGGGGTCCAGAATGATCAGTGGAGTAAAACATATCTCATAGGACTGGGTGCTAAAGGCTGAAAGGGCTTTAGCTCTTCAACTCCCCTCCCTCTCTGCCTCCTCCCATCACTGACAACATTTCCATCATTGCCCTTCTGCTTTCTCCACCCCTCCACCATTGGCTTCACCCCAATTTAGGCTCATTTTGGGTTACCCTCACCCAGCGATGAAGCTGCCCATAAGATTGGGAGGACTTGGTGCACTCATGAGTTACACAGGCCTTAAAGCAGATCCATACAGGGACCGTGGGAGCTGTGGGAGTGAAAATGTATGGAGAGCTAGGTGGGATAGATATAGAAGGGAATTAATCATGCAGTCACCATCTATTTATTGCAGAAACCAGAGAACTGCGTGCAGCAGCATCTCCCTTGGTACTGAGGCATCTTAAGTCTGATGTCCTCCTGGTTGGGACCAAGCAAAAACCCATCTCAGAGCATGACGGGGTGGAGAATCAGCCAGGTCTGGACTTTGTAAACACTTTTGGTCACAAAACAATTCAAGCCATGTGCCTAAAGGCCACAGACAGGGCCTGGCAAGGGCCCAGCTCCCTCGGGCCTGCACACCACAGGGCCTGCTCAGCTCCATCTCCAGGCTCGGTGCTGCTTTCTGCACACACATACAGGGTCACGTCTTCCCTAACTGAGCCCTTCAAGTGCTATTACTCAGTAAGAGAAAGAAATCAGCCGGTGTTCCTCTTTCCTCCCTCCACCCTGCCTTGCCCCCCTCAAGCATCAGTCCTTGTTGACTGCAGTGCTCCAGACAATGTGGGTCTTTTACCCCAGCACCTTTCTGTAAGCCGACACCAATCCCAGCAAGCTGTTCCTGTTGCTTAAGGAGTTTAGCTTGCCAAGCTGAAACTTGAGAAATTCAGCCCAGAGAGAAATAGGAAGGGCAGTGGAAATTCCCCAGGGAACAGGATCCCGGAGAGGCGTGGGAGGCCCTCAAGCACACCACCAGGCACGGCTTCACCCCGCCAACAGCAATGAGTTTGGTTTAGGACCCAGGAATCTCTTTGATGCTCAGGATGCACACATCCTCTCTGTAAGGCTCTCCCATACTGTTCAGGCTGATTATACACAGCAAAATCCCATTGAGAAGTGAAGTAAATTAAATCCCCAAATCCAAGCCCTGAACCTGGCCACAGAAAGGCTTTTAACCCTGTCAGTGACTTCACAGGCTCTAAGAAATTCACTGGGAACCTCTGAACTGCCATTGAATTTATGGGAAGGTATTTGGTTTCCCCAAGGATGACGCAGATAGGTAGATACAGCAATAGATGGAAGGGAGGGGGAAGAAAAAGGCAGCACAAGCAGTTGTGGTTTCATTAGTATTCAACTGCATAAATCAGACTCTGAGTAATACAAGAGCAAAAGGCTTCACTAATCTGTACTGTTCCACATGTGTAAAAGTGTTATCAGAAAGACTGGAAATGTCTTACACCAAGGCCTTGTTTTTTCTTTAGAGGAATTTCACCCATTTATTAGGAAAATTGTAAACACAAGAAGAGCAGTGGCTGGCCCCGAAAGGAAAGCCGTCGCATTTGTGCAGTGGAACAGCCTCAAACACCAACACTGAAAAGACGTGCCACCAAATGCAGGAGCAAGTGGAGACTTTTTGGCCTGGAGAAGTTATATAACCTATGAATGAAATAAGGAGATGAATAGGTTAAATTCACCCCTCTGATAAAACACTACAAGAAATTAGAGAGTTTTCCCCTGCCTCTTGCATTCCGGCTGCTTTGTGCTTTCCACCAGCCCACAGTGATTTAAACAGCGAAGTTTATCTAAAACGCTTTGCCAAATCCATCCTTCATATTACTAACAGGGAAGCTGAGACAAGGAGAGACCAAACAAGTTATCTTAGGCCTTCAGTTAGGCCAGCCATTTTTGCCCACGTGAAAACTACCTTCCAGTTCGGAGTAGAGAAGAGGCCCAGCTAAACTCCAGTCTTTCGTTCCAAACCTGCCCTGTGTTTTCACATCTCAGCAGTGTTTTGTTTCTGGTTCCAGGTGAGACCCAGCTAAAACCATGGTAAAACATGCAAAGATTTGGGACAAAATGCTCAGAAGAGCCCTCAGGACCAGACTCTTAATCAGAGTTTGACTTGGAGCATAATTACATTTAAAAGAAGATCCTCCCCTTGTTCTCTTAACACAGGTCAGAGACTAAATACAATCAGACACAACAGACACCTCATTCCTTTAGGCTCACCCGTCATCTCTGAGCCCCAGCCAGGTCTGAATGAGACCTTTTGATATATGGTTCATGAGCTCTCACCTCCAACATCTTTAGAAATGAGCTGAGATGACAACACATCACAGGGTCATAGGTCATTAGCATATTTTAGCTGGTCACCCGTGTATTGGGCTTTATGTATGCGCTGATGTGCCGTGTTCTTTCCTGTTAATGCTTGCAAAACCCTTGGGACCCTCAGGGTTAAAAAGGATTTGGGGATCTGTTGATTGCACACATAGCATATATCAGTTTGCTGAGCAGTAATGGACTTAAGCCTGTGCTTAAGGGAGTTTTAGTCTTAAATGTACCCAAAGACATCTCAGTTTGTTGTTTTACTGTAGTTCTGCTATTACGTCAGGTGCCAATATTCACTCCAAATCTTAGGAGGTCTCCATATCTGCAGAATAATACAGGATGGTATCTTCTTTCTTTTTCCTGTTTCAGCTCCTCCCTCCTTACACAAGCTGTTACACGTGGGCTGTAAGCTGCAGGCTGCACACCTTCTCCTCTCACTGAAGGCATCACTGTTATTTCAGGTACGGTTTTCCTTCCATGCTCTCCAGTTTTATTCCGTGTCAGCAGCTGGGTTAATTTTGAAGGGTTTGATCTGCAAGAGGGTTAAAGCAAGCAGCCACAAAGACACAGAGATTTCTAAGCTTGGCAAGCCTAAGCGACCTCTTCTTTCTGCACGCCTTCCCATGGTTTCATTGTCTGTGTCAGCCAGGCTCTTGGTTCCATCTGCAAGTTTTTATTATTCCAAGAATAATCATTTGACTAACAGAGACCTCTCCCTGCAGACAGAAGGAAGGAAAACCAACCCAAATTGATATTGCAGATGGAGGTTAGCTTGGATCTAGTCACAAAGGAAAATAGAGAAAGTACTTTTTTTTTTTTTTTTACAGATGCATTTGTCTTTTTTCCCTCTGTTGGCCTTTCTTTCTCTAAAATAATAATAATAAAAAAATAACGAAAAGAAACATAAGCAGATAACTGTATAACTGCAAGAAAAGAAACAGAGGGACAGACTTTCAGGTCCCCTAAAGGGCTGATTCAAGGCCAGCAGCTTACAGCATATTTGGGTCAGGCCCTTGGGAAGAGATGGGAAAGATGTCCAAGAGAGGCACCTGCAGCACCTGGTCATCACGGCTGTTGTGAGGCCTGAGATGGCTGCATGAGTCCTTGCTCCTTGAGAAAAAACATTATAGAAGGGGGTCTGCAAAAATCCGTTTTGCCCCAGTTCCTTATCCCTCTGATGAGTGCCACCACCAACACAGCGATGTGCATGGGACATAGCACACAATCTACTATGGGAACTAGTTGACACGGGTGCACAAGGCTGACAGAGAGAGCTGTCCTGGATGGGTGAACACTACCTCATCTTGTTTCCCTTTGGCTAAACTCCTGGTTTTGTTGGTCAGGTCGGTTCCCTTCTCTTCAAAGGTCAGGATTAACCCAGAGCAGCAGTGCTTCCATCCATGGTGCATGGCCAGACTTCTGCCATTGTACTGGAGAGCAAAACACATACCCAAATCCCAGTGCCCATTGGTCCTAAATAGGCTACTCTGCCTGCAAAACCCCTGAGACTTCATTTTTCCTCTAGCAGTCTATAGCCTTGAGGCCCCCAGTGCTTGATTGTAAGTTTTTCTGGTTAATTTGACCTCTACACTTAACCCACAGATCCCAGTTGCTCTCCACAAGGGATCCAGCTGTATTTCTAGGCTCCCCAGGCTTCACTTCTCCCTAGCGGCAGCTGCATGACTCAGTGCTGTGCAGCAGTTTTTATTTCCAGAGCGTTTTGCAAACATGAGCTGACTAAGCCTTGCCAGCCCCCATCGTTTGCCAGTTGGATTGAAGGGGCCTCTGAGGAGCACGGCTGCAGCTCAGCCCAGAGGTGCAATTTCATTTTCAATTGTAAAAGCATTTGGGGGGAGGTCGGGAGACAAAGAAAGTTGTTTGGTTGCTGCTGAGATTTTATTTCTATTTCTAAAATGCATTTGCCTTGTCTACTTGCTTGGCAATTCATCAGCATCCCAGGTGCTGGTAACTACCTCCCTCAAAGCACGGGAACTTCTGCCCCCCCCGCCCAGGGAAGCCAAGAAGGGTGGTGTTTAATGTCCCCCCAGCTTTAAAATCTGTGACTATATGAAAGCTGATATTCTGTTTCTAAATCTGTAATCCATCTTCCTCATTCCACCTCTGCCCTTAAGGCCGGAGGGAATTAGAGCAGGGGGTTCGTTGTGTGGAGATTAATGATTCTGGCTGCAGTGGGTAAAAAGAAAAAGCAAGTTCTTGCCTCCTGAGCTTTTCATGCTGTAGCTTTGTCCTCTCATGTTATAGCCCCTGGAAAACCTCCCCACACTGCATGGGTGGTGGCACTGCATAGACAGACGAGTCTTCTAATGGCTATGGGTGAAACAGGCTGAATTTACAACTGGGGTAGGATTTGGCCCATTTTTAAATACATAAAGTGTTGGCCAGTCTCAGGAGGCTCTGAGGCTGAGATAGATGAGTTAAGTGCACAAATCCCAGAGAATGAAATTCCCCAAACGACTTCACACCACCTGCTTTGCATCTCTGCAAAGAGCTGAGATTTTCCAAGCTGCCTTTGTATTCAGAGGTTTGTTTTAATAGGAAACGCACATTCAGATACACACAGGCAGCTTGGAAAACCTCTCCTATGAGTGCTGAGCTTTATATCACTCGTAGTGTGTTTTGATGGAAATTGAGGTGGAAAGTGTCACCGAGGTCACTCCCAGTGGAAACAATGAGCCTTCCTTCACTCGCCATCACAGGCAGCAAGTAGCACTGAGCTACCTGTCGCGTCTCAGGAGCACTCACTGTGATCTCTCCAGGCACCTCCCAGGTACTGCAGTCTGCAGTGCGTTGGATATGGGAGACCCAAGGGTCTAGATGCCATCACTACTTTCATCTCTCTCCTGCATCTCCTGGAATGGCTCAGTTTTCAAGTTTGCAAAGTGCAGCTCAGGAGAAAAGTCTCTGCTTAAGACAGTGTCACAAAACATGAAACTTTTTTGGAATAAAAGCTCAGTTTCATCAGAGAAGTCTTGGCCTGAAGAAGATCAAGGGTAAACAATGGTCTGATTTGTACCATCCTGCTGTTTAAGCCAACGAGTGCATCTATGTGTTGGCTGTGCAAGACATTACTCAGAAGCTCAGGCTGCCCCTGAAAGCATAAGCAAAAAAGAATAATCAAGCAAATCGCCAGGAGAGGAAATCATGTTGGCAGCTTTCTGGTCTGAGCATTGCTTCACTGATCATTATGTCCTGCTTTGGCAATCTGATCCATTTCATTGATTTTCCTAAATGCAGACTCTGAGCTTTGGGTTTTTGAGACCTGTCTATCAGTTTCTCTCATAACTAAGTGTACATTTCTATTTAGACATCGACTCTTCCTGGAACAGTCTGCGACCGAGGAGTGGAGGTATCTTGAGAAGATGTCCTCTAGCATAGGCACTCCTGTATCAGCAGACTTCATAAGGAGTGAAATTTTGATGTTGGAATGATGCAGTAGGTCAACTTATATGATCATGTTGGTTCCTTCCATGATCATTGGGAGTTTGGCCCCTGCTGGTTAAGAAAAAATGTCAGTTATAGATGGTTTCATCCTCCGTTGTCCTATTCCAGCCCTGATTAGGCCAATCATTTTAGCAGGTAAGAAGGGAAGGTGGTGTGCCATTCATGTACACATTGGCCTTAAGGAAATGAACTCCGTGAGCACATAAAGATTCAATAACTCTCAAATGGAGGCCATAACACCAACCAATCTTGGTTCCCTACGCCCGCTCCCCAAGAGTTTACATATCTATTTAAAGCAGGATGAAGAAAGCTTCATGATATCTACAGCGTGAGCCCCTCAAGACCTGTTTCAAACTTCATATTATCTTGTAGTGGTTTTAGTGACAAAACTGAGAGCAACACAATGGTGGTTGAGACTTGGCTGTTTCTGGGATGAGTTCATTTAATGGAGGAATAAAGAATTGTACTGGGAAGCTTTCACTGTTAATCCAGACTGTGAATATATTGAGGTGGTAACAAAAGAAGGTTAATTTAAGTGCCAACATCATTCCTTGAGGTGGCTGACTTGCCTATTGTACCTTAATGAGGCACATAAACATCAGCGTCTCCATGGGCATCTGATTGCTCCTCAATCAGCAAAGACTTGGTCTGCAAAGGGATTCGGCCGCCTCTGAAATTCAACATCCGTGTTTGCCTAGCTGAATGTGGACTACATCCTCTGTGTTGACCAGAGGCTCAGCAAGTGCAAACGAAAGCATTGTCTTCCCGCTGAGGTGGCATCCGGTGGCCAACACGTCCTCGTGGGACTGGATGATATGACACAAGACCAGGTCACTCCTGTGCCCTAAGGGACTGAGAGCTGTAGCCAACAGAAAAGCCCAGCCAGCATCTCACATAATACTACATGGTTGTATTTAAGCAGCAATTCAATTTTCATTCACTGATATGAGAGCTTAGTTACATATCCCACATGCAGACGCCTAAATGTAGGCACCTTAATTCCTTAATTTCAAACTGAATCCCATCATTTTGTCCTCTCTGTTCACGGTGTGTTCAGCCGTAGAGCATTTTAACAAGCATCTCATCACACACCGTAAAAGTTAAATGAAGGCAGGTTGTTCCTGTGCTGGGATACAGACATTTTGTGGCACCAAATTTAGGTGATGGATGGGTATGACCCAGAAACGTCGCATCAAATACTACTGAATAAAATATTGTGAATTTGTCACATTTAAGGTAAAAGGAAAAGTTGCATCTTCCACTAAAGAAGCTCACTTCACCTTGTCTGGGTGATCTATGTAGGCAGAGGAAAATTCAGATTTTCAGTCTTAGGAGTCCAAACTTGCCAGCTGTGGAAAGCAAGACACAAAGGTGGCACTTGTGCACTGAGTCTGGCTGGGATGGAGTTAATTTGCTTCGTGGCAGCTGGTGTGATGCTGTGTTTTACAATGGTGACAAAAAAAGTGCCGACAGGACGCTGATGTTTTCGCTGCTGCTGAATGGTGCTTGCACAGCGCCGGGGCTGTCTCTGCTCCTCACTCTGCCCCCGGGTGAATAGATGGGGGGCACACAAGAGGCTGGGAGGGGACACAGCCAGGCAGATGAGCCCAACTATAGCCCACAGAGATAGCCCATCTGATGTCATGCTCAGCAAAAAGAAGGGAAAAGAGAGGGCTTTAGGGAAGTTGCTTACCAATTGGCTGCACACCAGTCTACCCATAGTGAGCCTTTGGGTTTGAATTGCCTTCGGATCACTTATTTTTTCTTTCTCTCTTTTTCCACTTCTTCACTTATTAAACAATTTTTATCTCATCCCACAAATTTTCTTGCTTTTCCTCTTCCCCCGGTCTCACTGGATGGGGGACAGTAGTGAACAGGCAGCTACCTGCTGGGATTAGCCCACAGCACGCCACTGTCCTTGGCAAGCAGTACAGCAACGGATGGCAAGGCTTTTACATAAACTGGACTGGCATAAGCAGTCACTAAATCCATAATTTGTTGCAGGAAGGGTTTTGCAATTCAAGCTGACTGATGATTCAAACACATGGAAATGGTCTTGGAGGCTGGAGAACAGCTGAACATACCACACAGCTTCTGAGATTTGATCCTGTACCTGCTTCTCACTCCAGGCTGAGCTAAGCATCCTCATCTGCCCAACAGCAGTAACCCTGGAAGGACAGGTAACCAGCAAGGCTGCTATTCTTTCTTTTATTTATTTTTTTTCCAGATGAATGAAGCATATAAATAATATTGCCTACATGCCCAAGAGAAACAAGGACTTCTGTGAACAACGGGATACTAATGTCTGAGAGGATCATCACAGCGATATTTACTGCAGCCTGCAGTAATCTCTGCCTAACTGTGATTTGCTGTTATGCACCAAAACAAGTTGCAGAGAAGGGGGAAAAAATAAATTTTATCTGTAGAACATCTGAAATGAGGCCCGAGCTTATAAGGCAGTTGTGAAGGTGAAAGCTGGGAAAGCAGAGGATGAAAGCAGAAATAAGGGGCAAAAGAATATGCTGGATGATGGAGAACTGGAAGAAGCTGAGCCGACAAGAAGCAGAGAAGTTGCTGTGAGTTGCATGCGTATTCTTACAACTGGTGGCATTTGGCTCCCTCATGGATTTACAAAGGGTCACCAGATGGTCACCCACAAAAACAGATGGGCCACAATTATCTGCAAGAGGCACGGCAGAGTCACTGCTGGATGTGAAAGTCTATAGCAATGCTGAAGGGCAGCAGTGATCATGAATTACTTATTGGAAAGATGGCAAACACATTAAAGCCCAGGGGAGAGATGGGTGACACTGGATGTAAATTTGATCCCGTAAAGTTAAAAGGCAAGTCCACGAGACAAACAGAGAAGGTAATGCTTGGAGAGTGTTTCAGACCATTAATTTGGAATGATAAAGAAATCTCAGTAGAGACCAGATGGGAAATATTTAAGGAAGCAATAGAGAACACAGTAGGGAACTTATTGGGAGGCCTAAACAAACAAGGAGGAGCTGGACAAACATCAAAACAAGAACATTAGAGGGAAAATACAGAGACAAGGATTATGGGAGAGTGGAAAGAAAAGCACAGAACAAAGCAGAAGAAAATCTCCAAAGGCTGAGCAAGTAAACCCTTTCATGGTACAAAAAAAACCTCAACAACTAAGAGAAACACCAGGAGATCAAGAGTGAAACTGAGATAATAAAAGATTATGTTCCATGGGAGCACCACTGGGACAATACTAGGAGCACCAGGAGGAGTCCCGGTGGACTGAGACCAAATGTGAATGAGAAGGTGGAGCCGTGGAAAGAGCATTTTGCTGAGCATTCTCATCTACCTGGATAGTATCACACCACACCACGTTCAAGAGCGTAGCTTGCATGACAAAAAAGCTGTCGACCCTGAGCCAAAATCAGATGGAGAAGTGGAAAGGACCATGTAGCAGCAACAGTTCCCTTCATCCGTATAGCAGCATATGTCCCAGCTCTGTTAGAGGTCATCCCATGACTAAGAAAAAGAGGAGGTATCAGATAATTGGTAAAAAATAACACACATCACTGCCACCAGTGAAACTGTAAAGACATATGTTATGGGGCGGTGCGAAAAATCACAGTGGAATTAATTACTGGCTGATTAAGGTAAGTTATGGGTGAAAAATGCTGAAGTGTGAGAGGGTGGTAGATAAAATGTTGGTCTTCTGATTGTGGGTAGAAAAAGAGCGAGGACGGAGATTAAAGGTGTTTTCAAGGATGCTTGTTACGACTTTGAGAGAAGCACCATAGAAATTAAAAAAATATACATGTTCTAGCTCAAAGAATTGTAACTGCCGTTGCTCTGTAAAGCAGAAAGAGCAGGAAGAAAGTTAAGCAACCACTTCAAGTCTGGTTTTAGGCTGCACGGAGTAACTGTTAACATTGCCTCACCTTCCCTTACAGTGTAGTAACAATTCAAGATGAGATGAATGTCGTGACAATGGGTGTTATACCGTTAAGATCCTTATCTTATGTAAAAGGCACCAAGCAATCGGCAGATGATGGACTTCACACATTGTAAAAATACTTTTGTTAAAAAGGAGCTTCCACTAAACGCCAAAGTTAATGTCACAGAAAGGTCAGCAATTGAAGTGAAAAAAAATGCAGAAAGAGAACAAAAAGTTTAATTTGTATTCCTTGAGCAGCAAGAGGGCTTACTCCCAAAAAAAAGGTTTTAAACACGTATTCCTTATCTCGTACTGTTGCACAGAATGTCATGGTGTCAGAAAAAGGGAATATCTGAGAGTTGTAACAGTCCAAGAAACCAACAGCATTGCCTGGACAACGGGATCACCTGCCTTTGGTGGAGCAGGTGTTGAACAGGAGGAGCCATGGATGATTTTGGGCCACAGCAGGTCCAAAGCAGAGCAATCTTAAGATTAATGGTGAAGCAACAGGAGAAGGCTCAAGAGTCAAAAGGCGAGGACACTCAAGGACCTGGAAGAGCTGAAAAACAGTGGAGGTAAGGCAGAAAGCAAAGAGATGGCAGAATATCATAGAAATACATGCAAACATGATCCACATGGCTTAGACAAAAGGCTGTCAACCACTAGCAAATGCACACTGACAGTCACTCCAGCTCCTGTGGGCTACCTGTGTTATTGTATGGGAACAGAGTCAGAGAGGACTAAACCCCAGATTTATATATATAGACCCATCAAAGTCTCTGTCTGCTTCACCCATCCTTTGGCACCTGCTTTCCTGTGTTGTCTACATGGGCAACGTTTACTCTTTCCAAAGCATTCAAGAAAATCAACCTGATTGTGCTTAAAAAAATAGATTTTCAAGCTTATAGATTGGACCCCATCAATATGAACCCAGAGCAGGCAACCTGGGAGCTGAGGCACTAAGGCTCCTGCTATAATAAAACTTGCAAAGTGCCAAAAAAAGCTATTTTCTCTCACTGTTGACACCAGAAAACCTGTGGGTGGAAAGAAACAACAGTTTGTCCTGTCTGTGGCTTACCCACACCAGAAGAAGAAGAATGGGATGGATCTCGTTGCTGCTAGACTCAGGAGCTGCCTCGTGTGATTGCATCTAGAATCAGAAATGGTCCATTTATAACCAGAAATGATGAGAAAATGGGAGTCCAAGAAGCTGCAGTCCATCTGAGGCCTTTCAATCTCATCACACTGTTTGAAGGACAGGAGGAACAAAGAAGCCAAGCCACTAGGGACACCTGTCCTATTGGGGTCTCACCATGCAAGTTCGAGCTTCTCCTTGCTCCAAATCTGTGTGCTCAGCCTGTCTTTTTTCTAAGAAGTCATTTTTTGCAGTAACACCTCAAGCCAACAACTTGGACAACAGAGTACAGCAGCCTCACCAAAACACTCAGTGGGAGGAGGTTACAGGCAGAGACAGCAGCAAAATTTCTGTACCATTCAGAGGAAAAGACAACCAGAGGAGAGAGCCAGCTCTGTTGGAAATACAGCCTCGTTACAGCTGGGATGCACAAATAGGGTTTTTTACCTTAGCAGGAATAGCGTGCACAAGCCCCGCTGGCCCAGAAAAGAGGCACTTCAGGTGTTTCAACGTCAAAGCACCGCTGATTACCGTGAACGTGCCTCCCAGTAAAACAGAGCTACCTTATCTGCCTCACCTTTTTATCTCAGGGTACCTCGGGTGCCTTCATTACTGGGTAAGAAAGCGCAGCTTTTCTCTCCTGTGGAGCCCACTCTGTGCACGCTCTGAGTCATCAGCAGGCTGCAAAGGAAACAAAGGGGCTGGAGGTTTGGGATCTGGGGGGGAAGAGAGCTCCTGGGGGGGGTTGGCTGCAGGCAGAGAAAGAGTAAAGGGGGATAGAAGGAGGAAACCCACCAAATAGATGCGATTTTGCTCGCAAATATGAAATAATGATAGCCCTCAAAGGATTAGGAGAAATTTCTGGGCCATTATATCCATGCCTCGCTAGCTCTATTTCCCAACTAGAGGCAGGAAATGTGTCATTTCCAGCTGTAATTTATCCCTGCCCCATCTTTACCCTGTTGTCCATGCTCCAGGGGCAGCTTCAGCTCACCTAGCTCTTTTCCCTCCCCAGCATTTACACCATGCATTTGGGTAGAGCATCTCTTCAGGTCATTCTGGGCAAGCCAGGCGTGAAGCCAGCTCGATGTCAGGGGCTCCAGCTAGTCCCTTTCCCTCTCCGTGCCCTCTTCCCATCTAATTCTGGGTGTGCTTGGCCCTGTGGAAAGGGAAAAGAAGCTCTTTGCAGAAGATGATGTCTCTTACTAATCAGACCATCATCTCAGCAAGAGCTTCTGATGCTTCTGCCTCTGACCATACAAAAAAAGTCCCAAGCTCTTGTTTCTTAGGGACTCCAATGTGGCGACAGGCTGTGTTAGGAGCTGATACCACCCCACATGTCTTTCTGTGATGGTCAAGACCAGCTTCTGCTTTTACCACTAAACCTTGAAGATCTCTCTGCTGCTGACTTTGCGAGGCGGTGTAAATCTAAGTGCTGCTCACAACTGTCTGCTCGCTTCATTATAAGCCTGTCCTTGGGTTTCACAAGGCTGCTGGGTATTGATGGGTATGTATTTTGGAAGGGCAGCATGAACGAACAGCGGCCGGATCAATGCTAGCTGCTGCAGACTCGCTGAGATAAAATATTGGCTTCATTTGTTAAACTTTAATGACTGACCTGCCCGACAAAGCCGAGAATGCAATAACTCCCGTTTCTCCGGGCATGTTTAGCTATTGGGTAATTACACTTGAAGCTCGCTGAACGTTGCTTCTTTCAAAATATTTTCTTGTAGAGGAGCTAAAACGATTCGTAATTAAACCTCAGAGGAGGTTCACACCTCACACCCCAAAGTCCCGGCGCCGGTGTGGGTGAACGGGGCGGCTGGCCACCCGGAGATGCGATCCCACCGAAGTCAGAGCATGTACATCCTTTGGGGAGCTCGGCAATGAAGGAAGGCTGCTGCCTCATCAGAGAAGCTATTAAAGCAGGAAAAGATGCATATGTCGTCTCGTCTGTGGTACATACCATGCTCGGTTACCATAGCAATGGACATTATAGGTAGCTTCAGAGGAAGGAGAGAGTGATTAGCAGACAGATAAGGGAGAAGGCTGCGCCTCTGCAGTCAGCGTATTTTCATTAAAATTACAAGAAATGGGGTCTAAATATTAGGCGGTAGATGTTTTCATTCTTCTCCTAATCCAACTTTAAAAGTACCAGCAACAAGGGCATCCCTCGCTTCCCTCAGCAGGCAATTCCACAGATGAAAGTCTTTACTTTTAAGAAGCTTTTCCCAGTATTTGGCCTCCTGTTGTCTTTATTTCCTACTATTTGGTGTTTAATCTTCTCAAGTGACAAGCAAAAGCACCCTAAGTCAATGTTTTCTTTTCAAATTTGGCCTCTCAAAGGCAAATTTCATCAGGTAATGATTTGTGCTCTGGGCTAAAAACTTGCTTCCAAGGCTTCTGTGCATGGATGAATTTTATTTTTCAAGTTAAAAGGAGAAGGAAAAAAGCTTTCGTAACCGTTTTAGGTTAGCCTGAGAAAAGCAGAAAAATAGGTGAAAAAATGCTGCTTTTTACTGAGTCTGGAGTTATTTTACCCTCTTAGCCTGGTTCCTGAACAAAAGGATGCCCAGGTGGACATTTTGGTTAGCCGTTAAATATTGAAACTTTTCAGCCTGTTAGGCAGTATCACCCCACTTTTTGGAAAGGGTCTTAGCCACTCCAGGGAGGGGTATGAGTTTCCAACAAGCTTCTTGAATATCAGCAACCATGGAAAGGAGAATGAAATGCAAATGAAAAGAGAATGAATTAAAGGTAAATTAGTCTATGTTAATTGGCCCACTAATGGAAAAGCAATTTTTTACTTGTTTCTTTGCTAGCCAAAACCACCTGGGATGCTGGGAGGAACTGGGAGTCCTGCAATATGAAAAATGTGCAGGGGTCTAGGAAACCAGGTTTCATTGCTAGTGGACATTGCTTTCTCTAACTACAGCATTTAAAATAGTTAAACGTTATCTATTTTTTCCTTTAATTTTTCCACAAAAAAAAAAAGCAGGGCTTATTGCAGCAACATCCTTGCACCCACACATTTAACAAAGGTCACAGGTGTTGAGTGAAAATCATAATCTCCTGCAGAATTGAAGTCAACGGAGCTTTAGCAAATGAAAAATATCAAGTGAGATTTTAAGAGCTTTCTGGGATGGGAATTGGACCTAATTTTGGAGTTTTGGACCAGAGACCCTCTGAGGTAACCTCTAAGCTAAATCATTCTGAGTTTGCATCTCGAGAACTGCCCTTGTAGTCCTTATAAAAAGTGCACACCTTATTTCTTGTTAGCTCTCACCTTGTCGATGTAAATGAGTCTTATTTTCCAGGCTGTCCTCTGAGAGGACTTTCAGGTTTCTGATTATCTGGATAAAAGGCCTCCTCCCGTGTTTCAATGTCCTTTTAGGTAATGAGATACCCAAAGTACTTTGCAGCATCCAGGTAGGATTCTCATTCCCTGAAGCACCCCCAGACTCTCTAAGCGTGGATTAATCGGGTAAGTATGGGCCAGCACACAGCCTGGTTTTGATTATCAGTGATTTCCACCTTCCCAAAGGCCTTCTGATTCCAACCACTGTACATGGGAATGAGAGATGTTGAAACCTCTGAGGACATGAAGACCCTAAGAGGGACAGAGTGGAAGCCCCTGTGTGGCATTATAAAGATGCCAACAACCCTTCAACCTACAGACCGATCTGCTGATTCCAACATGAGGCTGTTCAAACAAAAAAAAAAAAAAAAAGAAAAAAAAATCCAGGTGCTTTGCTTTCTTCCCCATATGATTTTATGAACCACAATGACTCCAGGTAGCATTCGACACAGCTGAGGATGTGAGCTTTCATAATAAGAATTAACTCAATCAGCAAATACCCTTGCAGAAACAGGTCTGGAAAGCATGACAGGGTTTTCCCACCCATTGGCCCCAGGGCCTGCCCATGAATGATAGCAGAAAAAGCTTAGGACTCATTGATTTCATCCAAGTAAATCTCAGTATTTATTAACTCAAGAGCTAAATATTGACTGATGTCAAAGGGAAGTCAATATCTGCAACGAGAGACTCAAAATATAGAGAAAGGAGACACACAGTCCAGTGAGCAGCTTGCTGGGAAACAGCCACCCTCTTCCCAGGAGCAGCGAATACAGCCAGAGGGGCAAAATCCCACATTTAGACGATAAGGCTGGAAAAGATCTTCAAGATCACCTGGTCCAACCATCACCTTACTACCAATGTCACTTCCCTGGGCAGGAACTGTAGATATTTGGTGTTATAGACGTTCAGTTTTGACTTACTGCAGGACTCCCACAAGGAAGGGGAATGTTCCTACAGCTGTCAGCTAGCCCTACCTCTCTTGTGATAGGGCTTCATTAATACCTCGCAGGAATAGCCAGGGAGGGGGCCATGCAGGAGAAAATCAGAGCTGGGGGTTGCAGGGCACCCGTCTGGTTCTGTGGCTTTCACCTTTCCTGGGATTGCATAAAAAGAGGAAGGGTAATGAGATTTCAAGGGAGGGATTCAGACATCATAGGGCAAAACTCCAGCACTGGCTCTTCTTACTAATCCATCTTATGTCATCTTCATTCACCCTTTAACTCCTTTCCTGGAATGTGTCTATCGGAACTTATGCAGGAAAGTCAGAGTGACTCAGATCTCTCTCCCTTGGCTGAAGAGTTGCCTGGATTTTATCATGCCAAACCAGGCAGGATTTCATCAAACTTTTATCATGCCAAACCAGGCAGGATTTCATCAAACGCTGAGAAACACGGAACTGTGACGGTGAACATGGGGCAGAGCCAGGCTCAGCATGGTCCTGAGGGAGCTGATCCAGGAGAGGACATCTTATGATTTCCAGACCTGTTTGGGTCTCCACAGCAGCAGTATACGAAGGTTATTATTTGGAGTGATGCTGTTTGGGGCTGCAGGGCCAAAAAGCAAACTGAACACGTGAATCATCTGTGCTCGTGGGGAGCTGAGCTCACATCTGGAGACAGCAACAGAGGAAAACTGGGGTGAGGGACAGGACAGAGCTCAACATGTGCTAGCAAAATTGCATGATAACTCGGCCTTTAAATCAGCTGAACTCAAAGTATTGTGGTGGAACTGCTCTCATCTGCTTTCCCAAAGTAAAAAAAGGGGGATAACTCAAGCTACAGCAGTGCCTAAAACCCCAGCTGAGGTCCTGGCATCATCTGGTGCTGCATGACTTCAGGCAGGTCCCTTCCTATCCCCAACTTTCATCCTACTGTGGTGTATTTAGACAGTAAGCTGTCTGAGACAGGTGGGGAAGTTTGGCCAAGCACAGCATGGGGGGTTCTGCTTGATAAAGTTCAGCCCATGGGACCATACAGCTCTGGGAAAACCCTTTGAGGAAATGCAAATATTCAAAATGCAAAAAAAATGAAATAGAAAATGTGATGGAAAAAGTGACGTTACACCTGAATGCCCTGTGAAAATGAACGTGGTGTTATCATGATAATTAACTGGGTGGGATCTGTAGGGATCATCCCTCCAAGGACTGTCCAGCGTTTTGCAGTGGATGGTTTCTTGGTGCTGCAACGTGGCCCCTGCCAGCACCAGGTGTCACTTTGTCACCCATCTGTGCAGAAGACAGATGTCAGCAAGGGATGGCTGGGGGCCCTGAGAAGCCGAGGTGGGCACAAAATCTGCCAGAAAAACACGAGGGATAATTTTGTGCTAGCAGCTCACCCGGGCCAATCCCTGCCAGATCACCCAGACGTATATTGCCAGCCCATTGTCAACCTCTGGATTTGGCCAATGGGGAAATTTTATTAAAATCTCTTTTCTTAGCATTAGAAGTTCAAGGAGAACACCTCTGAGTTCATTATTGCTTCATCTGAGCAGCAACATTTCTGAGCACTCAATTTTCTCATGTCCAGCAGCTATTGCAAAGCATGCTCGTTTTAGGCTTCAAATAAAGAAAACAAAAATTAAAGATCCTTCTTTAGCAAAATTCGGAGGTTTTAAGCCGGGATCATGTTTCTCACTTCTTCGTTTCAAATCCCCAGCCCTGGCAGTGCTGAAGTTTGTCTCAGCTGCAGAGCTGAATTCCCAATTCCCCCAGCCTCAAACTGGCATTTTGCTTTGCTGAGGCCAAGCCCGACATGGCAAAGGCCTATCACAAGGAGCGGAAAAAATGAACAAAATGGAAAAATTAAAGAAAAGCTTTCAGCCCAGCAACTTCCCCTGCCCAGAGCTATAAAAATGAACTATGCAGAGGCCTCGGGGAATGGAGCCTGAGAGCAGACTGCTCATGGCTGGAGGTACCGCCACCAGCTTCAGCTGGAAAATCACCACCCAGACGAAGGGGTTTTCCCAAGGTTTTCCCCCAAAGCGCTGGGTGCAGCTGGGTCCTGAGCACAGCTTTCCGCTGTCTTCCCCTTGGCAGAGAGCTCACCAACTGATGGTGATTCCCAAAGTCAAGCCTGCAAATCTCAGGCAAATGTCAGGCTGAGCAAATTTTGGTCTTTGGTACGGGGTGTTTCAAAGCACCAAAGAACCTGACTGCGCCTTCCCAGCATAAACTCCTGAAGAAACCAGCAAGCACACAGCTCGGGACCTGCCCCAGCTTTGGGATTACAGCACCATTGGGCCATAAAACCAACACTCAAGAAACTCGGGCACGGGGCTGCTCTTTTGCAGCTTCCTCGGAGAAGCCCCAGAGAGTGCCCATCCTAAAACGAACATGTCCTGGCTCTCTGCTCCCCAGACTGTGGGGTTTTGCCTGATTTTTTTAGCTCTATCCCATGTCAGGGGTTGCACCATAGGATTTCTTAGCCCCCGTCTTCTGCAGCAGTTGGGGGCTGGTCTGGGTGCTCAGCCCTGGGTGCTGCCTTGTCCTGCTCAGCACCTCGGGGGGGCTGGATCGGACCCTGTTCCTACACACCTGGAAAACTGGGGGCAGGAGGTGTTTGGGAACAGGACCCACTGCTATAATACACGAAGGACTGGAAATAGGGCTGAGGGTAATTCTGGACCGAGCCCACAAAAGCAATGGGGTTACAAGGGGTTGTACCCGGGGAGGGGATGCAGGGCAGCAGATGGGGGTGCAAAGCCGGCTGGAAACCTCCCCATTTTCCCCCATAAGGGAAAAAAAAAAAGAGAAGGGGGGTCTGCCAGTCGCCCAGCCGAGCACAAGTCCTGCCTCCTGCCTCCTTCCTCCTCCTCCTCCTCCCAGATGTTCCCTTGTGTGCAGCCATCTGTTGAGCTCCCTCCTCCTTCCTCCTGCGGGGAAAGGGGCAGCCCGCCTGCCCGGCCAGCTGCACGCCTTGGAGGAGGAGGAGAAGAAGGAGGAGGAGGAGGAGGAGGAGGGAGGAGGAGGAGAAGAAGGAGGAGGGAGGAAGGGGACACCCGGCCCCCAGGCTTTGCTCTCGCCGGCTGCCGGCGGCGCCCGCTCCCCGCCGTGGGAACCGGCGCTGCGTGGCCGTGGGAAGCAGCCCCGGGGTGGGAACCGACCCCGGCCCCGGTGAGTGTCCCCCTACCCCCCTCCTCACGACCCCCCCAATCCCCTCCCCACGCTTACAGGCAGCCGACAAAGCAGCAGCCCCCTCCCCATCCCCAATTCCCCATTCCGGGGAAGGGGGGAGCTCGCTGAACGGGGGGGTCGGGGGGGTGCTGAGCCTCCCCGGGGATGCTCAGGGCCGAGCTGGGGAGGGGTCTGCTGGACACCCCCCCCCCATACCTCCGAGCGAGGAAACTTTTGGGGTGCCACGACTTTTTGCCCCGCGTGGGACCTCAGCCTCTCCAAAAAAGCAGCGGGCGTGCGGAGATGGGGTGTTTGGGGAGGGGAAGCGCTGAGCTCCGGCGGGGAGGGAAACCACTTTCCCCCCACCCCTGGCATCCCAAAAAGGGGGGATTTGGGGTACGGAGACTCGTCCGAGCCCTGCCCGTTCCCTCCCCGCGGGCTGCAGCCGGGGCAGGACTCGCGGCTCCGGCCGGGTTTGGGGTTTTATTTTTATTTTTTTTTTCCCCTTCTCCTTCCCCGTGCAATGGTGGCTGCGGAGCAATCGGGCTTGCCACGGCTGCAAAGTAATCCGAGCAGCAGCTGGAGGCTCCGCACCGCCTCCCGTGCCCAGCTTCAGGGCTTTGATTTCACACAGGGCTCCCTGTCTGCCTTCCTCCCTCCCCTCTCCAGCGGGGAGCCTTTGGGGTTTTTCTTTTTTTTTTCTTTTTTTTTTTTTTTTCCCTTTTTTTTTCCCCCTCCCAGCTCGGGTTCTCGTGCTGTAGGAGCTCGTAGGGTTTCGCTGCTCACCCAGAAGGTAAGGGGAGAAAAATCGGGGGGGGGGGGCAGCTTGGGAGGAAGGCAAAGCTTAAAAGAGGGGGGTTTGGGATGGGGCGAGGAGGCGCAGAGGGGCTCAGATAAGGGCAAGGCAAAGCTCCCCGCCCGGGAATTTCCCCTGTCTCTAAGTGGATTAAGCTGGAGGGGAAGGTGTGTTTGGGGGGGCGGGGGGGGGGGGGGGAAGGGAGAGGAAGCAGCCCAGGATTTATTTGTTTGTCGGGTTCTCTTCTTGGGAAAAAAAAGAAAAAAAAAAAAAGCCTCTGGTTGTGACTTTTGAAGCAGGAGGTCAGAAAGCACGGGGTTCCCCTGCTAACGCGCGCACACACCCTGTAAACTTTTAAGCAGCTCCATGGAAACTTCTTATTAATGCCGGAGGCGTTAAAAGCCCCGGAGCCCGGCAGATTTATTAGGGCAGTCACCCACAACACGTGTCGGCCCTCTCCAGACAAAAGGAAACTTCGCTCCTCTGCCGGGGATGAGCGGAGAGCCCGAGCGGGGAGCAGCGAGGATGGAGAGAGGGGTCGAGGACGGAGAAAAGGGTCAAGACGTTGGGAAGTGGCCTTGCAGCCGTTCCCCATCATGGTTAGTTTGTGGGGCAAAGCCCCAACGCGATTTAATTGAAGGTGTTTGAGCCCCAGAGCAGCGAGAGCCCCGCGAGAGCCGAGCCGAGCAGCGTTGGCGGCGGCGGCTCGGAGCTGAAAGACTTCCCCGGGTGCCTGCCGTGCTAAATCAGCTGCCGTGAGCCTGAATAAGCGCATTCACTGGAGTTACAGTGGGAAACTTGTCTCTCGCGGACACTGTGCCATTGCTCTGCAGAAAGCAGCCGGTGCCCGTGGCTGAAATCTTGCATTGAGCGCCGCTCCGGAGCCCGGCTGGAGGCGCGCGGGGCGTTATTGCGGCGGTAGCGAGCACTGGCGTGGTGGAAAGGCAGATTTAGAGCAACGCCTCGGTGGTTTTCCTGGGAATAAGGAGAGGCTGAGAGGACTGGAGGGAGCCCGGTACGTCCCCAGGAGGATTTGCAGAGTTAAACTCGGTTGGTTGCTCCAGGGAGCGAAAGCAAAGGCAAAGTGGGTCGTGGCCACCACTCTGCCATCCACACACCAGCCTCCACTGCATTTATAGACCCTGGGAGCCAGTCCCAGCCCCGGAGAGGCCACGGGACACGGGAGGTGCTTGCTCACACGTGGTTTATAAACGAGGCCCCGAGCTCAGCCACCGCCAGTCTCCAGTCCTGGAGGCAGCTGGTGTGAGGGGTGAGCGGCTCGGGGCAGGTCGGGTGCTGTGGGAGACACCCCGCTGGGAAGGAATCGGGGGGCTTTGCTCCAAGAGGCAGAGGGGAGCAATGGCAAAATGCATGGGGGGGACGAGGATGTGACCAACACCCCTGGGGGACCTTCAATTTCTGGAGAGGGAAAGGCTGCGAGGGGTCTGAAGCACCCCTCTTTTTCCAGCTTGGCTCCAAAGAAAGAAAAAAAACAAAACAGCATTGGAAGGATGGGAGGAAATAGGAAGAAAAGAGTTGTAAAACAAAGCAAAAATGTAAAAGCTTTTGTCTTTTTTTTGCTAATAGAGGAAGAAGCATCCTGTGCTCTCCCAGCCCTGCAGCCAGCAGCAGCGTGTGTCGCCCTGGCGCGAGACGGAGCTGGGAAAAGGAGGTGAGGCCCCGGCTTCGGAGGTTTACACTTTTCCCTCCATCCCTAAGTGCTTTTTTTTTTTTTTTGTCCTTCTTTCCCTCTCCTCTCCCTCCTCCCTGCCCGGTTGGTGGGGACAAGCAGAGGCTGGAGGGGGGGATTTAAGACAAGGCATCCTTGTCTGCAGCCCTCCTGACCCCCGGCGCCCCCGGGGAGCGGGCACGCAGCAGCCGCAGCGCCAGCAGCCTGGCAGGGTATCAGAAGAAACTTCCGAAACGAGCGAGCGTGGAGATATTGGGGGCCGGGAAGAGATAAAGGCTGGCTCGAGCGAGCCCTTTCTTGTATCAAAACTTGGCACCTGGACCCGTCGTGGCAAACGGGTGAGCAGGCACGGCTCAGCGCCATTCGTTACGGGGGAAGCCTTGAGATTTCTCATTCCTGCTGCAATTTATTTATTATTATTATTATTTTTTTTTAATTTCCTGGAAGCTGCGCAGCAAGGAGGGTGGGGGGAAGGAAAATGCGTGCTCCGGGAATCACCCTGGCTTCCCCCTGCTCGTGAAAAGCCGCAAGAGATTAACCCAACCTGGCTGCCGCAGCGCGGGACATTCCTGCCTAGCATTAACCAGGCTCCCAACCCGCCTGTTGGAGCAGTGGCAAACTGGAAAAAAAAAAAGAAAAAGCACTTTATCTCCTCTGCAGCCGAGCAGAGGGCCATGTGCTCTGTGTAATAGCTGAGTGCTGGCATCTGTGAGGTTTCTTTTCCTTCCCCTTTTCCCCCCTGCCTGCTTCTTTTTTGCTATCTGTGATGCTGACTGGTTGCCTTCCCCTGTTTGATGCCCGGCGTGTGATGGGTGGGAGAGGGGAGCAGAGCTGGTTTTTAGGGGCGAGGGAAAGTCCTGCTGGAGGAAGAGGGGTCCCCACTCATGGGACAAAAGTGGGGGTCCTCACAGGGACAGGAGCCAGCAGGTGACTTGGAGATGAAGGGCTCTGATTCCTCTCTGTCAGGAATCGCTGTAGATCCTTGAGGGTTTTTTTTTTTTCTCAAAGGTGAGCTGCAGGGGAAAGAAATAAGACTTTCTAATTTGGCTTTGAATACGAGATCATCAGGAAAAAATTCAGACTTAAAAGCAAAGCCCCGCTGTGGCACATGGGTCAGGCAGCTGTGATTCCACACCCCCACCACATCCGAAGCTCTCCAGGGGGGGCAGGTTGCAAGCAGGTTGCAAGCCCAGCCCCAAAATCACCTCTTTCTTCCCAAAACCTCCCCTAACCTGGGAACACGGGGAGGTTTCCCACACCAGGACGGAGGAGGCAGTTCCTCCAAAGCCCTTTGATACGGGTGCAAAGGCTCAGTTCCCACCAAGGTGTGGTGCCTCCACCCAGAAGCAGCCTCTTTGTAGGACATCTCCAGCTCATGGGACCGCAGGAATATGGGGTAGCTTTGAACGTGGCTGGGTTTGTGCTCTGGGTGGAAGCATTGCTCAGCAAAATCAGGTCAAATTAAGTTAGGATTTGGCTTAAGGCAGGGTTAAATGGTAAACGCTGGGTGGTTTTGCGCGTCCTGGGTGATGTGGGTCATCGTGGCATGGCAGAGGGGTCACTGAGTAATGGGACAGGAATGGGGATGGAACAGAGCCAGGGCATGGGGCAGAGCCCCCTGGAGAGGCAGGCTGGCTGCTGGCAGCCGCAGAGGAGACGTCGAGACACCAAGATCGATGGTTTGAGAGGCTCTTAAATGTTCCTCCACCGCACCAACGTCCCCGGGTGTTCTGTCCCCCAGCCTTCCTGCCTTTTTTGTGGAAGTCAGGGCAGGGCCGGTGTCCTGGACACACCAGGACGTGGCACATGAGGACAGTGGTGGCATTTGGCTGGGCCAGCTGTGGCCACGGCAGCACGGTGGTGATGTCCAGGAGGGTCCCCATGGGGTGAGATGGGGGCAATCTCAGCTCGTGCTCCAGTCCCCGTTAAAGGAAAGGGTTTGGACCTTGGCGGGGTGACTCCAGGTTCACCTCTCAGTCCTGGGGCTGGGCATCCTTAAGGCTTCAGGAGGGAAACTGAGGCACACGGGGGGGGAATTTATGGTAATATCAGCAGTAGGTCCTGCATGGGACACGGCTCTCCCAACCTCCGTTAGATGCCTCCATCAGGGCGATGGTGCTTTAGTGCCTCTTTCTGCTCTGCGCCGGCTCGGTTGGCACTGGGGTTGGCAACCTCGGGCTGAGATATCAGCATGAATCCCTAAACCAAGTGCATGGAGAGCCACCAACCACCGTCACCTTCCTTTCCCACACCACCCATGAGATGTTGAAGGATCCAGGGAGAGGAGGCAGAGAGCTAAGGAGACACCACAACACCACGTTACAGGGACAGTCGAGCAGCATCTGGGGAAGGAACTGCGGTGGGGAGGATGCCCTGCTCCTGGAGCCTTTGTCAGCCTTACCCAGACCCCCTTCCCCTCCCCAAATCCCTTTCCAAATCTTGCAGGAGACCTGCTGGGCGTAGCAAGTATCTCACATCCTCCCAAAGCCCCCAGTGATGCTCTGCAGGGTGGCCACCACACCAAGCGGCCCATTGCGCGCAGCGGTCACGTTGCAAGAATTATTTGGGGGCAGGGGGGGATGCCAAGAGAGGAATGAGACAGGAGCCTCCAGCTGTGCTGTTTGCAACAATAACGGCCAGGATTGTATTTATTATCTCCTCCGTGGAGGGTCTGCAGCTGCACGCTGACGGCCACGGGTGGCGAAGGGGCCTGGAGCTCATTTTGCAGGAGAAAATAAAATAATAATAATTTAAAAAAAAAAAAAAGCCCACAAAGAAGTCCTGGGCTGGCCAAGGCATTACTAAAGGGCATCCAGCCTAATGTTGCCTCCCTGATTTGCTCTCCCTTATTGAAGCCAGCAGGCCTGGGAGGGTGGTGAGGAGATGGGAGGTTGGCAGCTGCTGCTTTTTGGGGAGCTAAAGCTGCACGGGGTCCTCTTAAAACCCTCCCGTTGAGGCTGCAGGCTCTGCCCCCGGTGGATTTCTTTTCCCTGGGCTTTTCACTTGATTTTGGCCAGCAACCGAGGCGTGCCATTGGAGGGAAGCTCTCGCATCTGGATGGCTGTTTTGCAGCCTCAAGGAGAAAGCCCTCGGAGATGCAGGAGGGTAAGGGTGAGCTACCTGCTCTGGGTGCACAACATGGCCAAGCAGCTCCGAGAACAGTTAAAAGCAAGGAGTGTAGGAGGCTTTCTCTCCCCGTGCTGTACCTCTTAACATTTCTCCCTGGTCTGGTGCATGGGGTGCATCCCAGAGCGCATTCCTCTCGGATTATATCATGCCTCCAGGAGCCTGGAGTGTTATAAAGGAGTACGGACACAGCAGGAGCTGGTAGCGGGACCGGGTGAGGCTGGGAGTCAGGTGTGGGAGAGCATTGTAAAGGGCTGAGGCTGGAGGAGCAGCGTGCTGGGATCCTTTTAGCTTTCGATAACTGGCTAGCCAAAAAAATAAGAGCCTTCATTAAAGCAGAAAATGCCCAAAAAAGGTGTTTCATGCTTTAAAAATTCGCATCAGCTTGTTGGTTTATTTGCTCTGATGTCCTGACTCCAGGAATGGCTGGACAGGAGGGGAAAGGATGTTCCCTGAAAACCCTGAAATCCTGCATTTTTTTGGGCACCCCATCTGAGCCCGCACGCCCTAAGATGCTGGGAAGCAGTGTGCTGCTGCTGGTGCTCCCACTTTCCACGGACCAGCCCGTGCCAAAGTGGAAATGCTCCAAAAGCTGAGCAGTCCTGGGGCTGGCGTGATCAGGAGGCAATGGCGAGACCACGATGCTCTCGTGTGTGTAGCCAGGGCTTCTTGCTTCAGAAACGCCTCCTCCGAGCACAAGCACAGCTCTGCGGGAGGCTGCTGGGCAAAATTAATTTCAAAAAGCCACAGGAGACTTTTTCTCCCCACCAAGGGGAGCGGTTATAACCTGAGAGAGGTTATGGCTGAGAGGGAAGGCGGATTTGGGGTAAAAACCCTGGGGTTTGATTGCAAATGTGCTGGAGTTCGCAACGACCTCTTGCACAGATGCTGCCTGGCTGCCCCCATCGGGGTGAAATCCCCGGGAGCTCCCGTGACGCAGCTTTTGGAGGCACGCTGCTCCCGGCCCTATTTCGGCTGGGGATGGGTGTAAATCAGCTGGAAGGCGCCCCATGGGCTGGCGAACCTGCCCGTGCAGGTTTCCCCTTGTGGGAGCCAAAAATACCCCGCACCGCACCTCGGTTTCCTCCTGGGGTTGCCGAAGTGGAATAAACTGTTAGTGGTTTAAGCCCTGGGATGATAAATCACCCCTGGCCTCTTGTAGAGCAGATGGGATTTGTGACATAAACAGTCGGAGCGAAGATTATTTTAACAGGGCTCTCAATTTCTTTTGTGAAAAAAGGAGATGCATCTAACTTTAAAAAAGAGAGGGTGTTTGAGCAGAGCAAGGGATGTCGCTGAAACCAGCGACGACAAACCCGTGCTGTGATGCTGCTGTGGGGTTTGGAGGTGCTTGGCTCCCTCCTGACCATCCCTACGTGTCTTCTTCCGGTGGGCTGAGGGGCTGCTTGCTTTTGGCTTTGGGCTTGCAAAGCACTTCTGACGTTTAAAGGTTTGTCTGGCTTTGTTCTTGCTCATCTTACCCATCCCATCACCTTTGAAGCCTATAAAAATCACCCCGAAGGATGGAGAGCAGTTGTGGGATGCTGGTTAATCATTGACTTTTTGGCTCAGCTGCTGCTCCGTGCTTGCAGCTGACAAAAACGAATGGAAATTAGGGAGCTCTGGGGGAAAACAAGGAGTGGGGTCTTGGTTTTCCCTTCCTTGGCCCTTCTGGCTTGCCTTACCCCCCAGTTCCCTGCTTTTTGGTGAGATCCGAGTCTTGCAATGATAGACTTGGTGATGTGGTTATTTCCATCCCCAAAATATAGGCCTATTGCCTACAGTTGTCTCATAGCCTGGATTCCCAACACCACTGGGTTAATTACTTGCTAATGACTCCCCCTTGGCGGTGGGGCTGTTGACTGGATGCAGACGAGGTGAGCTTACATCCAATATTAGAAATCATTAAAGTGAAAAGGAATTCGTAATTTTTTTTTTCCTTCTCCTGCCCTGTATTTAATCCCGATTTTCCCAAGTGAGCAGGAAGACAACAAAAACCATCTGTGGGATGATTTCAGCTCCTCTTCATGCCCTCGGTGCCTCTTTACCCAGAGCCGCGAGGGCTAATTCGGCTGTCCCAGGGGCTGAGTGCCCCCCAGCCCCGTGCTGGCACACAGGGCTGGGGAAATAGGGTGAGGTTAAGGTGGAGACAGGGTCGCAAACCCCCTTCTCTATGTCCTCGTGGGAAATTTGGGATGGCCCAGCTATTTCAGCAGCTTTGCACTTCACGTCGATAAAACCATCTCTGATAACGTATCACCCAAAAGCAATTCAAGCAACGGCTCCTGACAGAGGGGTCTGTTAAATCGGGCTGAATTTAGACGTGCCAAGAGACAAGCCCTCATCCTGCTGTCACCAACACCTACAGTAATTCCGTGAACTCCCCAAACCCACCTAGGAACACCATGAACTCCCCAAACCCACGCAGGATCAAACCTCATGAACAGATACATTGGATCTCACTAACTCTCCTCTTCCTAAGCCTAGGAAGACACAAGTGCAAAACCAGGACCCCAAAGCAGCTAAAAACAAAAATTCTCCATCTACAGGTCCCATCTACACCAAAACTCCTCCCTAAGGAAGCACACGGATTGGTTTAATGAGCTTTGCAGAGGGGGCACACACAGCTCTTTGCAGATGGGGACTGTTTCAGGGAAGAGCAAAAGCCCTCTACTTTCATGGGTTCACGAAAAAAAAAAAAAAGAGAGAAAAGTTGTCAGCAGCAGTTTCTTTATCACGGGAGGAGTGTGTGATGTGAGACAAGGGATTAATGGTCTCGTAGGCTGGTTGGAACCAGTTTTGTTGTGTGCTCACACTGGCGTTTGGGATCCAGAGACCTGGCTGTGATTGCCGCTGCGGCGTCACTCGGGCTCGGCCCGCTGGAGCCCAAACCGGAGAATTGCGGCTGTTACTGGTGCTGCGCCCCACCTGATCGTCATTCTTGCTTGACACAATAATGAAGGAAAACATTAAAAAAAAAAAAAAGCCCTCTGAAGGAGTTCTGTTGTTTGAGAAGCGGGCTCAGGAGCATCCTGGCACTGCAGAGCTGCCGTCCCAGCTGCGTCTCAGAGCCTCCCAAGTATTTATAGAGAAAGAGCCAACTTTCTCTCTGTTTTTTATTTTTTTCCCTCCTTTTCTTTAGCAGTCTGAAGGATTTATGGCTTCTATCATATCCCATGCAGCTCGCTACATTTTCCAATAGCGTTCCCTTTCCCCTGCCCCCCATTAAAGGCAGCCAAGTGGGCCTCGTGGGCCTTCCTATGAAGATTTTCCTTTTGTTCACTTGGCTGACGCAGGAGGCAGAAGAGAATCCCCAAAACTTTTCCCTCGATGAAATATTGCTGCTTGCACAACTCCTCCACCCTTTGCTAAAGCAGTCGCTTTATTTGCAGGAGCAGGGCTCCTGCCCTTCCCCTTTGCCTCTTGTCCTTAAAGGTTGCTGTATTTGCTTTTAAGCCAGAATGCTCCCGTTTCAGCAGCAAAATCACAAAAAAAAAAAAAAGGAAACTACCCACATCTGTGCACTGTGCCTTAGACAGAAAGGAATTCACATCATCCTAAATCTGCTCTGTTTTTGGGCCACCAGGGAGAAGACTTCTTCTCCCCATCCCGGTAATCCTGCAGCTGGGCAGGAAAATTTGCTGGAAAACTAACCCCCAATGGGGAAAAAAGGTTAGTTTTTGTTGGATGGGTGAGCATGGGTCTTGTCTTTGGTGGGTTTCACCCCATTCTGGAGCAATTCCTTTCTCTTCACCCTATTGTACAGACAACCTGGGGTGTCTGCTCTACTTGAAGATCACCTGCATCTCCTCATCCCCCATGAGAGGATGAGTCCCTGAGCAGCAGGCTTCTATCGAGGGTTCGATGTGACTGCAGATCCCTCCTGGGTGGGAAGCAAGTTTCTTTGGGAGGTTTAGATTGGATATTAGGAAGAATTTCTCCATGGAAAAGGTCCTTAGGGATTGGAATGGGCTGCCCAGGGCCGTGGTGGGGTCACCGTCCCTGGAGGTATTTAAGAGATGTGTGGACGTGGTGCTTAGGGACATGGACTTGGTAGTGTTGGGTGATGGTTGGGGTCTTTTCCACCCTAAATGATTCTCCGGTTCCACGAGGTGGCAAAGTCTCAGCTGTGGATCACTGGAGCAGTGAGAAAAGGGTTTAAGGAATAGGAGAGGGAGGAAAACGAGTGCAGTGGGAAGTGGAACTTTGCAACGCCACCACAGCAGGGCTTTCCCCTCCCGCACCCCAGACCTGGGTTTCCTCTGCGATCTGTTTTTAAAATCAGAGTGACTTTTCAGGTTTTTTTTTTTTGGCAGGAGGATCTCAGTGCGAGTTTTCCGCCTGGGTCCTGCCAAGGGATGAGCAGAGCAAGGAGGAGCGGTTGGGGCATCTGCAAACTCAGATGTGGGGAATTGGGATTTGGGGAAGATGCTGGACACCCTGCAGGGAGACCATGAGAGCCACAGAAAAGAAAAAGTCACGGAGGAAGGCAGGGAAAACCAATCCAAGGGGTGGTTGTCTTCTCCTGGTGGCTTTCCCTGCTCTCGATCACCGTCCCAGGCGCTGGGGCTGGAGATTTCTGGGCTGTGGTGTTGCCTCCGGGTGAACGTCCCCAGTGCTGTAGGAAGGATAACTCGTTTTTCTTTCGCGAGGGGATACCTTGGCTTCCTGCCTTTATCAACAGAGCAGCTCGTAGGCAGCCGTCCAAAGGCAATTTGATGCGGTTTCAAATACACACTGTACGCAGATGAACTGTAAATGCCTGTGGCATGTTTCCTGCCCCGTTTCAAAGAGCTGTATCGATTGCTCCATGCGGCAATAAAGCATGCCCATACCTGACTAAGCTCTTCCTTGATTATCTGGCAATACAAGAGTCTCTTCCTTGGACTGGAAGGTGACCAGCACCTTAATTTCTCCTATCTTTTAGGAGAACCGGCCAAGTGGCTTGTTAGCCGAGGAATGTTTCGTGCTGCTCCGTAAGGGACTTTTTAACTGGTAGCAATGGATCGCATCTCATCTGCAATGCAATCCCAAAGCCAATAAGGGAGATCTTGGGGTGCTGGTGCCAGGAGGGAAGAGGCAATAGCTGCCACATAAGCACCTGCTGGGGTCTGGTCCAGCTCCCATCAAAGCCAACGGGATGCCAGGAGGAACCGAGCTGGGGTTTCAAAGGAGGAGTTAGGAGGCATTTTGCCTGTTGAGACCTCGAGTGGGAGGGATGTGAGCGATGAGCCACCGGGAGATTGAGGTGACACTGGTGCAGGTGCTTCCCTGTAGATGAAACTTTTATCATTTAGGGTTTTTAGTTTCCAAAGGGCTCCCCACTGCTCTCGTTTCCCTTGGTAATGGAACGTTTCAGTGTGTTTCAAAAAAATAAAATAAAAATCAGCTTTTAGTTCAGGAGTGGCTACAAAATGGAGCAAGCTGTGGTCTGCGTGCACAGAAACAGAGGGTGGATCGGCCTTGATGTCATTAAGAAAGGGATATCTGGACACGTGTCTGCAGAAAGCAGCCCTATCCCCTGCATCCCCTCTGCAGACACGTGTGTTTTCTCAAGAAACCATTGACATGGGCTGAGACTAGGGCTCATCTTACAGTTTTTTTGTTGTTTCTGCAGAATAATGTAACCCAGAGGATCACGTGTTGGCCTTTAGCAGTGCTCTGGTTGCAGGCTTTTTGGTCAGAGTCCCAAACTCTGTTTTCAGGAGGTCTGGGAGCTGCTCCCAGACAAGTCATACCAGTGATCAGGGCGATATTTTTGCAAAGGCATTTTTCCTTTTGCACTTCTTTTGCCCGTTGGCAAGTCAGCCCTGGTGGGTCTCCTGGGAAGGAGCATGGGGCCAGGATGACCATGCTGAAAGGGGAGAGAAATTGCTGCCAAGGGGAGGTAAAAGGAGGTGTCAGCTGCTGGGAAATGGTCCTGGGAAGGTGCAAGGGCTGCGGGGAAGGGCAAGTGGGAGAGGTGATACTGCAGGGATGTTAATAAAGTGTTTTTAAACAGAGGTGGGAAAGGTGAGAATAGAGACCAGGGGGCTGAGATGGGGATGGGAACATGAGTTTAAAGGGGATTTTTTTTTTGCCAAATGAGTGCTTGGCATGTGAGTCTGTGTTTATCAGCAGCATAGCCAAAGAGCGGTGCTGTTGGATCTGCTTGCCTGCTTTGGTGGGAGTTTTTTTATATAGCCAGCCCCCCAGAGACCTGATTTGTAAGGCATGAGGAGCCACCACCCATGGCTGTAATGGGGACCAGATCGGCCCTCTTCAGCGACGGAGGGGCAGAAATGTCTCAGACAGAGGAAGGTCAAAACCAGAGGGGTGGAGAGAGCTCCTCGCTTGCTGGCAGCATTAATCAGGGAGAATACTTAATGTAATTAGCAAAGACTCCCCAGGGAGTCTACATGAAACAAATTGGCTCTCCCCACTCGATGCCTTTGAGGGAGCAGTGGCCTTCGTCTGTCCTGCCTGCCACCATCCAGCGGCGTCCGTCTTGGAGTATGCTCTGATGATGCCATTGTCTCTGTCATCTACAGGAAATTTGAACAGAGTTTTGGTTTTTCCCTGATCTGATAAGAGTTTGGGATGCCTAAAGTTTTCACTGAATGCGCAGCCTCAATGATTTCTGCTACCTGGTTTCTCTCAACCTGGTTTCTCTTGAACCCGGTGCTCCCAAAACGCACATGGATGCCCTGACTTCTGGGTGGGACGTGGTGAGATCTGGGTGCTGAAGTCCTCTGGGCTGTAAAAAGACTCAGTATTTGAGCTGCCATTTAACCTCACATCGAAGGGTCCAGTTGAAAGAGTGTACGTTGTGTAGATTTTGCTTGAAGGCAGCCTATTGCTCTTACAGCTAATTTCCAGTTGTACGTTAACTTGGTTATACCTGCAAAGGCTGTTGACCCATTTTTTTTCCTCCATTAAGTTCCTACTGGGGTTCATAACATGAGAAACACGGTGTTTGGGGCATCCATGCTATTTAAGGGTATACTTAGTCTTTCTCTTTGTGAAGACAGAACTCAAACCATTATGTACCTTCAGTAAAGTAAAGGCAATTAAATCTGCTTTCTTGTTTTCCAGGTCAACAATGCAGTTCACAGCCTGGTTCAACCTGCTGCTTCTCCTTCCCTGTTTTGGTACCACCAAAACCTGCTTCCCCGGCTGCCACTGTGAAGTGGAAAGCTTTGGTCTCTTCGACAGCTTTAGCCTGACCAAAGTGGATTGCAGCGGCATAGGCTCACACATCGTTCCCGTCCCAATCCCTCTGGATACCTCCTACTTGGATCTGTCTTCAAACAAACTGGAAACAATCAATGAATCGATGCTTACTGGCCCTGGATACACCACCCTGGTGAGCCTTGACCTGAGCTACAATAAAATCGCCAAGATTTCCTCCACAACCTTCTCCAGGCTTCGCTACCTGGAGTCTTTGGATCTGAGTCATAACTCTCTGGAAGTCCTTCCAGAGGATTGTTTCTCCAGTTCTCCTCTGGGTGACATAGATTTGAGCAATAACAAGCTTTTGGATATAGCAATGGACGTTTTTGCCTCCAAAGGTCAAGGAAAACCCCTGAATGTGGATCTATCCAATAACATGCTCAGCACAATTACGAGGCACCGCGAGAAGAGCATCCCCAACATCCAGAACTTAAATCTTTCTGGAAACAGGCTAACATCTGTGCCAAACCTCCAGGGCATTCCCCTCCGATACTTAAATCTTGATGGGAACCCTCTAGTCAAGATTGAGAAAGGAGACTTCGTGGGGCTGACAGATTTGATTCATTTATCCCTCAGCGGCCTGCGTGGCTTCAAAGAGTTATCTCCGTATGGTTTCAAGGAATTACCAGCCCTCCAAGTTCTGGATTTATCCAGCAATCCCGATTTGAGGTCACTGACTGCCGACGTTATCTTTGGCTTGAACTCCCTACAGGAGCTCAACCTCTCTGGGACAGGCATGTCATCCTTGCCAAAGACTGTGCTGAAATACCTGCCCTCCATCAAAAGCATCACCCTGGGGAAGAACATACAGTGTCTTAAGACCATCAAAGAAGGACAATACCACCGACAAATTGGGCCGACCAAAAAAGAGATCCTCAGCTGCCACGACAGCCATGGGGCTGTAGCAGCAGCGCCTTACGTTTTGTGATGAAAGAGGACAAAAAAGGGATGGGGGAGCTGGGGTGGGAGGGTGGGGGGCCGCGGGGTTTGTACAGGTGTCGGACTGAGATGGCTTGCAGTGTGCCTTTTGTAAAACTGTTGATAATTTATATATTTGTACATGCCAAGACTTGATTGTTCGTGGATTTTATACATTCGCCAAACCCGGCCCGCCTCCCCTGCAGGCTCCAGATCGAACCCGGGGTGCTGAGGGCCACCACGCAGCCCCTTGGCTCGAGAGCAACGCTGTGGGACAATGGGACCGAGCTGCTCTGTGGGTCCCAGAGCAGAAGAGCTGCTCTGGAGCAAACCTTCCTGCCCCAGACACGCTGCAGGAGCACAGCTACACCTCTCCAGAGTGCACACCAAAACGTCCCAACTCCATAGCTGTTGGCTTACGACCATGCGCTTCACCCCGCTTTTTTTAATTATTATCCCCCAAGAAGTGCCTTCTGGATGTCGCCTTCATTAGCAGCACCCTGTTCCCTGCCGTGCACTTTCAGTCTGAAGAAGCATTTCCAGACAAACCTGAACGCAGGGTGCTCCTAATGTGCTGGTTTTTACATGTTGTTTGCATAGACGTGCAATGAACCTGGAGGAAGTAGATAACTCTTCCCACTCTTTTCCCCCTATTTTGCCATCTCGATCCTTTCCATATCAAATTGCTTTAGGTCCAGCCTTGGCAGCCTCCTGTCTTTTTAACCTTTTGTTGCTTGGAGATAATGTGCAGCAGAGCAAGAGGAGTGGGGAGAGAGAGGTCTGCCGACACCGCATTGCACCTGGGCACCAGCCTCCCACGAAGCAAATTAACCGAGCTGCAAAGCGATCGTGTAGCCTAGCTTGGGAAAAGAAAAACAACTCCCTCCTTCCTTTCTGAATGAGCCTAGGAGGAAATTCTGACAAGGATTCTCATCTCCATGACCTTATCGAGCCAAGACGCAGACCCTGAGGACTTCAGAGGAAGCTGTTTCTAGGCTGATGTTCCCCATCTGAACTCAACATCTGCGACTCAGCTGGGCTCGTGTCAGGCAATTTCCAGAATGTGCCGGGGGAAGAATTAACACTGATGCCTGCAACCCTGGAGCAATTTGACTATTAGAGGAAGGATCTTGGGGTTTATTTTTTTCCAGCATTGTGGCTTTTTTTTCTCTTCCCACAGCTCCTTGGCTGCCAACTGAAACCTGATGAAAAGCCTGGTCCTCAAAGCTTTATTTTTCCTTCACTCGGAGATGCTGGCAAAGCACGGGGGAGCCCCTCTCATCCTACTGCTCATCCACATCCACGTCTTATCCGCATCCACGTCTCATCCATGTCCACATCTCATCCAAGTCTGCATCCACATCTAATCCATGTCCACATCTAATCCACGTCCACATCTCATCCACGTCCACATCTCATCCACATCCACATCTCATCCACGTCCACATCTCATCTACATCCACATCTAATCCACGTCCACATCTAATCCACGTCCACATCTCATCCACATCCACATCTCATCCACGTCCACATCTAATCCACGTCCACATCTCATCCACATCCACATCTCATCCACGTCCACATCTCATCCACGTCCACATCTCATCCAAGTCTACATCTCATCCACATCCACATCTCATCCATGTCCACATCTCATCCACGTCCACATCTCACCCACGTCCACATCTCATCCACGTCCACATCTCATCCACATCTCTGGGCCAGGGGAGAGCAGGGGAAGGCAGCACTCAATGCCGGGTGTGAAGCCTTCAACCTACTCAACGGAGCATCTCCCATGGAGGTGTCTGCTCAGAGTCCAGCCCAAATCCCACACACTCTGCCCTGGGGATGGGAAGGGAAATCGTGCAGGGGGTCCTGCTCAGACTGATCTACACCCAGCCTTGCATCAGGGTGACTTTGAAGTGTTGGAAACAGGTTTAAGGAGGTCCATGCAAAGATGATGAGGGCATAAACCCAGCCCACAACCCTCCTTAGGAGTGCTGGGAGGAGCTTGGGCTTCATCCTCACACCCCCAAAGGTCTTGGCAGAAGGAAAATGCGTTGCCCAAAGCTACGGGGGTGGTGGAAAACGGCTGAGCTCATAAAAGCCAGCTGCTGCCAGGGGGGGCTGAACCCAGATTCAACGCCCTACTTTGGGTACTGAAATCTGTCTCCCACGTTTTCATCCCTCTCCTTTTCTGATTGGGGACCTTAGGGTGGGATTTTAACCCTTTCTTTCAGTGCTGGGGGCTTTGTCCCTCTAGTGAGCCTTTGAAAGGCTCAACCAGCCTTCACACTCACAAGAAACACGGTGATTTTCTTAAAAAGGCAACAGAATGGAGACCCACATGGGAATAGCAATGGGGGCAGTGCAAGATGGGGCCAGTCTGGGAGGAAGGGGGTGGTTTTTAGTGGCTCTTGCCTTTTTAAGAGAATTATTTTCTGCTGGCAGAAAAATGTAATTAAAAAAAAAAAAAGTGGTTTAATTTTATAAATCCGTATGTAGATGCAATGTTACGGGGATCATACACTGTTAAAAATCACCGTCTTTGCACCACTGTGGTAAATTTAAAACCCAATGTGACAATCCAACTGAAGACTGCAAGATTTCCTGGTGTAATCTCACGCTAGCTGCTAGATAAACAAGTCTTAGCAAAGGCTGGCAAATACCGTCGCTGTATTAGTTTGTTGTTTGTTTTTTTTTTTTAAAGAACCTCAGCAGCATTGTAAGGCTTTGTGATTAGTCACAATATAATAAAGTGATTTGGAGGAGAATAAACTCAGATCCCTCGGATTTATTGCCTTAGTGCTTGGAGGGCAGTTGGGTCCAAAGTACAGCACTGCACGTTGCTCCCAGTTCTCAGTGGCATCTCCCTTTACTCAGCCCTACCAGAATCGTGGGTGTTGCTCCTCCAAAATGATGTGTTTTTTGGCTCGTTGGGCTCCATTTGCACTAGGACAAAGGCTTGAGGGCCTCACTAGGTCCAGGCAAGCTGACTCGAAGGAATTTATGGACATGGGGCAGCGTCCATCATTGACACAAGAGTATCCAGAGCAAATTTCCCACTCCAGGATCTGCTCCAAAGGTTGGTGGGAAGGTCTTCATGGATTTAACAAGTTTGGGAAATGGGCTGCTATGGGGGCAGCAGGGTTGAAAGGCTGGGTTTGCGGTGCAGGGAATGTCCGTGAGCTGTTTCACAAGTCCCTGGGGGGTGGGAAGATGAGCGGTGGCTCGGTGTGCAGAGGTGCTTCGTGCCAGACTGCAGAGCTTTTGGAGGTGAGATACATGTGGGTATGGGCTCAGCGCCACCCCCCGAGGAGTGGGGACTGTTGTGTGGGGGGCTAAGAACATGCAGAGCTGTTGCAACTGAAGAATAAATAGCAGCAGGATCCCACCAGGGCTTTGCCTGCTCCTGAACAGCATGTTTAGGACCTGTAGGGGAAAAGCCGTGGATGACACTCGGATATGGATGCTCCTTTGGTGTCCTTGTGGTGATGGGAAGCTGGGTTCTCCAAATTCCTTGGGGATGCCCCATTCACACATTGCTCCCAGCGCTGTGTCGCCTTGTCCCTACCAGTACTCCTCAGCTCCCAAATCTTAGCTCCCTCTTGTTTTCCTGGTCATTTTTATTACTTAAATAGCCTTTCTGAAGCCCTGTGCATGGGAGGAGGCAGGCGAGAGCCCCCACGATCTCCAGGTCACCTCCAGGACAGCTGAAACGCAGCACAAGTGTCCCTGTGGAGGAGGAAAAGGCACAGGGTGACTTCAGGCTTGGAAAATCTGAGGAGGGCCTTGTGCCAGCTTCCTGAAGCCGCTGTCAGCCTGATCCGAGGTGTGATGGACTAAAACGTGGTGTCAGACTTCACCCGGGCCAGGACAACCCAGCCAGGGTGGTCACCTACAAGCTCGGGTAGTCCCCAGCTCTGCGACCAGATATTTTTGCCCTGGCAAGCAAGACGGATGCTTTAATTAGAGGCTGCGTATTTTTAGAAGCCGGAAAACCTCAGCGGAGGCTGGGCAACAAGGATAGGCTGGGGTAGGGAGGGGAAGAAGCGGCTGAGCTTCTGTTTGTTCCCAGCTCTGTCTCCTGGAGAGGTGTCAGCATCTCCCCCTCCTTTCCAGCGTGCTGGGAAAGATACTGAGGGTCACTTCCCCCAATCTCCTTCATGTCCAGGGCTTAGGGATAGCACAGGACAACCCGCTTGTCTTTTATTTCATTTCATTTTATTTCAGAAGGCACAGCTCCTGATACCCCAAAGGTCCTTATCTCTGGTCTGTAGGAGCTCTTTCTCCTGGCTGTCAGCCCACAGAAGTCCCTCACTGCCTGATTATGTGGCTGGCTGCACAGCGGCAGTAGGTGCCGTCCCTTTTTTAAAAATAGCTGTGTATTTTCCATTTTGCAGGACGTATTCTTTCCAGCAGGTCTGGTCCACACGTCCTGGCTCAGTCAGGCTGGAAATCGATGACGCATTCTTGCCATGCCAGAAAATCATGTCGTGGGTCTGGAGACAGTCCTTCTGGCTGCCTTGGGACAGCTTTGGGGCAATGAAACCTGCTGCCTAACAAATTTTTTAGAGGGAGCAATGCATTGGGCATGCGGGTATATTCCTGCTGCACCACCCCTGCACATCTCCATCCTTCCCATTTTGAGTGGATGGTGGAATTGGGAGCCTGAATAAAAGGTGAAAATTTTGAACTGAAACTGGCCCAGCAGATAAATCCTCTGGTGTAATAAGCTGGGATTGGGAGCACCGGCCCTTAACCAGTCTTTTTCTCCCGGTGTTTGTATGCCTGCGTGCACACCTTAAACATCAGAATAAAACCACCCCCCTCCTGCCCCATTCCTACCCTGCACTGCCTCTTACAAACAACATTAAAATAAAATTGGTCTGGATGCTTCTGTGAAAGCGCTGTCCTGCAAAAATCCCCACGAGCTGCAAGGAGAAGGCAATGGGTTTGCGCAGGGGGATGTGCTCCATCCCCTCTTCCTGGGGTCTTGGTGCATCCCAGGAAAATGACTCAGCCTCCAAAAACCAAGCAAGCCTCCCCTGGATCCTTTCCCACCACCTTTTAGCACTGCCGATGCCTGCCCAGCTCTCAGCACCGCGTGCCCCCCTCTGCTTCCTCGTTAGCAGTGGATGCGTGTCACGGGCGCTTGCTAGTAATTGACTCGGGCCGTGCTGGGAATTTGAACCTACATTTCAAAGAGATCGTTAACCTCCTTTTCCTTCTCTTTGAACTGCCTCACTTTATTGTAGGTTAAAGGAAACAGACGGCTCCTTCCTCCCAGAGCCTCTTTTGATGGGAGCTTGGCATGTCAGAGCGGGGAGCGCAGGGTGATTGTACCCGTGCCAGGTTTCGGAGGGGTCATGCTGCCTCCTCATTTCAGACGGGGTTGAAGATAAAGGAATGGCCCAGAGATGTCCAAGGGATTGACAGAGGCATTTAATTCCGGTCACATAGGGCCAAGGAAGGACCACAGATTATTGGTTGCTCACCCAGATGGAAGGCTCAAGGCCCTTTTCCATGGTGGATGTCCTGGATGGGCTTGGCCACACGAACGACCAATTTTCTGACGTGTGTTTCTAAATATTCTTTAAGTCACATAGTGACTGAGGTTGTCCTGACCTTCCTCCCCATTACATCAAAAAAAAACACACACACAAAAGAAGTCTTCAGACATGTTCCAGCAAGCTGAACCAACCCATCATTTGACCACACAACCACTAGCAGAAACACGGCAAGAAGAGCCTGGTGCCATCCTGGTCCCTCTTCGTGGCAACATCTGGACTCTGTGAGAGTCATCTTCATCCATCCTAGGTTCAAAACAGGTGGACTGAAGGCTCCCAAGCACCTCCGAGCATCTTGCCCACTTGCAACCTATAACTCAGCCCTGACCAGGCTGCTAGGGAGGTAAGGGTATGTAGGCCTGTGAGGCGTTGGACTATTAGATTTTAGATTTTTAGACTATTAGATTCAGAAAGCTCTGCCTCAGCAGAACTGAGATCTGCATTGGTACGTCTCCACTGACAACCGGGGTCATCCTTGGGACTATGGTCCTAAAATCCTTGCACTGTTAATGATGCTTAGTGTGTCTCACCACGGTTCCCATGCAGGGTGAATGCAGCTCCTCCCTCGTACCTGTGCAGAGAGGGAAGGTCCCTGGAAGGACAGTGGTGGATCTGCTCAGGGGAGAGCAGAGAAGATATTTCCCACTTACCAAACGTCCCGTGATAGTCCCATCGTGCCCATTTCGCTCATGTTCCTTTATGTCTCAGCCATTGCTTCTGCAGATGTCCAAGCACATGGGGCCAGTTTGCTCCAGGAGAGCAAGATCTGATCCCCCATGCTGTGACCCCACGCTACAGTAGGGGATTTGTGCTTTTTGGTGGGGCAACTCCACCAGTTTCCTTTTGTGGCCCCATCCAGCCACTGCATCTACTCCTCCATCCCATGCTGGCTGCAGTTCATGCCCACGTGGTGCAAAAGATCTCCTCTGGACTTCAGAAGGTGCTCATCTGGATTGTCGGCTTGCATTAGCCATCCTCTTGACCCCTTGGTAGATGCTCTACCAAGCATCTCTGAGTGGCCGGAGTATGTTCGATATACATCTTGTTCAGAAAGTCTTTGAGAGGATCTATCTCAGCACTTTTCTCTCCACCACCTGGGACAGGACCAGGTACGATGGGTAGGAAGAGATCCACGGATGGAACAGAGCTCTGGTGTGTCCCCATGGCTCTACTGCGGTCCCTAATCCAACAACACCAAGCTGTTAAGTCCCTTTCCACCAATAATTGTCCCTATTTTTTTGCAGGACTTGTCCATACAATGATTACCACAGCTGAGCAAATCCCAGATTTTAACCGAGCCCTGGCCACTGACCATATTGAAACTCTTAGCTTCAGCAGCTGTGGGGGAAAGCATGCCAGTAAAACCCCAGTAAATCGTTTATGCTAATACGTCCCGCTTTGTGCTTGCAGAGAACTAAGTGCACATGGTTACTACAGGTCAGCTAGCACTCATAAAACCTCATTGAGTTGATCAAATATCTGAGAACTCATATTAAAAGCATCAATCAATCTGTCCTGCTGCATAACCTGTGGGATATTTCTGAGGAACAATGTTCCTACAGTCGTTTTTGTTTTACCCGTACGCACCGCAGCTCTTTCTCTCATCTCCTCAGTGATTAAAAAACCTGAAATAATGTAGAGATTTATTTGTCTTAGAGCCATCTAGGACCTGCATCCCAGAGACAGCAGAGGTGAAAATCCCCTTGAATAACAGGAAAGGAGAACACAGAATATATCCCTATAATATCCCAGGGGACATGCCTGCATAATCCTTGGGTGCAGATGTCCTATAATGCTGTTTTCAACACCATTTCTTAAGTGTCTTATGTCTGCACCTTGAGCCTCCCAGGACAAATGCTTTTGCACCGCTAGACTGGGAAGGGTCCTGCCCCAGAGGGCTTGCAACCAGAGGAGAGCTCCAAAGGAAATGTTATCAGAGACATCCAGGAAGATTAGGGCTGTGTTTCAGTCTGTTTTCCCAAAGCCTCATTGCAAAGCTTTATTTTTTTCCCGGGTCACTTTAGGAATCCACGTTGGCTCCTTCCAGTCCATATCTGCTGTAAGGTTGTCCTAGTGGTGTGTCAAGAGTTTTGAAAAGTCTGGTGGGCTTCTCACTTCGGAGGCTATTTCACAGCTGGGCTTGAATTCACCAGTGAGCCACCTTTTCAGCCCCAAATATTCCTCACCAGAATATTCTTTTCAGCTTCCCCTTCTCAGCTGTTTCTACACCCACACTCAAGCAGGCCAGTCTCTGCTCCACAGGAGTGGGAAAGAGCACTACACAGTGATTTTGAGGTGGGGGGAAAGCGTTTCTCCATGGTAGTTCTGCAAATGTTGTTTGTGGGGTTCCAGCCGTCCCAGAAAAGCAATGGTAAGTCATCTTTGCCTGGAGAGCATCCCCTAATCATAGCCTGTAGTCCATGGGCAACCAGTTTTGGATAATTCTGTCTGGAATTGCTTCAGCTTCCTCCTTTCTGAAGCTAAAATCAGAGCCAGCAAAATCGAAACAGAGAAGCACCACAACTGTCAGGAACCCCATCCTAGTGACAAAGGCGATAGCAAAATTGCAATAACATCCCAGCAAGCGGATGGGAAGGTTGTAGAAATTCCTTTATTTTCTCTCTGCAAGCCACAGGAGAGGACAGAGACCCTCGTGCCAGGTCACGTCCCACATTTCAGAGCCACGGATCCCCATCCTTGCTGCAGGAGAGGATCTGGCCGCCTTGTCCCAAGCAGCAGCTCCCCATGGCACAGCGGGGCTGTGCAGTTTCCAGCAGAGCTCTGCAGCCAGCCAAGCACCATTAGCCCAATTTTTTCGTCCAAGCAAGGAAGTCCTGGCTCCTGGCAGGCTTATTAGCTTTGGCACCGACCTCAGTTGAGACCTGGCCAAGGCATTTTGGCTGCAGCTGGACCTGCCTGGCTTGCATCCCACCAGCTTGGGTCTCTCCCCATCACACTTCCTAGTACCCTCCTGGTTTAACACGGACAGAAGAAGCTTGTGTGCCTGCCCAGCTGAGCGATGGGGATAGCTACGGATTTGGCAGTTAGGGGGCTGTTCAGACTCCAAACGTCCTCTTCAGATACCCAAAGACCCTCGAGATTCAAACACTTCCTTGCAAAGTACGTGGTGCCTGCCCTAGTGGCCACTTGCACACGAGCTTCTTTGAGCTCCTGGTCACCTGGGCACAGGCAGGGATGAATAATTTGTTAGTTGCTTTTATTGCTCATCCTCCCTCCTTCAAACTCCAGACATGTTTGAAAGTCTGGAAGAAATCTGTTCCCAGGGATTGAAATAGTCTCAGAGGCAGGTGGAGGAGAGGACAAAATCTCAGGGCCGACGTGCTCTGGAAATCCAGCACAGGGTAGATCTTCCTCAACTCTATTTCTTTAATCTTCCTGTTTGCTAGAGGAAAAAGAGCACAGCTCAAGGCCACGGCAGTCTCATTGCATGTCTCTCTCTCTTCTCTTCTGGCATCTTCCACCAGAGTTCTCTGGAGCAGAAGCACCCTTGGGATGGCAGCTCTGGGAGCCCAAAGCAAGGTATCACACTGATGTCCTGGGCAGAAATTCTTCCCAGGGCTGGTTTTACCCCATACAGCAGAGAACATCCCATGCCTTTCACACTCTCAGCTCACACCCATAGATTAACTGGTCCATGTCCCATGCCAGCTTGGCATCAGCCAGATTTACCCTTTCTGATGGGAAGGCATCTCCAGTGCTCTTGCAGACGTCTCTAAAGAAGCAAATTTCAGTCTTTATTTTGTTTTTCTCATCGTACAACCCCAGAATCTAACCTGAATCTTCCCTAGCTGCATCCCCAGCTGGTGACTCCTTGTCCTTAACCCCATGGAGGCGGTGAGGAGGTCACAAAATTAACGAGCAATGGTAAATCTCAGCTGTGTTTGAAATGCTGATGGCTGGCTCCCTCATTAACCACCTTCCAGCACCAGGCACAGCCTGGGATGCAGCCGACAGCACTTTTATCAGCTTCACAAGGCACATTAACTGTGGGAATGCTGCTCTTTTCCCAGGTACCTACTGCAGGTTAAGCAGGGAGCAAGCATGGAAAACAAAGGGGATGCTCGGCTGGGAGGAGATAAGGGCAGAAATTACCCCATTGTGGTGACCTTGGGTAATCCAGATAAATGCCACTGGCTAGACAGAGGGATTTTGTCAGCCGCACTCAGGATCTCTGTGGACTAGGACAGGCAGAAGTGAGGCTCAGAGGGGATGTGGGGTCTGGCCTCTGGATCAATCTCCTTCACAGCCACAGCAGCAAATTGTAATGCCAATGGGGCACGTCAGGGTGACATGGGACACCTCCGTCTGTTCAGAGCTACGTGCACTCATGGGAGAAATGTGATTAGAGACAACTTCTTTCTCTAAATATCAATATCTCGTCTGGCCCTGAGATAACTCTGTTGGGAGATGTGCCACTCACCTCCTCACGGTGGTGAGTCCCAAGTGTGCTGCCAGGAGGAGTGTCCACTGCTAGCATCGTCAGGGATGCAAGACATTGCAAAATACAAAGCACAGCAAGACTCTGGGAGCACCTGAAGAGAAAGCCTGAAGATCTACTGCTGAAGGAGGCCAGTTTGCTCCCAGCAGCATCCACAGACCTGTCCTTCTGGCCACATGTGTCTTCAGATCATTCATTCAGGCAGCGTCTGCAAGTTCCCTGAGATGCCTGCATTGATGCTAGATCTCCAGGGAATTATCATAGCCACCACATTCACGCATTCAAAGAAATGTGACTTCAACAGAGTAGAAAATAGCACCCATCATGGTTAAATGCATGGGAAATGAAGGAGACCACCCACACTCTGCCCTGATGTCAGGCAAAAGCCCTTTCCTCCTGGTATACCTCGATCAGGAGTACTGACCTATCTGGAAACAGAGAATGCGTTGTAGCTGAGATTCCGCCCATGGCTCGGGTTAATTTCTTTTTGGCAGAAAAGCTTAGGAAAGCACGTGCGTGGATCCCCTTAAAACCAGGTCAGAAGTTCAACTGCCTGCATGGATCCATGACCGGACACAACAGCCTGGCTCTGAGGGCACCAACCCTGAGGTCTAGAGGCATCTTTTTAAACTTTTCGTATGTACAGAAGGATCACAATGTCAGGACCAGTCTGATCTCTGGATGTTCTCAGAAGGATCATAACCATTGGCTCAGAAATCCCTGATAGACCTCTGTAGTCCTAGTGTGGATGAAGGCACCATGACAAGGTGGATGGAGCAGAAAGTTAACCATTTGCAGCAAGGCAGAATTACCTGATGTAATGACATCTTTCAAATCAATACCCTGGATAACTCAGCAGCTGGACTCATAGAGGACTGACCTTATGAACCATTAACATAAAATCTAACAAGTCTTAGAACCTGAGGAGGTGGCATGGGCTGGTACAGGACCCTGGTCATGGCAACACCGGCAAAGGAAAAGGGTGGGTGAGAGCCATCAATCCTTAGCAAAACAATAGGGATTGGGATTTCATCAACACGCTTGTAATCTGGACAAGTGCACATACACCTATAAACACAGTCATAGGGCAAAGCAGAAAACCTTCATCAGCATTCATTACGTTTCAGCCTCTGCTGATAAAAGCAGCTGTGGTGGTTTAATACATCTCAGTTGCTCCGAGACATTTTTTCTTTCTTTTCTTCTAAATTGTGTTACATGAGATTAACAAAACATGCATTAAATTGCATCAGAACTGCCCCCCTGACAGATCTTGAAACGTGGCGGTAAAGGGAAGGGGCTACATCCCTTTTCTTGCAGGAGAGCTTATCCCAGACAGCAATGAAGAAGCAGATGGAAGAAGTTCCAGGCACAGAAGAGGCAGGGCTGGGGAGGTGCCATAAGGAGGTATAGGAGGACTTTAAGTGGGCTGAGAAATGGTCAGGGTTTTTGTGAGCAGTTCGGAGGGCTGTGGGATGGGAAATGTACTGGCTGGAGAGCTAGGCTGACACATAGGTGCATCCACAGAAGGAAGGAAAGAGCCAAAGGGGTATTTTCCTAGGGGCAAATACCTCATCAGAGTCTACCTAAAGGGTGAGAGACTGCCTTGGGTTGGGGAAGCGTGAGAGACAGTGGAGCTGATGTGCCAAAAAGAGGCCCACAGGGACCTTGGGCACTGAAAATAAGGAAAGACCCAGCAGATGAAGGCAAATCTTCATGCTTTGAGAGGCAGCAGGTCTAGGGCTGCTGGAAGGTGTGGGGTCAGTTCTGCTGGCCACACACCAGGGGCTGGGGGAATAGCAGAGGGCCAAGGATTTAGATGCACAACGTGTCAACATATGGATTTAGGAACATAACCTTATTCATCAAAGACAGGGCTGAGAGGGATAATTACCTCTGGATATTTACATAGGGGAAAGCTGTCTGATAGCAGGGCAGAGAAGGGGAGGTTCTTCAGTCCTGCTGATAAGGAAAAAAAAGAAAATACAATGGGTAGAAGGTAGCACTAGATTAATTCAGCCTTTGAAGTGGACACCAACTCGTTGCTATTTAGGTAATTAAATATTGGAACAGCTTATCAGGGAGGCTGCTGAGTCTCCAGTGTTTCGTATGTTGAAATAAAGATTAGGTATCTGTGAAAGGAGATGCTCTAGTCCAATTTCTGGGAAAAATCTATTTTCTTTGTACTGAAGATCAGATAAAGTAACCTCCCTGGTGCCTTTTGACTATGCAATCTGTAATTTAGGAAGCATAAACTCCCCTGTGTAAGGATTCATCTTCATCTGATGCGTGATGTGTCAAGCAAATAAAGGGGAAATGCATAATACAGACTGAGATCCTTGCTCAAGAGCATGCAGCCAATGCTGGGAAGAGAGCTCAAAAATTCCTGGCTCTTATCCCATTAGCCTACTGGAAGATAGATAAGCCTCCACATTTCTTCAAACCTCATATGAATCACAGAACTACTTAGAGGTTTCTGGGTTTGCCTGGTATTTTTATTGCAACAGCAATAAAGAGATGCAGTCTGACTGTGCTAAAACGATAGGGAGTAGAAAGTAAGCCTCTGCCCCAAAAGGGTTTAAAGTCTTGCTGAGGACACAAGGCAAGCAAGAAAGCATTCGGTGGGCTCCCCAGCAGTGCTCCAGCAACTCCATGAGGTCATGCAAGCCACCCTCTGCACCACAGACAAGAGGAAGAAAAGCAGGCAAAGCCTGGAAGAGCAAATAGATAGAGTGTTAATGATGGAGCAAGGGATGCAAGGCCCAACAGATGTGGCCAAAGCCAGGATCGAAGCAAAAGAGGCAAACCACTGGATGGGAAGTGTCATTTGCAGAGAAGTATGGCCAAGAACCACCAAGAACGAGGGCTGGGACTCATCTGGCCGCGCAGAGAAGGGCCAAAATATGCCAGATGGAGCAAGTCTTGAAAGTGTCTCTTTATTCACACTGATTTTAAAGGGTGACAAGCCTAGCAGGAGACATTAACACCTGATATATCACAAGCCAAGTGAGAAGAACACCAAAAACCTAAAGGAGGCCTAAACTGAAGCAGTCACAACAGCAAGATGTTTCTCTAAGGCAAAGGGCTCTCTCCAGCTCAGATGTGTCTTGTTGTGACAAGAACTTTCAACATAATCTGTCTGGAATAATCTAAAACGAATCTAGTGAGAAAATGGACCAAAAATGCCCACGAAGGCAAGTTGCTATGTGATCGCCTATGCTGGCCGGCTGGGGAGGACGGTCAGAAATCCCAATCCAGCACTGTCAGAAACGCAGCGTGGTAGCCAAAAGTCCAGACTGATGTTTTCCATTTTAATCTCTCTTTAATGGAGTATCTTTAAGAGGAAGGAAAAAGGAAAAATTAAAGCTAAAACATACTAAATAGTCCAGAATTAAAATGAAGTATTTTGTCATGGGCAGAAATGGAACATTAAACGTCAAGCCACATTGAAGTCACTACAGGTTTTTTTTTTAGATTTAGTGTTGGTCTTCTCATTTTGTTGGTTGCTGTTTTTTTTTTGTTTTTGTGTTTTGTTTTTGGTTTTGGTTTGTTTGTTTTTAAACCATTTAGCTGAAACCCCCTTGGAAGACAGTGTTTGCTTCAAACAAAACTTTTTTATTTTTTTAATTTTTTACTGTTATTCTTGATTTCAGTCACTGGACCAAAAAATCCAGTTTCTGCTCAGGTCTCCCAGAGAGCCCTGGGTGTTGGTGATAATGGAGGCCCCTGTTCACCACACATCCCTGCGCAGGCAGGAGCAGAGAGAAGACGGAGTGCTCCTTCCAGCAGCAGCAGCAGCGTGGCAGCAGGGCGAGGGAGGGGATTGTCCCCCTGGGCCCCGCTCTCGGGAGGCCCCCCCTGCAGCGCTGCGTTCAGCTCTGGGCCCAGCACAAGGACACGGAGCTGCTGGAGCGGGCCCGGAGGAGGCCGCGAGGACGCTCAGGGGCTGGAGCAGCTCTGCTGTGGGGCCAGGCTGAGAGAGCTGGGGGTGTTGGGCCTGGGGAAGAGAAGGCCCCGGGGAGAGCTGCCAGCGGCCTGCCAGGGCCTGCAGGGGGGGCAGGGAAGCTGGGGAGGGACTCTTTGTCAGGGCTGGGGGGACAGGACGAGGGGCACCGGCTGGAGCCTGGCAGGGGGGAGGCTCAGGGGAGGCGTTGGGAAGAAATTCTTCCCTCTGAGGGTGCTGAGGCCCTGGCCAGGGTTCCTTCCAACCCAAACCATGTGGTGATTCTATGACTGAGCCATGCTGGCTTTCCGTCTGTCCTTTTTATGATGTCTCAGGTCCCTAAGACATTTTCACTCTGCTACGCTTCTGCAGCAAGGAATTACGTATTGCATGGAGAACCAAGAAACACCTTTCTGTTAGAGAGAGGGAGAGAGAAGAAAGAAGGGAAGAAAGAAACGGAAGGGAAGGGAAGGGAAGGGAAGGGAAGGGAAGGGAAGGGAAGGGAAGGGAAGGGAAGGGAAGGGAAGGGAAGGGAAGGGAAGGGAAGGGAAGGGAAGGGAAGGGAAGGGAAGGGAAAGGGAAGGGAAAGGGAAAGAGAAAGGGAAGGAGAAAAAATAGAAAAACAGGAGAAGAAAAAGGAGAAAAAAAGAAGAAAAAAAAAAGGAGAAAATGAAGAGAAGAAAAAGGGAAAAAAAAAAAAAGGAAAAAAAAAAAAAACAGCTAAAAGCACTGGCCCTGTACCTGCCTCTCCATTCAGGGCTTTCAGCCACAGCTGAGATGGAATTACAGCACTGGAGGAAACTCAATGAAATAATGATTACCCTTTGGATTTAATTAGCCCGGAGCTGAGGCAGTGTCGAACAAGCACATCTGTGCGTCAAAACGTTCCTCGTGGTGCCGGGGAGCTCTGACCCAAACCACTCACTGCCTGCCTGTGGGGCTGGGGCGGGCAGGCACAGCACATGCACCCCAAGAAGGACATGGGACAAGGACGGCTCCTCCGATCCTCATATGGCACCATGGCTGATCCTCCAGGAGGATTTGGTCATGCCATGCACTGCACAGATATATCTAGGGAGACATTCCCTGTCCCAACATACCGGGTAGTGACAGAAGGAAAATCAAACCATCATGGGGTTTCATGTTGTCTGCCTTACACGGTACATCCGTCTTCACCCAAGAAGAGCTAAATTTCCCCCCGCCAAAAGAGCCAAAAGTTATTGCTACTTCACAGTGAGCTGGGATGACAGAAGGAGGTATTTTCATGCTGGAGACATGGGAGAACCAGCCCTGAGACATCCAACCTTCTCCAGCCATCACATGGGGAAAGGGCAAAGGGTTTGGTAGGGCTTGGAGAAAGACCCAGACGAGGTGCAGGGCTGAGATGGAAGCTCGGGAGGCAATCACAGGCTCCATCTCCAGTCTGCAGGTGCTTTTCAGTTTGCAGAAAAAAATCTGGGAAAGTTGATATCCCCCTTCTTCTGGCCACGAGCACTTTGTTTTTGGTGCAGGACAAGACCTCAAGGGAACGTTTCTCAAGGGGGCTGTGAAGGAGCACACAAAAGCAATTATCTGCAGGCACTTGACTCCCTCTGCTCTCCAAAACTGGTGTCATTAGCTTCCTTGTACTGATGGGGAAACTGAGGCAGACAGCAAAAGGCTGGGGTTGTGTTGTACCCATGACACCTCCCACAATACAAGGCATCAGCAAGAATTAGTTCCTGCCTGTTCACCCACAGTGGACATCCCTGTAAGACCAATCTTGTAATTATAAGGGCCAGTGAGGGAAAGCGTGGCACAGTGAGTAAATTAAGGCAGAATTCATTTGCAGGAAGAAAAAAGACACTCAGAGGGAATGGCAGGTCTTGGGTTTCTAAGTCAGGCTGCTGCGACCAAGCAGAGAGATGCAGCTCTTTTAATTTTAATTAGCTCTTTCAATTTTAAAAGAATTCATGGTAGTAGCTATCCTTACACCAAGAGCTCCTGTGTGATAACAGTCAGGGAGCTTTCAGAAATTGCTCCTTTCATACCCACAGAACAGAAGCTCAAAACTGGTGTGAGACCAGAATTGAACCACTTTGATCCCAATTTTCTGTTCAGCTGCTCTACGGCATGCACCTCTTCATTTTTATTAGTCACATTTATCCTGCATGTGCTTGCGATGACTTGGGGACAGCAGTGTTCCCTAAATCACAAAGTTCTCTGTTCATTCTTCCATCACCTGCACTCACTGCTCACAGTTTGGCGGGGAAATTGCTTTGTAAATTAAGCTGCTCAGCTGCATGTGCAGCTCTTGATTTTGTTGCACCATGATTCCAATGCCAGACAAGATCCATGGCACCCAGCAGATGCTTCTTTATCCCTTTCCTTGGAAGGATTTTCCTGGGATTGCCCAGAAGAGGATCCAGCGGGTCATACCTGTGGTTAACAGAGGGCTGACATGCAGTAACAAGGTGTACACTGAATTAGGTTTAAATTAATAACATGGCTACAGGGACTGCTGAGCGCTGGCAGCTGATCTGGGATGGCAGAGAGTCATGGCCTTAGGAAAGAGCCTTACAACTGGTTGAAAAAATTACAGCTAATTGCCCTGTCACAACATTAGCACTGTAGTTTCCAAACACTTGCAACAAAAGACTATTGTCATTTCTGGCAGCTCCCGACATCATCGTGCAGGGCTGAGATTTTCAAATTCAAATTCAAATGCAATGTTTTTTTCCATAGCCTGGCCAAGCATGACTGTTCTGCTGGTTAGAAATACTCAGAGTCCAAGTGTGATTGTTGTTTTTGTCCTGCTAGAAAGATATGCAGGCTTACAACTGGGAAAACAGCCTCTCAGCTCCGAGCAGTTTAAATGGGCCAGAATTATTGCCTTTTTGATAGGTGGGAAGCTAAGAGATTAAGGAACTTACTCTAGTCATCTTCTCACCCGCGTGGCCAAGACTTGAGTCAGTATCTATTAAAACCTTCCCCGTACAGCTGGTTTTGCTCTTTCCCATGGTCTGCAGGCAAAGAACTTGTAGCTGGAGCTGTTTCTCTAGTGTCAGCCATTAAATCAATTTTATTCCTTTAAAACAAATAGCTGCCTGCTTTGTTAGCCAGCTTGCCATGCTCTCCCTCATTGCAATAAATAGGATTCCACCCTGGAGAACGAGGGACCTCAATGTGCCGCTCCTAATTAGAAAGGTGTTCAGGAGAAAAGAGGAGGGAATAAATAACCTCCTCATAAATCATTCGCAATGAAAGGGGCGGGGAGGCTAACGATTTTAAATGGATACTTTGGCAATTCCTTTAATGAGAAGGAGCAGGTAATTACATTGACCTTGGAGATCGCATTATTCTCCTTGGGCCAAAGGAGAGAAACGATGAAGGATTGCCTAGTGCTACCTAAGCAAAGGGTGATGCTATAGAAGACTGGCACAGTTAATAGCTATCCAGGGGACAGGGCATTTGTTATGCTGTCTCACTCCTTACCCGCCTCCTAGGTGTTTGTTGTATCTGCCTGGTTTTCCTTGTCTTCTATTTTTTAGATAAGTCAGGGTCCTGGGGTTTGATTACTCACCCCTTCTTGTGGAGGAAAACGCAATGGGGTGGTGGTTGGGTTCTGAGATATTTTTAACATCCAGAATTATAGCCAGAAGCCAACGGGCTTCAGTGGTACCCGCACAACTATGAAATTCTGATTTGTTTGAGAAGACGCCTCTCTGGGACTACTGAGGGTCCCTATGCTGTGAAAGAGCTGAGCACATTGGGTCAAAACCAGAGGTGGAACTGCTCAAGACAAATACAGGGGCAGGAGGTGGTGATTTTTTACCCAGTGTAGACGTCTCCATTCAGGCTAGCAGCCCAGATGCAACAGAGGGGAACAGGAACTGCTGTGTGTGATTCAACTCACCCAGAAGTGAAGATCTGAAGGGTCCAGATGAATCACCTTGTAGAAGTGCTTATTTCCCTCTGCTGGCTATTAAGAGAGCCCATGGGGACCGGCTCACCTCTGGGCACCCAGAGGGGTGAAACAAGTCCCACAGTGGGGCTGTTCAAAGAAGCATTTTTTTTTTACAGCTGTACCCACAGCACTCAAACTTTCTGAGCAAGTGTAAGAAGAAATTACTCCCATTTACCTTCTGATTCCACTTAGTTTCCAGACCTTTTGCAGCTCTACCTGGTTTTCACCCATGGGACAAAGCTGCAGGCAAAGATGGGAATGGAAGTAAAGATATCTACCAAGTTGGTCTCTCTTCTCCCTCGATCCTCATTTTGCTGGTAGCCAGCAAAGGTGTGAGGCCGAAAAAAGAGAAGAATTTAGGAACTAAAGTGAAGCTGTGCAGTGTGTCACTGTATGATTGTCTCCTTCAGAAAGAGATGCTTTGGGCAGATGCTGTCAGCCAGGTTTTAATGGTTAGGACTGAAATTCTGCTGCAGAAGAGCCATTTGACAGCTTGACACACCAAAGTTTTGCTCTTTCACATATCACCTGGAAAAGGAGACAGATTTCAGCATCATCTGTCACCTCTTCATTAAAGTATTACCCAGACAAGTGAGTTGTAATAGTCAGGCAGCGGTGAGATGGGATAGCAAAAGGCTGAGGCTCTGATGGAAGCAATATCTGCTACAAGAAATATATAGGGCAGGGTCACATACGAACTTGAATGCCAGATACACTTGAGAGATGAGAAAGTCTGCAGTTAAAGGAGTGTGAGAGCACATAGATCCTTGCTCTTCTGCCATTTATTTTCCCCCAGGTTGACCTGTTTGTGACACAGAGACTTTCTAAAGAAAAAATCCAATCCGGTCCATTAGAGCCAGATGCAACAAGCGGCCAGGCCAATATTTGAGCTTTGTCTAGATTTCTGACAGCCACACTGACCCCTAATATCTCCACCCAAACAAAGTAATTCCTTGCCTGGCAACATCCCAGTGGGAACCACTGCTGGCTCTAAATAAAGCCTGGAGGAAGTCTGTTAAGAACTGGAAAGGAAAGGTTAAACAAAACTAAGCCATCTGAGGCTTGTGAAGGAGACTGGGGGCTTGACGGGATAAGGAGCTGCTGTTCTGAAGCATGGATGGAGGAAAGGACTTGGCCCAGTGGGAACACGAGCGTGCCAGCTTTCCCCTTCCCCGTTGTTCACACCAACCAAAGCTCAGAGGTCTTGCCCGGGGACGAGTCCTGCTGCCAGATGCCGACTGATCACTGAAGGCCCCGTAAGACTGTGACCAAAGCTTTGTCCAAAATATGATCTCTGCCAAGTCCGGAGAAGAAAGGGGAGGCAGTAATTGTGATTAGCTAAATTAGCAGAACTGTGATTAGCTAAAGTGTAGGAGCTTATCTTCCATGATGTATCTGCCAGCCCCCCATGAATGTCTCAGACCCCCTAAAGTTGATGTTCAGATAATTCAGCTTGGCTATAAACGCCTGCTTTAGGATGATCCGAATCACCCTCTGGGCATTAATGTCCATTTTAAGGTGTCCATATCTCAGGCTGAACCCCACCCTACATCACTTCATTCTGGTGTCCTCCACCATCCCATCTCTACCTCATCCCTCACAGTCATCTCACTCCGAACACCCTCAAACTGATCTCCACCTCTGCTCCTGTGTATTCCCATCTCAAATGCCTCCATCTGTGGTTTCTTCGTGGCACCTCATTATACCCAGGACCATATTTGGGGCTTTTTCTGTGCAAAACTCTGCTTCAACCCAGAACTACCTACTGAACTGTAAGCCTACGACCGGCTCATTCACATTGTCTAGTTTCCTTCCTGCTTTGGGTTGAACATACTCTAAAGAATAGCCTTGCTGGACCTGGGCCGTAGTCCAAAGCTATTTCATTGACTGCCAACACAATTGCAATTGATAGCAGAACATGTTTTCTGCTTTTGCCTGAAGGTCCTGTGCCTCTCTCTGCACCATCTTCTCTGCCTACCTATCATCAGGTCACACCAGCCTGCCTCCCCATCGGCCTCCTGCAGCAGAGCTTTGCACAAGTTTTCCCCATTAACCCACTCATCTGCAAGCATTTCTGCCAGCAGGCTTCATCTTGAGAGAGAAAAAAAGAGTATAAATAAGTGAGGGAGATGAACTTGAGGGGACTGAGGGAAAGAAAATGGAGGTAGACCAAAGACCACATGGGTGTGAGAGAGATGGGCAGAAATAGGGTGTGCAAGGTTGTGACTGTGCATGTATGGGAAAAATACTGTGAAAGTGAAAGCAAACACACAAGTGGGGAAGAAAACAGTATAGAAGCACGTGTCTGAAGGAAAGCAACCCCCAAAACCCATCCCAATTTGTTTCAGACAAATTTCTTCCCCCTCTTGTTAGCAGGGAGCACTTGGGAGCTGCCCTCCAGCACGCGGTGACAACACAACCACTTATGTTACACGCCTCGAGCAAGCCACCAAACAACTCTCCCGGGACAGGCAATCATTGTGGATCTAATTAAGGCCTGTCACATCGCTCTGCTTGGCTGACCAGCCTCAGTGCGAATGAGATGACCTCTGTTAATTTTAGCTGACAACGATCGTTGCACCAGGGCCAAATCCCTACGTGGGACTCGGCCCCTGCTGAGAGATGGGCAAAATGCTCAGTGCTTTGAAGGTGCAGGAGACAGGGAGGACATGGAAACCCCAGCCATGCTTGTGGACAGGTCTGGACTTTTCTCATCCCAACAGACTGAGGATGCTGCCCACTGTGCCAGCTGGTGAGACAGCTGTCTGGCAGAGCAGTGCAGGCTCAAATGGCTGGAAAATTGGGTTTCCTCTACACAAATCATCACCAGCCCTCTTAGAAAAATGGAACCACCTTCAACTGTCACTCAACTCCACTGCTGAAGCCTTTCAGAGAGGAGGTGGGGATTTTTAAATGACAGAACTATATAGATATGGAACAAAACACAATGTTATGACCTACGCTTTGCTAATAATCATTGCACAGAGTTCTCTGCATCCCTGCTGGCCTCTGGAAAAGATTTCCTTTCCGCCCTCCTCTCGGCCCTGCTTCAGGCTGGATGCAAGTGGTGTGGCAGTGCTAGCACTGTGCTCCTGTACCTGTCCATGCACAAAGTTGTGTCAGGGCTCAGCACTGTACTAAGCACCATCTGGTGGCCCCAGCCACCTTGGAGCTCCAGAAGAAATAGCAGAAGCTGGGTTAAGTGAAGCTGCCCAGCTCAAGCATGGCAGAGATATAGAAGACCGTGACACTTTGATACTACCCCTGTGTCTCTGTCTCTGCTTGTACTTCCTGATGATCAGGGATGGGTGAACGAACATTACTGGCCTACTGGGAATTGTTCCTACCCCAACTTATCCCTTGAAACCTGATCAGATATTCAGCGGACGTGTGAGCCAGCACACATCACCAACTGATCTGGCAATGTATCAAGAAACGGATGCTCCAAGCCCCAGAGCATGCCCTGGCACTAGTGAATTGATTAATCTTGCAAACTGGGAATAGATTTTTGATCAAATTGTCCTTCATAGGATCCTTGAAGGAACGAAGCTTGCAGAAATGAGAGAGGAACCTCATTAACCAATGTCACTTTGTGGCAGCATTTAAATGATCTCTCTGAATGAAAATAGACCCCTTAGGAGTAACAGTGGACCAGGAAACTGCTGCACATCTGGTGGCAAACACAGGTCTTGGTGACCTCTGGGTGGAATCCGATAGATCTGTAGTGCATCTGAGCGTGGCTCAGTGTGACAGACTTAAAACTGTCACTGTATTCCTAGGTAAATAACAAAAACAAAACTATTACTTTATGTGGCTGCAAGAACAGAAATGAAAACCTCAGAGAGCACCTGGCAATGTGAGGTCTCAGTTTGTTATTCTGGTGTTAGACTGCAATCCCCTTTTTAATATCCCAGGATCACGGAGTGGCTGGTGGTGTGGGGCAGCTGCGGGTCCCTGTGGTGCCAGCCCTGGTCCAGCAGGGCCACCCCGAGCAGGGGGCCCAGCCCCACGTCCAGGCGGCTGCTGGAGATCCCCAAGGAGGAGCCCCCAGCCCCTCTCTGGGCAGCCTGTGCCAGGGCTCCGGCACCCGCCCAGCCCAGCAGTGCTTCCTGAGGGGCAGAGGGCACCTCCTGGGCTCCAGGCTGGGCCCGGGGCCTCTGGGCCTGGCCCCGGGCACCCCTGAGCAGAGCCTGGCTCCGGCCTCTCGGCACCTCCCGGCAGTGCCGGTGGCCATGGCTGGCAGCCCCCGGAGCCTCCTCTGCTCCAGGCCCAGCAGCCCCAGCTCTCGCAGCCTCTCCTCACGGCAGAGGTGCTCCAGGCCCTTCGGCACCTCGGGGGCCCTGCGCTGGGCTCTCCCCAGGGTGCCCAGCTCTGGCTGGGGCTGGGGGGCCCAGCGCTGGGCCCAGCACTGCAGGGGCGGCCTCAGCAGCGCTGAGCAGAGGGGAAGGATCACCTCCCTCGGCCTGCTGGCCCTGCTCTGCCCCAGGCAGCCCAGGACACTGTTAACCTTCTTAGCACCAAGGGCACATTGCCGCTTCATGTTCAACTTTGTGTCCACCAGGACCCCCAGGTTCTTTTTTAGTATAAACACTTTTAAAATAATTTTCTTCACAACACGAGCCCCTGTACATCACTCAGAATGCAGTTGTCTTGCACACCAGCATCCACCATTCTCTCCAATCAAAAATCAAAATGCATTGACAGAATCCAATGTGCTCATTAGCATGATCAGTTAATTAGCACTCATCTCACTGGTTAATTTAACAGGTGTCAGTTGCATGGCAAATGCTTCACCTGCTCTACTTCCTTTCTGCTGGCAATTAAAGGACCAATTTGAGAAGAGGCTCAGCAGCTGGACAGGCTGACCACGAGTTGCTGTCCTGGCTCACATGCTGTGTGCACACAGGATCCATATCTCCAGCCCATCTTGCCTTACAGGCGCTCGGGACAATTCATAAGATGCTCCTGGCCTGGGTTGTTATAGCATGGCCTTGAGTATGAGAAACTGTGGCTACAACTCGATTAAATGTGGTAGTTTCTATGCCCATCTCTGTTCTCGTTGCTGATGGAAACAGTTAGATGTTACTGCTTATGGGGTCATTACTGATTACCGGTGTGCAAGACGAAGACCCTGGAGATTATTCTGAGGCCTTCTTCTTTGGTTTGAAGTAGACACTCAGAGCAATCTCATCTGGGAATCCTGGTTGCATCTGGTGAAGCAACAGCTGACCTCAAGGCACGATGATCCCACACTGGCATCTCCTCTATCCAGGGCACAATTGGGTGGTTTCTTTAGCTCACTTACGCTGTTGCAGGAAAATGAGAGCTTGAGGAGTTTCTCAATGATACCTCTTAAAAGCATGAAGACTGTGAGGTGTGGAGCAGTGCAGAAGGCTTAGCTCAGTCAATGTCACTTGACTACACCATCAACTTTCCAACTCCTCATTGTTTATCGAAGAGTAAAATAATGAAATATTTTTAACTGAGCCAATCTGAGAGGGTCCCGCTCAGTGGACTTCTTTGGATCCAGGTTATTTGTGAGGCAGAGCACAGCAATTAGTGGGTACTTTGATGCTTCTGAAAGGAATTTTAAGACATGTAAAACCTGTTACTGAAGAAGGTTTCCGTAGAACACAGCTCTCAAGAAAGTGGATTTGAAGCTCGTTCCTTGGTGATGGTGATAGCCAAGATGAAAGACAGCCAGAGCTGAGCCTTTGATATGAAAACGGATAAACAAACAATCAAAGGAAAGAATTTGGGAGGGAGGCAGGGGGGTTGCTTTGTTTCTCCCAGGCTGTTCACTAGGAATTGTTCTCCGACAGGAGGTTCACGGTCACTCAGAACATTACCTTTTCTAGCAAACACAGAGACTTTCCATTTTTCTCCCCGAATCTCTGCACCTACAAAGTCTGCTTCTTTTTCCAGGGGTTATTTTTAATTTCCAGTACCTTTGGACTGTTTGTCACGCTAGTTGTCTCACTCTCCATGTCTCTAGTGCTGGGCAACTTGATGCTAATACTGATGCTCTGCCACAGCGCTTCAAGATAACTTCACCAGAAACAATCGGTTAGATTCTTCGTTTAATCAGAGCAATAGAGCCCCAATTAGATCAATACCTTTAGCTTTTACTTTACTGGTAAACCAACCAGCTTAGCTCTGCCGAAGATCCAGCTATATGATGCTACTCAGGCACCAAGCCACAATACTACAACGGAAAAATCAAGGCCACTTAATACTGTTAGGTTTTATTACAGCAAAAATGCTCCTTTGAGTTGGAATTACAACAAAGACATTCATGTTCTGATCTGATTCCTCCAGCTCATGTATTATCTCTGGAAGATAAAAAGATATTAATTCTATGTGTAAAGAATGGCTGGTAAACTGCCAGGTTTTCTTTTTCCTTTTTTTTTCTTTTAATTACTGAAGATAGGAAACTGGTTTCCTACCTGAGATCTGGAGCTAAAAGCATTTCATGAAGAGAAATAACTTGAGCAAACATCCTTCCCCTTATCTCTCACAGTTCCTCTAGGCTCATTTTGATATTTTTTTTTTTAAGAGCAAATCCTGTGTAGTTAATAAGCAGGGTGATAAAAAGAAATCAATGCTCCGTATCCAAACTGATGTATTTGCTGCTCCAGGCAGTGTTTTTCCAGAATGCCTTTTAAGGTTTCAGTCGTCGCACTCTCTGCTTTGTCTTTGGTGGTAGTTGCACTACAAATGAAAAGGGAAACAGGAAAATCAGGCTAAACGGTGCTGTATAAGATGGTGAGACGTAGAGAAGGAAAGGTAGAAGGTACGGTTCCTGCAAATGGGCTGAGGGAGAAGCAGCAGTAGGCATTGGTTTGCAAGTATGAGAATTTCACTCTCTGCACTTACCCTCCCATCCCAGCCCCAGCCCGGTGTTTAGTGTCTCAGCCTGCCACAAAGCTGTCTTTGGGGTGGACAGGTGTTTTATACCATTATCAGTGCCATTGATTGAGCCCTGCACAGTTCAGCTCTGACTTCCTCTGTCTTATGCTTGCACAGAGTGTATTTACCCTAGGGAAAGGCAGGTACACTGGGGCATGAAGGGATGAGCTCCTACAAGATATTGTGAGGCTACCCCCAGGTTACTGCTGGCTTTGGGCTTGCATCTGTTTTCCATGAAGCTTCCCCGCCAAGTGATTTTGGAGCTCGAAGCTCATAGGCTAGGAGCATCTACATAAGGCCTTAGACTCCTACTTTGCTTTTGCTTTCAACCCACAAATAAACGAGAAGCCACAGATCTCTTGTTCCTCATGCCTGAGGACACGTGCACAAGGTCGCATTATTATTATTCTGCCTTGAGAAATTGCTCACCAGCTTTAGGCTCGTCCTCCTGGCTGACGAGCTAAGCTCAGACCAGAACACTGCTTTTGCCCAGCTACAAGTTTACACCCGAGTAATTGCTGTGGCTCAGCTGATTTGTTGTAATCTATTCATGCAATGAGCACCAACAATTTCCAAAGCAGTTGTAACAGCTTGCTCCAAGGACAGCAGTTAGAATTTGACAGTGACACCGTTTAGCTTTAAAGCATAGGCTCCTCCAGGCTCTTCTGAGAGCACTGCTGGTGCTTTAATGCTGGTAGTAATAGGCTCTTGACCTCCATTTGGTTCAACAGTTATCACTGAGAAGAAATAAGACTCTAGTGTGGCAGGACGGCTTGGAGACGCTGCATTCAGATGATCCCTTTGGAGCAGGGCTGTTCAGAGAGCAGCGGGCAATACGCCGAAATGTTGCCCCTTGTTTCATTTAGACTGTAAAAGAGAGCAGTTTCCTGCCTGTATTTTCCTGAGCAGGCATTCCTGACTTGAGTGAATGAATGAGTTTCATCTTGTTCTCCTGCACATTTGATAGCACATTGTCCTAGGGCATTTGAAGGAATTAAGGTTTTCTTTATCCTCCACAAGAAAGGGACGTGTTGCCTCCGTCTTTATCTTTGATTTCACCAAAGGTTTCCATTTGTTCAGCCCATTAAAATCCACCAAAGGGAGGCGTCTGAAAACTCTGTTGTGCTTTGCAGAGCTCAGCCGCAATGGATTTCACAGGCCATGCTGCCCCTATAAAAGAGGAAGAGGGTTTAGTCTTGCGAGACCTTGCTGAAATCCATCAGTTTAATTAGGGACTATTTTGCAAGGGCGGAAAATAATTATTGTGCATACAAAGTGGAAATGACCAAAATTGCCTCATTACCGTTGATTCATTGTAGCCGGCACATAATGAGTAGAGAATGGAGCCCCTTGATGAATGGCACTCCCTCCACGCCAGCACGCTCCGCATCTGTACGGGCTGAATACGGCTCATTTTGTGGGAGCAACGGCGCGGAGAGGAGGCAGGGCCAGGGCCAGACAACCCACACGTGGACCAGGACGGTGGTGCCACCTGGCTCCTGCCTAAGAGCCCAGAGGTTAGGGCCTGGGGCTGGGTTTCCAATGGGAGGACCTCAGACACAATTTTCCCCTGGGCCAGGAGTCTCCGATCACACTCGGTCCATTGCTCAGGGACGATAAATCGTCCAAAGCACCTTTCAGCATCACTCAGAGACTCGGGACATAAAGGTGAGGGCACAACACCACCCCACACATGCTTCTCCAAGATGGACAGGTCAATGTGCCTTGGGTGTGTAGCTGCAATGGTGGCAAGAACTCACCCCTCCAAGTCTGCGTCATGGTGGAGGACAAGGGTTGCAGAATCACAGAATCATTAAAGTTGGAAAAGACCTTCAAGATCATCTGGTCCAACCATCCTCTACCACCAATGTCACCCACTAAACCATGTCCCTAAGCTGATACCATCAACACAGGTGTCAGGATGGCCCAGAAGAGGACATGTCTTCTGATGGTGTTTTTCAACCTGGACTGGACAAATTCCCCCCCCTGGAGCTACAGGCTCCTCTACCACAGCTGACATGACATGATTTCTACTTTCAGGTCTTTGGAGGAGTCCTGGACTCACAAATATTTGCAGACCAGAGGATTAAACCACTCTCCTGGCACGTTAAACCACGTACCTGGCATGGGAATATGAACAGCAAAGAAGACCGATGTGCTGCCTGGTGTGTCTTGGGTTAACAGCTGTGCTAAAAGTCTTTCATCTGCTTTCTTAAATGCTTGGGGAAAAGTCATTTTGGTGATTAGGCACATGAGGCTGAGTGAAATTTTAGTGGGGCTGTAGCTCAACCTTTCACAAATGGCACAGGAACCCAAGTCAGTGAGGAGCTGGTTCGTTTTATTTTAGAGGCACAATACGTCATCTGGCTTCTCTTAAGTCAGGCACCTAAAATGGGCCGGGGAATGGCTTTAACAGTGGCCATTTCTCTTTTGTGACTTACAAAAGGAGCTGAGGGCACTTCAATCAAATGGAGACATCTGCATTTAGATGCGTGAAGGAAAATGGATTCAATCCTACCCTGAGATGGGTGTGTCTTGCGTATAGCAACACAAGGATGCAGGGTAGGGTCAAGAAAGGGAGACCAACTGCACAAAACACAGTCAGTGCTCAAACCCCATCTGTCCAAGGGTCCAGAAATGCTCCCCAGATGAGTACAAAATAGCACTCGGATCTCCCCTGCCCACCTGGGTCATGCTTGTTGGATCACAGCCCACCGTGATCATCAAGGCTTGCAAAAGTGATCAAATCTCTATGCTTGGGTCTACTGGCACTTGCTGGCTGGATGACGCCCCGCTGACTAACCCCTGGTGTGATAATGACTTCTGCAAAGAGGAATAATGAAGATTCTTGTATTGAGTGTAAGCGGCATGGAAGAAGATGGAGATTGTGTGAAGAAAGCAGAAGGTGAAGCAGGGAAAGAGGGAGGCAGCCTGCAGACTGCGCTCCACGGTGCTCCAATCAGCCAGCTGATTGCATTTGGAGCCCTTTGCCATTCAAATCATTGCAGCTGCAATTTGGTCTTAATAAAAACCACAGCGTCTTTATGACCTTTAATGGGTGTTTGCCACTTTATCCTTTGAAATATGTCACCTTCTGCTGCGGTGCAGCGAGGGAAATGTCTCTACTGCAAGCAGGTTGCTGGGCACCAGTTTTCTCCCTTCTTTCTCCCGAAACTAATTCAGTAAAAGTCATCCTGGATAAGGACCAGGGCAAGCAGCAAGAATGGCTGAAATTAGAGTGAACTGGACTCTTCTCTCAAAACCTAAGTTCACCTGTAATTAGAAAAAACAGAAGTGGCCAAACATTTTTTTTCCCAGGGACTGAATTTAGTCTGAAAGCCCGGATCCCACCAACTTACAAAGGTCAGCAAATGCAAATCCAGTCTGACAAATAGTTCAGCAGAAAAAAGAATACCTCCATGTCTATCCCTACACAAAATATTTCCTTGCTCAAGAAGCAGACCACTGATTTTCAGGTTAGTGCTACCATTTTATTTTGGGTTGTGAACAATTTCAAGGAAGAGTAAAAATATGGAGAGCTTGCTGGCTCTGCATCCAAGGGAAGGGTTTCTGACAAGCTGTGTCTGAGCACCTCATCGGATGGAGATGCTTGTTTGGAAGAAGCTACTCTTATCGCAAAGAATGAATGAAAATGGGAACTCCGCTTTAAATCGAGTTCTTTCTAACGTTCTCCCTCTAGAGAGAAGCAAAACCAATTTCACTGCTTAGATGGGGATTTATACACACACAGGCATCCAGAGCAGAAAAAAAAAATAATAAAAAAATAAAACACGCAAACATCTGCAGTTTTCAGGCTCTACATATCACATTCACGTATACAAAAATATCTGCAAAAAAGACCAATTGTACACCAGGGTGCTTAGAAAAGAGCACTTCTGTCCTGTTGGGAACACAATGGTGTTGGCAGGCCAGCAAAGCCCTTTTCATCTCAAACATCTACGTTTCCGTCTCTTTGCACATGTAATTTTGCACCTCATTGCTCCTAATTGAGTGGTTTTGAAAAGCCATCCTGTAAAGCTATCCATTACTCTGCCACGGCCAGTGTCAAAGAAAATAAGTTCTCAGACACTTCTGTCTATAAATAATTCTGCTGCCGTGAAGTTATCCGTGGGGAGTGTTGACAGCTATCTCATTACTGGTGTATTTCTTGGTTTTCTATCAAATTGCTTGTTCCTACCTCCAGCCTCACCCCGAAAGCAAGGTGCAGGAGGATTGCAAGGCTTCCTAAGCTGCATTTCCAGCATCTTCCTCCTCCCGTGATGGATGCCACGACCGCGGTGGGAGCTGCCATCTCCAGGACGGGACTCGAAGGAGACTTTGGTTGCTCGTGTTCACTTGAGATCGTTCACAGCAATTTTCTGGAGCGAGAGGATGCTAGCTGCAGGCACGTGGCCAAGCTCCAGCTCTGGTAATTGCATCCTGCTAGCCCAAATTCCCCCATGCAGTTTCAGCAGGACATGCGAATCTTCTGGCTAAGCAGTCGCCCATCATTAAAACCCCGTTGTGGTTTATCTCATAGGTAGCTGCATTTTGGTGAGGAAAAGTGATTTCTGTATATTTGGCCACAAAAAGCAGTTTGTGAGCTTTGGGGCAAACACCGTAGTGTTGGCTTTTTTTGGGGTGAGCAAGAGCAGCTTGGTTTCCAGCGAGAAAGAGTCATTTCTGAAGTGGGAGTCAGGGGAGTGGGTTCCCCACAAAATAATAAATTTACCCCCCAAAATAATAAATTTACCCCACAAAATAATAAATTTATTAATGGCAGCGATCCAACAAAAGGAATCCCAAGTTGCAAGGGCAAAAAAAACATACTGTCTGACCTCGCAGCCCAAATCCCCAAGCAACCATGCCCCAGGTAATGCAAGCAAACCTTCACCTCTTGCTACCTCTTCTCCACAAATCACTGTGGTAGCACGAACAGAAGTGCAGCGTGAATTTTTTTAAGTCTCTACACCACTTTCCTGCCAGGATATCAACATGTACTTGCATCCGCTGGTTCCTCCCACTGTAATATTTCGTCCATAATTAAACAAATATTGAAGATAAATAGCTGACAGCTTAAAAGCACTTTTTTTTTTTACACTCTTCTTACTTTGTAAACACAGACCTAACATCTCCCATAAACTATATGCAGCTATAACTCATTCTTTCCAGCACTGCCCGCCTCTGGCTTTTTTCACCCAAGTCCAGGCTACACTGTCATCAGATGGGCTGCTTTTCTGCCTTGAAATTTGTCTTTTTTTTTTTAAACCAGAAAATGGCTTCATCCACCCCTGAGATGGCTGGGCCTGCTCTGAGCAGCACGCTCTGTACGAGGATACGCCGGTAAGACGTGGGCGAGTTAATGAGCGAGTTAAAGAAAATAACTCATTGAACTTCTCTGGAACAGATCGATTCTGATGAAAGAAGTTAACATTAATTTTGTCTTTGCTTGGAAATCCTCCCCCTGCTAGGGAAAAATTGTTCCCGGTGTGAAAGGCCCTGGGGGATGGAGCTGGAAGATGTCAGAACATGCACAGCTTACAGACCTCAGCTTTTGGCCCTCCAGGAGCTGCAAAGTGCAGTGCCCAGGGTGAGAAAGGCCTGAGCAGGGAGGGTGCAAGGGGCAGAGTGCCCCTGTCCTGGGATGTGGGGCAGAGGAGCTAAATTTGGGGTCTTAGAGCACCATCTGCTGGCACCTTCCTTCCCCCAGAAGGAGCCGCTGTGGGCTTGGAGCCAGGAAGGTGGCCTGGGACCAGCCTTTGGCATGGCCAGGACTGCAGAGGGGGCTTTGCTAAGAGCAGGGAAGGGCTGCAGGCAGCTGCAGGAACCCTAAATTCTCCTGTGGGCCTCCACAGGGGGAATGGAGCAAGGGAAAACAGGCAAAAAAACACTTATTTCACTGCAATCAGGGTAAGAAGCGGGGTAGGTGGCATCCGCCCAGCAGAGAGGGCAGGGGATGGAGAAGGGGATGATGGCTCCTGCCATATGGCAGGGAGGGTCAGAGAGGGCTTGTTTGGGCGAGCACACCATCCCAGCAGGGATTTGGGATCATTACAAAAACATGTCTTTGCTGCTGTCTTGCTGGGCATCGCTGAGACCAATTTCATCCCAGCCTGGGGGCCAGCAGGCTGGTGGCAGGCAGATCCCCAGCTCTGGGTAGAAATCCTTGCTGGAAAGGGAAGGAGTTGAACCTCTGGCTTTCCGAGGTGGTTCTGTAGGTAGGGCAGTAGATATAGGATGGAAAGAAAGCGGCCTCATCCCTACCTGCTCCACACCAGGAGAGGACCCATGCTCTACATGCCACTTGAAGGAGACCCTGGCACCTGAGCCCTCTTGTGTGTCCATCAGCATCTGTGTTGGCTTTACTCTTCCAACATTTCCCTGTTCCAAGGTTTACACATTTAAATTATATGGCTACATGCCCTATTTTTGCACATTCTCCATACAACATTCTCAGTCATCTCTCCATCTTTTCTCTTCTTTGCTCCTTTTCCATGCATCTCTCCTCCCTACTCTATTTTTAAGACCCCAGGCCCAAAAGTCTTTCAAATTTTGTGCACAACAGCTTGGTCCTTCAGCTCTGAAATAGTCTGCTGTGGTGTAGATCAGATAGGACAGGTCTGTAGAAGGTATTTTTGGCTGCTGGGTCTCATCTTGTTCCACCACACCTCCAAGACAGAAGTCTATGAACACCTTTCATTCGAGGTTTGCAGTCAGAATTTGGTTCTGAGTAAAAAGATCAGGGCCATGGGCATAGAAAGAATAGCCTTGCTCATGGGGCACAGTCCTCTGTTTTCGGAAGCCACTCATCCTGTTATATCCTTCATAAATCCTTTTCTCGCACCTATAATTTACAGGGGGCCATAACGCTGGAGCATTTCTCTCATTCATGCAGAAAATAGACAGCGTTCTGCTTGGAGGAGGTAACGTTGCTGCATGTAATAGCAGAGCAGAAGTGTCTGGGATGACAGTCAGAGAGGATATGTAAGTGGCATATTGATTTTTATGTGCTGCAAATAGCAAAAGGCAGTTGTCTCTTGATACGCTCGGATTAACAGAGCACAAAACTTGGCTCGGGAAGCACTGCTGCCACAAAGCAGAAGAAGGGACCGTAGTGTCTCTGCCTCAGATGCGAAGCAGGCTGAAGTTAAACTGCTGCAATCCCATGGAAAGTCGGTTGTGAGCCATTGAGCAAATGTGAGTCACCAAATCACCATCTATCGAGCCTTTCACCGTGTTCCTCTTCCTCTGTGCCACTGTGCATCCTCCGCTGCGGGAAGGTGAGGAGGCAGGGCTGGAAGGGGGTGAGTGTGTGATTCAGGGCATTCTCAGTAGGAATTTTTAAATACATTTCTAAAACTTACATGGCATGAAGCAAAATCCCTGCTCGCCCAGCTCTTCTTCACTGTAGGTCATTGGTGCCAGCTCCTTAAAGGTGGTGTCCCAGGACCCGGGGTGCATGTGGTGGCCCCAACAGATCATCCTGAAAGCACACAAAACCTGTGTCATCGTTTGGATGAGACAGCATCACGGCCAAAAGCACTGGTCTCTTGGTCCCTGGGCTTGCCCTGTAGCACAGAGGTGGATAACCCCATCCCCGTGGCGTCCTGTCCCCCTCTGCCTTTTCTGCCAAACCACCTCTTTTTGGCAGGAGGGACTGCCTGTGCTTTGGCCAGCTCAGTAAGACGTTGAGATTAGCCACAGATGCTGTTTTTCAGTGCAAATAAAAAATGGTTCTAAGAAATGTGATGCGTTTTTAGATGAATAAGTGTTTGTTCAGGAATCCGCACCAGCCTTTGGGATTCACAGGCTGATGTCCAATAATCTGTAAACACTCCAGCAGTATCACATCATTACTATTACCTTCACAAGTGGTCCTGACTCAACGCAGGGTTTTTATTGCCTAATTGCTCTTATTGGCAACTCTTTTGTATTTACTGCTAAGCAATTTCTGATCTAACACTAGCAAAAATGCATTCCCAGGCATCACAAAGGAACTTTTATTTGAAGCAAGACGAACTAAGTGAACACCCCTGAATTCAGCAGGGTAGAGATCAATTTATCTGTAAACCACAAACGAACCAGATTCAGTGTGCTTTATCTGTGCACACAGAATATTTCTATAGCTGCAGTGTTTCAGGGTTTTTGCAACATCTCTTTGTATCGCTGCAGCACCTGAAGACCTACAGACTGTGTAGGCAAGGGGTACATGAAGAGGAACAGATTCAAGTCTACGAATGTGTCCAAAATCAAACAGGAGGCTTTGTGGCTGAGATAGCGGCAGACTCAAGCACTCCTGCCTGCCAGTGTTCACTGCGTCGCCCCGCGATCATCTGCAACCCAAATTTCCCTGTGTGGCTGTCCCTGCCGTAATTCACTCCAGTTGTCTGTTTAATTAAAGGCGACACGTGGGACAATTGATTAACACAGGCTGCATTGTGAGATGGCTGCAAATTTCAATTTCAAATTAAAAAGCAAAGGAAAAGTCAGAGGTTTTCCTGTTTCAGCTGACAGTTGCCTTTTCATGAAAAGAAATTTTCTTGGAGAAAAGGACTTTTGGTTCTCCCTGCCTTGTTGCACTGGCAGAGGAGGTGCAGCAGGGCTGTTTTTCCATTGCTAGCATCTCCAACAGCCACAGTGGGACCTGCTGTCTGCCTGTAGAGTAATGCACATGGAAGATGCAAGCCATTTGGAGAGTCCTTATTGACGCTAGCCCTAAATCACGAAGGGATGATGAATGGTAGGAGAGATGCAGAATGGACACGGCAGCCTCGTGAAGCAGCAACGGCTGCAAGTGTGTGGAAGATCTTTTGGGATGTGGAAAGTGGCAGGATTCAAAGCCTGATCTCAGAGCTGAATTGTGTTTGCTTCATCTATGTCTGCTGCAGGGGTCTTCATTCTGCTTGCTTTCTTCTGATGAGGCACATGGAGTTCCTGCATGAAAGATTAGCCCCTTCTGGCCCACCAGAGATCCCAGAGAAGCGCTGCAAAGTCTGAATCAGAGTCAGAGCAGGGGACCTTACCAAAATACAAAGGAAACCCTTTGGTAAAATAAATACACCAAATAAATGAATACTGAGGGTGATACATTCAGTGAAAGATGTTTCAACCCGGTAGGAAATGATTGTCAAAGTCTAGCTACACGTATCATGTCCTTCCCTGGAACTGTATGCATTGATGCACAAAAGCTGGTTGGTTGATGCAGCAGTTCTCCATAACATCAGCATCTCAATGGTCTTTGGAAAGGAAAAGTGTTTTCTGAGCGATAGGTCTTTTAACATGCCTCTAATCAATAATTAACTGAAAAGTCATGTTAACAAATTTGGTTTGGCATTAGGAAATGAAACGTAAGTGTAACTGTCACTGTTGCTCACCAGTGTAGACATGTGCCCAGGAATCACAGAATCACAGAATCATCTAGGTTGGAAGAGACCTCCAAGATCACCCAGTCCAACCTCTGACCTAACACTACCAAGTCCTCCACTAAACCATATCACTAAGGGCTATATCTAAACGTCTTTTAAAGATCTCTAGGGATGGTGACTCAACCACTTCCCTGGGCAGCCCATTCCAATGCCTAACAACCCTTTCAGTAAAGAAGTTCTTCCTAATATCTAACCTAAACCTCCCCTGGCACAACTTTAGCCCATTCCCCCTCGTCCTGTCACCAGGCACGTAGGAGAACAGACCAACGCCCACTTTGCTACAGCCTCCTTTAAGGTACCTATAGAGAGCGATAAGGTCGCCCCTGAGCCTCCTCTTCTCCAGGCTGAACAACCCCAGCTCCCTCAGCCGCTCCTCGTAAGACTTGTTCTCCAGACCCCTCACCAGCTTGGTCACCCTTCTCTGGACTCGCTCGAGCACGTCCATGTCCTTCCTGTAGCGAGGGGCCCAAAACTGAACACAGTACTCGAGGTGCGGCCTCACCAGAGCCGAGTACAGGGGCACAATCACTTCCCTAGACCTGCTGGCCACACTGCTTCTTATACAGGCCAGGATGCTGTTGGCCTTCTTGGCCACCTGAGCACACTGCTGGCTCATATTCAGCCGACTATCAACCAGTACTCCCAGGTCCTTCTCTGCCAGGCAGCTTTCCAGCCACTCATCTCCCAGCCTGTAGCTCTGCTTGGGGTTGTTGCGCCCCAGGTGCAGGACCCGGCACTTGGCCTTGTTGAACTTCATACAGTTGGCCTCAGCCCATCGCTCCAGCCTGTCCAGATCCTCCTGCAGAGCCTTCCTACCCTCGAGCAGATGTCAGCTGTAGACTGTAACGGCATCCAAATTTACTTATTTAAATACAAGAACGTGCTCTGGTGTTGGCTCTGGTGAGAAAACCTTAGGGAGATCCTAGCTGCCCAAATGGGACCTAAGCCCACTTGTCAGCTGCTTGGTCAGCTCCTTCTGCGTGTCCCTTGTGCCCTAGCAGCAGCACTGTGTGAGCGATGGATCCTTCTCAGAAGGGTTTCCAGGATCTCAAGGGTATCTTGGGTCTGCAGACAAAATCATGTGGTCAGAACAGTGAGGACATCTGGGGTGGATTCATATAATTTCAAGACATCTGAAGTCTTACACCAATTCTGTCTAAGCTAGTCAGCCTGGGTTCTCTGTAAAATTAACAGGAAAACAAATGTGGGTAGTCCTACAGAATGATTCATCTGACCTTTTTTTAGACTTCTACTTTAAGATGAAATTATAGCCTCTGCTGACAATAATGGGCATCTGTGGTATCTAGCTCGGATGGAAACATCCACTCCGTGAAAATTTGTATTTCATCCAAAAAGTTCAACCTTCAAAGTGTTACGATAAAAATGTTGTGCATGGGCAGAGAAAATGCACTATATATGTAACTATAGCCTAGAACTTATTGTTAGTATAACTGAAATCTTAACTGTCTAACTCTAGAATCACTATTTGTCTTGATCTAATTATTAAAGAAAAAGAAAGAATAAAATTCCATATATAGTACAAAAAATGTTTCAAAAAATAATAATAATACAATTAAAAATACAATTTATGTTACTGGTTTATCCTTCCGCACTCTGAGATCCACTTTGGGTCATTTTCATGTGCTTGCTAATATTCTTTTGTACTTTTCTCTTTCATCATGAGTGTACAGATCCATGTTGCGTCCAAATTTACTGTGTATGGTACCCTGTATGTACACTAGACTTATGTCTTTGCTCTCTTTATTACCTCTAGTTTTGTGCAGCCCCAGGTCTGCATTTCTTTAACTGACCATGGGCCAGCCTGTGCCTCGTCTCTTCTCATCCCGCGCCAGCACTATTCTGCGCCGCCTCCTGTATCTGCACTTCTCAAGGTCTCTGCTATCACACCAGGCCTGTATTTCTCTACACAACATCACTGTGTTAGAGCTGTATCTCATTCTTCACAGAATAACTGCTTGTTGCTGCTGTTCATGTTAACTACGGTCATAACACACAAAGATAAATGAAAGAGAAGCAAATTAGCCATAGGCACCTGGACAATTGGTGAAATTGCTGTCATGGCTAAACCAAGTAAAACAAAGCTCAGGCAGGGCAAGAAAAGTTCAGACAAAGCAAAACTGGCAAGTCTCAGTCCTGAGAAGTCCTAAACACAGGACAAAGATTATGGCCTGTTACAACCAAAAGCAATACGGGATCACAGAGCACACTTACAGAAGACAAGAAATCCCAGTGGTACCATGACACCCACAGTTCAGAAGAGCACTGAGCTTCATTCTGCTTCATCCTAAAACATGTCAAGTATCAGAGTACAGAAAACTAAGGTGGATTGAGGCCCCCTGAAGAGCCAGATCATCTTCCTGGACCACCAATAAGTGCTCCAGAGATTATTTCACAAATGCACAGTTAAAACACCTTCGGGGTAACTCCCAGGTCTTTGGAAGACAGCTTCTGTGTAAGTCTTTGTGTAAAATAAAGAGAAATTTCTTGTGACGGTCCCTTGTTAGCAGCAGCATAGTGCAGCAATGGAAGGAAACTGCAGGGTGTTTTTCCTGCTTTGAGACACCCACGCAACACAGAACAAAAGCTTGTCCTAACTGCACTCCTGAGAGCGTTGATGGGGGGCTCTAGGGAGCCACTTGCTTCAGCTTGCCCACTTGGCTGAACGGGTAGCTGCAGTCATTTCCTTGCCTCCAAAAGAAGCTGTTCTCCTGGAGTTCCTCCAAGCACTTCTGGAAAGCATATTCTTGCTTTTGAAGGAGCTCAGGCTACAGCATCTTATAGGTTTTCTTGCGAACCCCAGGAAAAGTCTTCTTGCTGGGCGTGGAAGTGCTCCCAGGGCTGAGCTAGGCTCAGGTAGGACACAAAGGTGGCATATCATCCTCCTGCACCAGCACAAAACAGGAGGAGCCCGTGTCTCTACTAGGCAGGAGATAGACTACGAGAAATCACAGCTGGGCCCAGAACAGCTCATTCAATGCAGGAGCCTCACGCCCTTCTCCCTTACAGTGGTTCTACACTCAAGTTATTCTGCTAACACCTAAAATATCTATTTCTGACATATCTTTGTGAGCAAAATAGTTTCATACTTCAGCAAGATTTAGGAATACTGAAGATCTTGTCTTGATATGTGTTGCTGTTGTCCTATGTATAAATAGCCCCCAGACTCTGGTTGGGTTGCTGGGGTTTAAGGTCATTTTCAGGACCAGGCTGATGCCCATGTTGCTCACACTGTGCACAGACTGGGGCACAGCTCTGAGACCTGCTTGGAAAGAAAGGCTTGAGGCCATTTTGGGTGTTATGCAGGGTCCGGCTCTTCACGTTATCCAGAGGAGGATGTGGGAGCTGACAAGGGTGCAGCTTCCTCAGTTCAGTGGAGGTTTTGAATTTCTGCTACAGGCAGGCTGAGCCCACCCTCAGAGGGAAGAACTTCTTCCCAACGCCTCCCCGAAGCCTCCCCCCTGCCAGGCTCCAGCCGGTGCCCCTCGTCCTGTCCCCCCAGCCCTGACAAAGAGTCCCTCCCCAGCTTCCCTGCCCCCCCTGCAGGCCCTGGCAGGCCGCTGGCAGCTCTCCCCGGGGCCTTCTCTTCCCCAGGCCCAGCACCCCCAGCTCTCTCAGCCTGGCCCCACAGCAGAGCTGCTCCAGCCCCTGAGCGTCCTCGCGGCCTCCTCCGGGCCCGCTCCAGCAGCTCCGTGTCCTTGTGCTGGGCCCAGAGCTGAACGCAGCGCTGCAGGGGGGGCCTCCCGAGAGCGGGGCCCAGGGGGACAATCCCCTCCCTCGCCCTGCTGCCACGCTGCTGCTGCTGCAGCCCAGGGCACACTTGGCTTTCAGGGCTGCCAGCGCACGGGGCTGGCTCAGATCCAGCTTCTCACCCCCCACCACCTCCGGGGCCCTCTCCTCAGGGCTGCTCTCAAGGAGTTCTCCTCCCAGTTCTTCTCTCAAGGAGTTCTTCTCTCCCTCACAGCTGGGATTGTTCAGGTGCAGCACCGGGCACTCGGCCTTGTTGAACCCTATTAGGTTCACATGGGCCCACCTTCTCAAACTTGTCCAGGTCCCTTTGGATGGCATCCCTTTCCTTCTGCTGTACCAACCGCACCACACAGCTTTATTTTAGGATTGTTCGTTGAGTGACACACATTTTTTTTGAGGGGGGGATTTCCAAATAGCAGGATAATCTATCTTGCAATCCTACCCGAACCCCTGGAGTATTAGACATTAATCTTTCACCTGAGATTGCTGAAACGAGAGATTTCCTGTGTGCTGACAACAATCCCCTCCCTCCCACGACCAGTTTCTCTACAATAATAAATAAGTCACATTAAGAAAATCTCCAGACTCCACTTCCTTGACGCCTGCTCCGACATGTAGCTGAGGTATAAGCCACAGCTATCTTCTGCTGAACTGAGGGCAAACAAGACTTTCTGTGAGAAAATAAATAAATTAATTAAATAAAGCAGCTTTTACACTGTGGCTCCCCCTTCCCCCTGCCTCCCTCCATCTGAGGTCTTTGAATTAGGAGGTATGTCAGGCTTGTGGAACCAAGCCCAAACTTCCCTGAGAAAACAGAGGAGTCAAAAGCATGTTTTGAAAATAAATATCAAAGCTGGCAAGCGAGGCCCACGAAAGACGGAACTGGCATTGTTAGAAGCTGGTAGGAGCGAAATAAGAGGGATTCTGCAAGGCAGTTTCACACAGGACTCAGCACCGACAGAGCCTCCTGCCAGCAATATCTGGGGAATATTGCTCAGAGACCAAAAGAAAGAGCATTGAGCCTCGAGCAGGGAAGAAATTAGAAGTGTCTGTCTCCGCCACTCCGATAACAGGAGGAATAATAATAGAGTGGGAGAAGTAACAGTGGAGGGGGAGAAAGAACAAGGAGAAACTGGGCAACTGAGAAGCATGTCAGAGTTATAAAAAGAGACAGAGAAGGGAATTTTATTCATGAGCCTTCCGAATGCATTTGCCATTATCGCAGGCATGAGAATATTATTCTGCTGCTGTCAGGGGGCATGTGACTGGGGCTCCAGTCGTCAGAAAATCACTGCCAGCTGTCAGAGGGCCAAGCCAGCAAGGGCGATGGGCCAGCACCAACCACACTGTCAAGAAATACCCTTGCTTGTCAAGAGATTAGCAGTCTGGCCTCCAAAGCCTTGAGAGAGCATTGGCTTCCAAAAAGGAGGTGGCCATGTGAATAGTGCAGCGTCCCCGGCGATGGAAGCAGGACGTGGAAATGTTCCTTTTAAGAGGGAGTACAAGAAGGAAGGTGTTGAATTGTTTCTGGTTGGATCCAGTGTATCAGGAAGGCAGCAGAGCACTGAATAGTACAGCGTATATTTGCTCTGATGGCATTAAAAAAAAAAAAAGTTTAATTCATCCAGAAACAGTGCTTAGCCTTTGATCAATGGGCTGATGTACAGCACCGATCTCTAAGCACATCACAATTTTCTCCTGGCATGAGACTGAAGCCAATCTGAGCTGGAGACTTGCTGAATTTTATTCTCCATCCCTTTAAGCATCAGCAGTCCCCTAACCTATACCAGTCATATCTGATCGTGCATGGGGCATATGGCTCGTAGCAGCGCTGCTGCATACAATTCAGACCCCGAGTAGGACAGTCTACCAGCCTGGGTTGGCAAAGCTCATAAAGAAACCCACCCCGGACCAGCAGGGTTTCTTCCACAGGTCCTTTTCTTATTTAGCAGGTGACAAACCTAGGCTTGGATTTTGAAGTACAGCCTACAAGGGGCAGTCACTGCATCCCTTACCTGAGACAGTCACACCCCTGTTCCTACAAAACTATTAATACAGATCACAGAAATCACGCAGTGTTCGCAGCGGGTGCTCTAGGGCTTGTGCTAAGCATATCGGGCTGTATTTAAACCATATATTAGCATCACCTAACTTTTAGATCACAACTACTGTGGCATTTGAACTCAGGAACCCACTGAGTGATTCAGCCTGGCCTGAACACAAGAAGTTGCCTGACACAGTAATTCAGCATTGTATCAGAGTTACTGTTGTAGCTGTAATGACTTCAAACCGAATGCAGAGTGTGATTCATATGCATCATGTAGCTTTGTGTCTTGTAATTAAGCCATTCACATTGTAATCAAATAATTACGTCAAACTTCTGGACCACGCTTTTCCCTGAAGTGTGTCATGATGGACCAGCTCTCTACAGCTTTGTTAGGACACGTGTATTAGGTTCGGGGTGTCAATCCCCTGGGTACTGCTGTGCCTGGAAGCCAACTCTCATCCACATCAATATGGGAAGGGTGAGGGCTTCACCAAGGTGGCTGAAGCTTTGGTTTTCAACAGCACAAGATTCTCAGGAGCCGATGCCACCAGCAAAGTGGGGTCGGTGGTACAAAAGCTCCAGGAAACTTCTTTCCTTCCCTGCCTAGTAATGAGCAACCCTATCGAGGCCGATCGTCAGTTACTGTGGGAATGACTGTGGGACAGACGTCACCCCAGAAGAAAGTTGCAAGTGGAAATGTGTTATTGTATTTCCTCACGTTTCCTTTTCTCCCCCTTTGAGTTCACACCTCTGAATTATTCAAGCTATGCTAATAAAGTCAATTTGAACTGTCTGAGCAGTCTCCTTTATTAAGGACTTGTTAAAAGAAAGAATTTGGCTGAGGTGTAAGTTGATTAGCTCACTGGTAATTAGCTGATATCCAGAAAGGTAACAAAGGATTTTTGCCAAGTAAATAATTACTCGATCTCTTTCCTCTCCTCCTCCTTCCTGCAGCAAATGAGAGAAATATAACAATGGCTGCTTTAGATGAGCAGAACGTGCTTCATTTCCAGGCAAGATAGAAAAATTTGCATAAGCTCGGGGTAAATATGCATGTCATTTTTCCAGAGATCAAGGAAGAAAATAGCAGCTGCCTTTCCTACTGTAGGTGCAGTGTAACCGAAGATATCTCTAGTGTTCTTTCTTTTATTTATTTCTTAATTCTTCTAACATTTGACATTTTAATATAGCTGTATCTGCTTACCACTGAGACTTGCTGCTTGCTTCTCGTGGTTTTCCCCTTTTCCAGGGGTTTTCAAGAGTAGCAATGCAAGGAAATCGCCTTCCCTAAAAATGAAACTGAATGCGAAGCAGTGCACAACTGGGTGGACAAGGCTTCTGTAGAGGATTGGGTGGGATATATTGCCTTCCATATGCAGGCACTAATTGGTTCATTATACAAGATACAGTGAACAAATGGTCTGTGGGTGCTTTTTTTCCTACAAACTGAACGTTATAGAAACAAGGGTGAGATGCTGGTAATAACTAGTTCTTCTAATCCTATCCCCACTACGATTTGGGGTAGAAAGGCTTCAGCCCTTATCCGTCACAGGCTTTAGATTAGCCTGTCCCCGATTCACAGATGGTTTGCTCAACAATAGTTTGCCTTCAAAGTTCACCTTAAGTCACCCTTATATTTTTGGGACTTCCATTCCTGCAGTAGGTGGTCACAGATCAGCCTCTGCTCAGTCTCCATCTGACCATACACCAAAACTGGTAAGAGGGGGAAGGATGGAAATGCCGGGACTTAAAGCCTGTGGTGCCAGAATGAAAGCAGATGAGATAAAGGAAGGAGGCCCCAGCTTGAGGAGTCTCAGCAGGACAGGTTAGCAAACCCTTTCTCAGCTCCATTCTTGGGGAGAGAGCTAGGACAGGAACACAGAGGAGTGCTGCTCCTGGTCTCACCACGTGCCAAAGGGCTGCTCCAAGTTTTTCAGTCCCAGATGGACTCAGTTCTGCCTGGTCAAGTATTTTGTGGCTCTCATCCTCTGGTTTATCTCTCCTTCTAGGTTTTATATAGGAAGTTTCTAAGTTGTCCTAAGGATAGCATGCTCCACTGAGTGGTACAATGTGTAAAAGTAAGGCGGCTTGCCATGAATGCCTGAACCGCAGCCAACTGAGGCCAAAGCAATTCCAAGAGTCCATCAGAGATCCCAGAAAACATAGCAGGAGGCTTACAGACCTCAAGCCAGAGTGGAGTGCTTTGCAGAACAGTATAAATGGGATTCGAGCCCTCACCCAACTTCTGCCATCCAAAAATGCCAGGTACCTACGGTCAATTCAGTCCCCAAAACACAGACGTTTTGTGCTCGTGGATGCAGAGCAGCTGAGAGCCATATGTGCTATGACACTGGATCTAGGAAATAGCCAGTGACCCCAGGGCATCCTGCCTGGCCTTCAGCTGCTGTTCTGAAAGAATCTCAGATGACAACAGATGCCAGCACTTAAGGAAGTGAACGGAGACATTAAGGCAGGATCTGAGTTAAGGTTAACAGGCTTAAATACTTACAAAGTTCACGTGAGTCTCATACTGAGCTTGGTGTACGTAAATCAGCGCACAGAAAAAGATAGCTTGCCTTATTTTTTTCTAAGGAGAAAGCTGTTTACAAGTGTAAACAATGAATCATTATGGCATTTGCTTTTGCTTTTTTAAAGCGTGAGAAGACTTCCAAAGAACAAAGGCAGACTGATTCCTGGATTCCTTTGAAAGTCAATGAGACTGAGGCACCTGCCGTTTGTGCTTTTAGAAAGTCTCCCTCCCTTGATGGATCATCACTTCATATTTCAGCTTAAATTGGTGTACATTTAGCAGAGATGTTTTGCAGCCGATAAGGGTTCTGATTCATATCTAGGGGTGAATTAAGCACAGATGAGTGGAAAAGTTACCAAGCTGAGCTCTCCTTTTGCACTTTTCCCAGCACCAGCTGCTTCTCCCAGAGGAGTGGCTGAACAGCAGGTTTATCTTCTTCTGTACCAATTTCAGACCTGCAAATTAGTGCAAATTGACATAATTTTTATCTCTTGCTAACGCATGAAAAAGCTCCAGGTGCTTGGAGATACCTACACATGCTGTCTACATTCAGGGTAGTAACCTGGGTGCAGATAAGCTTTAGTTTCCATTTAGTATCCATTCCTACGAGTAAGCAAACATCCTGATTTTAGCGAAATGGGACCTGCTTTGGACGTGACCATCTGCCTCAGCTTTTCATTTGAAAGCCTTAGGGATGTATCTGTGCTAGACCCCATCAGATAAACTTGGATGAGGAAAAGGATGAAGAGGAAAAATGCTTTGAGGACTGGATACAGAACTGAAAAACCATCTGCAGGAGGGATGTTGGGGTCATGGGCGACACGAGAACTGAAGGCTGGCAGGAAGTGGGGGATCCAAAGCTGAACTTCACCTCTGACACCGTCACATATTTCTATTGAATTCACTGAAGTCAAAGGAGTTACTGTGGATGTAACTGAGAATGTGGCTCCTTGGTAGGCTGCACCCCCTTTCCTAAGTAGCTGCGCTCAGCAGTTCCTGTTTTCACCAACGCTATTCAAGTGGTTGCATTTATATCTGATCCCGTCAGTGCTTGATGCTCACAGAATCCAGAGCCAAAATCTGTGATGCTGTCACCCACTACCACAGCCACTTGCCAAAATGCACACAATACCCCCCAAAATATGACTAACAACAGTCGTATTGCACTGGCAAATTCATGAATATTTATATGGCTCTAGGACTTTGATGAAGCTTTACAAAATGTATCACTCCATTTAACTCCAGTAGACATATCTGCTTTACCTAGCTATGAATAGGGAATCAGTTCTGCTAAAGTCTGCTGAAGTTTCTTGGATCAGATCCTTCTTCGTGTTAGGAAACGTCTTTTCTTTTTCATTCATTCACGTGCTGATAGTTTCTGTGATATTGCTTCAGGCATAATTATCATCAGCCTAACAACAGTGCTTACAATGTGCCCTTAAACTTCAAAGCACTTTATAAAGAGTCTGATTCAGTCTCCTTCAATCCTTCTTTAAGCATCTTACTCATGCTATTTGCATTTAAATCAATGGGATAAATTACATGTTACACAGGATCAGGCTTGGGGGATGTAAAGGTGTTAATGACCTTCTGTACAGAGTAGACAATTGCCAGAAAGCTGCCAAAAACAGCATTTTGAGCTGAAGGATTTGGAAGCTGACGTTTTCATGGGATGTGAGCTTTTTGAGCTGAGAAGCCTGTCTCAGGATTCCATACCTAAAATGTTGTATATGCTATGACTCATTAAAATACAATACTAGAAGATGCACAGGCTCATAGTTAACATAAAAAAAATGACCAGGCAATTTGTAGCACAAAATTCAGCTTTATTTCTGAACCAGTGACTGATACCTTTATTTTAACATTATTAGAACCAAGTAGTGAAAACATCTTCAAGATTTTGCATCAATTTTATCTCCTCCTTTTCATGCAATTACTGATGAGAAGGAATATGTAGTCTTCTCCAGCATATGGAGCTGTAATGAGTTCTAATCAATCTGTTTGTTAGGACTCATTTTATACAGAAATTAAACATCCAGCAGAACAAGCCATGATAAAGTGTCTGCATAGTGAAGGGATTGAGAAAAAAGTTCTTCAGCGTTCAGGTGTCATTTTCTGAATTTCATGGACCACGAAGAGAAACAGCTGAACCTGTGCAATTTTTGAACAGCAGCTCCTTCCCAGACCCAAGCAAAACACTATTGGATCCACATACTAAATTTACAGGGCATATCCCTCTAGTGGTGTAAACTGACATGACTCGATTAACTGATCCGCTAGTTTTCAGTTGGGCCATGAGGTCTAGGGTGACACAAAACAGTATGGAAAGAGGATCCTTTGCCACGTGCAAGCAGGAGAAGCCACCGGAAATTACTCCACTGGCATGTGAAGTAAATTTTTAGTGATACTGAAAATAAGCAGTTCAAGATCTCTGCGATAGTTTCTCTGCTGGTTACTTCAAAAATGAGATATTCCCTCTGTGTATTTTACAGACTAGACAAAGAAAATATAACACCTGGACACAAGTAGGTTTGACTATCTAGTTAGAGAAAACGCATTTAGATGCAAATAACATCAGGCTGTCACATTATATCCAGTGTGGCGATCTACACTACAAAGCATAGCTCAGCGTTACAGAGGAAAAGTACTGCTTTTAATATGTATTAACATAGCAGCTGAAACAGTAAAAGTTGTGTTTGTAGAAAACTGATCTACCTTTAAAAAACAGTTTTAGAAAGAAAAGCATGTATTATAATGGTTTGTGGCTGTCTCTTAAATGCTATCCTTCTGAGAGTGCAATAACTGAAAGGTTTGCCAGAGTTCAAAAGCAGAGATCCAAACCACAGAATAAGTCAGAAATACTGGCTTATTAAAATGGAGAACACTACCGAAACACATCAAATAAATAAAAACTTCCCAATGATTCAAATTAAGGGCTAGCTATACATTTGAGCTTATCTTTCTCTTTCTTACCTAGAAAAAATAGAAAGAATAACAATCCATGTTGTTATTACCCACCCCATAAAATCTTTCATTAATTTATCCTCCTAGTTATAAAGCTAGTTTTGTATCTGGCTTTCTTTTTCCTATTGCAATTACAAACCTTGTCATGTCCAGCATGCATTTGATGAGAAAAGAAACAAACATCAATATTTTAAATTATTTATTTAAAACCAGTTGCAACCGAATATGGTACATATTGTTTGTTCCCATTTTGTACTCCTGCTATGTCAAGGGGATATTTCTTCAGTTTCTGAACTACTGTAATTTCAAACTTTGAGTTATTTTTCTGTTAAGAGTTTTTAATCTTAATATGGTTAACCATGATAAGAAAAGATAGATCAGAGCCCTAACAACTTCCTTACTACAAGAAATGAACGTTGAAAAGTCCAAAAAGCTACTGTGCATCAACCAGACTAGATTCCTCCTCAAAATTCACAACCAGTTTTGTGCTTTTGAATCAGTTTGGTGCTCTTCCAGACCTCAGTCTCAAAAGTCTAAATATGGGGAAGATAATCTGGTCCTGAAAAAAGAAAAAGACAGGTCCGCATAAAAAAATGCACAGCGATTTTGATGATGTTTTGACAGTCTAAATATTTTATCAATGCCATCACTAAAATTAATTTTGCTTTGAAGGCTTTATATCATTACAAAAAATGTTAAACACGTTTCTGCATGATGCCGAAAGCACTTAGATACATGTTGAACCGAAGGCGGCAGGTTACTCTTCAGGACAGATGCACGTATTGTGGAGCACTTGCGTTTACACTAGGAGAGGTCTGTATTTAGACTGGAGGGTTTTTTCAGCTTACGGAAGGGGAGGCGAGAAGAAATAAAACGTGGCAAAAGAAGTTTGTGTGTTTTTATAGAATAAATTGTATTGACCAGTAGGCGTAACAACTGGGTAGAGTGTTCAAGGTCTGCCTGAAGCTTCTCGTTACATCTTGGGACCTTTCCCTGAAACACAAAAAAGGACACAGCGTTATCAGGCCTTCACTTGTGCATTTTTTCCCCCGTTTCAAGGCTTTCTCTTTTTAGCCTGCATTTGCCTTTGGAAATGAACTCTGCTTGCAAAGCACTTTGCATATTCCTGGTGTAAGTATAGTACGCGTAGTAAGAGCAAGGAACTAAATAAGGCATCAGATGAGAGAAAACCCCCGTGTAGTAGGCAGTGCTATAAAAAACCTCCTCCCTGCCTCCTTCCTCCCGGCCCACGACTACGAGAAACGCTTTCCTCTTCGTTTAAAAACAAGACACCGGCGTGTTATGAACCTTTATTTTTTTTTATAATAAAGAACAGAACGGTGCGAAACCACCTTTATGCCACCACAGCGACCCTGTGGGGGATGTTTTGGACTTAGAGGGGGGTGAGGAGAGAGCAGCGCAGCGAGGCCATGTCGGTGCCTGCACCCAGCCGGCCTTTCCCCTCAGCATTTCCCCAAATTTCCCATTTCCACCTCAAAATTTGCCTCCCCGCCACGTTTCCCCCCTCAAAGGGGCGCTCGGCAGGCCGGTCGCCATGACAACTCCCCATTTTTCTCCCCCTTTTTTCTCGCTCCCCCTTCCAGCTCCGCCTTCGGCCGGGCGGGCCCAGCGGCGGCTCCCGCCCTCCAGCCGCCTTGCTCCGGGCCCTGGCCACCTTCCTTCCCCTCTTTCCTTCCCTTCTCCTTCCTTCCCTCTCCTTCCCCCGGCTCCTCCGTGGCCTGGAGCGGTCACCGCCATGGCCCCGGCCGCCGACCGGGAGGGTTACTGGGGCCCCCCGACCTCCACCCTGGAGTGGTGCGAGGAGAACTACGCCGTCTCCTACTACATCGCCGAGTTCTGTGAGTGGCCGCCGACCCCAGCCCCGGCCTTTCACCCCCTAATTCCCCCTCTCCTCTATCCCCACGGGTGTTTTGAGGGGTCCTCGCCCCACTCACGAGGCCCCGCTGCAGGGAATTTTCCCCCCCTTCCTCCATAGCCCCTTTCCTCAGGGGGGGCAGATGGCGGGGTAGCGGTGGCCGGAGGCCCCTCAGCCAGCCGTGCTGTGTGGAAGCGGGGATTTTTCCTTTTTTCCTGACGCTTTTGACCCAAAATATCCGTCTGAATGGTTTCCCCCGCGGCTCAGTGTGGTGTTTGGGCACCCGCTGTCCCAAAGCTGTCCCCTCCGGCTGTGCCCCGAGCGGCGGTGGGGCAGGAGGAGGGTGCTCGGGGAGACATCTTAGGGGTGAGGTGGGTCTCAGGGGGGCTTGGTGCTGGAATAAAGTTGGTTTTACAGCACTCTGTGCGTTGCCAGAGGGTCCCCTCCTTGGAAAATAACTCAGGGCACTGTGCCATGAAGCCATACAGCTTTGCAGGAGGTGGGGATGACACCGAAATAGTTTGGGGAGGGAGAAGGTGTCCTTGTACCCGACAGGCGCCTTCGCTTGCTCTCCACCAGTTCTTCAGGCTGCTTTTATTGCAGGTGGTGGGCCTTACATGTTACAGTAGCCCTGAGGAACCTCAGGAGTCCTCGAGGCTGTTGTTTTGACCTCAAACTTATGTTATTCAGGGCAGTCAGGAGTTTATATGTACATACATAAGCCCGCTTTAGAGAAAGAAGAAGGTTCTTCAACTCCAGGGTCATCCAGCAGGGCTGCATGGCGCTTGAGACGTGGTATGTTGCGGTAGTGGGTAAGGGGTCAAGCCCTTTGTCACTGATATTTTGCCAAAAAATGCAGTATTTTTGTGGCCTGTGACTTTAAACGGTGTAGTAGTTGTAGTTACGTGCTGCCACCGGACAGACTCCCTGCCCTACAAAACAAACCTTTCACGCCTGTAAGGTAAGAGGCCGCTTTTGAAGCGTTAAGACCCTAGGAAAATTGTTAAACTGAACAGGCTCTCCTCTCCTGAAGTGCTTGGAGTAGGCAATCCGAGAATGCCTCTCACATAGCTGGGATGCTTCCGCAGCGCTTTGGAAGAGCTTGGCAGGCAAGGGGGGGGAAGGCTCGGGGTGTACGTGCCAGGCTGGGACTCCTGGTGACAAACACCGACACGGGTGAGGAACCAAACTAAATAGTTGTGAAAGAGGTTTCAGAGTGTGGGAATGGGAAAAGAGTGAAAAACGCTAGCACAAACGGCATAGAAACTCGGAGGGAAAGGGAAGTTGGCATGTAGATTTATGGCTGTTTAAGAGGGAACTTCATACACTAAAATGGGACGAAGTGGGAAGTTCTTAAATAGACTGATGCTTTTGCAGAGTATGTATTTTTGTGTTTTCCTCTTGGTGAAAAGTAGCTTGTGAGATAATCTGCACAGGGAAGAGGAAGTGCTACTCCTTCACCCATGCGAGAATAAATTTGCCTAGCATGTAAATTTGGAAGTAATCTCCTGGCTGTTGGATGTGTGAACTGATAGTTTTCATCCGCTTCTGGATTACGCAGGAGAAAGAAGATGAGATTAATGGTGGGAAGTGGAAAGGTGTGTGTTTGGAAGAAAAAGGGACTAATTATAGAAGGTCTGGTCCCTTCTGATGGTTTTAGTGTTTGGGACCGCAGTTTGTCGGTCTGTCACTTGTGCTGATACAACTGCATGTAAGAGCTGTGCTGTAATTTAGAGCATTTAAATGGACCAAATTTAAAAAGCAAAACAGTAAATAAACCCTTGGTGTTTTAGGGTTAGCTTAACAGTGGATGATGTCATTGGAGAAGTCACAATGGTTAAGATCTTATTCAGCAATAATTCTGTGACTGCACTGTGAGGGTCAGAGGAAATACTTTTTTTTTTTTTTTTGAGGATGTGGATTCACTGTAAATAAGCCTTAGCCAGCAAAAGTGAGTTGGCAACATGTCTTTTGTAAAGCAGCTGAAGGGTCTTTCCCAACTTTCTCTGAAATACGTAATTTGGAGCTAATTATTTTGGAAGATCAGAGAGATGCTCTCCTGAAGTCTAGTTGCTTCAACCGAAGAGCTGAGAGTACATTTGGGGTCTGCCTTTTGTCAGTTGCTGTGCTTTTGTGGCCTCATTACTCTTAAGAAAAAAATCAAATTCAGAGAGCAAACAAACCAGAAAGTACAAAAATATTTTTCGTACCTTGCTCAAAGCTCTCATTGTGGTAATTCTTGATGTTGTTGTTGTTGGTGTTGCTTTATAAACTTGCAGCCTGTGTTATTTACCTTACAGAATAGTGAAAATCAGTTTCTGACCTCTCGCTGTCTTGATACCAGTCAGTTAAGCTGGTGGCATGCTTAAAATTTTTGCTTTGAATGCTTGTTGTAAATAATTTATAACAATAATCTATAAGAAGCTATTGGAGGCCCAAAGCTTGAAGGATAATGGTCGTTCCAGAACAAATACTGTGTTTTCCTTAGGTCTCTAAAGCGTGCTGAAGAGTCAAACTGAAAGCTTGGTTTGCAAATTAAGTCTGTGATATTTAGCATTTTGTACTAAAATTGCCACGCTGTGTTCCCGAAGCCTACGTGCTGTTCTTTGCCATTCACTCCTTCACGAATTAGTAAATGGTGGCAGCTAATTAATTGTATGTAACCAGAGAAGTGAAGGTGAGGTAACGCGGGGCAGTGTTGTTTCTATAGCATTTCATATTTGCATTCTCTCGATGCACTCCAAACACAATGACTTGTGTTCACAGTTTATTTTTTTTTTTAATAAGAACAAAAAAAATGCTTTTTCTTGCCTTGGGTCTGCACTTTGCCAATTTTCCTGCCTCGTGGAGGTGGATGACTAAGTGCTCTGTGTCCTTCCATAGAATATTAAACAGATTGAAATGGAAAAAAACAGATGTAAAGAATTATTGTGCCAGCCTGTGTTAAGCACCAAAATGACTCTCATATCCCTCACTGATGAAATTTATTGCGTGGTGGAGTAATTCACCCTTCAGGGTTCCTCAGGAGCTTTGGATCGACTCCCATGTGCTGGAGGGCAAGCCGTACAGGTGCGTTTGTTTTGAGCTAATCCTTTCCACCTCCCAGTGCCTGGCTGCTGAATTACCCCGGCTTTTGTGCTCCAACAGAAAGCAAAATAATAATTAAGGAAAACACCCTCCCACCCCAACAACAGGATGTAAGTCCTGCTGTTTGAGGGCAAAATCGTTACAGTTTATTCCTTATTTTAGTGGGGGTGATGTTTCAGGTCAGTTTAGTCCATGTAGTGTTCAGTTTTGAGGGGTCTGTTTTGATTTGAATGTCTCTGTGATACGTGCCTCACCTTTTTTTGTGTTCGCTGTCATCCTTATGAGAAATATTCCTCTTGTGGACGGCAACAAGTGGACGTACCCGATGTTCATAGACTTCCATTGCTGTGAACGTGGAGAGCAGCGAGATTTAAACGGATGCTTTAAGCTGAAAAGAGCCCTCTGTGGTAGCTAGAGGTTTATAATCCTCAGTCAGGAGGATCTTTGGGGGGGATCTGTTGTTGTTAGCAGCTTGGCGGTTAGTTTCGGCTCGGATGGAGCTTTAGCAAAGTTTCTGGGTGTGTGGTGTAACGCCCTGTGCTATCGTTGTCTGAGCAATATGCGCCATCTACAGCACAGCTGCTTTTGGGATGCTGTCTCCTCACGCTGGCATTTACACTGGCAAACACCTCGAAGGCAGCTTCGGGCTTCCAAGGGGTTGGTGAAATGGTTTCTTGGCCTGTCAGTAAGCTCTGCTACTTTCATATAAGATGCTTTTTATTACCAGAGTCAAACCTGTTGCTTTTTGTTTATCATATTTCGATAACTTTCCTTGCCTTATGGAACCCATATTTCAGGAAAAAAAAGCAGACCATAAGAATCTGCCCACGTTTCTCGCCACTTCTGGTAGTGTTTCTTAAATCATTCCCATTTCTGATCTAGACGAGAGGTAAAATGAGAGGTAAAATGGCTGTTGTCTATGTGGTTAGGTGGGAGAGACACGGAGAACTCCCAGTGTTGTAAACAGTGACACAAAAATACCACTGTCTTTTCTGAGCAAACTTACAGAAACAGTAGCTGAGCTGTCGACAAAGGTACCTGGATCTCTGTTTTGCAGGAGGATCATTACTTCGGAACTTAGCAACTAGCTAAACTTACTTAAAGTTGGAAAATGTCATCAATATTGGATGTTAACTGCCACATACACTGTCACTTGGTCCTCATGGACATCCTGCTTCCTTCTCCAGAGGCTTTGGAGAAGGGCCAGGGACTGTTGAGCTAGGTACTATCCATGTGAGGCCAAATAAAAACCTGAAATGAAATAAAGCCAAATGTGTCTGCCCTCACGGGCTTACAAGAGCTCTGTCTGTCCTTTCAATAATGAAGTGGCAGGTGAAGGAGGAATGGAGGATTACTTGGGTGTGATCAGCCCGACTGCCTGGCTGCAGCTGAATTATTTAAAGGCATCATGACACTGATGATTTCTAAAGCGTGATTTAAAAGGAGACAAGGCCACAGCCTCGCGGTCTTGAAGGCTGAAATGGATCTGAGTGTGTAACTTCCCTGACCCAGGCGCAGGAAGCCTCCTCGCAGGTTTCCTCTTCTCACTTATCAGCCCCCTTCTGGGACCTCCCTCGACTTAGGGGGCAGGAGAGCTGGAGAGGGAAAATGAAGCTAATTGATGGTGGCTGTAATGTCAGGGGGGGCATACAGAGCAGGGCTTAGCTGCTGTTTAACACTTCCAGCTTGCTTTTTGAGCTCTGCACCAAACGAAGCTCATGGAGGATCCCTTCCTTCAAGGAATAATACACTGGAAGTAAACTCGTAAGCCAGACAGCCAGTTTCTGCTGTCATGCTGTCTCACATCAAGATTTTAAGTAACTTTGGGTCAGTGTCAAATACTCTTTTATTGTTTTTCTTTCTTTTCCTAGTTTGTAAACGATCTTCCAGCTTAAATCAAGTGTATTAATCTCTCAGCATCGTTCTGATGCGTTTTGCCACAATCAATGTTTGAATTCTTTTTTGTCTCTTTGCCAGTTTCTAATCCACGAAGCAGCTCTACCTGTCATCCCGTGACAGCTCAACTTTCTGTTTTCACAAGAGCTTTCAGTGAAAGACAGGGCCAAAAGCTTCGGGAAAGCCCAAATTTGCCCAGTCACCTAGTTCTCCTTTCTCCACCACCTTATGGAAACGCTTAAAGCTCGATGGATGCAGTGGTAACGCACCACACGTGTGTTTATCTGCTAATAGGGGTGCACTTATTAAGTGACAATAAAATTTCCGTGTATGGATTAACAAAGCGTTTGATTACTCTGTAATTAGTGCTCCACATTCAGTGCTTGTACAGCTGGCAGTTGGACATCTGCCACTCCAAATGGGAACAGAGCAGTGGCATTTATGCAATTTAATTTTGCTATGTGCAAACTAAGGCAGAGAGGCTTATGAACCGCATGATGTGAATTTACAGAGCATCTATTTGGAGCTCGGAATAGGAAGATTAATGTAAAATAAATCATGGTAAAGGAGCGCTGCTGACTTCTGGATGCCTTTAAAGGAGCCTTCAGTGACAGTTGTTATAATTGAAAGACAAAAATGGCTTTAGGCCGTTTGGGATTTGTCCTTTTTTATTTTTGTTTTTTTTGAAACTGCTATTTATGTAATGCATTTTCCGTATTTGCTCAAGCCTTTCACAGAACAGTGGGGAAGATGCTTTCTAAACAAAAGCAAGATGTAATAATGGTGGCAAAACTGCGCAGAGGATCCCTGGGAGCTGTCTTCAGTCCGTGCAGCTCAGCAGTATGTGGTCATTTCGTCTTGCAGTGCGTGCAAGCACTGTTCCATGTGGCTGTTTCTCTCTCTAACAAGCCTAAAAAGGCTCACAGAAAGCTTCACAGATCGCAAAAGGTTGAGAAAACGCAAAGAGTTTTACTTTTTCTTACATATTTTGAAGTAAAATTTCCAATGCTAGGAGAGAACCTTCTTTGAAGGGATTTTCTGGGCAAAGCTGCCCACCTGTGATGGCTTTGAGTTCCTGTGTGTGGGCCTCGTTACACCTGCCTCGTTAATTACAGATGGCTTTCAGCCTTGGCGAAGAAGCAAAGCTGCTGCGTGAATTAAAGGTGCTCGGCTCTCCTGTGGCTGTGGAAGCAGTACAAAGCCAGAAAGTGTCGGGAAGAAAGAAGTTTCTGGAGAATGTTACAGCCCCAAAAAACAGAGAAATATTGTTCTAGCATCAGTTTTCTTAGGACGAGCTGATCGGAGCATCTGAAGATCCCCGTACAGGCAAGGATCCCCTGGGCAGCGTTTAGGTTTGGGCACAGACCGCTTTGTGCCATCGAAAATGTACATGCGAAATAGTCAGGTTCCCTATGCTAGCTCAAAAATCTGGAGTGGCTGACCAGGCTAACTTTTTTTTTTTTTATTAACTTAGTTCCTCTGAGGAAGCATTCTGCATACCCACGGCGATCAGTGGCTGAAGATCTGATGTTTCCCCAGCGATTGGCACAGTCAGTCCCTGCAGGACCGCTCTCTGCGTGGCTCTAAGGGCCACAAATCCCTGGCGGAGCGGGAGCTGCAGCTTGAGGGGCAGGAGCAACCCCTCTGTCTCTCATTCTCGCTGGGAGAAGCACCCTGTGTGCCCCCCAACCTCCCCGGGGTCCTCTCCAGCTCTTCGCCTTTCCGGCAACTGGTGACTCAACCGTTGCAGAACTTTCCCGAGGGAAATTCCAAAGTTGATTTCGGAATGGAGATTAATGTCCAGCGGGGAATCTGTTCCCCAGCTGTGTCCTGGGGTGTTAGTTTATTTTATTCTTTTCTCCTGTTTTCATTGGTTTTGCCGGGGAGACGTTGTTCCTCAGTTCCTTTGGGTTTATTTCCAGAATCTGGTGTTTTTGGGGTGACCCAGCAATGACGTATGCGTGGTGTGTGTCTCTTGAAGGATCTCCATTGGTCTCTGTGGTGGAGAGGGTATTTTCCCCTGCGACCTAGTCCAAGAAACATTGTCCTCATTCTCCTCGCAACCCAGAGGAGCCGGGGAGGAAGACAGGAGCGTGAGCTGGCGCAGCTGGGCAAGGTCCAGGCCATTAGTTTGAGACTTGACTCAAACTAATGACTCACGAGTTACAGATTTTTGACTTTTGGCTTTGAGGAGGAGGCATAGCTCGCTCTGCTCTAGGTAGGAAAGCAGAATTAAAGAAAAATGAATGTGCTGGGGGTGATGCTGCTGCCCTGTAGGCTGGATTTTCGGTAATTGCTAATTCCAGGTGGAGAAGGGCTTTCAGCTGGGCAGGATCCAGGACTCAGATACAGAAGTTGATCAAAGGAGGAGTCTGTAGGGCCGTTGCAGCACGGTTAGCATAGCCTGGAGCTCTGATGATCTCAGGACAGAATATTTCTCCCCACTGTATTAGACCTGTCACTTGTTCTATGGGTTTTTTCCATCCTCCCAAGTCTGTGCCATCTGAGTGGTTAGGTGGAGAGCAGCTTCCCAGCTCTAGAGCACGCCGCTGTGGCCCCTTCCAACTGGTGTTTTGACCTCGCTGGGAAGAAACCCAGGGATACCTGAAGAATTACTCGTCGTTGAGAAATAGGATCTGCAAGTCTGGCTTTCTTGGAGCCCTGCTGGTGGCTGCCAGCTCTGGTGCTGGCCCCAAGCTGCAGCACTGAGGCTACCCGCAGGCTCTTCAGGTGTTAAATCTTATAGGTGTATGTACAGAGTTGTTCTAGATGATATTTTGCTTGTGAGTGCAAGCTGATGTCTTTACCTTTTCTCTTTTTTTTTCCTTTTTTTTTTTTCCCCTCAAGTCCTTTTTGCAGCTGTGGAAATGACCCATGCAAGCAGAGCGAACAAAAACCACGCAGTGCACTGACCAGTGCGTGCATAAGGAGTCTGGAGAAGCAAAATGCTTTCCTTTAAACTCTGAATTTATTATCAGAAGCTCAAAAAGAGAACAAAAGCAAAGTGCTGCTGTTTGCAGCCCCTGGTACCTGCAGGTCTGGCTGCTGCAGCTGGGTGCAGTTGGATGCCATCGTCATAAAGCTGCAGCTAGCTGCTGTAAGGTGAAAATTCCTGGTTTTCGTGGGAAGCAGCAGAGTGAAAACTGTCTGAGCTTCTATGGTTTGTATCCCTCGTCCCTCTTTCCGACTGGTGAGTGGAGTCGCTAAGAAGAATCAGCTCCATTGAGTCGTGTAGATGCCTTGGGAAGTGTCAGAGAAGTGCGCTGGGGTAGTGAAATCATACAGCAGATGTTGTTTTCCTTCACTTCAACAAGCTGCTACGGCTTTGTGATCTGCGGTAGCGCCGTTGTTTTTCTCGCAGGCATTTGGGACTTGGTGGCTGTTAAATCTGTCAAGGCCCAAGTTTTATCGTTGTCTTCAGCACGATGTCCAACATCAGCACGGTATTTGAATGCTAAAACTGAGTCCATCCCAATTTAACTTTTCTTGTCTTCCCTCTTTCTCTGTTGTAGGCTGTAGAGAAATGTTTCCTAGTTCCTTTTCTTAAACATATCCCATTCCAAGGGATTCTTTTTCTTGCCTTTAAACTTCTTCTTTAAACTCAATCCTTTTTCTTGTCTTTAAAGTTTTCCATGCTGGTTTCCATATGACTCTTGTTAATTTCTATTTTCTTCTGCCTTCTGAAAGCTTCCCCAGCCAGTCTTCAGGCTGCCATTTGTGCTGGGAATTTCGTTCATTTTGTGTTTAGTTTTCAACTGTTTCATATCCGTATGCACCAAAACTTTTGTGGGCCTGAATGCTCACCACCCTGGGTATGAACTGGAGCTGGTAAAGTTAAAAAGGGTGGCCTAAAGCTTGACCCTTCAATGTGTTGTGTACCTCTTCCTATATTTGGGTTAGATCGTGAGATACTTCAAGATCTGAACTTGGATCTTGCTGTCCTTGTGGAGAAGCTTCATTTGCACATAGACAAATATATTTTGCTGATGTTTAAGGGCTAATAGGCAGCTGCTGGTTTTTTATTCTTTTCATTTTTCAAGCGAGAACCTGGAAGTTGTCTTGAAATGACAGCTGGACAGTGGAAAAAGAGAGGTGGAATTAGAAGTAGTTCGAGTCTTGGGTTAGTGAGTTAGGTACAGCTGAAAGTCCTTGCTAGGTTGTTGCATTAATTGGGAAAGGTGATGCAGGCTTCAGAGGTGCCACAAAGAAGAGGAGTGCATGTGTAAAAGACAGAAAGTTGGGTATTTAGGCATGAAGAAGGAGAGTTAAAGTCACTTCTGAGATCTGATCCCTTTTTTGCCTTTTTGTTTTAAATCATACTTTGTGGTAAGTGCTGGGATTTTTAATTTAAGGCAGCCCTGTGGAAGTTTAACTTAGAGATGAGAATTCGCCTAGTTTACTGGCAGGAGAGGGGATGCCACCAACCGGTGCTGTGAAGGCTGCTGTGCACCGGTTTCATCATCTCGGTGGGCTCCGTTTTTACCTGTCACCTACCATTTTCTTTTTAATTTTCCACCATCCATCTGGGGCAAAACGCAGAAGAATTGCGTGAATCATCAGCAGGAGCGACTTCAGTCATGCTGAGCACCCAGGGGAAATCCACAGCGATAGGAAGAAAGGAAGGAAAGCAAGAGGATTTGGATTTTGAAGCAAGGCTGCTTAAATTAAAGCTACAACTGGCTGGAAAAGAGCACTAATACGAGTTATTCTCTGCCAGCCACCGTTCAGGGAGTAACCATCATGCCTCCAGGCTCTGTCTGGGTGAGGACAGACAGATGACAGCTGCCGAAAGCTGTGCTTTCTGCTCCGGGCAGAGCCCCAGGCTTGGAGGAACTGGTGCAGACACTGAACATGGAGCCGGGAGGCTGACACCAGCACAGAAGGAGGAAGGCGAAGAGGAGGGAATCAAGCCTGGAAATGCCACAGATGATACCTGTAACATTGTGTCGGTCGCTCCGGTTTTAGCACTGGCTCAAGAGCAAGCCTGCTCTTCTTGGTTATTTCCTTCCAGTTTGACATCAGCAGCCTGGCTTAAAATAACATTTAAGAGACGTTTTGTTTCCCAGTCAAGGCTGTAATAGCAGCAAATCTGCCCTTCAGCAACGAGCGTATTGCATGTAATGCTCTAACTTTACATCATCTCAGCCTAATCGCTTCTGACTTTGATTGCGTTTTCCAGCTGTAAGCACTTGCTTTTGGTGCGCTTTGTAGATTGATTTTTTCTTTTTTTCAAATGACATGCCTGTGTCGACTGTTTTAACTTCAAATTTACTGGCAAAATCCTTCCAGGGGTACTTCAGCCTAATTGGTCTGCTTGCTGTCGTCTCAGGTACACGTTTCTCGGGGAAACGCTGCTTTCTTTTCCACGAGGCTTCCCATGTTCCAGGAAAGCAACATTCGGAGGTGACAGGATGGCGCAGCAGCTAATAGTGATGCAAATTTATTTCTTATAGTCTAGTTAACTGTGGATATCTTGGATTGGAAATGAAATATAGTGTAAAGGAGGTGTGCATCACCCTGTACGTCCAGGTTTCTTCTTGCAAACTCAAAAGATAGCCAAGGGTAGATTCTGGTGCTCTCGTTACTTTCTCAAATACTGTTACATTTAGTGAAATGGTCCCTTCAAAACCCCCAAAACGCTTATTAGATCTTCAGAATACCCTGTACTTTTGACAGGCCTAGGTGGCATAGACATCGTTACAGCCATAGTAAGACAATCAGCAGAGCTGGGCTTCGGAAGTGAGAAGCGTGGCCCTTCTGATTTAGCTTGTGTAGCTGTCTTTATTCTACAGCTCAGAACATTCTCCTTGCAGTTGCATTCCTAATTTTCTGTTAGACTTCACAGTTGGGCCCCCACGTTTTGTCATCTGCCCTCCAAAACTGTTACTGACCCTCTTCTGAGGAACAGAAGGAACATCTCGTACAGATCTCGGACTCGTGTCATGAAGGGCTTCAAGCAAACCCCTTGAAAAAAGAAAAATCAATCATCTTTCCTCAGAAGAATCACCCTTCCAAGCTCTTGGTTATCAGACGCTTTTCCTTCATTTTGCAATAAAATTCCAGTAGAAGGAGGACTGAAGAAGTAAGAACTGGTCATAAAAACGTTGTTTCTGGAAGGTATAGTCCTTACTCTTGCAGACTCTTCGCTCTAAAACTTAATTTACAAGAGGTGGTGTGGTTAAGTCACTTTTATTGTGGCAGGTGAGGATGGTCTAGTGGTCAGAGAAACGATTTGGTGTTTGAAGTCCTGGCTTTAGTTTTGTGCAGGTTTCTTTGGGACTCAAATCCCTCTTGCAGGGGTGTTGGGGATAAGCACACAGGAGGCTGGAGTGGCTCTGACATTGCAGTAATAGAAACTAAATGGGTGATGGATCTGTTTTAGACTTGAGAGGGGAAAAACAAAATCTTCTTAGCCCAGCAGTGAATGTTTCAACGTTTGAGTTGAAATCCACATTCTGAACTCAAATGTTGTACTTACGGGATTGCACAGATACTGGGTTCTGGTGAAGAAATGCATGGAGTTGTAAGATTCCCTTTCGTGTAGCGTTAACTTGCGTGCATTTGTTTTATTTTTAGTGTAACGTCCATGAGAAGCAAGGTCGGTGCCAGTCCAGCCTCCTGGTAGGCTCTAATTTTCTGCTGTCTGCACTACGCGGCAGCGAAGCACTTTGCAGAGAGGTGAGGGGAAAGCAAAGGATAGCTTAATTGTAACCCAGGGCGATCCAGAAGCAGTTTAATAACAAGTGCTTTTGTAAGACGTGCATACCAAAGAGAGGCTTGTGCATTAGAAAATCCACCCACGCTTTACAGGTTTGAACCGAGCGTTCTCGTGCGTGCGTCGTTAGTCAGGGGTGTTGAGAGCTTTTTCTCCTAATTACCTTCCGCGCTTTGATTGTTGTGAAGAACACAAATGTAACACGAAATGCTGTAATCGGGGTAAAAATGTCTGCAAAAATATTGGCTGAAGGGGCCAGACGAATGCCAAGGGGGTGAGTTCTGGAACACGAAGCGTGGAAGGCTGTAAATCAGGACGTGTTGCTTGACGCGGCATGTTGGAACCGCTCGGAAACGAGCACGGGGAATAAAAATCAAATTGCGTTGTTAATAATTAATCATCTGTTTTCCCCCTAAAATTACCTCATTGCCCCTCCCCGCTCCACTAAATCACTGAAATGCTTTACCTGGGCACGTTTTGTCCGGAAGGATGCCAGCCTACATCCACGTATCCTGGAGAAATGGAGACCCACCAAGGACGAAGCAGCCTCGGAGATCTCAAAGCACAGGTCCCAGGTGCTGCGTTCATAGAATCAGAGAATCTCCCAAGTTGGAAGGGACCCACAAGGATCATCGAGTCCAACTCCGGGACTTCATCTACATCTATCTACAATCTTGGAGCGTATTGTCCAGGCTCGTTTGAAGCTGTTCTAGGACTCGTGGCTTCTTTTGGGGAGGAAACTTGGTTTCTAAATAAACTTAGCTTCTGGGTGTTCCGCCTGAATTTCCCTTTTCCTTGGTGTAGTATGTAAATGCTAATCAAAAGGCTCTTTATTAGAAATGCAAATACTTTTTTTTCAATCCTTGCACCCTGTAAATCTGTTGACTTGTGTTGCTTGTAGCTGCTGCCTGACCAGCACTGAGGTAGCTGGTTTTTTTCTCCAAATCTTTTTTTTCCTTTGTAGAGCTCTGTGTTGCTCTTACCTGAAGCCCTGTAGCTTGTCCCTCCTGTATTTTGTCCCAATGGTGTGCCAAGATGGGTTTCATATTGCAAAGGTCTATACAGGGCTGGGTTAATGCAATATTCTTCTGTAATGTGCTTATGCTATCACATTTTCCTATCGTGTTTTGTCTTCCTATGGAGCTTAATGTTACAATTCTGATGATTTATACAAAAATTGATCTTTAGATTTCTATTTTTTTTAAATACTTAGGGACATACAGTCTCTCTAATAACCCATTAGTTTGAATTGTTATTTATCTGTACCTGTTTTTATGGTTCTTCAGTAAGTTTTCATACGTAGCTTATAAGGCTCAGTAATTGCCTCGCTGTTTGTTTCCTCGGGTGTTTTTTTTCTCGTTTTGTTGTTCAAGATGTGCTGGCTAACACAAGTTGCAGCAGAATCGTTGCAAGCTGCAACTTCAGTTAACGGCCAGGTAAACGAAATCAAGGCTTGTTTAGGATTTGGTAAAGGAGACTGGAGGAGTTGCAGGAGGTAAGAATCAGATCTCATCACTTAAAAGCATTCCCCATTTCCCTTTTTCTCTTTTAAGGGTAGGTGTGTGGATATCGATCTCGCACGCGCATCAGCCAGCAGGGAGCTCGGTAATCACCTACTGGCAACATTCCCATCGGGATGACTCGTCTTTCTCCCCTCGAGGTCCTTTAGAGATATCAAATGGAGACAGGAGTTTTCATTTCCTGACCCTCCAAAGCGCGGTTATTGTGGCCTTTGAAGAGGAAGATATTAAAAAAAGGCTGGTGGAGGTGAAGATTTGAATCTCATTTCCAAAAACCTTTCTGTCTTTTGCTGTTTCCCCGTGCCTGGTGCTCTGGGCACCAGGACTGTTCTTCTTGTGCTGTTCTTATGCTGATCCTCTCTAAGTGTGCTCATATTTGGTTTCATATCCCTAGAGATCCTTCCACGAGAAGAGTCCTCTTTAAGAGAAGGTATTCCCACGGTAGGTGGTCACCTACGTGCACACACCAGCGTGTTGCTTCCCAAGCTCTTTACAGCTGGTAAACCCTTCAATTTGCACCAGGGCTGCTAGAGATGATGCCAGAAACACGAGCTGTGAGAGAGAACTTGCATCTGAAAGCAGCCAGAAGGATGATCCAAGTTCTGCATGTGTCATGAGGCCATCTGACAGGCTTTGTTTGTTAACATCAGTTTTGTTTTTTCATACGGGGATGGAAAAAGGGAAAGCTCCAGGACCCAGGTAGTGCCCTAAAACTGACTGTGCAGTGCACCGTGACACACGTGCAATGGAACAGGCTTTATCAGCCTCAAAATCTTGTTTCATTTATAATTAAAAGGGGCACTTTGGCTTTATAGGAGCTTAGGTGTGTATATTTTAGAAATTAGCAGCCCCTGCCCTCTCTTGTGTTTCACCGTGAGTTGCAGTTGTTCGTAAGGGTAGGCAGTAATGAATATCATCTTTGTTAGACCTGATCTTAAATGAGCTTTTAATAAATAGCCAGCTTTTTAAACTGGAAAAAAAAATAATTCTTTGCTGTCTGGAGGTAACAGTTATTTCTGTTGGGTTTTGGGTCTTGTAGAAACCCTACAGGAGTCCAAAGTGTGAGAGTGAGCAAGAGACTGAAAACACTTGAACGTTTGAAAAGGTCAATGCCAGTTTGTAAAACTTAACAGGAGGAAGGATCTCTGTCATGGTTTTGGCTGGGATCAAGGTAATTTTCTCCGTAAGGGTTCACGCAGTGCTGCGTTTGGGATTTAGGATGAGAATAACACTGATAACACACCGACGTTTGGCTGTCACAGAGCAGTGCTCGCACAGAGCCAAGGACCTTCAGCTCCTGGTGCTGCCCCACCAGCAAGGTACCGGGGGTCACAAGGGGCTGGGATCACTACTGTCTCTTAACCCTGTAAGCCACATCACTCACCTTGTCCAAAGCAGAAGGTGATAATTTTTGCTGCTTCTTTTAAGTACCCCTTTTCCTCCTTCACTGAAAGCATCTCCTATATCCTAGCTCCATGTGCTGTGCTCCTGATACTTCTACATCCTGCGAGGTATTTTCTTTATCACCATGTTCTGTTATCACTTGACATATTTACAACGTGGCTTGTTTTATCCTTTTGACTTCTCATCCAAATTTATTGCAGAAAGGACTTTCTAATGTAGAAGTAACTACATATTGGGGGAAAAGAGAAAGGTTGTGAAAGTAGGGTCCTTCAAATTTGTGTACTCCAGCTCTGTGAAGCTTTTTGGATAAGAGTAAGTAATATATTTTGCCCATGTTAGCCTGTAAATACTATTTCCTCTCCAAGTTTTTGCTTATAATTTTGGTCTGTGATGTGATTTCAGTCTTTGTACAGATCTTTGTGTGTTTATGATACTGTGTGTATATATTTTTAAGGCCTGAGGATGATTGAATGAACATGCGTAGTAAAACAAAATGAAAAGCTTGGTAGTTTTTGCTGTTGTGTTGGTATCACAGTGTGCAGATGTGTGAAACACAGACACAGCTCGACTATGCATTTATTTAAGGTTAGTTTATTTATCCCTTTGTCGGTATTCCTTTAGTTCAAACAGCTCCCGTGGATCCTTGGCATTTACCCACGGTGTGTTTGCGGAGCACGGTTTCATTCCCTCCAGCCTTTCTTTGTTGGGCTAGGTGAGCTAAGCCAATTTTGTCCCTTCCCATACTGTAGGTCCCCACCTTACCCTCGCAGCTGAGTGATGCACCTGATGTACTTCTCCATTTATTGCTAAAAACAGAACGTCATTTTCCACTATTGGCTTGTGTGAAGACTTTGCTATTTCCCTGCCCCTCCGGGAAATAAATTTGGGGGTTTAGGTGCCTTCCAGTGATAGCCTGTGATTGTCACTGTACAGTCTTAGTTCTCTTTTTTGCCTCTTCAAACAGATTAATCCTACGTTTGGAATAAGGATTCACGTTCATATGGCAAGGCATGGTCTCGGTCACGATATTTCAAGTACTGGTCCAGTTATCTGAGGAATCCAGTATGAAATGTAAGAATTCAGTACAGGATTAAACCCAAGGCCCCTCCATGTGCAGTCACATAATTCCTGATATATTGAATTTCTTACAGGCATAACCAATGATCTCCTTAATTATTTTGTATATTTTCTTTGTCATGTCTTAGTTACGCGTTCTCCAGTCTCTGATTTTTCGAAAGAAGCTTGCTGCGTTTGTAGTTTCTATAAAGAAAATCAGGTGAAAAAGAAAAAGATCTTTTTTTTGTCATTTTTTTCTCCATTTTCAACTTCCATATCTATTTCCTTCAAACCTTGTTTCATGTCCTTGTTTCTAATTAACTGCAGAGTAATAGGGTGGCAGTTACTTGTGTCTCCTTTTCCTTCTTTTTTGGTATTGGTTGCTAATCTCTGGACATGTCTCACTGCCGTTTTTGATGGAATTAGTTAAAAAATAAGAGAAATCCCTTTTAGTTTGAGCTATTCTGTGAGGATAATCCTGCAAAGACTAACAGGACTTCTATAAAATCTGCATTCCTAGGGGTCTCAGGTTTAACAGAGGCCTTGTAATTTTTGTTCGTGAAAGAAGTAATTTTACTAGCAGCATGCCCGACTACTCCATTCATTGTTCCCCCACCCCCATTTCCTTTATTAAAAAAAAAAAAGCACGGTTTTCAATAAATGTTTTGCAAATAGGCATGCCTAATCCGTGCTGTAAACGTACCGAATAACGCGGGCCAGAAAGCGCCGAGGAGGAGCGGCAGGAATTTACAGCTACATTAGGCCTACGGTATTTCCTCTCCCAGCAAGATGCTCCTAGATTAAATGCTCATAAATTTCCCGTAATTTAACGTAATTACAGCTTTGCAGGAAGTGTTGAGACCTTTGCTTTCCTACAGAGGCATCTCTTCGCTGCGTTCCTGCGTCCATTTAGGCTTGTTAGCCTGCTGCAGATCTCCGTGGCTGTCACGTGCCTTCCCACCCAGGGACAAACAGCGCGGGATTTCTTTTGTTCAGCGCTTGCAGGTTTGGGTTTTTGCCAGCTTTTTGCCCGTTGCATAATAAAACGACCTTAAACAATGATGTTTATGTGATGTCTAGTAAGGTCTCCGTGAAATGGATGCGTTTGAGAGCTCCTCCAGAAAGCAGCAGACTTGCTGCCCGGGCTGGGTGTAGCCTTTGCTCCGGTTTTTAAGGTTAGGTGACGTCTTTGCGTGGTTCGTGGGAGGAGGCGGCGACGGACCCCGGATTGCAGCAGCTTTCTGCCAAGCCTGGCCTGTGGAGAGAGCAAATCCCTGCCCATTGCATCACTGCAGGAATGCTGCGAGAGGTTAATGCTTCCCCCGAGAAACGAGGCATGAAAAACCTCTGGGTTGGTACAAACCTGAACGTATTCGCAGAGCTGGTTTGATTTCAGCTGGGCTTCTGTTACGTGGGGGAACCTCTCTGCAGAGTTGCCCGAAGGAGTGACGTCTCTGGCATGGTTGTCATAAGTTGGTGAGGCTTGTGGTTGTGCAGGAGGTGATGTTAAATCAGTAAAGAAAGGTTCTTTTTGGATGTGATGCTTATCTGGTCAAGAAGAATGTCTCAAACTGAGATTTGGGTTTCATTTGTTGAATCTACAAAGCTAACTTGTTAAGGCTGGCTGGGTGCACTTCTTATCCACGGGTCCTGAAATAACCACTTTTGCCAGGGGTTTGAATTTTCTGTAAACCTGTAAAATAGGGATTTCTCTTCCCAGAGGTGCTATAATACCTTGGGGTTTTATGATCGTAGTCTGGCAGTTATCACTTCCCTCTGGTATGGGTCTTGGAGGGCAGATCTGAAAAGCAGGTGCTTGGATGTGCTCAGACGTGGTCTGCTCATGCTCATTCTGTGTTTTACATGGTGACATGCTTCCAGGAGTTTCTGCTGAACGCAAAAGGCAGAAATAATTTTTCTCGGCATCTCCATATCATACATCACACTTGACATGGAAGTATTTGGAAATCAGAGTTAAAATTTTAACTATATATATTTAATGGATAGCATGTGAAAATTTGCAGCTTAATTTACATAAGCAGCGTTCTGCCTTTTTCTATTATCTGCTCTTGCCCAAGTTGCATGTCGTCTCATTCCTGTTACAAAGCCTTAATTCTCAAAATTATGATTTGTGGTCGGGCTCAGAAGCTGAATCTGCACCGCTTCTGCTGAGAAATTTACATTTCCTTTTGATGCATTTGCATTTCTCACTATTTCGTTGCGCTTTTGCAATGGCCGCAACAGTTTGAAAACCTGTCGGAGTGGGAGAGTGGTCTTGAAACCAGAAAACAAGAGGAAAGAAAGGTTTCTTTGTCTTTCCCGGTGCTGGAAGCATCGTCCTGTCCCCTGGTATGGGTGCTCCTGATGAGCTTTGGCACTTGCCTGCCATGCTGAGCGTTAGGGGCTTCTTTTTGCTGGTCCCCTCTTTTTGCTGGTGCCCTCTTGCAGTCCTTGATCTTGTGTCGTGATCTGCAGTGCAGCTCCACGTCAGGTTTGTTCTGTGTGCTCTGGAAAGCCTGAATGGCTTTTGTTTAGGAACGGGTCACTTTGTGACCTTAAAGCATCTGAAGGCAGTGTGGAGGAGAGAGCTAAGGGAAGAAAAACCATAGAAAACCGTATTTGGGGCTTTCATGCCCTTAAGGAGTTGGGTTATAATTCATGTGCCATGCAATCAGGGTAACCCTACCACCACCTAAGCCAACCTTTTCAGTTAATTTAGTTTTTGATTGCTCTCCAAACGTGTAAAAGGACAAAAGAGAACTATTTAGCCTTCAAATAGTTAACCACGTTGTACCAAAATTTAACCCTGTGTTATGTGTGACTGTTTCAAAAAGGGGTAGCTTTCTGGATGGAAACTGTAGAAGCAGTCTTTAAATAAACACAGCGACGTTCATTTGTTAAAGTGCCCAGTACCCAGTTCTAAACCTCTGCTTTTTGTTTCTGTCCTACAGGGAACACAGTGAGTAACCTGATTTTCATTCTACCTCCAATCTATGGTGCGATTCAGACCTATAAAGATGGCCTTGAAAAACGGTATTTAGCTGCCTATTTGTGTCTTACAGGTATGTGTAACACTTAATTTGCTCTTTCATTATAAAGAGAGCCCAGATGTGCAATGAACAATATCCGAATGTGAATAAACCGAGTACTAGAATCCAAATACTGCGTGTGGGAAACTTTAACGGTTTAATAAAATTGAGGTTTGTGTTTACAGGGAAGTGGCATTTGTTGGAGGGGCATGAAGTTAGAGTTCACTAAATAACTTAATGAGGTTTTAAAGTGGTCCTTCTCTGCCCTTAAAGTCCTGCTCAGTGCATCTCTGCTCACAGTGCTCTTTGATGGTTTACAGAGGTTACGTGGTCCTGCTTTCAAATGGTTTAATGCTGTATTAGTGTGGGCTTTAATACTTCTATGGGAGAGTAATACAACAAATGGGAAAGATCTTAGAGGAATTTGAAAAGCATTTTTTCACGAGTTGCAATTTGTGTTCAATTCTTTGGCGTAAACCACCCAACAACCTGACTGCCATCGCATTCAGGAAGCTTTGCTGGGATGGAAGAACAACGTGACATTGGGGCATCAGTGAACTTCTTTCTAAAATGGCAAAATGCAGAAAAGAAACACCTCCCTTTAGAATCTCAATCATACAACTAAAAATCACATTCCTTATGCAAAAAGGTGTTTTAAGATGATTCAGACTTGGCAGTTGGTCTCGAGAAGTGGATTTCACAGAACTTGTGTTTCACGGGATTTCTGTGTTTGCTGTAGCTCCCATCTCTGGGGAAGCAATTTTCCTCAGTCTTCTCAGTGGTGAGAGACTGGTTTACTGTAAGTGTTACTTCCGCGACTGGCATACCCATGTATTTAGATAAAAACATTGCTGAAAAGCAGATACCCATATGCTAAACATATTCTTGATGCCAATGAAGCTGCAACGTACGCTAGGTACAACTTCAGGGTTTTTCAATTTCTTGGAGACCCAGTTCAGCTTTGCTAATACGTGTGAAAGAAAAGCAGCAGCAATGTACAGCCACGGAAGTTTCTGAACACTTTGCAAATAGCCATTTGTAGGCGTTTTATGGTTATTCATTTTTGTCCCAGTATAAAATAGCTTGGTAGAAGGAATTTCTGAGGGTCAAAGTTTACTTTTTTCCTTTTTAAAAGACAGAGAATGAAACTAAGCACTTCTTGCAGTTGGCTCTTCCCTTGTTCTTGAACCAAAGTATCCTATACTGCCATTCTTTCTAAAGTGAAAAATGGAAAAAAACCTGCATTTGAGTCTCAGTATTCACCATAAATTGTGGCTGCCTCCACCAGTAATGCTCCATGATGGACAAAGTATGCCAGTATTTGAACAGAATATCAGGATGTCGCACCAAGACTGCTAGAAGGATTTCCAGCCCTCAATGGGCTTCTTGCGTACCATTTAATGTGACTGTTTTTAGTCAACAACAAACAAATTCTGTCTTTGTTTATGATACATAATTTTTTAAACAGTTTTTGTACTGTTCCTGGTGCTTGTGAAGGGGAGCTCAACCTGCAGACTTGGCAGTGGTGCTACAGGGCAGTCCTGAGCTCCAGATGAGTTCTGCTCCTCTGTGGCTGGGCAGAAGCCTTTGACTACTGTCTGAAGTGTTAATGCTCATGTGGTTTGACTTTCATTTCTTCTGTTGGGACCTAACATCGCAGGTCGCTCTCCAAAACGTTCCTCTTCTGTTTTGTCTCCGCTTCAGTATTGGCAGTGCAGGGCTGTTTTACAGCAGTTGAAAAATGTAAAGGAATGTCGGCAGCTTTATCGTTTCTCAGGGAAAAACAGGAGCAGGATGGTTTGGAGTCACAAACCTCTTAACGTGTTCTACTATCAAATAAAGCAGCAAATGAGTAGATAAATAGAATTTTAAATATAGTTGAAACATGCCAGGACTGTTAGCGTTCTCTGCATGGGAATGAGTAAGAAGAGAGGGTAAGTGTACAGAAATATATTTTTGTGAGAAAGTGCAAGAGAATGCATTTTCCTTACAACAGTTTTGTTTTTATTAAAAGATTTCACTCTGTGTAAGTAATTTCTAACAAAGAAATAGACCGAATCCATACAGGAACAGTGAATTTAGCACAAAACTGCTGATTTCACTTCAGGAACCATGCTTCATTAAAAGACCACAGAGCAGAGCTTCTAACTAGCTAATAACACCAGTGGGTTGTTCTGTTAAAGCAGAAATTCTTCCACGATTCTGCTAGGAAGATGGAGGTGGACACTTCAGTTAGGCTTTAACAACTTTGAGTGATTACTGAGATTTTACAAAAAGTTAAGACAGCTGTCAAAGCGGACACTGCAATTCCATCTGTTGGCATTTGAGAACATACGAAGTGTTGTTTCTAGACGTTGTTGTGATCCAAATCAGCTGTTTCATTTGGATGCATCCAGACATTTAGCTGATTGTCAGCTCCTTTGTGTTTTATCACGCTGTGCTCGGTGCTTCACTTCATACCCTACAATTTTCCTCTTCGAACCGAGCGCCTATTGAATTAGGAGGGCACTGTTCATTTCACGTACGTGCTAAGATCCCAAGTTGGCAGGACAAGAGGGGGGATTTCTAAGTAGCTGTTTAAATAAATTCCTTGTTCGTGCTGGTGCCAAGGCTGAGTTGTGCTTTTCAGCAAGTTCTTTGAGATCCAGCACGCTGTTCTCAGCCCTCGTTTCTGCTGCACTTCAGCTCAAAGGGCATATTGTCAGTGAACTCAACAGAAGCTGGATAAGATTTTTAAGCCTTGGAGAACTGCTGAAAATAATCAATCTAAAATTGCTAAGAATAAGCAATTAAGCATTTAAGAATTGCTTAAGAATTAAGAATTAAGCAATTACTTTAGCATTTTGCATCTCACGAAGCAGGTAGGACAAATCAGACTGTCGCTGCTTCAAAGCACCTGCAGATGTTTGGGATTTTGATGCTGTGGCATTTTATCAGGTTCTACCTGTGCAGTTCCCAAGCGGTTTATATTCTACGAGGGTCTTAATTTAAATATATTTGTATTTACTTCCGAACTTTATTTCCATTGAAATTATATATCTGCAAAATTAGTTGTTAGAAGTCCTTGACCTGAAATTAATTCCCTTATTGTTACCTGAGAGCCAAAGAGGAGGTGCACGGGCCACGTTGGTGTCTGTAAATCAGACGTGTTCAGGAGCATTCCTGAGATCTGAAGCCAAGCAGCGTGGAACGGCCCGTGTCTGTTCATTTTAGCTTGCCAGACGAGGTGACCGCGTACAAATCCGCTGTCGGGCACAGGCTCAGGGCTCCTCTGGCTGCTGGATGGTGCCCGGGAGCTGCTCGGGGAAGGTGCTGGTTGGAAGGGGCCAGATCCCAGCTGTACCCTGGGAGTCACCAGGGGCACTTCAGTCTCTTAAGCAGTGGAGGGGAAACCATTTTAAGCGTAGAAAGCAAAATAATTCAATGAAAATAATTCATTTAACTCTGTTTTTTCTTCTTGTTTCATTCTTTGGCTGTTTATGGTGCAGCATGTTGTTGTTCATCTTCAGTTTCAGCTCCGGATTCAGACAGTTATATGTATTGTTGATACCTAGTACATGTGTAGATACCAAAATAAATGTGTTTGTATCTGGAGCCTGCCCTTAACATCCACCCTGCCCTTAATAATGTTTTTGTATAGGACCTGTACAGCTTAAATTCACATCTATGAAATCCTAACAAACTGATTTTTCTATAAAGGCTTAGGCTTGTGATAAATTCTGAATGCTGATGGACAGTCTTATATCAAAAAAGAATTACAGTTGATTGTGACACCTCTAATTCTTCCTCAAGCTATTGAAAACTTCAAATTTATTAAGGTCACTCTCAGATTCAAATCCTGAGAGTTTACGTGGTATGTATCTGGAGTTTGATCTCAGGCATAATTATTTCTAGTATGGATATTGCCTTGAAATCTCGGTGTTTTGAGGACAGTAAAATAAATATGTATATATTTCTGCATATCTCCTATAACTGGAGTGGTTCATTGATGTATAAATGCTGAGTGACGTGCAGTATCCATGAGTTACAGCAGCTATAGACAAAATGGTGTTGCTTCAGATGGTGTTAACCTTCCCAATTGCTAGGAGGTTTTTAGTGAGTTGAGCTCCTTTCCAAAAGGAAATAAAAGGAGATAAAAACGGTAAATTCTGCTTGCCAGATAAGGAACAAACCTGTTGCTCAGCTCGTCAGTGGCTATATGGGGAAGCTGCTTCTATTGAAAACCGATGTAATTGCTGTGATCGTGATCACTTGCATTGTGAAAGTTACAAAGCTGGTAGAACATCTCATGGCAACAGTGGCTTTGTGAAGCCAATATTCCCTAGAAATGCCTTGATCCTGAAGTTATTATGTGATAAAAAGTATGTCTGCAGATAGTTGCATTCCAGTAGATCTGCACGTAGAAGCTGCACACAAAGACATCCAGGTTTAAGTAATAAACCACTATTTATTGGAGAGAAACACGTGTCAAGCCCCTTGTCAGTTTGCTTTAAGCCTCACAGATAGAGGTGATGGGCTCTGAGCGTATCAGAGGAAGTAAAGATTTCCTTGCAGTATTTGGCACGTTATAGGTGTTTCCTCCTTTCACTTCTGAAAAGTTTCAGCACTGAACTCTGATACATTAAGCCACGGAACAGCAACTCAGCAGTGTGTGCAGTTCTAGACATTAGTTGCCTTCTGCTGAAGCTTAGAAGTTGCATGGTAGTGTCGGTAGAGGCAGAGCATCACCTGCTTCAGTGTACACTGGGGTTCATCATCTTAATGCATTTTCTTTTTTTTTAATTTTGTTTAAATCTTGACCAGATTCATGAAGCTCTTTACAGTTCTGTGTTAAGCCAGCAGACAAGCCGAAGGTTGAAAATCAGCAACTTGGTTCTTAGCTCATTCAGCTTTAGCTTTTATGCGTTATTTTGCAGTAAGCAGGTATAAATGGGTAAGCGAAGAACCACATTTCATTCTTGAGGCATCATTTAAACCATCTCTTCGTAAAGGTGTTGCTGTGCCCAGTTGCAGCAGGGTTGGAGGAGATGTTAATGCTCCATCAAGACTGCTGTGAGCAGAATTACAGCCATTTCCAGTAGAGGTTTTTATTTTAAGAATGGCCTTGTGATGATTCCCTTTAAACTTTTCTTGTTTTAGATAACTATTTTATGCATAGTTCTCCAGTGCATGGCAAACTTTCATAATTGAAGAATGAACTCGGTGTGATCAGGACACAGACGCAGCAGTTTTTTGATTAACAATTTATAGAAATTATTTGTAGTCCCGGGATTAATGACCTGAAACACTAATATCTGCAGCGTCCTCGATTTTTACAAAGAGTGGAGAGGAAAAACAAGCCAGAAATAACTGCTGCTAATCATGTAGCAGGAAGGGGAGGAGTGTGTTCAGCAACAGCTTGTTGAGATTTATATCCCCAATAGCATTAAAAAGTGACAACGGAAACAAAAGAAACCTAACGAGATGTTTTGTTAATTTAAAATTAATTTCAGTTTCTTTGAGTTGCAATGATTTTGTCCATACTTGAGCATTACAGTTGTTATAAATTGTGAGGGTTTGTATCATGAAGATACCGAAATCACAGTGACAGCCGGGGTAATGTAATGGGTGGTGCTGTTTTAATGATGATCTTAATGTGTTTTTTCTTCAGAGTGAATAATGGTTGTAATCTGTTGTGTTTACCTAGAAATACAGCTAGGAGACTTTCTCATTAAAACCTTAATGAAGGTGAAAACAAACATTGCTTATTGTTTGGAAATATTTTTGTATGTTATATGCTTTTTTTTTATAAATTATATGCTTTGATCGAGTGCATATAATCACAATTCTAGTCTAAAAGCATCTAAAGGAACATCTCCAGACATGTCAATCAGCTGTCTGGGGAATCCTTTACCAACTGCACTGTTTGTTGGCTCATGATCGGTTTATGCATCAGTGAAGCCTAGGTGTTGTGCATGGAAAAGGAGGTGATAATCTTGCAGCAGAGCACAGAGCAGCACTGCCCAGCCATCAAGGACTGAGTGGGAAATACTTGGCTTTTGCTGAAACTAGTCCGAGGTAAAGCCTAATTTCTTGAAGCAAGACAAGACATCAAGTTAATGTACTTACTCCTGCAAAAATAGAAACGAGCTAGTGCTTAATGAGAGTGTTTAATTGTTCACATTTCAAAGTAATGAAGGATACATTAAATACTCTATCAGCTTTGCTCTAAATAATGAAATCTAACTTCCAAGACACATTGTCTTCATCTAACTGAAAAAAAAAAACAAGTCTCTATAGGCCAAGTATACATATCATAAATTAATTTCCGGATAAATTCAGAGTTGAAAGTACTTCAGATAAAATGCGTCGTATAGAAGGTTGAGTTTCCAAGAAGAAATCTTGGAAATGGTGATCTCATTTCACAAAATGAAACCGTACTGCATGTGTTTTGTTTGTGTACACTGAATTTCTGATTCTCTGAGTTGTAATAACAGTTCGGTTCTGCCTCCAGCGCTGACCAAAAGCTGCTTGTAAAATGTACGTTTTAAAACTGTACAATAAGCAGAAATATCACAGACTTTCAGGACTACTGTGTGTGAACGATGCTTTCCATTAGAGAAGGTTTGAGTCAAATAAATCTTAACGTACTAAAAAAAAGAGGCGGAATAAAAATACTCCATTCATTCTTGGTTCCCTCCACTCCTACTCTCAAGTGAGATCACGCCAGTTTGTAGAAAACAGGGAAACCTCCTCCATACCCCCAAAAATCCAAGTATATCACTGGTGACATAAAGTAGGCAGCCAAGGAAAATCGGGTTTGTGTCGCTGAAGTGGGATGCTGATGGTTTGGTTTTTTTCCCCAGTAAATTTTGTGTATTTAATTTAATTCACCTGAGATTTTTCTACATAGTCTTGTGTTATAACCATAGTTTTGGTTCGTTTTCAGCTGTGGGATTGGGATCTTGGTGCTTCCACATGACCCTGAAGTATGAAATGCAGGTGAGTACTGCTAAGTAGCTGTAAATCGTGATGTTTCTCACTGCATAGTCACATTGCCATGTCTGGACTGGAGGAAACCTGTGTAACAGGAGTTCATCTACCTCAAATATCATCCGTATGACTCCTACTCGTAGCAGAAAACTTGCATGGTTTTATTTCATTAGGTATTTTTCACTGATAGATGTAGAGGGATATGCACTTGTATGTATTCCGAAAGTAAGAGCTCTAATCTATTGCTTACTTTAGCAGACAACACTTTATCCTTTGGGAAATCACAGTTAGCTTCTTAGTCACGCTGTTACTTCAAAATTCCTGCAGCTGTGGTTTGACAGCAAGCAGCACAGACTATTGTTAGGCTTTTTTTTCATTTTACTGTTTTCTCTTACATTTTGTGTTGATCTAGATCTACCTGTAGCACAGATACTGAGGTCAGTATCTTCTGAGTAGCAGTAGTTGAGTCTCCCTCTCTCTCCTGCTCTCAAGCAGAAGGTATTCAGCAATAAATCACTGGGCATGTAAATTTGTTTCTGGTATTAACCATTTTCTTAAAGGACACAGTGTCTTGTCCTGTTTTAGGTCTCAGAAAATTAAGGAAATTCATCCTTGTATCAAAGAAAGGAAGAAGTGGGATTCAGTTCAAAATGAAGAAGCCTTCATAGAAAAGCATGTGCCAGAAATCTGTGTTCCTACCATAGTCAGTGGAGCTTAGGGAACCGGTCAGCTGGGCTGAGGCATTCTCCAGGAAGTCTTCTCTTGAATAATATCAGTTTTCCTAAAGAAAGGTGTGTTCAGTGCCATTTTAGACCACAGGAGTATTCTGCCTGGCCTCCAGCTGCCATCCCACAAAGACGCAGGTCCATTAGACCCCACATCACACCCACCAGTCTTGAGTGGCTGTACTGGAGACCCCAGGGCATCTCGGAGAGCATTAGGCACGTCCTCTTTCTTGTACTGATGCAGGTGAGCAAAGCCACACTGAACTCTGGATCATTAAAATAGTCCAGGCTTAAACACTGTTTTTTCTTTTTCTTTCATTTTTTTTTCCCTGCATGTAGAGGCTTTTTTAATCCACGTGAGTTGATTCTGCTAACCACACAGTTGTGGTGTCGCTTCAGAACAACCACAGGTCCCGTGACGTATGTTACGGGCAGACAGAAGCAGAGAAGAGAGGAGCAGCAAGGTTTTGCATCATTTTTTCCCACTGGAGTAAAAGGCTGTGTGTGAGATAGAGAAAGCACACACATTATTTTGGCAGCCAAGCTAGATCTGTGGCCCATAACACTGATTGCTAACTGTTGAATCACCACAGAGGAAATATTTCAACCAGTAAATAATCTCTCTTCATCCACTTTGTCTCGTTATGATTCAAAGTCAGCATTGGTAGCTGTTGTAAGAGAATTCTTGACATTTGTTTCAGTCTTAATACTGTAAATGTTCGGTGTGCAGATAGCTTAATTAGGAGAAATGTGAAAGCTTCTGTTCTTGAAAGCAGTTGCTGGGAATATTTTTTCTGAATTTATCACCTTCTTTTCTTCTAATTTTCTTTTGATGGGAATATTGCTTGATTGTGGCTCGAGGGATACAAAATGCTTATTTAACCAGCTAAATCAGCGCACCAAATTTCCTCCTATACATGTCTCTTCTGTGCTCAGACATCCTGTTGACAGGATTTCTGGAGGGATGAATTCCTTTTGCTACAGAAGCCATTGTCTTCTGCAAGCAAATTTTAGCTAGGATTTGTTAAGACTTTTTGCTGTTAATGTAAGGTCCCTGAGAAGCTATCAGTATATGCAGTGTGTGCACAGCTGTCCAAATTTGAAAATATTTACTATATTTCCTATTCTTCTTGCCTTCTTTCTTTTGCGAGACTATAAATCACCCAGACTCTTCAAGAGCTGCATGAATTAATCCTTCACCTAATTCCTGTCGGGCTCAGTAAGAATATTGCTCAATTTCTAAGTAATAATTATTAGTATAAAGCTGAATTCAGCTCTTGCTTGTTTTTCCTCTCTTAAGGCAGCACAGCACAGATGAACTAATCTGATGGCAAAGCGCCACCGAACACGCCTGACAGCCTCATCTGCCGTTTGTCTTCCTGATACTTTCTGTGCTACCTATTGCAGTCCCTGACAATATAACGCACAAATTCATGGATTTAAACCTATTTTTTCTGCGAAGTTAGATGTGTGCTGGGACGCCTGTTGGAAATGGCTCGCTGTGGGTCAGACAAGTGGGACTGCTAGCTCAAGAAAAGCAGCCAGGGTGTGGGTGAAGAATTAAGACCTGTCCTGCAGCGGCAGCTGGTCATTAGATCTGTTTAGCTGCATTGTGAAATATTTCCTGAAGTTTCTGTGACCAAACGCAAGAAAAGCTAGTAGTTCAAGCTTGGAATAATTCATCTCTCTGCTTCTGTAGCTCACTTTTTTTTTCCAGTATGAATGCTCAAAACTAAAAGGAGGTTTTTGCCTGTGCAGTTAGACCAATGCTGCCAACTGGGACAGAATCAGGCTGGCTCTCTGAAAGGGTTTCCGTAAGCTGGTGTTGCTCTTAATGTGTCTCATTAGTCAGGAAAACATGACTGTGACCTCGTTAAGTACCCTTTACCAGTATTGGGAAGGGAGTTGCTGTACAAACATGGCCATCAACAACTTCCAGCGGGATGGAGGAACAAGATCAAAATCTCTTTGCATCCGGTTCTTGATTTTCTTGGAAAAGAGGCAATCATGGGGGGGGGAGTAACAATTCAAAGTGGCTCGGTATAATTTGCTGGATGTATTAGAAATCAAAGGCAGCAGGTCTTCACTCATCCACATAAGAAATGTCCAAAATTAGGAAGTAAACATTCAAGCACATTACAAGGTGCTTCCTAAAAGGTCTAAAGTTCTGTTTTACGTTATGGAAAAATGATATTGTAAAGAGTTTCTTTGTGTGAAGCTTGCATAGAAGCAAGAAAATGTGGCTGACTGCATTGAGCAGGCTGTAAATGGTGTGGTCGTATTCAAATTGACTTCTAAAAACTAATTATAAATGCTTAAAGAGGTATGAACAGTGAAAACATCATGATTCTTTAAAGGCATTTTTTTTTTTAATCAATTGTAGTTTTCAAAAGATTCGTTGTAATAAAATTATTAAAGCAGCAAAATTTCAGTAGCTGAATAGGATTTGACACTGCCACATACTGAAAGTACAATCAAGAAGGTGGATATCCAAATGACTTAAACTCCTATTTTCGTAAGACTTCTCTCCTTAATTAACTTTCACAAGCGTGTCAGTTAAAAGTAGTTTTCATGTTTTGATGTCTCTGCTTTTTGTAGCTGTTGGATGAGCTGCCAATGATATACAGTTGTTGTGTGTTTGTCTACTGCCTGTAAGTATGTTAAATGTTTTATTCTGAATATTTTTGAAATACTACCTTTTGGTTATATAGAATATGTGTAGCCCAATGTAGCGTATAGTGAGGCTGACACTGAAGCTTCTGTTCATTTCAATGAGATCTCAGTTTTGTCAGCAGCACAGCTTGGTGACTTGGCCATTAGAGCACCAGGCTGGCTTTAGTCCTAGTTTTTGCTAATTTAGAGATGTTTAACCAGTGTTTGTTTAGCAGTAAAACAAATAAACAAACAAAAACAACACAAAACCCTCTCATTAAAGAGTTGTGTTGTATACAACCAGAGCTCAGTGTTACTTGGTGTGTAAACAGCTGACATAATAAAATCACTTCAGTAATGCCTACAAAATTATCAACATGTTAATTTATTGGTATTTTATCTATGGTTCTATGATGTAGTCTGACTCCAAATGCAAATTTCAGATTTCTGGTTAAACCTGCTTTTCACTCATCTGAAAAAATAAAAGATTCTCTGAAGAGTTGAGTGCATGTGGAGAAGTGTTTCAGAACATGCGTCACTGCTTAATACCATGCCAAGATGTTTTCTACCATTTAATTTCAGGAATAATGTAGTGTTTGGTGACTGTAAAGGTACAGTAAGTTATCTTTTTTTTTTTTGCCTGTTGCTGCAAGGCCTGGATTTAACACAATTTGTTCTGTCACTTGGAAAGTCCAAATGATAAAAAACAACCCGTTCAAGACAGAAAATAATTGTCTTTTTGCTTTTGAACATATGATCAAATATTCAGCTGTTGCAAATTGGAGCATCTTTGGTGAAGATTACTGGTAGCTTGCAGTGGAGATGGGATGCTACAGGACTGAACCTCCATCTGTGGAAATTACCATCAGTTTGTGATTCATCCATTAGTATGATTTGTGCAAGCTCAGGACCGGAATAATAATGCCTCTGTTAGTGGAAATATTTCCATCGGAGCTCCCGATCTCCTTGAAATTGCCTTTGCATTTTTTGTCTGATTTGAATGCGATTGGGGAAGGGATGAGAAGAGGCTTTAAAAAAATGTTTGAAAAAATAATCATGCTCATTTTGTGCAGTGGTTACTCTATCATCTTCAAAAGCACTGCAGTCTGTTACTGTATTTCTAGCCCTAAAAAGATTTTACATGTTTTTGTTTGGTAGTAATTAAAATGCTCTGAAGAATGAGCTCATGTTTAGCTCGGGAGGCCTTTAATAATCATTATGGTTTTCTTGAAGGTAGGTGGCGGGGTGGTTCTGCCCAGGACATGCCCTCATACATCATCCAGTCCTAGTGGTTCTCAGGCTGTGCAATTACTTGGGCCATCCATTTTGCAATGTGCTGTCCTGATTATTTTTTCCAGATATTCCTACACATTTTTTGTTTCCTTTTATTCATCCCTGATGACGTCTGTTTCTTAGGAGCTAATAGTAAAGTCGGCAGATGTGACTCGTAGCTATACAGACATCTTCCTCCAGCCCTGATGATTTGGTGACTTTGAGAAGCACAAAATGATATTGTTGGTTGTTTTCTTCACTTTTTTTCTTTTCTGATGAAGTTATGGTGTGGAGAGCAGCTCTGTGGAGAAGGACCTGGAGTCCTGGTGGACAACAAATTAACCATGAGGCATTAATGTGCCCTTGTGGCCAACAAAGCCAATGGGGTACATCAGGAGTAGTGTTGACAGCAGGCCGAGGGAGTTGATCCTCCTTTTCTACTCAGCCCTGGTGAGGCCCCACTGTGAGAAAAATTTTGTTTCTCTGGAGTGCTGGGCCCACTGCTGGGCTTCCCAGTACAAGACAGAGCTGGGCGTACTGGGGAGAGCCCAGCACAGAGCTACAAAGATAATTAGGGGACTGGAGCATCCCTCATGTGAGGAGAGGCTGTGAGAGCTGGGCCTGTTCAGCCTGGAGAAGAGAAGGCTGAGAGGGGATCTCAGCAATGTGTATAAATATCTGAAGGGAGGGCGTCAGGAGGATGTGGCCAGACTCTTTTGGCCAAGAGGCAACGAGCACAAGCTAAAACACAGGAAGTTCCGGCTGAAAGTGAGCAAACACTTAACTGTGAGGGTGACAGAGCTCCAGGAGAGGTCGCCCACCTCATAAGTCTCCTCTGGAGATAGTCACAACCTGCCTGGGGTTGGCCCCAGTCATCTCCAGAGGCCCCTTCCAACCTCCACCGCCCTGTGATTTTGGGATGTGTCTGGTAAATCCAGCACAGTTATACCTGAAGTGCAGCACACAGATTGTGAAGCTAATTTTAATTAATACTGGCAGCGATTAGCAGTTTTTACTTCCCACTTCCTCCGGTACCTGACCTAGTAAATTTACTGCGCTGTGGCTGTGGTAAAGCTGTTAGCAGCCTGCGTTTTACCAGATCTCCAGAGTTCGCTGTTTTGTAAGGCAGTCCCTTTCCCACACTGACTTGAGCTCACAGATGTCATGGTTTTTGACAGCTGTATTGCATTTTGAACTTGTTTCTAATTTGTCATCCATTATCACCCCTTAAGCACCTTCCAAAAATGCTTCTGCTTACCAGTTTCTTTCCACTGACTGGCTTATTTTTTTTATATGCATAAGCTTATTGTTTTTTATTATTTTTGCAATAGACTTTTTGAAAAACATTTATTGGTAGAAGTGTGGGTTTTTCATATTAAAATGACACATCTTTATTGGAGCAGCTACAATTCCTTGAAGGGCCTAAGACTCATTTAGATCAATTTTCTCACAAATTCCATAATAATATACCTTGAAAAACACAGCCTTTATATGGTAAGTGATGAATGTTATCACTCTCCTTTATGTTCTGTTCCAGGTATGAATGTTTCAAGTACAAGAACACAGTCAATTATCCACTGCTTTTCCTGTTAATAACGTACAGCTTCGTAGTCAGCATAGTAAGTAGCTTTTCTAATTTGGCATTTTCACCCGTATGTTGGCAGTTTCCTGCCAGTGATGGAATGTTACACAGGCAGTCCTGAATCTCCCCACTTCCAGTCAAGAAGGAGAAATTGCTTTTTGGGGGGTAAAATAATGTGCTGGCCTGAGACACCTGACATTTTTCAATCTAAACCACTATACAGAATAAATGAAGAAGAAGAAACACAGTAATGCAGTTGCTAGAATAGGAGCGTGAGGAAAACAGTGCCTTCCGGCTGTGACATGTTATGAGACCCTGGACAAGCTGTCTTCTCCCTCTGGGCCTCACCTTAACTCGTCAACAGAAATGAAAATAATCCCGCTCAACAGGCTGTAAAAAGTGAGCTGTGATGCAGTCCTGTATATTGACTGGTTTTTCAAACACCAGGCAGAATAAGAAAGGAACCTAGCTGTTTAAAAAACTAGAAGACTTTAAACTGTGTCATGGCTAACTCAGTTCCCTTTCTCAAGGCACCATGCTGCCTATATGAACAAAATTAGTTTTGTACTGGCCGTCAGCCACAGTTGGAACATCTTTCATTATTTTTATTGATAACAACTTTCTTATTAAAGTAGCATTAGAGGTCTTCTGCCTTTAAGTCTCGTCTTTCCTGTGCCTCCTAAAGTTTATTTTTTATACCTATGGCATGTTATGCCTAAGGTGCATGTTATACACCTTAACTACTAGCTTTTGGTAAAATGAAATGAAATGCTATCTTCAAAAACAATAATAGCAAATCAAAGCAGGGTACATTTTTATCTCGCAACGCATATCAAGAATGTGTCTGGTAATTTCTGCATTTTAATTGTTCATGTATGTGTTGCAACTCTATTAAATGAGGAGCTTTCAGCTGTTGATATTGCCATTTGTGCCTGTGAATTTTAAATAATTCCACGGTTAAAATCTGTTGAAGAACGCCCAGATTTTGCTAGAGGAAACTTCAAATGTTTAGTCAACTTTAATGGCATATGGATAGGCACTCGTGTCTTTATTCTAGCAGAACAAGGTTGGCAATATTTAAATTGTTTAATTAATTAATTAAATTTAAATGTTATGATTGTTTTCCGTTGCAAATTATTTATCTCTTTTTAATCTTTGCAGGTTTACTTAAATTTGAAAGAGCCTGTATTCCACCAGGTAAGCGGCGCTCTGTTGGAGAAGCTGATCTTGTTTAAACTGTGCTGTTTTAGTGGAATGCTTTGTAGGATGCTGTAGCTGGAAGGAAGAAGAGAAGGCAAACCCCATTTGCCTTTCACTTTTTCTTTAAGCAGTACTGCTGTCACATCGCCATCCTGTTATTTGGTGACCTGAAAAACTGGAACGGTTTGTGTCTTGATTTAGTATTTGACCTAGTAGTCTAGGTGTTTCTCATCAGTGACAAGTGTAAGGAGAGGAAGGCCTTAATGAGCCCTTGCGTGTTTTATTACATTAGTGGCTGCTGTGAAGCTATGACCTGACATCATAACATGGCTTGGGCAACTTAACCCCGTGTTCTTCTTTCCCTTTTTATATATTAACTTCTTTTTTTTTTTTTTTCTTTTAACTACTCAGTTTTACTTTGTGTAAATCCAAGCTGAATTTAAATGAATGACTTACAAGGTTACATGGCAGGTTTGTTGTTATGGCCATAGAGGATTAATGGCATGTTTGGTACAAGTTCTTTTTGTAGCAATGCTGTCCAACAGTATTAATGTGCATCTGCTGCTGGTGGGAATAGGATTTGTACCACTTGCCGGCTCACAGGAGGTTAGAAGTCATGCTTGCTTATCTATGCCATGAGTAGCTTTCCCTCTTTTATGACTTTTTGATTAGGGATAACAGCTGAAAAATTGCCAAGCAAAAGCACAGCTCTTTGCAGGACAGAGCTGTAAAGCCTCATTTTCTGCAATACATAGTGCCATCGCTTGTCAAAACGTGCCTGTTGCATCAGCGGTCATAAAAATGATGCACGTTTCCTGGTGTTGGATTAGTAAACCGATGATGAATAAAATAAATTTGCAACTGCTCCAAACAATCTCTCCTAGAAATAGGAATTGTGACTCTACCTCTAGATAAAAAGATAAACTTGCATGGTTTTTTGATCACGTTTATTAAATTCCACCCGCCCACCCCCTGCTTACATTTTTGGCAGGAAGATGTTAGCCAGGGTGAAAATGGCATTTTCTGATGCTTTTACTGGGATAGTTGTAACTGGTTTTGAATGAAGTAATTTAAAATAATTTTGGTAATAATAGCAGAATTTACTACTTTACATTGGACCGTTGTATTTCTTTAATTAATCTACTTAACCTGTATTTATTGCAAAAGTAGATCACAGCTTCCCTGTTTGAGGCATTCATATAGGTATGGTTCAATGTGCCAGATATTAAGAAGATAAATATTACGACTTCTCTGGAACAGTGAAATAGGGAAACTTTAACCTGTTGCCACAGACCATTAATTTTTTGCTTCTGGTTTCTCTTAAGTTCCAAATATAAATTCCCTGTTGTAATTTATACATAAGGAATCAATGTAGGAAAGATTGAGGCCCATAAAATTGGTGGACTCTTTACAACAACTCTTACTATATTGATTTTTATGGAGAACGTACAATTAGGGCCAAATATCAAATGTCCAAGAACTGCGCTCATTTTTTCCTACCGTTTGCCAAATGTGTTGTAAATCCGGAGGAAACATTTCTGACTGCGCAGCTAAGCAAGGTTTTTTTCTTAATATTTGTCCTCTTTATAATTTCAGTAAGTATTTTCCATCTGGACGGATTGCATAGACTTGAAGTAAGGTTAAGTTTTAACTTGCAGTCTTAGTCCCTAGCTGTATTGGAAAGCAGCATTAGGACATAAAACAGCACTTGATTCCTCTAGGTGTTTGTGATCATCATCATTGTCAGCCTTGCAAAAAGGGGAATAGTTACCTGGACAGCTTTATATTCTTCATTGTTACAGCGTGTTTCTTCCCCAAAAGGCGAGCAAGAAGAACGGAAAAGGATTCTATTACATTTCATAGCCAGGATCCAAGCCTTACTTTTCAGTGAATTGCTTTCCACTTTCCTTCCCAGCTTGGGCTCATAAACTGCATATTGCCAGCAGGGCATGAAGGGGATTTCAGTTTATTATTCATGGCACAGTGGCAACAGAGACCAGCTTCTTTTTCTCCATTCAGACATTCCAGGTCTGTAAGGTGGAGCACCGAGACCCTTAGGAGGAAGGAGATGCACATTTTGGTCAGTTGGACACCGCACATTGTTAGAAGAAAGCGCTCGTCTGCCTGACATCTGACCTTTTTTTTCTTCAGTTTCATCAATTAATCAAACAAAAGATTGCACTGGTCTTTACAAGCTTGTATTGGCTTGCTTATGTCAAAATCACTGTGGCTAAAGCACTGTTACCTAATTTCTATAGTGCTAAAGAGACATAGGACCCAGTTTTACGGTTGTTCTCAAGCCAGCATGATTGCCAAGGAAAACAGTTGTGGCCTCTCTCCTTTTTCCCCCCAGCACATAAATTTACTCTCTGATGAGAATTTTCCTGGGGATCTGAACAGGTTAAAGCTTTTCAGAATTAGTCTTAAATCAGTTTAGTTTCTCATCCCTGTTTACCACGTGTATATATGCGCTTATAGGAGGAAAGGGGCGGGGGAAGATTGGCTGTTGGTGCGGAGTCATCCCTATAAAGACAAATATAAGACAGCTCTGCAAGTAGAAGAAATGACCTGGAGAGTTAAATTTTTAGAGTCATGTCTTACAGGTGGCCTTCTTTCTAATATGATATGGCCTAGAAAGCTGTCATCTGCAAAACATGGCTTTCTATCTGGATTTATTTACCTGCTACGTACCACATGCTGCCTGTATGTCTGAAGTGGTCAAAAACCTCATGTAGCTGGTGCGCCAAGTTATAGGAATAATGAAATAAAACTAAAAAACTTCTTTTCATTTGCGTAATCATCTGCTTCAAGAGTTTGAAGAAAGATTTTCACAGAGATAATTAGAAGGTAATTAGAAAATTAGATGAAATGTTCAGGTTAACCTGATAGCTTTTTCTGGTAGCTGCTTTCTCTACATTAGGAAATGCAGTTTAAAAAAAACATCTTTTGTATAGACGTGACAGAAGTGTTGATATGTTCTCCCATGAGAAACTAAGCAAGCTGGAGAAGTAGGGCGGTATGAAATTGCAAATAAGGTAAGGGAGTGACTAAAGGAACATGAGTGAGGGAGATGATGAAAGGCAGTCTCAGCCTGGACTTCCTCAGGATCAGTAGTGGAAGTGTTTTTATTTAATGACCTGTAGAAGGAAAAAGACACCTACTGATGAAAGTTGTGAAGATACAAAGTTCAGAGACAGCTCTGAGTACAGAGGAGGATGAAGAGAGAAGTGGGAGACCCGGAGGACTAACTTGATAAACAGGGGAGTGTGTGAAATGCTTCCAAATGGAAGAACAACACGCAGTGATGGGTGAATACCAGCTATTACTGCTCTAAGTGCACAGGTTCCTGAAGGAGGAGAGGAGGAGTGTGTGCCTGGATGCATTTGCTGATCACAGCATAATAACGTGGCCAGTGAGTTATCTGCAACAATAACAATAAAAATGATAGAAGTAAAAAAGATGGATCAGATTTACCAGTTAAGGTGACTTTAGGTAAGAGGCAGAGAGTGGGTGTTGGAGGAAAGGGTATTTCATTTGCCTAAATGAGTAAAATTGTCTTCAGAGGTGTTTTAAACATACAAATGCAAAGAAGGCAGCAGAGGGACTTAAGGTGGTACAAAACCTGTATTTTGAAGTGCATTTGGGAGCCTGAAACTGCATGAAGAATATGTTGTGGCAGAGCACAGCTTGTTCAAGCTTACAGGACTCCCTGTTTTGGAGAATACCTGTGGGCAACACTTGGTGTCCTGCAGCTTTCCGGAGTCCCTCCCTGCTGCTAAGGCAACAGTTAGTTATAGACTTTGCCTTAATGTATTGTGCTTTTTAGTGGAACTTCTTTCTTTCTGCATTCTCAGGATGTCAAGCAGTCTGTTAAAAACGAGTTTTTCAGGACATGTCTTCACCACACAGCTTTTTATACTTAGACATTGCCCTGCTGAAGACCAGGTGTAAACCGAATTTGAGTGAAATTTTAGTTACACAGCCTTGCTTCCAGAAAGCCAGTACAGCTTTCATTCTAGCTGGTACCTCTACCTGCACGATAGCTTAGGGAACGTGGAAAGATGTTCAGGCTCTGCAAAGGACCAGCACTACAAGTCATTGAAGGAGAACCCAAGAAAACCTCAATTTCCAGCTGCAGACCATGTCCCAGAAGCTCTGGAAAGCTGCTGAGCACCGTGCAGCTGCAGGGACTTGGATGTGGTGTAGCCGTCACGTGCATGCATCCAAACAAGACCAAGGCAGGTGAATCTGGATTAGCTCAGTCGTGAGCTGTCAGGGCAGCATGTAGTGCAGCCATAAAACTGTGCAGAGTTTGCAGTGTTATTTTGAGGCAATCCCTTCCTTTTTACCTCTGCTCAGACTTCTTTCCTAGAACAGAACATGTAGAAGTCTGTTTTCTTTGTTGTAAAATTCAAATACAGTTTTCATCTTCAAGTACTTAAGCTATTTCTTGATAGATGGTTTGTATATTAATAGGGAAGTAGCGGCATCCAGGAACCCAAAATCTCTGTGTGGTTTCCCAAAGTGTGCGCTAATATTTGGGGCTGATAAATTGACGTTACTAACAAGGAATGGGCGGAATCAGAAGAAATGGAAGTGGAAATAACGGCCTCTTGATGCTTGGGTTTTCATGTGTCACTGAAGTAATTTATTAATTAAAGAACAACAACAAAGGGGACTAAAGGAATTGAGAAACTTGAGCAGACCTCTATAAGGTAGATGTCTTGTGTTTTATTTGGTACTTTACCCTTCTTTGGGTGGACAGATAATGCCTGACACGTTTTTGGCATGGTTAAACTAGTAAACCCAATGGGTGGCGAAGGAATAAAAGTAAAACGCTGCTCCCCAAAGTACAAACTAGGTTACGCGGCTCCGTTTATAGGCGTCTGGTGAGGAGCAGCTGTAGTGAGACGTGCGGCTGCAGCCTCGGCGTGTCACAGCATCACCTCCTCGATGTCCGCCTCCGGTGCGCAGAGGACTGGAGCACGCAGAGCAGAACAGTTTGTTGTTCCAGCCTTTTCACAGGCTTTTAGACACGAACGTGTTTTGCTGCTAACAACCTATTTGTGTGGGGGAGCGGAAAAGGCAAGAAATGGAAGTGTCAACTCTGGGCAAGTTTTTCTTCAGTCACTGCAAGGTTTCCTTTTTTTTTTTTCCCCTCCTCTCCTTCCATTAACACTTAAGCCTGACCTCTTTTACAAGCCATTAAGCAACTTGCTAGGAGATACCGAGCCAGTGGCTCTGCAAAAAAAAGCTTTTCCTAGCTTTTGCTTTTCCCTGCTTTTAGCAGCTGCAAAAAATCACACTTTTAGCCAGTGTTTTACTTTAACCAGTGTTTTACCTGGGCTTTGGGCTGCGTTTCTCTAGACATAATCTAGCACTATTTAGCTCCTTGTACAAAGAAGCTGAGAGCAAATCAGTTAAATGATAAAAGCTTGAGTGTACTCGTGCTCTAAACCAGTGTGATAGAAGTCTCTCGCTTCATGGGTAGGTTTTTCTATGTCTGTGATGCAGAGGAACGTTTTAGCAATGGAAATTGCAGGTGAGAAGAGAACAGCAAGGAAATGAAGTTGAACTGAGGAGCCCTTCTACGAGATTTCTTCCTCCTTGCCTTCCCTCTCTTAGGATAACTGACTGGATTTGGTTAGGAAAGCACAACAGGCTCTTTTAAATGAGACTGACAGAGTAAAATGGCACTTAACTTTTAATTGTAAATGTGTATTTGTCATATGGCGGTGTCTTTTTAGGGAAAACTCTCCCAGTGCTGAAGAATTGGTGAAGCACCGAGCCCACAGGCAGCCCCAGCCCCATGTCCCCTTTCCAGCTTCACTTGGGACTGGTCAGCCCTTAATACTCCGGCCGTGTCGAGCGGGATTTTTTCTCATTTATGTGCCGTACCCCAGGCAAGGGAACTGGAATTAGTTTACAGTTTTTGTGTAGAGTACAAGCCAGGACTAATTAGCCTTTCAAATAGTTTTGCTTTGTTTAGCTCTCGAACAGAACACACAGTAGCAGCGGTTTGGTTACTGAAGTTATTTGATCTCTTGCTGAACGCAAATAAAGAGCTGCTGTGCTGAGTGACTTTACATAGTCAATATTGGAGCTTACTTTCACCTGTTGCCAAACATAAAGGCTCCCTTGTCTGTCAGGTTCCTTATATACGCACTGATAACGTGGTGTGCGCTGCTAACCTCGTCCTTAGAGCTAAAACAAATTCGGAAATTTGCCTTTATGGACATTTTGAAGGGTAGGTTTTATTTCACAGCAGTCTGTTCTGTGTCAAATAACTGCATGCATGTGCTTGCAGGGCAGTAATAGCTGAATGCCCCGGTTACAGCAGAGCAGGAGGTATTGCTTGCCTTGAAGACAATATCGTCTAAAAGAAAGGGATTAGGAAGTTGAAACAACATTGTAAGGACCCTGGTTTGCAAACCAGTACTCTGCGAGGTTTAGTGTCTTTCGAAAATACACAGCAAAGGTTCCTCATTCTTCTGGGTCATGTAGAACGAGGCAGAGTTAGGTGGAAGTTCACTAAAAGCAAAAATGAGAAAGGAAGGTCAGGGAACGAGCAAGCGAAAAATAGCGAGGGCCTCATGGGTCACTGGAGAGGGGCAAAGAGCAGGGCAGGGCTGCTCGGAACAAGCTGCTTTTTGGCAGGATGAAGGCTTTGAGAATAAAAAGGATGGGGAGTGAAGTGATGGTACCGGTGTCAGATAATCCTCATTGCTTCTGCATCACCGGTCAGGCGTGATGCTTATCTTTAGTCTGTGTGTCTTGAAGATGGTGTTAGGTGCATCTGAAGTTTGCAGAAAAATAAAAAAATAAAAAAATGGAGAGTGATTTGAAGATCACAAGGCGGAAAACAAACGATTACCTCGACCTTTTCTATAAGCCAGGCTATTGCATTCAACTTCATGGAGCCTACAGTGAGCCAGCTTTTGCTTGTGGAGCTTTTCGGAGCACGCAGCCTCCTCGCTGTGTGCTTAGATTGAATCCCAGCAATGCGGATTAGTCGATTTAAAAGCTTCCTGCAAAGGTTCTTCCATGCTGGTGGTTGGTGTGGGCAGAATGTGTGCTCTATTGCAGTGTTTGCTTTCAGGAAAAAAAAAAAAATACACTTCCTTCACTAATATTTGATTAATAACTTTCAAAAGTGTTTTCAGCTGGTGTTTATGCGTCCCAGGGTTAAAATGTTCAGATAGAGAAGAAATAATAGGATTTACTTACCAGTTTGATTTCAGGATGTTTATCGAGTGCCATCTAGCGTTTGCTGTCTGTTTCAAAAAAATGTTGCTGTGGTTTTACCCTGACTTTTCTTGTGATTGCATAAACAGCGTGGTTATAATTTTATTTTTATTTGAAACTTCTATGGAAGCCCTGGAGAGAGATGTAGCAGGGATGCTATTTTCTTGAGACTAAGAAATTGAAATCAAAGTCTGCAAAAAATGTTATTCCTGTAGTGTTTTATAAAGTCTCTTGACTACCACTTCTGAATTTTGTCTCTGTTTTTATTTACAGATCATGTATGGAACACTAGTTTCCATTATAGTTCTACGGTCTGTTTATATAGTATTATGGTAAGTATCATTATGTATCATTATTAACCCATTATAAGATATAACTTAGCATTTGTGCCTTTTTTTGGTGGGCTTAACATGAGAAATGAGCAGTGACAAAATTTCTTTAACTAGGTGTATGATGGTAGCTCACGTGCTCTGCTTGGTTAAAAGGAACTGCCTCCCCTCTCTGAATTTTCTTGAAGCCAGTGGGTTATCATTAAACAAAGCTGCTATCTCTGCGCTTGTGGCCAGTGTTCACTGCCAGGTGCTTTGCTAGCAGCTCCGGCTGCTAGCCTGGGACTTCAAGGGGGACAGAGGCTTTGTCTTCACAGAGCTGGATAAAATGTGAGACCTCTTGCAAGTGTCCAAACTCTAATTTTGATTCTTGGAGACAGGTAAGAGCTTAGCTCTGCAGAGCTGAGCCATTAGTTCACGTTTTCCTTTCCTCGTTCCATCTCAAGTATCTAAAATTCAAATGTAAAAGATAACAAACAAAAAGTTTAAATGATAGTTTTCGCTACAGTTTTGAACAAGTAAAGTTAGGTATATGTAATGGAAATTGTACTAAGAGGTACTTACACCGAACAAAAGGAATTGAATGTTGAAACGCATTGAGAGGCATCAGAGCACAGAGTTGGTGTATAAAACTGAAGAAAAAGGAGTTGAATCAGTACTGGGATAAATATATTCCTGTAGCTCTCGGGCTCAGTCGGTTCCTGTCTCTCCCCTGTGAACAGTCGGCTTTCTCATGGGTTTGGGTTTTGCCTTTGAAAATTGCTGATTTCTTTCTACTGTGTCTTCAGGCTAAATCTGCCTTTTGTTAACCTTTGAGTTATACACGGAACTGTTCAGGAACACAAGGAAGAATGCAACAAAAGGTGTGAACTTAAAGTGGATTCATTGAATCACCTTTCAATCGCAATTTCAGTTAATTTAGCTTGACTTTCCCCAAGAAATCACCACAAACCAAGCATAAATGTTCACAGACTGCTATTGAGAAAGAAAAACTTAAAATTGATTGCATTTGCTTGCAGCTGTAGAAACCATAACCCATTTAAAGAAACTTTTCAAACCCATAAACATGGAAATTTTAATCCTAACCTAGAGATCTTAAGGGGCATTGCCTTAATTTACTTCCAAGGGGAACAAAGTTGAATCAAGTTTAAGTAGTTCTCATTTTGTTCTTGTAGCTTTGGCCATTTAGATTGAATTTCTTTATTTCTGTGTAGACAAGCCCTTGGGCCTGCTCTCTTTCCAGCTCTGCAAATTCCACGTTTGTGCATTTTCATTATTTCTGCAACATTTCACAGTTTCCTGTTACTACCAACACAACCATCCTCCCAGGGTATCATCCCTTGTTTTTCTCCAGTAAAGTCTATGAAGTTCTACCTGCTTTTTTCCCCTCAATTTTAGGGGTTTGGGGGTGTATTTTGTTAATTAGCTAGATCGCTTCATTGAAACATCACTCTACATAAGCTATGCTGATGCAAATTGTGGTTAGAAGGTTGGGATGGGGAAAGATGTTCTGGTAGGGAAGCTGTGCTGACCTGGTGGTGCCCTTTCTCTTCTACAAGCCAGCCCTGAGTATACTTCTGGATTTACTTCCTCTGCATTGCTGAAATGCATTTCTGTCTTCCTGTTCGTAGCCCTAGCACTTGTCCAAGCCTGTTTTAACTCATACATCAACTGCTGTTTCTGCTTTTCTGTCTTATTTCCTTAATATGCATTAACTTTCTATCACTCGTATTTCTTAGTACAGGCTTGGAAGTCACTCTGAGCTCAGCACAGAAATCTCGAAAGGCAGAACATAATTCCTGTCAGGCTGCTGCCTCCTCTGGTCCTCGCCATTTGTTGTCATTCCTGCTTCTTTCCCAGCTTTTCATCTCTTGGGTCTGCTTCCTTCCCAAGATTATGACTTGGCAAATGTTGCCCTTTGTTCACAAAGCGAGTTCCCTGTTAATGAATGATGCCAGCCTCTCTGATGCCAGCCTCTCTCATATTCCCTCGCTGCCCCCCCCCCCCCCCCCCCCATTAATTCCCTGAACAATTCTAGCTGTAATTACCTAATTACCAGTGTGTATAACATACCATTTAGTGCTCTTTCATGTCCTGGGCTTCCTTGTGTCTCTAGAGCACTGAGTTGGGAATATTACAGTGTGTTCTCTGCCATGCACCACGCACAGCTCCATGCATTTATTAGACTAAACAAATGATCGTGTTGCTGGTTTATATTGGCACTACACGTGTTGTTAACATGTGTAACTTGTATCTGGTTAGTTCCACGTGGACATTTCACTCGCCAGCGCTCACAGCTCTGAAATAAATCCTTGTACAGCACGGTGGAGGAAAAGCAGCTCAGGAATGCGTTTTAACCCAAATATCTACGCTGTGCGTTTTTTATAAAAATCACTCGAAGGGTATTTCATGGCAGCTTCTTGGGGTTGGAATTGGGCTTTCTTTTGGACTTGCTAGTGGGAAAGGAGCAAGTGCCAGCAGCTTCGTGTAGGAAGTTGACAGTTCCACGGTCCAACCTGAAGGCAGGTAGTGAGGGTGAGTTTATTAACGATGCGCTTTCTTATAGCTGAGTCTTCGGTATGGTTCTTAGATCCTAAATAGGACTAATTTGTCTTAAAATGGAATTATCATTTTTCTCTTGCCAAGGGCGGTCAATGATAAAATACGATATGAAATTATTGTTTTCTAAAAGCATTCATTTGGTTCGTTGTTGATCATGGCGGTCTTCATTCACAAAAGGCTACGGCCATTCTGAAAGACCTTATTTGAATGAGTTCCCTCCTATAAAGACATTCTGTATTGGAAATGAGCCTCTTCTCTTGGGAGAGTCCTAATTTGTAACATGGTTAATTGTTAACTGGAAGATTGTTCATAGGACTGATAAATACCTTTTAGACAACTTCAGCTTTCCCACTTAGCAGAACAACTGTAATGGAGAAGTTAAGCCTCCAAAAGACCAATCCTAGAGAGTGCTAATTCAGGAGAAGCAGAAGAGGTAAAATATAATAGTTAAATAGATGAAATTAGAGTTTAATATTATTTTTTTTCTTTTGGAAAAGGTATCTTCCTAAATTAATCAGTTTACTTGTATGTAATTGTATTTATGTATGTTACAAGCTGCCTTTAAAGCATCTTGAACTTTATATATGTATTTTTTTCTTCTTTCTCTCTAGGGTATACCCGTGGCTTAGAGGTCTAGGCTATACATCTTTAACTGTATTTTTAATGGGATTTTTTCTCTGGAATGTGGACAACATTTTCTGTGATAAATTGAGGTGAGCACTTTCACTTCGTCTTAATGATCTTTTAGCATAAAGCTTTGTTTTTTCTGTGGTGTATGTTGAAGTCTTCATCTCATAGTATATATGATACGCTGCCTGCAAAACGTTCGCAAGTGTTTTTATCCAGTTTGCTCGTGACTAGATTCAACACTGAACAGCTCTTTTAAAGGTTTTCTTTGCCATGAATAGATTCCTTTTATTTTTTTATAATTGATATTTCTCTTTAACTTCAATTTAAATTGAGGGAAAGTAATGTCACTGAAGTAATTTTGAGGATCCGTGGCATACAAAAAGTCTGCTCTTCACACCTGATTTCATCTGAATGAGATTTTAATCCTGCTTTTTTTTTTTGGTTTCTGTTTCCCGGGAAAATATCAAAAGCAGCAGTTCTGCAAGTTAAAGAAATACCTGCTGCAATCTATCTGTCACCAGTAAACAGCAGCTGTTGGAGTGTCTGAGAAAGAACAGTAACTCTGAGACAGTGCATTGTGCTTGGCTGTCATTATTAAGCCTGAAGTCTTAGCACTTAGAGGAGGCCAGGAAAGACTTCATTTCTGTTTAGTCTATTGCCAAATGTTGGCTTTTTTTATTAAAAAAAAGAAAAGTCTTCCAGACAAGCCCACCATCTTGTTGTAAGGCTACATATTCTGTCCGTGCAGGAAGGAACACCAGTCCAACACGTTGTTCTCAAAATATGCATTCCCTGGAGCTGAGCAGCTTCATAGCCAGCACCTCTCTTTCACTTAGTGCTCATGCTCCGCCACATGCTGGTGGAGATGGAGACGTTGATGCCAGCATCCAGAAAATCTTATCCTGACTCTGTGATGCACTGTTACACACTTGAATCTGTGGTGCACAGAGCTCCTAGTAGGTTGCTTTGTCAGGCTCAGCTTGTAGCATGCTGTAAAGAAGTCCACTTCTGTCCTTTTTGGCTCTGTAGACCCTGCACTATTTTGAATCAATTGAAACTTAACTCTAGCAGGGTTTCCATTAAACGTTTAAAAAATATACTGAATATAGTACATCGTGCCACAACTCTGAAAATACCTGATACAGCTTGATACAGTTATTTGCCAACACAAATAGGTGGGTGTACAGTGACTCTGCACATGCTGGCATCCAGGTGGATTTTTGCAGCTGCATCACATCGCTGGTGAGATCACAACCCCCAGCTCTCTGAGCTTGCTGAGCTGCTGCTGGAGCTCTGTGGGGCTTTGGAACTTGCTCCTAGGCTCAAAGGTTGCAGCAGCTGCTTAAGCGCTTTTTTCCATCCTCGTTTTGCAAAGGGAAAAAATGTTAGCATATCTGCTGCTACACTTGTTTGGTTATGGTGCTTGGAAAAAAAACAAAACATTCTTGTTTACTAGCTTTAATAATCAGATGTCTGCAGAGCCTTTGAGTTCTACAGGTGGTATTATAACTTGAACCTTTGGAAAAAAATATATTTTAGTTCCTTGTAATTTTTTATTTGTTAAAGATTTAACATGTGAGTCATCCACCCACCTGCTCTTTTGGGTTTTAATGTTGAAAATTGTGTTTTGATGCAGTTCTTGTTTTTCCTTATTTCATTTAGACTGGAGCTGATTTAAAAATAAAAATCAGGAGCTTCTGAATTTGAGCTTTGAGATTTCTTGCCATCTCTGGTTCTGAGGCTGTGCCAGGGTGATGGTTTGGGTGTTCCTGACTGAATTGAAGCTGTGTTCACGTCCGTAGCTGAGTGGCTCTGGAAACTTAAGCAGTAGCTCAGGGATTAGCATTTAGTCAGTTACTAGACACTGTAACATCATGCAGTAAATAAGTATTACAGAAGCTGCAGGTCTTTCTTCCTTCACACCTGCAATCGTTACTATTTTCCCTCTTTGTTTTGACTGAATGTGAAATAGAAGTCAAAAAAGAAGCCAGGCAGGTGTAAATGTTGCTTCACCAGCAACCAAACAGACGTTACCTGCAGGAGAAAGAAAGGGCAACTTAGTTCTTTCCCTTTCTTTCTCTGTCTCCATTTAGCCTCTTCCCAAGTGGCTAATGCCTCATAACTGTTCAAAATATAGAGCATTTTGGCAGAGTATTTCAGACCCTCCACCTTCATTGCTTCCTCACTAAACACCCGTTTTTTCCCTGTTTTATAATAAGCCACAGATGGCCAAGCTAAGCCCCCGTGGAGCTGGAGGAAAGGTGGAGTGGTTGCCAAAGGTGAAGCAGTGATGTCAGATTGTTCTCTCTGACCGTATCCTCAGTGTTTCTTCCTATGGACAGTAGTTGATAGGGTTTTGGGGAGAAGAACGACAGCACTCATTTGAGACTGTGGGATGCCATAAATATGTTCTCTAACGTTTTACTGCAGAGGTAACTGATCACTCAGACCCGAGATTGCTTAGTTCTGAAAAACAATTGCGTGGTATTTCTCTCTTACAGGGCACTACGAGAGAAGATGCCTCCTGTTGTGGGAGCCGTGACACAGTTTCATGCGTGGTGGCATATTCTCACAGGCCTGGGCTCTTACCTTCATATCCTGCTAAGGTAGGAAATGTTTTCTAAACCGGGTGATCATAAAGCAGTCTTAGGAGGTTTCCAAGGTTCAGATTTACTTCAACATGTTGTATCGACGAGAAGAACGGGAAAATGACTTCTTACTAAACTGGAGGAGGTGTGAGTTTTCCTTTCCTTTTTGTTACTGATCTGTAAACTCTGCAGAAGTAATGTATGTTCTTCAAAATATAACCATCAGTCTTTAAATAGCCATGCTTCTTCAGGAAAATGCAATTCACAAGTGGGAACTCTAGCAGTGCAACTGCAAAATTATTTGACAGTATATTTCAAAAATAAAAGCTATTAATATCTTTGTTCTTCTGCAGCAATCCTCAAGTGCTTAAATACGGTTTAATTTTAGAAGCGTAACTCATCTTTCTGATAAGCGCTGTCACTCCTGAAAACAAGCAGGCATCATGCTGTAGTGCAGAAGGGGTGACAGCTGGAGTGGTTGGAGCAGAGCTGTTCCCAGAAGTGCAGGATGTTAGCTTTAAAAGAAATCTTAAAATGTTTAAAAGCCTAAATTAGCAAGTGTGCAGCGAGATTTCTGGTTTTTTTGCTCTATACCACCATCTACTGGAAGCAAGAATGTAAGCTGGAATCTGAAGAATGGAGGTAGTATGTTCAATATCTAAATCTTTTACCACTTAACTGTAAGAGAGTCTCTAACAGGTATGTTCTACATAGTTGAGAAAACGTGATCACATACCAGTTTGAACGCCATAGGCAAAGTTTTTCTAGCATGCTTGCACAGAGAAAACAATTTGTTTTCTCCTTCCTTGGGGAGTGCACAGATGCCTGATGTCTGTCCTAACCCAAGGAACCGCATGCTTTCTCTGCAGCAGTTTCCCTAGTGTTTTCTCAGCCACACTGTGGCATCGCTTATGCTACCTGGGGAAACGTCCACGTAAAAAGTGAGGTCATGCTCAGGTCTGCTGAGAAAAGAGGATGGGTAAGAACAAAAATGAGATACAGAACCCAGCTATGCTTTTTTATTATTTCTATTGACATCTGCGTTTTGTGGTAACACTGATGAAATTACATCCTTCCAAACTGACAGGCTCTAACCCCTATTCAGTCTTTTCTTTAGCAGAGAGAATTTACTTCTCTGGTATCCCTCTGCCTACGCACATAGCTGGTAGCGTAGATCAGTTTCTAATAGGAATCTAGCACAGTGGGATTCACTGTAGGCTAATACTCCCTATTTTGCATAAACTTAGACAGAATGGGTAGTTCTGCAATCCCAGAAGCAATTATTTTCTAGCTGGAAAATAAATCTGGGATTGGAACACAATTATTACTTTGTATGCTGTTTTATGCATCAAATTTCAAGCACGCTCTCCTTCTTTTCCTCAGTTTATACACAAGGACACTTTTCCTGAAACACAGGCCAAAGGTGAAGGTAAGCAACCAGTGTTTTGTTTCCATTCATGAGCTGCAGCATTCAGGTGTCTCGGGCCTGAACACGCACTGAGGCTTGCTTTTTGTGCCTCCTTAGGGTATTGTCTTCAATACCTACTTGCATTCCAAGAAAAGCAGCTAAAATATTGTTAACAGAGTTGGCCTTCTGTTCTAGGAGAGGTAATATTCCAAGAAATTTTTCCACTTTTCATGTTTTTCTTTTAACAGTTTGTGTTCGGGATATGGCCTGTTCTTCTCGTGGAGCCACCCAAGAAGCTCTGACTGAGACCCAGGCAGTCCCACGCAGCCCCCTGGCCTGGCTGAATAAAGCGATTCAACAATTGCCATGGCTGGATTGTCAGAATCATGGATCTGTTCGAGTATTGTTGCTATCAAAGGACTTCTCGGTGTTACTAGGCCCGCCAGCCAGAGCAGAGCGAAGAGTTCGCACGCTAGGGAAATAATGTTTAGTCGTACAGCTTTATTCTAAGTTGTTAAAACAAAGTTTAAGACACAATATTTTTCTGTATATATTGTATAGCTGATGATACTGAGCTAATATTTCGTGCTGGTCACAGAAAACTAACCATTTTTGAAGTGGGTTGCGTAAGTTTTTCATTCAGTTGTTCTTTCTGTGGTTTAAGCTAATATTAGTAACTGAATGATTAAAAAAAAAAAACAGGTCATTGATGGCCAAGCTAAGTATCTGTGTGGCCTATAGTGAGCTGAATGCTTAACCTGAACTACTTTAACCTTGCACTTTTATACAATTAATGAAGTATGTAATGGTTGATTTATGGCTTTATTCTAGCCTTGCTTCTCCACAGCCTCCTTTGCTGTTTAAGTTTTAAGCAGAAAAGGTTGGGATACACGTGCCATTTAGGTAATTTTCTACCAAGTTTCCGTTTTCTCTTTAGTCCAGCTGAGGTACATCCCGGAGGATGTTCCAGGCTGTGACCAGGAGAAGACGTTTACGATGGTGAAGCATTATAAGGGTTCTTGTTTGTGTATGGAAACAGAAATCCTGTTTTGTTTGACCAGTGATCCATCAGGAGAGTGCAGGATGACTGTATAACCACAAGAAACACTTCTAAAACGTTTTATTATTTACATGCCTTCCTTTTCTCTCCCTGCTTTTCATTCCCTGTATTCCATTCTTAGTACAGGTTGACAAGCACCACACATGTGTGCTTGATAGCTTTGAATTCATGCCTTTCCTATTTAACGAGTCTTAAATATTGGTCTGACTTTGAGAATTGTCTTCTTATTCAGGAATAATGAAGAAAGAGGAGTAAAGAACAAGATTTACATAGAGGAAACCCCAAAATATAATTGGCAGTATTTTGTTTGCTTGCTCTTAATCTTTCCATTACACAATTTCCCTGTGGAAAGTTGAATGCTTTTTTAAAAACAACCTTTGGCTCTTAATCGGGTACAAACCCTCTGATTTCTGCAACCTACTCAGCTGATCAAAGTTAGTCAGTAAGCATAAAACATTGAACTAACAGTTTTTCAAAATATACCTCATATTGGAGGCTCTTGTTTTGTCTCCTCAGATCTTGGGGCAACTACTGGAGTTTGTCTCTAGGCCTCCTGGCTGCCATGCTATGCAATTTCTGATGCTCTGAGGGATTTGTCCTTCCTTGCCTTGAAGGAAAAAGGGAAATGCTCAGACTGATTGGAACTCCCGTTCTGCATTGATTTAAAACCTGCGCGCAGCAGCAAGGCATAATTATGTAGCTATAAAGCTGTCTCCAGGATCACAAAATTCCGGCTAGTGTAAGCTTCCTTGCTCTGACTAGTGGAAGAAGTCAGACTGAAATCTGTGTTGTACAATCAGTGATAACTAAAATGGTCTTTTCCCTTTTATGTTTTTTTTTTTCCTGCTTGTGACTTAGCTGCATCCTCGATGTCCATCAGTAGCACCCTTACTGGTGCAAGTCTCCAAACAAAATCATTGCTTTTGGATCTGGTGACTGGCCCTGAGCTCTTGGGATCATGCAGACCCAAACTCAGGGCTGGAAAAAGATGCTTAACCTTGGATGACTTCAGCAAGGTTTAAGCACGTGCTGAAAGCAGTATATTTGCAACCTGTAATCAGCAAACCACTATAAAGATACCTGAACAAAATTTTTAAACAAACCTGTTGTCCGTAGGCTCCAGTTCTGGGAAATTTGAGGGGTCTTCAAACTGAAAGAGGTTGGAACAACTAGCACAAAGGGAGGAAAATGCAGGTTTGGCCTAGATGTCTGTAATTACCCAGAAGGCACGTTTTTTTGTAGAGAGATTTGAGAACCATTTTTAAAATGTAGCTTGAAAATAAGTGCCTGCCTATTCATCTCCAGGCTCTTTCAAGTGTGTTTCTGCACCCTGTATCTTATTTTCTTGTTTAGTATGTTTACATGCTCCCATAAATTAGGGGAAAGAGTCCTGTAAAAGGAGCAGCACAGCAACTAGGTGCATCAACAATCACAAGTGACATCTGCTAGACATGGTAATATTTTTAAGACGACGAACAAAACCTGTATTTTATTGCCCTTAGTTTTGTTTCTGGAGGATCTGAGGGCTCTGCTTTTTACTTCTGCATAACTGCAGAAGTCACAGTATTCTACAAAGCCACTTTCTTACTGATAAAGCATCTCTATAATGATATATTTTAAGGAAATTTGTAGATTCTCCCACACACTCGGAACAAGGAAGTACACGGTGTTTTCTTCAGGTCCTGTTGAATTGTTAGGATTTAAAAAAAGAATAAATGGAAAAGCTCTTCTTAATTTTATGCTGCTGTTAGCTTTTCATTTGGATATCCTTTGTCACTGATGGTTTTTATCTTAAAAGCTTGTGCAAATTGTGTTGTTCTTTCATTCCAAATGACCGACGGACACCCTCCCAGTAGCCTTTCTTTCAGGTTATGTTAGACCCTGAAGAATGTAATTTATATGCATATCTTTCTAAGCATAAGTAATCTAAAATTATGGGTGCTTCAGGTTGACTGCCTTATTGTAAGTGATATTGAAAACGGCAAGCCAATTCTAGCTTCATGTCACTGAAATTCAGAATAACTTTTCTAGTGCCTGGAAAGACATAAGTCTTCACGACTGTCACTTGTTAGATGTCTTTTAGACTGCTTTTTATTTCCATCACTTGAATTATGTGCTGAGTTTTTTTCCCTACAGTCTTAAGAGCAGCATATCCCAAACTTTTCTTGCACTACAACTTAAAAGGTGGGTCATCTTTGATCCTATTTTTTTTAAGTAGGATTCAGACAGCAGCTACTTTAAAGGGGATTACAGAAATAGCAGGTGGCTTGTAAAATGAATCCTACAGGCTGTGTTGGACAGACTTAATGACAGTGATAAACTCTTCAATTCTTCAACATCTATGAAGAACCAGGAAATTATCGCCTTGAGACCATCGGCTTGGCGCAGATCAGCAGCTGAGAACTTCTTCCTTGCAAGTGGTAGAAAAATGTCAAAACAGCTCTCCCAATACAGATCAACTCCATACTTGACGCCAGGAATCAAGGTTCTCTGGGTACAGCTCCAGACCTACGTTTTCAGCTATAAAGAGGAGACGTGCGAAAGAGAAATCTGCCACCAGGAGGATTCTTGTCTGTGTTTTGGAGGCGGCGTTTGAAGCTGGCTCGCAGTATTAGTCATCTCCGGACCTCATTCTGTTGCTTTTCCTTTTAGCACAAGGAAGCTGTGCTACCAGCAAGTGTTTAGAAGACTACCCCGTAGTCAGCATTGGATTATGCAGTCTGTCACTTGCCAATCTACCTCTGTCTTGTATTTGTTCAATGCCTGTGCCCTTAATTATGCCTGCCTGAAAATGCAGATGCTGGAGCAGCCTGCAGCCCCTGAGGTTTGCAGCAGTATTGTGTGGATCTGTGGCTGACTGCTCACGCTGCACAAATGTCCTGACCCGTTTGGTGGCTGTCAGGCTCCTAGGTATTGCTCTGTCTGCTCTTCCTCTGCACCCAGGAGTCTGGTTTAGAAGGGGATGTGAGTAGGAGGACTTCAGTGCAGACAGGTGAAGTGAAACCTTTTTGGCACTATATTGTTACAGTTAAAGCTAAAGTGATGCTTACAACTTGTTTGGCGTGACTTTGGAAAAGATGTGTTAGGAAATACTGTTCTATAATTAGTTTTAATTCTCTTCTAATATTGGGCTGTGTTCATCCTCAGCCCCGCCTTGTTTGGCTGAAGGGAAACTGTGCGCCTCGAAATGTTTGATTCTTTGGCCATAGTTTGCTCCCAGCACCTGGTTCCTAGCAGCTGAAGGAGTTTTTCAGAAAACTCATCTATGTGAAACTCATAACAAGAGTGTCCTTCCAGTATCACTTGTGTTTCTCACAGCCACCACCACATTTTTTAGCTTGCATTCAATAATTCCAGTAAGACAACTTTTAAACCTATTTATCCCCATGGATTTTTTTTTTTTGTATTTAATAGCAGGTGGTAACAACTGAGTGTAATACTTGGGAGTGGAAGATGAGCTGCAATGAAGCAGCCCTGCTGTTTTCTTCAGGACACCTCAAAATCCAGGAACACACTATCACTTTGGTGGACTGTGTGCCCCATAATTTTAATTGACATATCCAGGTAAAACAGTTGCTTTACTTTAAAGAAATCCGACCTTCCCATCTGCACTTCTAAAGTAGGCGGTGGGAGGCTTTAAATGCAAGGCACTGATTAACTGTGAGGCTTTCTTAGGAAAAGGGATAAATGATGGAGTCTTTATTACCCAGGAGAAGCGAAAGCCAGAAGGAGATTAAGAAATTGTACATGGAAAGAGAATAACGAAAGATTGAGCACGGAATCCCATAGTATTATGTCAACCACCCTCTTGATATCTGCACTTTAGATACTTGTGTAACAAGCTTGAATGTTTTGCTATTTTTACATTTAACTCTTCATGCTGCCTGCAGTCTTTACTGTAGAGGTGATGGAATGACGTTACATTCAGTTCGTTATAGATTTTCAGCTGTTTTTTGAGGCTGGAACGTGACACGAGTTGTCTCATACATGAACAAAAATGCTTTTTACGCATCTGGAACACCCTCTGCCAGTTTTGGGATCCTGTAAGGTAACTGCAGAGATCGTACTGGGTAACCATTGAGATTGGGTTGGGGTTTGTTGGTTTGTCTCACCCAACCACTGCCTGCTGCTGCCAAGTGCCTGACCTCTCTGTTCTAAGTCTTTTCTGAGAGCTGAGGCCATGTTTTTCCCCAGACAAGGTCCTTGGTAGGTTTGTGTTTTGTTCAATATTGTTCTAATGCAGGAGTCGGAGTGCTCCTCCTTTTAGTTGCTTTGCAGAAACGTAGCTCTCCTCTTCCTGGCTGCAACCACGTGCCTCCCAACTCCATGTCCCTGATGCTGTTGGGTCATTCCCGAGTCTGGAAGCTGCCTGCTGGATTTAGCCCCGCGTTTTAAATCAGTGACAGGCAACGTGAAGGCACAGCAGTCAAACGAGCACTTTATGCAGAGCCCCATTTACTTACTGGAGCTCCCTGCCTGATGCTCCAGACAGTTCATATCTACATTTTTGGGGGCAGGATTGGTGCCTGAATCTCATGCTTTACTTCAGAACTCTCCATTTATACGTGTTGAAGGCATCTAGCTTAGATTAAGCACCTAACAGCAGATTTAAGACAAATCAAGATGAGAATCCAGCTGCTGCACGACCCTAAACCGGTGCCTGCAAAAGGTTTTGCTAACATTTCGCACAGGTTGAGTCCACACATCTGCCTGATGCTCAGAGCAGGTTGTTGAGATTTCTCGAATGAATCTTCAATAAAGGGTCTTCCCATTGTTTGTCCTTCCTCACCAGGACACGGGAAGATGTGTAAGCACAATCCGAGGTTCATCCTTCTTTCCCCAAAGCCCTGGAACAACATAGATCTATTTCTTAAAACCAATATTGTATAGAAATGGGCTTTCCAACGTGCTCATAGAAATCATTTTGGTAGCATGATTTGCTAAATTAACACCTTGGTCAGTCCCTGCAGAAGAATAAATATTACTCCCTGGATTTTGGAAGAGAATTTCAAGCAGCATAAGCAGTAGTTACTCCTCAGACTGATCAGGAACTGTTTTTTTTTTTCTTCTTGATCTTCCAAACTGACATTGACTCTTTGATGTTAACTATTGAACTCAGCTTCGTGCACTGATGATGCCTTGTTTACTGTCATAGCACATAACATCTGCCTGCCTGTAAGGGACGGGAAATAGCCGGCGCGTTATGTGACCAAACTTTTTAACGTTGACACTATTTAGCTGTAATATTTTGTCCTGAAATTCAGCATATTGTTGCGGAGATGGATAAATAACACTGTGACAGATGAAGAGCAGTTGACTTGTAAAACACAGCTGCATCGAGCAACGTTTATTGACAATTTTCATAATACTGAACTGCTTCTTTGTACCAGAGCAACTGGTAACTAACATTAGGCTTCTCTGTATCAGCCTGTCTTGTTTTGCAAACACGGTAGCTTTGTATATTTAATGTATTTCATTTGTTACTCATGCTGCAGTCAAGCACTAATTTGTGTCTTTATAGTTCAAATTATTAAAGAAATTTGTTTTAAATATAACTTTCCCTGGGTGTTTCCTCGCTTTTGTGTTGCGCGGGGCTGGCTGGTTCGTCTGGATGCTGATGGGTGGCTGGGTGCCTCGGGTTAGATTGGAAGCCCCCTCCAAGCATCCTCTCTTGTTATACGTCCAGTGAAGGCATTTATATTTTTCACAAAGCCCCAGTTATGTTAGCTCATCTCTGTGGTCATGCCATTAAAATTGCCAGCTCGTTTTTGGCAATTCTGCTCCCGTGGAGCACACACAAAAACAATTGCAAAGCACTGCTACGGAGCACGCAGACACCTCTCGGTTTGCCTTTTCCTCCATGCAGTGAGAGCTTGGTTTTGTTCTAATCCTGCCCGTGCTGTTTTTCTCTAATCCAGGACCATGCGGGATCCTTTCCAGAGATGCACTCAGAGGATCTCCTTCCCCGGGGAGAGCGAGGAGGAAGGGGAAAGCCACCTGCCTGCAGCCACTGCAGTAAGAGCCCCGTGGTAGCTCGGTGAGCTGGGCTTCCTGCCTGCAGCCAGCTACCAAGCACAGAAACATCTTAAAAACATCTTAAAACGAAGAGAGCTTTGAACTCCAGTGCAAGGCTCTCACGTTTCCCCAGTCCACTGCCTTTTGCTGGGGCCTTTCAAGCGCAGGACCTTGCTCAGAGGTGGGGTGTTGCCTTGCAGGCAGTACAGGATCTTCTCTCCCTCAAAGCCCATCCCCAGCACACCCATTAAAAGGGGAATTCAGGTGCCTGACACGGGTGGGAGAGCAGGAGGTGGGAGGCAGGTGAATGTGTTGTCAGCTTGGAGCTCGCAGCTTGACTGATGCAGAGCAGGGGATCGCAGGGCCCTCTTCAACCTCATCCTTTTCTTCTTTCTTTTTCAGTGGCAGAGGAGGAGAATTGCTGCACGGCAGAACCTCTCTAAGCAGAAGCCACGGACCAGTAGGCACTTACCAGCAAGACATACCACACCCCTGCAGCCAGAATCAGGTACTGATTTGGGATATTTCCCTCACTTCTGGCCCATCCTACTCAGAGGCCCCATTTCTTCCTGCTTACATCTCTGCAGCTGTGTCTCTTTTAGGAAAAAACATGAATTAAATACTTGGGGGCCAAGCCACAGAGCAGGAAACCTCGTAGCAGTGGGGTGAATGCCCAGGGGAACCTCACTTCCCATGACACTGCTCCCTGCAGTTCAGAGCGTAGAGAACCTGGGGGATCGGAGCTGCATGCCCCAAGTCCCCAGGCGTGAATTTTTCTTTTTATTTTTTTGTGCCAGCTTTTGGAGCTTCAGTATTTCTCCTGCAACCCATATAATTAGCAGATCTGACATGGAGTGACCAGGAACCGCGTTGGATGGGTCACCTCGGCTTTGCTTCCTTGGTGCACGTCCAAAATAAAGCCAAACTTTGCCTGAGTGCTAGTCTGTGTGAAGCACAGTTTTGCACTAGCCCAGAACTGGGTAATACTTTGAAATTTCCCTGGGGAAAAAAAAAAAAAAAAACATCGTGGTTCTGTCGAAGACCTCCTCCCAGCCAGAAAATTCAATTTCAAGCTTGACAATTCCCTTACAGAACTGCAAATTTACTTGCAGCTCTCTTAATGTCCAATCCCCTCTTTTTTTTTCCCCTTGTTTTTCTTTACTCAGCCTGTTAAAATGAGAAAACTGAAGCTATTTATTTGCAATACGTTAATCCCTGTGTTCCTAACCAGGGGCCCGTGATGGAGATGGTCACTGCCACCTTGGCAGGGGACCTTTGGTGCTCTGTCAATGGTGATGTTGAGGCTGATAGGACTTAGGTTGCCCGAAGTGGTGGGTCCAAAGCCAGCCTGAGCTCCAGCAGGGCTCCTCTGATGGGTCCCCACCAGGACAGGACAGACAGACAACACTGTAGCTGTCCTGGCATGGAAAAGAGGATCAACAGAAGCAGGACAAGGACGGGTCTGCGGATGTCTGGATCCACCCTGAGCCACCTGAGAGCACAAGAGGGTACGACGTGGTGAGAACTGGAGCTCCAGGAGGTTCTTTGCACCCAGAGCAGGAACAGGGCTGGGAAGACGTCGTCGTTCACCTTGTGCACGTGATGGGACCCCACGTATGTCAACAGGGACCTGATATCATATGGAGCACCACATGTGATGGATAAAACATCCCAACCTACAAGCAGAAACCTCATGGATTTACCGTAAACCTATTTTGCAAGCAGTCCTGTTGAGCCAGCACCCTGGTTCCTAAATCCCTTACCAGGAATTTGGGTTCCCTGCGCTGGGTTTCTCACCTGGCTCCCACGCAGCACCCGCTGTAATCCAAGTAAACCAGTGAAAAACATCCAGCTTGATTAACCTGCTTCACTCTGAGACGGGCTCCCTAATTTGCATGCGGGAGGCACACGCCGGCTTAATGGAATTAGCAGTAATTAACGCCACCAGAGCTCGGCGCGTGCAGCTCCGGGGGACCGCGCGCCCACAGCACAGCACCCAGTGACACTTGAGCCATTGAGGGCTCTGATTCAGTGGTTCCTCATCACTGAGCTCAGGTGGGTGAATGTTAATGAGCAACAGCTCGCATAAGCCTGCAGAAATTGAATTAATTGAGTTAGCCTGCTGATGTAAACTGATGTCAAACCCCTAATATTTATAGGCTGGCTGCAGAGCATCATTGCTGCAGTGATTTATGTGGATGCCTAACTTTAGCAGTGCTTTTTCCTCGTAGCTGCCGTGTTGACTCACTGCCGGGCAGCAGAACGGAGGAAATTGGTTAAAATATTGCAGCATTGTGTAAACCTGGGGACAAGTCCAACTTCTCAGGTAAGAGAAGCAGCGAACACCGCAGCCAAATCCACTCTGCACCTGGGCAGACCTGTCCCGGCACCCGTGAGTCATTGCTTAACAGGATTTTGTTAGTCTAAAGTCTTCACGTTTTTTTGTTGTTGTTGCTGTTTTATTTTTTTTCTATTTGTTCAAGGCTTTTCTTTAATCTTCTTGTTTTTAACATCCCGCCTGGGCTGGAACGAAAACAAGATTAAGTGCTAGTTAGAAGATTAAAACTAGCAATGAACCTGCGAGCCCCAACATCAAAGCAGAGCTGTCGCAGGAGGGATATTTTTATACAGCTTATTTGAAAAGCAAACAAACTCCAGCTGGGTTTTCTTGCTGCTGGCATTAATTGAAGTGGGAGGGCTGATTAATGGCTTGCTGCTGAAGATCTCTCTGCCACGTTCCCCTGAATTTGACTGTTTGCTCTCAATTTGCTTTGCAGCTGCTGTACAGCTCAGTGGGTTTGTCCATACGCTCACATCCCGCGGTGTTCGTGGTCAGGATGGAATAGAAGCTCCTTTCGTGGACCATGGACCAAGAGAACCCATCCTCTTCAGCTACTAGCACGTGGCACATCAGCAGCTCCACATCAGGTCTGTACATCCATCACAGCCACCCCATCCCAACCCCACAATGAAATCCTGGTACAGACCAGGTCTTTGGCAAAATCAGTGTTTAAACACCACTCAGGACATCTCTTTTTAATAAGAGGACCCCAAATCAGTGTAGAAAAGCATTTAGAAACAGCACCTTGTAGACAAGGGCTGGAAGAGCTGTGCAGAAGTTTGGGGTTTCTTCTACAGCCTGGAGAAGGCTCCAGGGTGACCTTATTGCAGCTTTTCAGTACTTAAAGGGGGATCATAAAAAAGATGGAAAGCAACTTTTTGCTCAGGCAGATGAAGATAGGACAAGGGGAATGGTTTTAAACTGAAAGAGGGGAGACTTAGATTAGATGTTAGGAGGAAATTCTTCACTCAGAGCGTGGAGAGGCACTGGCACAGGTTGCCCAGAGAGGCTGTGGATGCCCCATCCCTGGAGGTGTTCAAGGTCAAGTTGGATGGGGTTTTGGACAACCCGATCTAGTGGGTGGCATCCCTGCCTGTGGCAGGAGGTTGGAACTGGATGGGCTTTAAGGTCCCGTCCAACCCAAGCCATTCTGTGATTCTACGAAGATTTTATGCCTGGGGTCTCCTGAGGGACCTGGGATTCAGAACAAGGAGTTGTGAGGCTGCAGAGAAGTGTTCCCAGAGCAAACTGCCACTTGTGGTGGCCCCTTTGCAGAGCTGCTCTGCTCTGCCAGCTCGAGGTCTGGCTAATTTGACCATCGGAGCAAACAGACCTGGTCGTTCTTGCCTTGAGCGGATTTACCAGTCCTAGACAGAGTGGTGGAAGCAATAACTTCGTGCAGTGGTGGTGATGAGTGTCTGGAGCAGAAACATCTTCAGGTGGGAAGGCTGGAGGTGGAGGAGAGCATCCCTTTACAGCGTGATTTCAAATGGTCTTCTCCTGCCTGAATCCATGCCCAGCCTGGCTGTTTGTGCTTAGAGATCTGGGCTCAGGGAGAAAGAGCGATACAGGAAAACACTCGCTGACAACCAAGTTGTATCTTAAATACATGTACGTAAAGAGCCTGATAAGATCAGAGATTGCTCCTGTCACGAGCAGCTTGAAATCAGGAGTCAGCAAATTAGGGAGAGCAGAAGGAACCTCGAGTGTCATCCATCAGAGGTGTGACAGTGGTTGTAATTCTCGTATGTTGCTCTCAGAAAGAAATGTGCATCTATATGGGCTGTGAAGCTCTGGTCCGTGTCAATACGAAGCGTGTAACCCTGCTGCATTTGCGTTAAAGGCCCGGCTTCTTCTTTTCTTGGCTGATGAGATGCAATTTCTGCAGTCGCCTGCCCTGCTCCAGATATTGGGCTGCGGGATTCCCCCCAGCAGATCCTGGTTTGACATCAAATCCTCGTCTACAACTGGAGCAACACCTCGTCAGTTCAAGCCCTGTGTCCCAGACCGCGTTGTTTCACAATTAACTCACCCTCCAGGTAAAAAACTGGGCTCTGGCTGCCACCAGGCTCTTTTAGCTGCAGTGCTGCGTTTTGGAAGGATGCTGCCACCTCCTGCGTATCGGCACAACTGCAGCAGGGAAACGTGAGCCTTCGGGATTCGTTCTGCAAAGCTTGCCTGTGATTTGGCTGAAAGGTAGAGCCTGGGCTGCTTTGCTTTTGGGGCAGGGGTGGAAGTTGGCCTGGTAATGGCAGCGAGCATGGGAATCCCTCTTCTTCCATGAGCTGCCACCACACAGGGATGCTTTCAGAGCTGGTATTGCATGGGAAGATCTCGGGCATACAGCAAGAGCTGTACCCAAAAATGAGGTGATAACGGGGTGATAACAGGGCCCTGCTTGTTCCCCTTGCTAACGAGGGGGACACGGGCTATGCGTCCCCTCAGCCATACCAGGGTGAGCCTCTTTGGGCCAGCACGATGCCCCATTCCCCAGCCGTAGCCCCCGAGCTGCCATGCCCTAGCACGACACAACCTTCCCAGGATAGGGCCTGAAACCTCCAGGATGCCACAGTCTCTCCCAGCTGCATGCGCCAAAGCTAGATTTGGGAAGTTGTCCCCAATATCTGAGTTAATTGCGAGTCTTGAGGCTTCTTTCCTTGTAAGAAGCTGAGCACTGAGAGATTTTCTCTTTATTTTTTCCTAAACTATCAGTGTCACTGAACTGGATTGTTTTTTTTTTTTTCTGTCTTCAGAAATGAAACAAGCTCTGCACTTCTGAAACCCTTTTGACTCTCTCTTTTTGGCATCCGTGCCCTCTTGCTGGCACAGACAGATAGCGATGAAAAGACATTTCATTGGCCGAGTCCATTATTAGCCCTAATAAAACACCGTGTGCAGGGAGGAAACAATTTGGATGCATTGGGATGGATTACATCCTTGGGGTGGATTTATATCCTTGGGCAGGATGATTTCCCAGCATCAGACACAGCAATGGGACTTTCTGTACTATGGGAGCACTGCTGCATCTGTTTTTTCTCTCTTTTTTTCTTTTTTTCCGAGAATTTAAGGCAAAGCTAATCATTTTGTCTTAGCTTTCCCTTACCGAGTGCTCTGCACTACGCACTTGTTTGCTAATTAATCCAGCCCTTTCTTTTCGGCTGGCAAATGAGCGAGATCACTTGAATTATTAAAAGTGGGGAGGATTTGGGATTATAAGGAGGACCATATAATTAGCTAGCTGGCTGCCGTCCCCTACTGCTAGCCTGGGATATTAATTATTTTCATGCTGATTCAGAGGGAAGGTAGCCAAGCTCTGAATCAGCCCTGCCACTTCTTGCAACACCTGCCTTTTCCCTAGATCTCCTCTGCAAATCCCAGCCAGGTCTGGCAGCATCTCGTTAATGAGATCAGGCTTAATTGCAGCACGAGCCAGGGAGGGTTGGAGAGTCAGGAGAGAGTTCGAGTAACTGCTCTTCCTTCCACATTGCAAAGCAGGAAATGCTATCTGCAAGCAGGTGATATTTTTCTCTTAAATGCCAATTAACAATTTGTATCTTTTTTTTTTCTTTTTTACAGGATCAGAGGGTTCCTTGCCTGTTGCTCCGCCAGCAAGCTGCGAACCGGACTCCTTTAAAGAAACTGAAACCCCCCAAAGGCCAAATTCTCACCTCGTGTCCACTGCCCGGCAGCCAAGACATGCGTCCTTGTGCGAGTGAAAGTGGATATGACACAGATTTAATGAGGCAACAGCTTCCTGGCAGCGCCACAGGCTGCTCAGAAGCTGTATCATTATTCATTTACTTGACTAATGCAGTCGTGTTGTGAAAAAGAGAGGGGAAAGCTGTCTGAAGTGCAGAGTACATGAGAAGGCTTCTGAAAAATAGAGCTAGATCAGCAGGGTCTGCTGGAGCTTAGGCATCGAGCGTGTCTTAGTTTGGAGGTTGGTGGAGAAGCCTTCCCAGGAGCCTTCTGAAGGTTTAGGGGCCTCATCTCCACGCTTTCAACGTTTTGAGTCTGCCCTGGTTGCATGGACCACGTCACAGGACCCCCGAGTGGCTGCTGGTGGCGGGCAGCCCTGGGTCCCTCTGGTGCCACCCTGCTCCAGCAGGGCCTCCCCGAGCAGGGAGGCGTTTGAAGTAAGCCTCACGTTCTCCTCCAGATTTCTGACTGACACGTCCCCGTTCTCTAAAAGTTTGAAAAAGACGAGGATCAAGGAGAGATGCCATCTGTGTCGTCGTTGTCTGTATTACCGGTGAGTAAGGGGAGAATCTGCACGACCCAGGTGGCAAGCAGCACTTATCAGCGGGTCTGGGTAATTCGTTTTGGCTACAGTGCAGTATTTTCCCCTAAAAGGTAAGACTCGTGGAGGAGAACAGGGCAGAAGCCAGTCTGTAGACACTGCCAGAGAGGAGCAGGATTTCTGAGCATGCATTTCGGGGCTGTACCCGAGGCAAGGCTCGGGAGGCCTCCCACGTCCTTACGATTCCAGTGGAGGGGTCAGACGAGCGTGCTGAGGTGAGGGTTACGTGAAGAATCATATCGCTGCCGTTTTCCCCACACCCTGGGCTCCGCCTTCCCAGCCAGTCTGGCCGCAGCACATCAATCTCAATTGCGCTAACACTTTTATGCTCCCCTCCTGTTTGCAGCTAAGCTGATGAAGCCGAGATGTAGAGGTGACCTCTCTAATTAACACCCAGGCAACCTGCCCTGAGCTCTGTAATCCTAGACAGGCCCCGGGAAGAGGTTGGAGCTGGCTTCCTCACCGAGTGCAGGAGTCAGCACGAGTGCTGGAGCCATACGTGCTGATGTTGGGCTGACAGGGTACAAGGAGATGCCCTAGGAGCCTCCAGCACATGTCCTAGAAGCGTTTCTCGCAGAATAACTCATTCTATAAAAACATCCCCATTGGAAATGGGGAGGAAAATCCCAAATGATGAGTTCTCGTGGGGTGAGCGTGTTGGAATCGTGGCTCCTGGAGCAGGGGGGTGAAGGGACTGTTGGGCCACGTGGCCGACGTGGCAAATGGTCCTCAGCCCTTCTGCAACCTCTTTCTTTCCTTGAAATTGCAACAGATGCGAGTGGCCAACCTCCTGGTGGGTGTTGGAGGTGGCTCGGTCAGAAATATATTGAAGAAAATGAGTAGACCCCTGGGGAAATACATCCTTTTGGAGCCACTGGCTACTCAGCTCAGTGTCTTGTGTCGCAGGGGATCCTCTGGGTCATCTTCAGCCCCGTCTTCTTCCAGGAGCTTTGCTCTACGTGCACGACAGCAAGGATTTGGGCAAGGAGGACAACCCACAAGTGCTACCTGAGGGTCACCACGTGGAAGGACAAAGTCTCTGATGCCAGGTAGTGCTCGATGTATCTCCAAATGATTTGAAGCAGAAGGATGCTGCTATCAAGCAAGAGTTTGGACTCAGTTATGCCAGCATACATCCAAAGTTGGCATCCGCTGATGATCCGCCAGCAGCTCTGCCTTCGTCAGCTCTCCGTGTGCTTTTGGGAGCTGCTGGAAATGGCATCCTCAGACATCTGTCTGCTCAGAGCTGAAGGCAGAGATGGCAAGGGGAAAAAAAAAATCACAACTGTATGTTTTTTGGCTCTGGGGTGAAGAGACTCGGCAGGAAAATTGCCTAAAAAGCTCTTGGCAGGACCGTTTGGAGTCAGCGTTTGTTGGGGCTGCTTCTGACCTGCCATGAAAAGAGCAGTGGTGCCGTTTGCTCCTTTCCTTCCTCTGCTCCAAGGAACGTGGGCTTGCTGGCAAGCCACTTGTTTTCCAGACTGTCTTGTTTCTCAGCGTGGAAAACCCCATGGAAAAACCAAGGAAGGTGATTGCCTGGAGCCCTCTAACGCCGTCTGCTCCCCTGCAGAGGTCCGTCCCTGCCAAAGTCCTGGAGGGTTTGTGGCCAGGAGATAGCATTGGCTTCCCGGCAAGCCCAATCCTGCTGCTTATGCCGTGAGAAACCCCAGCAAGGTGGTTTATCAGCCGTTATCTGCTGATATCCTGAGGCTGTGGCAGAGGGCAGCACCCCATCACCACCGCTGACCACGGCAGGAAGATGGAGATTTGCCGTGGCTGTCGCTCAGCCCCCTGCTACTTCGAAATCCATCAACTTATGGCTGGAAGAAAGGCTCGGAGATGTGGGGGGTTCTCTCCCCTTTTAGGAAGACGGCTGTTTGAAAGCCCAGGCATAAAGGGCTGGGCCGGGCTGGCACGTTTGAGCTTAATACTGCAGCACATCCCTAAATGGGGCTTTGCAACGCCACCTTTTTTTTCAGCACTTGGACTTTTTCCTCCTGAGGCGGCTTATTCGTACGTAGGCGAGCGCTTGCTCGGGACATCAGGTCAATGCCAGGTAGGAAAGCTGTTAGAGCAAGCCCAGCTCTCCTCTAATCACACCCTGCTGAGCAAAAAGGCTGCTCAGACAGCCAGGGCGCGGGGCTGGGGACCTGAGCCTGGTTCCCCACGCTTGTGTGACATGGTTTCACCCCCGAGGATTTGGGATCTAGGGTGAGAGTAAATGCTCCAGCAGCCCCATGCTGGATTTGTGCTACCTGAGTCGCCCTCTGTAAATATATCCACACACTCCTTTCCCTTGGGGTTGTTCCCCAGGCAGATAACCTTCCCTCTCTTTACCTGGTCAGTGTTTTCAGTCTCTTAGCATCTCCCTCTCACCTGCACCACCAATTCTACCCTCCGATATCCAGCACGAGTTCACGTCTTCATTGCTCTCCAGCAGCTTCTTGCTGCTCGACTTTTGCTTAATAGCAGGCGGCCCGTTACAAAGCTCCCTTGATTTGTGACCGTGTCGAGGTAAGCACCGATAGGGACAATTAAGAGCTGAACACAGTGGTGTGGATTTCCCGGCAGAGATCCCAATTAGCACCAGCTCGTTGCCAGCCAGTGCCACCAGAACTCACGGCTGATGCCTTTGGCGGGGCAGGGGGTGGGTTTTCTTAGGGTTTTCTGTGTATTACGGCTTCTACCTTTCACTTTTTACAGAAAGAACAGGGAAAAAATCATCTTTTTGACACGGATCCGTGGAAGGAAAGGTCCCTTCTGGCCTGGCACTGAAGACCTGGCCGTCGTGGTTCTGCTTTCCCATGGAGGGCCACGCAGTAAGTACGAGGTTTGTTGGCTCCCACTCCCTCCAGGTCATACGTGCCCAGTTTACTGCTTTTCCTACCCCTGCTGAGCACCTCCCCAGCCACCACAGCAGCATCTTCATGGAAGAAGCATCGCCAAACTCAGTCCCAAACCAGACTTGATTTAGGCTTCACTTCTCCATCATGGGTAAGGACAGCAATCTGGCCTCAAACCCCAGAGCTGCCTGTGCCAAAAAGCAAGAGGAGCTGCTGTAGTTTCCCTTTTTTGCTACCAACCCTTCGGTCCCGGTGACCCCCATAAATAAAGCAGCTAATTAACGCCCTTCTCCTCCCACCAGGGATTGACTGTGACCTTGAACGACCTTGCTTAATTCGACTTTCTCGACCAGCTATTTTCGACAGCGAATAACTTAACGTCCTTGTGACCCCGGCCTTGTCTCTCTCCTGCCAACTGGCTCTGCAGTGTCAACCAACAGCAATAAATAAATACATATCTGCAGAGGGACCTAAATGACTCCCATTACTGGAGCATCTGAAGGCCTGCTTAAATAAATCAAGTGAGGAGGAGATTATGCTGCAATCATGTGGAGAGGGAAAAGGAGAGAATACATTACTGGTATTCCAGAGGCTGCGAGTGGCGTTGTCAAATTTGGAAGGATGCTGCTTAATCCAAGTGCTCCTGGGCCGTTGGAGGAGTCGTGTTGGTGCCTTCAGAGAGGAGAAGATGCTCGGCTCGCCCTCACCAGCTCCTGCACTGGGGATGGGGCCCGCAGAAGCCTCTCCCTGCTTTTTTTGTAGGGTGAAAATGAGGATAAGGGTGCCAGCCGCCTGTCCCTGCGACTGTTTTCTCCTTTTTCTCCCCCAGATGTGCCCCTGGGGCAGGGGGGAGCAGGAGCCCTGACCCACCTCCCACCCCGGGGTGGGCAGACCCTTGCCCTCACCCACCCCAGGACCACAGGGTGTGCGACAACCTGTTCCCAGGAGGGCAGAAAACCTCATTAATCAGCCTGCTTTGGGATCCCACAGGGGACAACACGATGCCTTCGCGTGTTGAAGGAACCACCGGCTGCAGTTTGCCTTTTCCTTATTCCTCCTTTAATTACAGGCCCCGATTTTAAAACCTGGGCATTTCTTCCTTCCCCCTCGTGCATCCCTCACCTTGCCCCTATCGCCACGGCCTCGTGCATTGGCGTTAATTGTATTTACATCACTTTCCTTCCCCTGCTGAGGCTGAAATTGAAAACGCAGCCGAACCCGCAGCGAGCTCGGGGTGGCGACGAGAGCGGGCTCCTCGTCCCTGGGGGGAGAAGGGAGCGCTTGGGGACCCTAATTCAGCGCAGGAGCTTTTCCCTAAAGCTTTCCAGCCTGTTAACAGAATAAAAACCCAGCTCCTGTTGCTGACTTGTCCCAGGAGAGTCCCTCTTTTCTTTTTTTTTTTTTTTTTCCTCCTTGCTCTTCTGTTGCTGCTCCTTCATTCCTTCCCTTCGTTTGGTGCTGTACAATATCCCCTGGTCCCCTGGTTTGTAAGAGTCCCTTACAAACCTTCAGAAATAGCTTTCACCATTCTTTATTTTTATTTTTAATCCTTTTGCTGCTGAGTTTTGCACCACGCTGGGGGGGATGGTTCAGTGCTGTGCACAGCTCGGGAACTAATATGGGATCCTAAATATGATTTTTTTCCCCCCATTTTTTTCCCTGTGCAATTTTTGTTGGGGTAAAGGAAAGAAATGGCATGGAACGGGGTCACTGCGCTGACCTGGTTCTGAGCGCAGCCAGACGACGGCAGCCCCCAGGCCTGCAGGGCAGAAAGGGAAAGGAGGAGGAGGAGAACGTGAACAAATGGGGAGGAGAACAGGAGCAAATGGCTTTTGCTGAAGGAGAAAACACCACACGTGTGGAACCAGAGGCTCTGGCAAGCAAATGGGGTAGCTGTAACACAAATGCTGCACGGTTTGAGTTCATAATGAAATTACTGTGAAATTAACAGGAAAATAAAAAGAACCCAAATACGGAAAGGCCAGAATTCCCTGTGTTTACAACTCTTGTCTTGAATGGGTCTCCCCTTTTTGCCCTAAGTTACAGCTCACCCTACAAGCGCCTCCGTGCCACCTCGGAGCCAGGACAAACCCATAAAGCCCCCCCCCCCCCAGCTCCTTTCCCCCATGGGGACGTGATTTGGGATGGGACGTATTTATTTTCCCCATTTTGTGGTGTAGCCACATGCACGTTTCCCACTATGGGGTCACAGCCGGGGGGGGGGCTGCCTGGTCCCCATGGCACAGAGGGGTCACCAAGCGCCACCACCAGGCTCCGAGCCCCCTCCTCGCTGCCTCGGTTTCCCTCCTGCAAAACCGAGCAGGGGCTCCGGGGCTGGAAAACACAGCTCCTTCAGCATGATCCCTGACCTGGGGGGGGTCACGTACCCTAATCCCACACCGCCCTGTGCCTGGGTGACCCTGGTGTGGGTGACCCAGCCCCTCGGGACCCCCACCCCAGCACCCAGCGCGCCCCCAGCACCCATCCCCGCTCCCCCTTCCCATCTCCAGCTTCACCCTCGCCCCATTCCCCCAACCACCAGCCACCAGCCGGCAAGCCCAGCTCCCGACCAGTCCGTCCCAGTAAAGGGAAGGCTCCTTTCCCCAGTTCCCCGCTGCCCGATCCCGGGGCCCCAGCGCAGGCGCGGCCGCTGCCCGCCCCGTCGGGGCGGCGCTTGGGGACGCGGAGCGCTGCGGGCGGCGGAGCGCGATCGTGCACCGGGCACCGGGCACCGAGCAGGTAAAGATGAACCCCGGGACAACCTGGGGGGGCTTCTCCTTGCCCCCCCACGGCTGTCACCCCCACCTTAGGGCCGCAGCTCGGAGCCCAGCCCCGGGGAGCTGCCGCCCCCTCGGGGGATGTTCCGGGCACCTGTGGCTTTGGGAAGGGTGCTGGGGGGGGTGGTGCGGTGCTGGGGGGTGAGGGAGGGATTTATTTTTTTTTTTGGGGGGGGGGGATTAAGCCACGCACCCCCTCTTTGAGAGGAGCATCCCGCTGTCCGTGCCGGTAGCAAGCAGTGTTGGTAAAGCGCTGGGGGAGGCTGAGATTTTGGGGGGGGTGCTGCAAGTTTTGGGGTGCCCGAAAGTTGGGGAGCGGGCGGGCGAAGCCCCGCAGCTGCTCCCCTCGCTGCCTGCTGCCGACACAAACTTTGAGCAGCGAGGCCTCGCCGCTGGCTGGAGAGCAGGATTTCTGCGCCGGGAAAAAAAAATAATTAAAAAACGGAGGTTTCAGTATTGTGCTTTGTTCCGTTTTTTGGGACAAACCCAAAGGCTTTTAGGAAGTCGCGTGGAAAGTTAGGGCGAGAGAGCTCGGGCAGCCCAGGCTGCCGGGATGAAGGGAACTGATGTTCCCCGGCTTTCCGAGCAGGGATTTGAGACTGGGTTTCCCGTATCCCATTGGCAGGAGGCACAATCCCTTTCTCCCAGCCCTGAAAATGCTGTCTGGGAGCTGAGGAGCCAGCCTGGTGCTTGCAGGCGGCGAGCATCCCATCAGGGCTCAGGCTCTGGTCCCGCGCCTCCTGCCCCGCTCGCTGCCCCGCAGATCCACTCGCGCTTGCATTTATTGCCGATAATTTATTGCCAAATACTTATTACTGATCATTTATTACCAGTCCCCATCATGTCACTGGATGCGGATGCTGCGCTAGCTCCAAATTTGGTGGGGAGCAGGCAGATGGCAAACGCAGGGCGGTGAGCGCGGAGGGAAGGGGGATGCTCTTCAATCCTCCGGCTGCTTTGGTTGCTGCATCCAGCAAGGACCATGCTGCAGTTTTTCCCCTCTATCCACTCCCACGTCTTGCCCCGGGTGCTGGTTCCCCCTCCTGAGCTCAGCCTGGTGGCAGCATCACTGAGGATAGAGGCTTTCCCCTTCCCAAACCGAGCTCATCCACTGCTGGTCCCTCCCCAGCAGGGACTGGAGGGTTTTAGGGAGAGGAGACGCTACAGGTCTCCTCCATCTGGCCCCATGTAGTGTTTGGGGAGGTGGCTCTGCTGGGGGGTTAGGGGAGGTGGTACAGGGCAGATATTTGGGGGATGAATTATGTGGACAGAGCAGAAATGGGGGCTCGGGGCTGCTTCGGTGCAAGGAGGGGAGTGAGGTGCTGGTGGGACAAGGGTGGGAAGAGCAAACGTGGTGGTGGCAGGTGCTGGGGTCGGGGTTAGCTCAGCCTGGAGCAGGGCTGCGAGGCTGGCCGAGATGTTGTATGGAGGCTGTAAAAGCCCAGCAAAGGCAGAGAAGGGATGTGACTGCTGCTAAGGACATCCAAGGGGTGAAAACGGGGAGCTATTTGATCTGGAGGATGGGGCTGGAACTGAGAAAAATGGGCGGGGGGGGAATTCATCCCTGGGCAGCTGAGACTGGGAGACTTCTCCAGAGGCTTGGTGGTGGCTTCCTATCGGGGACGGGCTGGAGAGCGAGAACCAGGGCACCAGGGCTGGTCAGGGTAGCCTCCTGGATTATGCCTCAAAAAAATAAAAAGAAAAAAAAAGAAAGAAAAAAAAAAGAAAAAATAAATCCAGCTCTCCCTTGCCTGCTTGCTGCACAGATTAATAACAAAGCATCGATGCTTTAAGAAGGCTTTGGATCTGATCCCAAGAGCAGATTTAGGCAGTGTTTGTGCTCGAGGACGGTGATGCTAAGAATGGGTGCATCCTCTAAAGCTGCTCATGCTTGTGAACTCGTCACCAGACGTTTCTGGTTGGTCCGGAGGTGCCAAAAGCCCTTTCCTGACCTAGTCCAAGCGGGCTCGCATGAGAAGGCTGCAGCTGTGACTTGAGGGCTGGGGTCATGGGGCTGGGCCCCCTGCTCGGGGTGGCCCTGCTGGAGCAGGGCTGGCACCACAGGGACCCGCAGCTGCCCGACACCACCAGCCACGCGGGGATTTGGGATCCTGGGGTTCTGGGATCAGGCCCCTTCCCTCCTCCTCCTCGCAAGCCCCTAGAGATGGCAGCTCCTTGGCCCCTGGGGAGGTGTCTGCTGCTCCTTTGCCCATGCAGTGCAGGTGGGACACATTTGGGCACCGTTTATTTGCTGGTATCTTCAGGGCTGAGCCTTCACCCGCTCTTCTGAGCCTCCTGTGGAGCACAAAACCTCAGTAACAGGTTTTCCTTGGCATGCTTCCTGTGTGGGACCAGGTGATGCCCCTCCACCTCCTGCGTCCCCAGAGGCAGCAGCACGGATGGGGCCCGGCGCATGGCTCCGGCTCTGCTCGCTTCCAGCTGATTACCCAGGGAGAAAGGGCCGAGCTCGGCCCATAAAATGGGCACAAACCCATTGCCTTCATCAGGGCTGCTCTGATTTGCACCAGCCGGGTGGCTGGCTGGCTGCAACGTTAACCCTTCCCCTGCTCTCGGGTCTCCCCCCAGCACCTTGGAGCCTTTCCATCCTTGGGTTGCTTGTGCTAAATGGGCTCGCGGGGTGGGACAAAACCCCGCTTTGGTGCCTTAGCGTAGGGGTAGCTCCTTGAGGGTCCAAGTGGAAATGGTGCCATCGAGCTTTTTACCTTCTCTAGGAAAATAAAACCTTTCTTCTCCACGCTCAGCAGCGCAATTGCGGAGGTTCGTGCTTCGGGGCTGTGCCGGCGATGCGGCAGATGCAGATCCTTGCTGGTAGCCCAGGGTTTTGGGGCTTGTAGGGCAGGGATCTGGCTCCTCTGAGCCTCATCCAGCCCTTCCGAGGGGGCTGGACCTGCTCGCACATCCCGTGGGCAGCTTTCATGTTCTCGACGGGGTATGGCCCAGTTCAGCACTGCTTTGACGTATTTTACCTTAAAATACTCTCCGGCACGGAAAAAAAGCTCCTTGCCCCTTGGTTTGCCCTTGGAGGGGGACGGACGGGTGTCAGTCCTTCTGAGCTGTCTGAGCTGCTCCATTTCCCCTACTCACATAGAAAAGAAGGAAACGTGCCTGTTTGGTCGGTTTTTTTTTATTATTTTTTTATTTATTTATTTTTTTGCAAGCCACACCTTGGTAAGCGAGAGCTTCCCACCGAATATTGGCAGGCTGGCAGCTCCCAAAGCCCTGCAGAGCCGGTCCTGCCACCTGGCCGAGCTTGCCCAAACACTGCAAGGATCGCTCCGGGGTGGTTCCTGGGGTGAAAACAAAGGGAAATCTCGCACGGATAAAAGATGAAGCCACCAACCCTCCTTGTGCAAGCCGCCAGGTGCCCGCTGTTGCGTCGGATGGGGCCAACCCCGCAGCTCTTTGCGCGGGGTGAGTTATTGCATCTGCAGCCAACAGCGGGTTTCTTGCTGGGAAGCGAAGCTCTTCCAAGGATTTCAAGGACTTCCAGCAGCATAAAGGGACTCTGGGAGGGTTCGTTGGTTGGGAGATCTAGGTTTTACTCCGCCCAGATGGATATCAGTGCTCTGTTGGTGGCCCATGGCCAGGGGAGCCAAGCGCCGTGTCCCCACAGCGTCCTTTTCTAGCCCGTGTTCCTGATGTCCCACATTTGGTGATGCAGTGCCCCTAAAAGTGGCATTTTCCCCTGGATTTGCCCCCGGGCTCAGCCCATCAGTGCTCCCGTGGCATTTCCCTGCTGGCTCTGTGGGAGGAGGCGGGGGCTTCGTCCCCGTCCCAGCGGCTGAAGAGCCGGGGGGCTTCAGGGGAGGAGAAATCCTCCTCCAGAAGGAGCTGGACGGATGGCTCCTTTCTATCCGGTCTGTGTAGGGTCTCTCCTGGTGATGCTGTTGATGGTGACAGCCTCTGGGGGATGTCCGTGGGGGTGGACGCTCTCAGAGGGGTGAGGATTTGGGATTTCACCTCCACGCAGGAGGTGGGACTCGCAGCTTGAGGAGCAGGGGCTCGGGCTCCCCCTTTCTGCTCGTGGTTTCTGCTGAGAAGCCAAAGCGACCGAGGATGAGTGCTGCACGTGGGCTGGAGACCCTACAAAAGGCTGTGTCCTCTTGGTGCATGGAGATGTCCTGCATTTTGGGGAGGTTGCTGTGCCTTGTAGAAAGGGTTGGTCCTTCCCTGAGTATTTCTGCTGTGCACAAAGAGCTGAAGGCACCTCCACAGCAGGAGGAATCTTGTCCTTGCCCCAAGAGGAGCCACAGAGAGAAGAGCTCACTAAAAACAAGAAGGAAAACAGAGGTGAATTCAAAATGATGGGGCTAAATCCGAGGCAGATTTGCTGGCCCGGCCTGAGGGTTTTGCAGCCAAGGGGAATGCCCTTCTGCAGTCAGACAGTGCCCAGCTGTGCCCTGGGGTTTGGGGACTTGTAGGATGGGGCTCAGGAAGGGGCTCCTGAGAGGATTAAGACCCTATGGAAGGGGAAAAACAAAAAGAGGGGCACCAAGAGGGTGGAAGGCAAGGAGCAGAGTGCCTCGGTGCTTCTGTGCCGGGGCTGATCCTGTAGCACCCGCCTGCCTCCCTCCAGCTCCGGTGGAGCAGCTGCAGCCCCGTTATCTCTCCTGCTTCTCGGGCACGCGTCTCTGCATCTCTCGGAGTTCAATTGCTTTAATTATCCCGGAGGCTGCAGAAGCAATTGAAGGCTGAGCATTTGCATGGAGACGTGCCGCATTTTATCTGCGCTTAATGATGGGTTTTCTGAATGAATTTCCCGAAACCTCTTCAAGAAGCCTCTCTGCGACCCGGAACGCCCAAGCACGAGGCTGTCTGTGCTGCCTCAGGCAATGCCCCGTGACTCCTCTGTCCTTCCCTCTGCGGAGATATAACGGGGGCGCAGGTCTGCCCTTGGACCACGGTTTTGTCCAGCTGGCAAGAAAATCGGTGTGAGTGTATTGTAGCGGTGCACGGCGTCCAGGGGAGTCAGTGTGACCAGATTTCCAAGAGCCTGGTCCAGACGTTCAATTAGAAGCTCTGAATAAATAATAGAAATACGTGTCCAGTCCGGCCCTACAAAGGCAACATCCTTTTATTGACTTATTTTTGAATGAATGGAGATCAAAAGGGATGCGGAAAAGGGATGCTCCTATGACCTCATGGAGTGGGCAGCGTGTGGCCAGCACTATGCGTATGGGGTGATGGCCGTTGTGTCTTCTTGGGCTGAGGATGCTCCACGTGGCCCCGGAGGAGCTCCCTGCCCTCAGCAGGGTTTTGTTGGGAAGTGCCAGGACTCGTGGGCGAGCTCAGATGTGACCTTTCCCTTCCTCGCGGTGCTGCTTGTAATCATTAACCAGGGTCACAGCTCGGTGCTGGGGCTTAGCGAGGTGATCGCTATCTCCACGGGCTGGGCACTGGCAAAGCTCATGAATTCATCTTTCAGTGCTTGTCCCACAGCCTTATCTGGTCCCCAAGGGTTTTTAACCCCGCTGTGGCACGGGACACAACCCTGACATGTGTCGGCAGTGGTAAGGCTGGCTGCTGGGGACATGTGGCCTTGGTGGGGCACCCAAAACTGAGCTCCTCTGTCCTCCCCAGCCCACGAGTGGGTCGGGATGAGCTGCACCCCGAGCAGTGAATGTCTCCTGCTCCTTTCTCCATCCCTCAGCCAAGGCTGGCAGCCTGGGCACGTTGGCCTCCCTCTGCCCACTGCTTTTGGGTCTGTCCTTCTGCCATCTCTTGCTTTCCTTCCGCCGCCCTCCCTGCTAGTCCTGCCTCTCCATAGGCCCTTGCGCTTGCAGCCCAGCAGGGGATGCTGCCACCAGCTTTGCTTTGTGCCAGGATGCCTCCAGACAGACCTGGATCCCATCTGCCCTTAAAGTCCACGATGAGCAGAAGCGTTGGGCTGGCTGGGGCCACAGAAGCATCTCTGGCCAGAGGCAGAGCTCAGCCGTGGCAGCTCAGCGAGCTGGGGCTGAGATAGGAGCTCCAGCAAGGGGTTAACGGGTCGGGGCATCCCCGGATGGTTATTTGTAGGAACCGGGCAGGGTGTGACGGCCAGGAGCTGGGATAACTCACAATGGGACTGCCTTTCCTCATTCCTTTCCAGGTGAGTCACCGCTTGCAAAGCGGCAGCTGCAGGGAGAGAGGGCAGCCCTGCACTGCTGAGCACCCTAATAACCTGCTGGCACCGGGGTGGAAAAACACGTGTTTGTGGGTGGCTGCCCTGACCCGTTAACCCCAGGTTTTACTATTAAAACCAGGCCTGGAAGCTGCAGCTCCGTGTAAACACATCGGTGGGTTCTCAGCGAGGTGCACGGGTGGTGGAGCTGGGTCCCTGCCCCGCTCCTGCCAGCGCCTGGCATTGCCCTGTGTGCTTCCCTCTGCAAAGCTCCCTGAAACCCGCACAGCTTACTGCCTAACAGCTGGATATAACCATAAAAACCTCAAGGAAAATGTAATCTTTCATTAAAAAGAACATTTGCAGCAAAGGCAGGGAAGGTGCCGGGGCCACCCATCCTAGCACAACGGGATGCTTCTTCCCACTCCCACCTGGAGATTTCATCGGGGACCATTTGCCTTATTTATGTGCTTGCAAAAAGCTGGGTTTATTCACTCCAAAAGGACAGCCCTGAATCCCATCAGGATTTTTTGGAGAGACTAAATTCACTCCGTCCACACCAAGTTTTTTGGGGCTAGCTTCTCCCTATGTGGGCACATACAATTAACCCTCTGGCCCAAAGGTGCTGTGCTCAGGGTTGCGGATCTAGACCCCAGCTGTGCTGCTGACAAAAGCCAGAACTGGATAAAATATCATTAAGAGTAAAAAGGGTTGCTTTATCTTTAGCTTGGGGGAGCTTTCAGCTGTTAGATGAGAACGGAGAAACTTTTTTACCCCTAGATAAAGGCCAGAAAGGGACATCCAACCTTCCGTTCTTCAACAGCTTTGTTTCAACGACTAACAGCTGTAAATTCTCAGTAATTTGCATTTTAGCTAAAGCACCTACTTAAAAAAGATGCCCAACTGCTCAGGAACATCTGGAGATGAAGAACCTTCGGCTTCCCATGGGAATTATTAGCTCCCTGGTTAACCGCTGTCAGTTTGCGAAGAGATGATGTCTGATGTTCTCTGATTTTCGCCGGTGTGGCTTCGCCTCCCGGTCCCTGCGGTCCCTGCGGGTGCGGGCAGGATGCTCTGCGGTCCTGCTGGCTCTGGGCCACGCCGCTTGGAGTCCAGCAGAGCGACGGCAGGCGGCCCCGTGGGAATGGGAAAGGGCTTTGGGATCGCGGCTCGGACCTGCTGCCAGCCCCGCTGCCAGTCCCGATGGCCCTTAAATGGGACTGAGACTTCGTAGCCTGAAGCTTGAGGCTTTTTTGGTTGTAGAAGCATTGGCTAGGAGGTGTGCAGTGCTTATCTCACCTTTAATATAGAAAAGGATCCATGGTTTGATTGTTTCTTTTGCGGGTTGTAGGAAACGTGTGCATAAAGCTGTCCCTGTGTTGGCAGCGTTTCCTCTGCAGGACTGGACTTTTTTGTTGGCAGGAGGGTGAGCAACCCCAGTGCTGTCCCATCCCAATGTTTTGTGTCAATAGAAACACCCCAGGAGGCAAAATAAATATTTAAATAAACATTTTAGCCAGAGCCTGGCTGCCCATAACTTCACCTGGTTGGGACTTGGGCAGCCAAAAGCCTGGTCCCCACCTCGTCTTCTCCTTGACCGATCCCACACCTTTGCAATGTGATATCAGAAATACCTCCTGCTCAGCGAGGACGCAGATCCCGTCCCCTGAGAGCAAATTGTTTAGTCTGACTCGGAGGCAGACAAATAAAAGCTGTAGGATCTGCAAGCAAGGAGCCCTTTGGTCCTGGCCGGGGAGCAGCCTTGCGATAACGTGGATGCGGCGAGCCCATGCCAGCTGCTTGTGGCACGGAGGCTCCGGGCTGGAAGGGAAGGAGGAGAAATTGGTTTCAGGGAGAGGAAGGAAGAGCCTTTCAGCAAGTATTTGGTCCTGGCCAGCACTGGCACTGTCATTACTTATCCCCCTTGCAGTGATCGCTACCAGCTGGCCGGAGCTCCACGCCTGGGCGATGCTGGGGGTGGAAGGGGGAGTCCACAGCAGCCCTGAGTCATGCCTTTGGCTCCTTCCTCGAATCACATAGTTTCCTGCTTAACTGCTTCGTGACTGAACCGAGGTCGGGCTCAGACCAGTTTCCAAAATTTCAGCTCTGCAAAGAAGGTCAGGAGTGCAGATTTCGCTCCCTAACCAAACACACAAATGCGTGCGCTTGTAGGTTTGCGAATTCAGGCATGAAAACAGCCGGTTCCCCTGCTCCTGGAGCATCCCAGCTTCGTGCAAGAAGGCAAAAAGTAATTAGGCAGCCCTTGAGCATGTTAATGTCGCAGATCTGAGGTTCAGTCTGGTAAGCATGAAATGCTGCAAATTAAAAACAGTAATGAATTTTAACACTGCCCCGAGAACATCCTTCTCCCTCCCCCCTTGCTTTTGATTATTCTGCAGGGTTTGTAAAAGATCCTGAGCAGTATCTTTTATCATTTAGCTTGGCTTTTCCTTTGCAGCTCAAATCTGTTTCCACCCTGTCGGCCAAGGGGGGCAGTCACCCCGAGGCGGGACAGCAGGGCAAGGAGTCAGCCCTCTTCTCCCAAGTGAATCTGGGTGGCAGGAAAGCTGGGGGTCCTTGGCCACGAGGGCTAGGATATGGGGACGGACATCTCCCAGGGCTTCTCACGGAAGTCAGCACTGCAAGGGTCCTTGGAAAACGCAGCTCCAAGCTGCGGTTGCAGAGCAATTTTATGGAAGAGCAGCCAAGTGCCAGCCCTTGGCCACGGGACAGGCTGCGGAGCGGCGTCCAGCATCATCTGCATCAAATCCGCAGCTCCTGCCTTAACTCGAGCGTGGCTCTCCGAAAGCCACCAGACCTCCTTCTGCTGCAGGCTCTCTTTCTAAATCTCACAAGTTCTTCCTGCACAGCATCTCATGGAAATGTCCTTTCCAAGGGCAGCATCCTTCCCTCCCAGCCCGAAGTTTTCGTGCAGAAGGTGGCTGCCAACCATCCCCTCCTGGGGCTGCTGATTTGCTTGTGTCTTTCTACAGCGGTGAGTGCTGTCACTGCCAAAGTCCTGCCTGGTTGTCACTCAAAAGGAGCTCATTCATTGTTGGGATGTCCCCAGGGAGGTCATGTTTTCTCCTGTCTCATCCCCTTCTTCTTCTGGAGACCTGGAAGCTAACTCGTGTCCTGGCCCTCTTAGCAGCCTGGGTGTAGGTTTTGTCTTCTGCGTGCGTTCCCTGGCTGCTCAGTGAGGCTGTCTGCTCTTCTGAAAGAGTAAATCTGGCGTACTATTGAGCTCTTGATACTGGGCCATTTATTTTAAGGCTTTTCTAAGGGCAGGTGATGCATCTGGGTCTCTTTGTAGCACCTGGGAACCTGTCCTGAAAGCAAGGAGAAACTCCCATCAGCATCACTAGGAGCCCTTTAACCACAGCACCCCACTGCTCTGCTGGGCTGCAATCAAAGGCTTTTGTGTGAATTAATGCCTTTTTTTAACCAACCCCATGCAGCCAAGTCCTAGCCTTGGTCTCTAAATACAGCAGGTTATGCAGTGCACCAGAGGCAGAGCTGGGACTCCTCTCCCTGTCTTTGGCCCATAAAATAAGATGTTATAAACTACAAAATCCCAAATCCATAGTCCTGTAGGATCGTCACTAAATGCTCGCTATGTCTGCATCAGGGTAGGTGGGCCGTTGGCTGGGTGGGAAAGCACCACCAGCTGCTTTAGCATCCACTCCTCAGTAGCAGGGAACCACCACTAAGGGGGATATTTGGGGTTCACTTAGCCCATGGATGATGAGCACTTGTGCTGCTAATTAGGCTGATAAATAATTAAAACTTATGCTTTGCTCTTTGGCTTTGCAGAGGTGAAGTGATTTTGTCTTGCCCAGGCGAGAGGAGGCTGGCTGGGTGGGGGATGCTCTCAAGAGGATTTCTCTGATCAGCAAGGGCATTGGTTTAGGCTCACTAATTGTCACGGTTTCAACAGGACTTCCCATTTTGAGGAGAAAGACAGCTCATTCATGGATAAATATGGGGTACCGATAGGGAAGTAGCTTTGGAAGGAGGTCTGTGATTCAGCAGAGGGGAGCAACGGAGAGGTCCCCCTTCCCTTGGGCCTGCTGCGGGGCCAAGGTGACTTGACCTGTGGGGTGGACGGATGAAAACAGGAGCAAAGGGGTTGGTACCCAATGACCAAGCCACAGGGATGTTGGGGTGATGATGGAGAGGAGCTGCTCTCTCTCAGAGGCATTTGGGCCGTGTTTTCCTGCTGTCTTCTGGATTGCTAGATTCATCTCTCTGCCCTAGAAGCTAGACGCTTGTCAAGACAGAATAATTAATCCAAAAACACATGGTACGCTGCCAAGAGGCTGTTTTTAATTAAAAACAGACCCGATCAAATCTACTGAGAAACTGGCGTCTCTGATGGAACCGTGAATTGTGTGTGTGTGTAATTGGGGGCTACATGGCGGGGGCAGAAGGTGATTCTTGAAGCACTGGCTCTGCACTCATTGCTGCTTTTCGAGCAGATACATGGCCATTGCTTGATGGCAACAGAGGGATGTTTCCTGAAGTCTTTGAAGGGTACAACCAGGATTCTTAAAGTTTGATATTAACATTGAAGTTCCCTCTGCATAACAGTGGGCTGAGAATGGGATCCGTGTTGGCAAAGTCCAGGGTAGATGTTCAGCCACCATAAAACATGCTCATATCCAGCTCGCTGGGGACGTCTCCTTCAACAGCCCCACAGGATGCATTTTTCCCAAATAGGTTATCACTTAACTAACAGGCAGGTTGTCATCTCCTTTGGTGGTGGTGGTGTTTTGGTGGTGTTTGGCCAGCTCTGGGGGAAGTGGGAGTCCCATATCCAGTAAGGTGCACTTGGTCTTAGCCATCACTTTTTGGTCTCCAGCCACGACTTTTTGGTCCAGGTGTTGTGGAGTAGGAGTATGTGTCCCTGGCCAGACCCTACACATCTCACTCCCACTTTGCTTGTCCTCCCAGGGCCGCTGGGGAAGGATGTTTTCCTCGGTGAAGCCGTACGAGAACCAGCGCTACGCCTCCCTGAAGAAGGAGTGCCTGCGGCGGAAGCAGCTCTTTGAGGACCCTCTCTTCCCCGCCAACGATGACTCGCTCTTCTACAAGTCAAGGATCCAGGGCATCCAGTGGAAGCGGCCAAAAGTAAGTGTGCCTGTCCCCTTGTCCCATAACGTTGCCTTCCGCCACCCCTGCTCTCAGGGACTCCCCAAAACTCAACCTTCACCAAGGGTTCCCCACCAAGCACAGTGCTAAGCCCCAGCCATGATGTCCTATCCCCAGCAAGGTTTATTTGCCCAGGCTCAGCAGCATGAGCGTCTTTGAGCAGACCTGTAGCACCCAGCACCAGTCTGTTCTGCCCCCAGTGAGCCCCAGGAGCAAAGGAGTCTTCTTGGCTTCTCTGTGACTCAGTTTCCCCATGCATAAAACAGAGAGATGCTTTGCAGCCTGACTGCCGGATGATGCTGTGAAGGCTGGTGGCTCTGGCAGAGCAATGAAGTATCTTTGAATATTTTTCCTCAGCCAAGAAATGGGAAAGAAAATAGTCTATGGGTAAGAGAGGTGCTTTAGGGGTCTTTGGGAGGTGGGATTTGGGGGCTGAGTATAATGATGATGAGTCCTCACTCCAGCCTTGACCTAGTGGTGAGCTGCTCAGCTTAACTCTTCGTCTGGCAGTGCCAAAATTCTGGAGGGGAAAGGGATGTGCAGGTCTGGACCCATAGTGACAATTGTAGGGGCACAGTCTTAATCCATCCCTCCTCTCCTGAGCAAAACCATGCCACTGCTGCTCACGCAGGGCCCACGTCCGTCTGTGTGTCCTCTGCAAAAGGTCCTCCGTGTGTCCTTGCTGCTGGGGGGAGTCCAGCGAAGGGCCACAGAAATGATGAAGGACTGGAGCAGCTCTCCTAGGAGGAGAGCTGGGACCCTACAGCCTGGAGAAGAGAAGGCTCAGGGGAGATGTTATCAATGTGTATAAATATCTGCAAGGCCGGAGCCAGGCTCTGCTCAGGGGTGCCCGGGGCCAGGCCCAGAGGCCCCGGGCCCAGCCTGGAGCCCAGGAGGTGCCCTCTGCCCCTCAGGAAGCACTGCTGGGCTGGGCGGGTGCCGGAGCCCTGGCACAGGCTGCCCAGAGAGGGGCTGGGGGCTCCTCCTTGGGGATCTCCAGCAGCCGCTGGACGTGGGGCTGGGCCCCCTGCTCGGGGTGGCCCTGCTGGAGCAGGGCTGGCACCACAGGGACCCGCAGCTGCCCGACACCACCAGCCACGCGGGGTCCTGGGATCTGCTGAGAGGTGACCATGAGGGCCACTTCTCCAACTACCATGAAGTAGGGGGCCCAGGAGTTGCTACAACTGCGTCTGAGGAGAGGCCGTATTGCAGCACCTGACACACCTGGTTCCCCTTCCTTGCCTGCGGCCTCGCTGCTCATTTTTGCTTGCGGACATCTCATGGTGGCAGGGCCGCCCGATGAGCTGTTGACCTCCTCGCCCCCGCAGCAGCCCGAAATATCAGCTGGCCTTCCACGAGACAGTGCCGTGTCTGTCTGAGTGAGGGCAGTCACATGGCGGGGGGACAAAAAGGCTTTGTGTGACGGGAGGAGCTGGCTTCTTTCGTGTGGCAGGCCAGGCTGAGCCCCCAGGCAGGCTCCTTGTAGAAGAACTTGCTTCCCTCTGCTCTGCCCTGGGCTCTTCCACTCCAGCTCTGCCTGGACATGGGGTTTCTGCAAGGTTCTGTGTGCATTTTAGCTTATTCCCCTGGAAAAGATGCTCTGTGCACAGCTGCCTTCTGAAGATAGGGCCACCATGATTTGGTCTCATGGAGACAACATGGAATCACAGAAGCATTCGGGTTGGAAAAGATCTCTTAGACCATCTCATCGAGCCTTTAATCTAGTCCTAAAGTCTACCAGTAACCCATGCTACTAAGTTCTACATCTACACATTTCTTGACTCCAGGGATGGTGACTCGGAATGAATCATGAAATCGTCTTGCAGGTAACAAGAGATAGCAGATGGGTGATGCCCAAGACTTTCTAAACAACTTTCTTTGGGACTAAAGGGTAGGGAAATATTTGACACTCACCCTTGCTGGCTTGCATTCACAACTGTTAATTCAGCCCCACATCTTCTCACACGTTAATTCCACCCCACGTCTGATGGCAGAGCGCTGGGTGCTGGTGTAGGTGGCCAAAGGACGTTTGGTCATCTTCTGCTGAGCATCTGTGTCTCAGAATTTGCTGCCGGAGCCACGGATGTCTGTGGATATTCAGGATTTATCATGCACAGACTTGCTGGTGCTTCTTTTCAGGGAGAATGGAGACCTTTTCTGAATGGGTGGCCCAACTCTTCTCCCCCTGGTTTTCTGGCTATCAGCTCACTTGCAGCTCTTGGTGGCCAGGCTCGTAGCACCCTTGGTGAGGGAGACGTGAGCTCAGCCAGCCAGGTATGAGGCAGTGGTGCCTCCTTCATTGCCTTTGCACCAGATGAAGGGAATTTCACAAAAAAAGTTTGAAGCCCACACTGAGAAATCTCAATGTCTCCTTGATGTCTTTGTCTGGCAGGATCAGAACAGACTAGCTGCCCTGACCACAAAGTTGGCATTAAAAAATAAAGAATTTGGGCTCACATCTGCTCTGGCTACTGCTGAAGTTTCCAGAAGCCTCTTTCTCTAAAGCACTTCTCCAGTTTTTTCCTTGCAGTTGTCCATGTAGGGAAAAGTGACTGAGTTTTGTGGGGAGAAGAACTGCTTTGTGCCAAGCAATGCAAAGTGACGTTCCTAATTACTGGTCCCAATTCTGCCCGAATTCATACTGCTTTGTAAAGTAGACAGCCCAGCAAAAGGGGCCAGCATCTTCTGCATGAAGGCAAACTCAATGTGTCCAGGTGTCAGGGATCCTGATACTGATCTTGCTGCTTTGCGGGACAACTGGGAGAAGGTGTAAGAAACTGCACAAATGCCACGGCAAAAAATCCCACTTTGCTCTGAAACAACTTGACACCCACTGTAATGGGTCTTGCTGCCTGCCCAGCATGAAGGGAGGGTTGGAAGGGACTGGGTAGAGCCCTCACAAAGAAACCGATGGGTTTCTCCAATTCAGTGCAGCATTTAGTAGGGTCCAAAATGTCCACGAAGCTCAAATCGACTGCCTTGCTTGTGCAGTGATTGCGCAGAATGGTTATTAAGCACCAAAAAGTCCTTCCAGTATCCTCTTTCTATTGCAACCAGCAAATCCTTCCTTGGGCAATCCTTTTTTTTATTCTTATTTAGAAAACAAGCAGAGTACTTTGGAGACTTCCTGACCCAGAAATGGAGTCCAGCAGTCGCTGGGACGCTGCCTGCAGGCAGGGGATGCTGTGTGTGCACCTCTGTTATCTCCCAGGGCCGTGGCCATGGTTTGTTTTGGAGAGTTTCGGCTACAGCTGTACGACAAAGCGCAAGAGCTCACCATGCCCCGGGCTTTGCTGTGAAAGCAGAGTGGGTGGAGAGTGTCAAAAAGCGTCAGCTGTTAAAAACAACTGTTTGCTTTCGCAGAAAGGGTGGTACTTACAATCCGTGCAGAAAAGCGCTACGCAGGAGCCACGGTTTTCACTCCTGTGTGAAAAGTAACTACCGAACTCGCTGGGAATCAGCTTTGACAGGGGCAGGATCTCATTCCCATGTATTTAGACGGCGCTCGTAGGGATCTCAACAGCCCATTGTGTGTGCATGTGCCTTCCTTCCCAGCACCCAGACCCGCCCTCATCCTTTCTGCTCCTCCGTCTGCTCCCAAAGCCTGGGGCTGCTTTAGCCAAAAAAAAGCAATCCCTGCACTGCTCTTCCTCTCGCGTGGGGCTCTCGTGGGCAGGGGGAAACGGGGAGGTTTTGCTGGAGCAGCTGGTGAATAGCCCGTCCAGATCGGGCTGAGATTTGCTTCCATTTCCTCCCACATCTGGCCTTGCAGAGTTTCCTGGAAGGGGCTCAGCCTGCTTCTCCCCAGCGGGGCATCCTCCCTCCCTCCCTGCCCCCCCTGGCCTCCAGCCCTGCTCAGGACGCCAGCTCTGTGCACAGCTGGGAGAGCCTCGAGTCAGGCTTTGGCTTCAGACATCTTCGTCTTCCAGCACAGAAATTAGCCAGAAAGCTAATTGCTCGAGTGTGGAGGGGAAAGGGAAGGTGTACCAGGAAGGGGATCCCAAAGAGCTCTGATTTTGTGCACCCATTTAAAAATGGGACTGACTGCTCGTTGCTGAGCCAAAGCTGATGTTGGAGCTGGCTAGGGCAGCATCAGGGGTTCCTTTTTTATTTTTATTTTTTATTTTTTGGCAGAAAACTTGGCTGTTGCATTAGAAATCTAACTCCCTGGTTTGGGCTGAGCACAGATCCCAGTGCTTACAGCTCCTCCTCCTCCCCCTGCTCTGAAGGCGAGGGAGATGTCTGTAATTCGGGCATGTGGTGCCCGATTTGAGTTTTGCACTCCTCGTTTGAGACATGGATGCTGCAGTGCAGAACAGGAGCAGCAGTTTGTCTGTGCATCCAGTGAGATAAATCAGGTTTTTGGGAGCCAGGGAAACTGCCGGCCTCTGCTCCCTGGGCACTGACATCGGGGTATGGGGGAATGGCACAGAGCTGCGCCAGGGGAGGCTCAGCCTGGACATCAGGAAAAGTTTCTTTACCATGAGGGTGCTCAGACACTGGCACAGGCTCTTGCTAAACAGCAATATTATTGAGCACAGGCAATATAATTTGGAGGGGAAAAGCTGAGAGTCAGGTTAGTTTGGGGGGGTTCAGGTGTTTTGGGAAGGGTTGCGTGCAGCTGGAGCTCGGACAGCGGCAGGGCCGGGGCATTTTCAGTCCTGCTTTGGCACTGGGGAGAGATGCTCTCATTCACAGTCCTTTTTTATTCTTACGTTTTTTTTTCCAGCCAGACAAGAGAAATCTTGTTTTATAAATTAGGAAACAACCATTTTTTCAGTAGCTACTTCTGTGTCAGTCTGGTGTATATCTTGCCTGACTTGTGTATAGGGCTTTTGTCTGTTTTATCCATTGTCTCCTGATTTCAATGCTACTGCGTTTGGATGAGGAGGAGATGCTGCAGGAGGGAAGAGCATCGCTCAGATCCCCTTCTTCCCTGCGTTATTAAGTACTTAGCTCCTTTCTGCTGCTGAGTGAGGGTTACACAATCCCTCCCTGCGGGCTTTTCCTGAAATGGGAAAGGAGTCAATGAACTAATTCACTAAAAGCAGGAGAGGCACTTGCCTGCCCGCAAGTTTCTGCATTAAAAGGTCTTTCCCCCAGCGTACAGCACAGTCTGGGAAGCTGGCAAAAGCACAAGGGTGGCGATAAGGGGGGAGGCAGGGGTTAAGCTATTGCAGTGCTTCACTCCAAGAGCTCACCCGAAGTGGTGGCTTGGGGTGCATGGAGGCCACTAAAAGGCAATGCTCAGAGCATGAACCCTCTGGCTCCCTGTATCCCTCTGGGTCCCTCTCCGGCCAGAAATACTAACCCCAGGCACCAGTGCTCAAAGGACGTCTCTGCTCAGCTTTCTGCAGCTTTACAGTCTGTCTCATTCGGTTTCGGTCCTGCCTGAAGGATGGTGGGGATGCTCACTGCCACTGGGCAGATGAAGGGACCGTCTCCTCTCACTGGGAGTCTGTCATCTGTCTGCAGTCCATCAGGGGAGCCGGAGTCCTTCCAGATCTTTGCGCTTCTCAGCTTAGGGATTTATGAGCTGCTCGCCTGTTCATTTATCTGCTGCGTGTTGTAAAGCCAGGAGCTGCTTGCCAGTCTGGTTGCTCCTCGCCAGCAAAAGGTTTGGTCACCTTTTAATGCAATCTCTGCGCTTACCTCCTTTTTTTAAGCTGTAAGTCAGCGCCGTTCACTGATTCCGCCGAGGCAGGCTGAGATCATTTTTGCTGTTATTTATGATGAAGAGCTCTCAGTTCTCACCGAACTCGATGCTGACCCTGGACCCGTTCCAGCAGATCTCACCACATCCTCCCGCGGTGCCGGGCTCTGCACAAACACGCTCCCCCTCTCTGCCCCCGTGCTAAGCTGCCCGGCATGGGCAGCGCTCGATAAGAAAGCAGCCAGCGAGTCTGCTCCTTCCTCGGCCTCAGAAGGACACAGTCATAAACGCAAAAACGATGGTAAAATCAGTAGATTAGATTCATCGCCTGCATTTTAATGCAATTGCATGCCTGCAGAAGCTAGACGTTATCGTAGCTGTGATGGAGAAGAGGACGGTAGCAGAGGGTGGCACGGAAAGGAGCCCTGGGGATCTGCTGCCCTCTCTGAGCTCCCTGGGAGGGAACGGTGCAAATCCTCACAGATTTGGTTCTGGGGAGCACGAAAGGCATGCTCGGTCTGTGGAGCAGGTACGGAGCTGGCTGTGCCCTGGGTAATCCCAAGCTTTTTATCTCGGTGCAAGCTCGGAGGTGCTGCCCTGCTGGTGAGCCATGGGAGAAGGGGACCTTGTTCGCTGAGCTCTCGAGGCCTCATCCAGCCTGGTTTCTGGTGGTTGGAGGCAGCTAAGGCAGGTGGCTCTCCTTGCAAGAGGACAGGGAGATTTTCTGGGGAGGTTTTGTAGCTAAACACCGTCCTGGAGCACCAGGGTGTGGAGGAGCATGACTGTTCCCACCCAGCCTGCCTCCGCCAGCATCACGAGCCCTTCTAGGCGACAGCTTCAGTGCAGATGCCAATTCATCTCCCCTTCGTCCTCCTCCCAGCTTCCATCCATGCATGAAACACCTCAAATTAACAGCCCTCGGTGCCTTGCTGGCGGCTGATAAGGCAGCTTCAGAGCTGGATGCCAGAGTTCATCTCGATTGTGTGTTTCCAAAGCCAGGCAGATGCTAAGGGAAAGCAAAGCCACTCGGCACTGATGCTGTGCTCTGAGGACAACCCTTGCCCCATTGCTGTCCTCCTCGAGGGTAATTCGGTGCTCACAGCCTCTCCACAAGCTGCTGATGCTCCTCTGAGCATCCTCAGAGGAAATGGGGCTTCAGGGAGCTCCATCTCCAGGTCCTGCTGACCCAAGTGCCTTTCACTGAAGCCCTTGCAAAGTAGCTTGGTCCAGCGCAGTGCTGCCTCTTGCAGAAGGAAAATAAAACACTGGGTGCGGCAAAACTGACATCAGCTGCTGCCGTAAGTGATTAAAGAAAGAAACAAATAAAAGGAAGCATGGGAGGGAGGATGAAACCCCGCAGCTGGAGCAGAGAAGGAGCCATTTCCTTGGTGTGGCAGAAGCCAGAGGGACCTGCAGGCAATGTGCCGGCTGAATTTCTGCACAGCGAGAGGTCACGGGACTTCCTCGAATGAACTTCCCATTGAACTAAAGCAGAGCCGCTTCCTCTGAGCACCAGCCAGTTTTATTTAAAGCACTTCCAGGAGAGGAAAATACACCACAGCTCGGGGTCGCTTGGTGTAAAGGCCAGTCCCCACCTCTGGGTTTCAATCTGTGAGTGTGAGAAGTGGGTTGGCTCCAGCAGACACCCCCTGGGTCTTGTGTGTGCTGAGAAAATCACGCTTCTGCATTTCTGTTCTGTTTTAATTCACGGAAACCCTGTAATGCATCTGTGGTCGGTGCAGAGGGATACATAAGCCTGTGAAGACGCAGGTACAAACCCTCTCTCCATCATCTCTCCTTCTTGCCTTGCTCAGTGTACCCTGGACTCTTGGATCCAGGAGCATCGAGGGGTTGACCAGGGATGAAAAAAAGCATCTAGCATCTGTCTCTGTCAACACCCCAGGGCAAGGGCTTGTCCTTTCCTTGCTGCCAAAGGACTGACGCCGTCTGACTGATTTGTGCAGAGGACTGAGGTCTCCAAGTCGTCCCTTTTTAAAATAAAACCCCAACGCAATTTGACAGTAAGTGGCACGGCACCGTTTCTGCTCTGATATACATTATTTATCACAGAGACTCTGCAAACGCTGCCCCAGAGCCCTGCAAGGATTAAAACAGTGAAATGTCTAGTGCAGGGAAGCTTGGTTGGGTGGAATTTTTGTCCTAAGTGAAGGTACCAAGCACAAGGCAGTCCTTTAGACCCGTGTGAAACACTGTCACGGGGGGGTGGGCTGCTTGGGATGGAGCTGCCCACCCATTCCCACGCCCATCCTTCCCCACCTGCATTCTGGCGCACCACCACATGCAGTTTTGGGGCTTGGTGCCTGATCTCCGCCAAACGAAGCGTCTCATATCTCCATATTTCTGGGTCTTTGGCAAGACCGATGGAGTTACACCAGAATTACTGATGGAAAATGTAAACAGATGGGAGAAACCAGCTAAAAGTCTAACCACAGGCAGGATCAGCTTGTTTACAGCCCGTGTAAACCTTGGCGTGAGGCTGGGTGGAGGCTCATCCATCACCAGGAGAGCTTGGCCAAGATCTTGTCTTGGGGCTGCTGATGGTGTACTCATATCGCTTCAAAGTCTCATCTGGAAATGCTTTGGATTGTCTGCACTGGGAATATCGAGCAGCTCGGGAGGAAAACCCTGATGTTGCTGAGCAGAGATGAGGTTTGCTGGGGTTTGGCAGCCCTGTGAACTCTCCTCGTTTCATGACCTGGCTGTGGCCTCACAGGAAGGTCTCTGCTGAGTCACTTGGGTTGTTAAACACAGTCTGTGTTTCTGGAGGATGGCTTTCACATAAAGCAGGTTTCTGTGTTTGCAGAGCTACACCCAGAGGATGAATAACCAGAATAGGTGTGGGCTAGAAATCACTTCTTTAAATAGCTTAAACTCGCGATAACCTCTTTGTCATCATCGCCTTGATTAGTGATTAATTTGGACTGTGGTGGGATCAAGCCCTGCTCTTGGATCAAGGTGTTGTAAAAATGACACAGCCACAAACCACGGGGCAGTTCCCAGCCCTGGGACGGTGTGGCCCAAGCAGGCGTGGGAGGTGTCCCTGCTGAAATGTAGCTAAGAGGTTTTGATCTGAGATACGCACGGCGGAGGGCGGAGGTAATTTTCCTTTGCAGCTTTGGGTTCTCTCTTTTTCCATCTCTTGGCTCTTAAGGTAATTAAAATTAAAAAAAAAACAACTGCATGATTTAAATTGTGTTTTAGAAATTGGGTTTCTGTGAGCGCCTACAACTGGGATTCAGGCAGGACGGGGTTGGGCAGACACATGTGCCAAACAAGAATTGTGTCCCTTGGAGGCAGAAATGGTGCAGCTGAGCTCGCCCCAGGATTTCACAATAGCTTTGGAACAAGTGGGCCTTTTTGGATCGTTCTTCCCCAGATCTTGTGTTTTCTCACAGCAAAGCTTGCTTGAATTGCTTCGTTCCTCCCACCAGCACGTCCCACCACTGTGTCCTTCATGGTGGGAACCGATGCTGCTCTGGGACTTGAAACCAAGAGGGACCAAGAGGGAGCCAGAGGGACCAAGAGGGATCTCTTCTGCCTCTGGCCAGAGAAACCTGGGCCACATCATCTCACTGCTCTGAGCATCCCACTCCCCAGGGAGGCATGTGAGGACTTTCCTACTGAGCTCTGAAGATCTTCTTGGTGTCCCAACCACCAGACACATGGGAACAGCTCGCTGTTAGGCAGTCTGGGGAGGGCTGTGTCTGAGGGAATGGAAATGCCAAAAGCAGGGCTGGGGTGGCCTTTGCATCAGTCATGGCTGGGTGGAGACCAAAGAAGCCCTGGACTGAGTAATGGTGAGGCTTCCCAAGAGCACGTCCCTGGAGAGCACGGGTGGCAGGAATAGGAGCAGGATCAGGAATAGGATCAGAGCATGCAGCACTTGTTTCTGTCTCCTTCCCATCACTGAGCTCCTTCTCCATCTCCAGCTGCTCCCGGGAGGTGCAGAGCTCTCACGGCACATCGCGTCTCTCTGCATCTCCTTGCTTCAACAGAGATCTCCTTGCTGTGTTTGTACTTTGGATCCTGGGAAAAACAAACACCGGCGAGCCCCACCAGGGCTGTTAAACCTGCAAACTGACCTTTCGCTCCTGTTTGAAACCCTTTCTGTCGCCAAAACAGAAGGCTTGGAGCAGAGGTGCACGGGCAGAGTCGTGGGGCTGGCGGGGAGCGCGGTGTTTTGGTGCCTCCCTTCGCAAGCACGTCCCTGTTTGCTGCGGGTGCTCCCTTCCTGTGGGGTGGGAGCTGATAACAGATGCAATAACATACAGGTTGGGGCACTCCCAGGGGATTAGGGATGTCTGACTGAAGCAGTGCAAACCGCCCCCGAGCAGTTTTACAGGGTGTAAATATCGCCAACTGTGGTGCGCGTGAAGCTGAACCATTGAGGAAAAGATAATCCCTACGAAAACAAAGGCTCGTGGGGCTCTAAACTCACCCCATTCCCTTTCCTGGTGCCAGTCTTGTTAAACAGTGTCGCTGCCCTCTTGCCAAATCACATCCCAGGGTAGGTGCCCGAAGGGAACCAAAAGGACCCGTGTGTCAGCCGCCCGCTGTGCTGGGATGGCTGCGGGAGCGACACTCGTGGCACAAGGTCCCTTTGGTTCCCCATCACCCGGGAGGGGGAAGCACAGCCACGTTAATAGATTATCCTGCTGATTTTGCAAGTCTGAGTGAAAGCATTGTTCCCGACGCAGCCAGCCTCTTGCGCCCCGGCCCTGCAATGCAATTAGGCTAGGCTGCTCCTTGCAAAATCTCGTTAGCAAAAACCCATCCTGGCGCGCAGCAGATGTTGCATCTCACGTGGTTGTCATCCATTCCCCCCCCCCCCCCCCCGGCTTTTTTCCCTCCCTGCAGCTGGCTTGACATGCTCCAGATCCCCAGTGAGCCTAAAGCTCAGAAATCTGCACCAGGAAGCATTTATAATAAGACAGTCGCCAATTATAAAACCAATTAGAGGGCGATTTGCTCACTGCTGCCCTTTTTGTGGGATTGGACTAGCTGGAGACAGGAATGATATTTTCTGGTTTAATTGCAGTCAGAAAGAAAACGTGTGTTTTGGGGGAAATAGTACTTAAAGGGAGAGCAGAGGAAAAAGCCGCGTGCTTTTTGGTGGGAGGCAAAATTACACCACCAAATGCAAGATAAGTGCAATGATCAGATCTTGATTCCCCCCCCACCCCTCCCCGCCCAAGGGATTTCAGTAACCCAAAGCCAGAGGGAGCAAACTGGCCCGGATCCATCCTGGCCTCCCATAAGCCAGCCCTGCTACCTCTGCGACCAGCCTGACATCGAGAGGGACCTCAAAGCCCTCTCCAGCCCCCGTCTCTGCTGTCCACCTCTGCCCCATGTCCCCTGTAGGAGGAAGGACGTGGGCAGGAGGATGTGAATCACGAGGAACTGGAGTTACTAAGTTCATCCCTCCCTGTGTTATCTGTCTATACCTTTCTACAGGTCCACAGGACCGTCTGCACCACCCTTCTCCAAGTTATGTTTCGTTGCCTGGAGCTCAGCAGCCATTTCAGCAGCCACTTTTAGGGAGGGCACATAGCCCGGACAGCGCCTGGGTTCCCTTGGGATGCTCCAGGCCAGGCTGTCCTTAGGGGTGGAGACGTGTGGATGGCTCTCATGGCCCAAGTGGAGTCGAGAGCAATGAATCAAAGCCCTCCCGCAGGACCATCTCGTGGCTGCCACGGCTCTGGGGTGGCTGATGCCTGAGCCCCAAAGTCCCCAGGGTGTACGTGGGGGTGTGCTGCCCTGTTTTTTTCAGTGTCCCGGTGCTGGGAGGGTGACATGACCCCGTGTTTGCTTCTGGGAGAAGCCCCCGCCTGTGTAAATGTTATTGCTCACCTGGTTTCTGTCTCCTGCGAGGAAGGGAGGGGATGAAAGCAAGGTGGTGACCTTCTGTGGTCAGAGCATCCCTGCCCCTCTCCTCCCTCTGCACACACAAACGCCAGGCCCTGTAATTTCACCTATCTGCAGGACAAGCCCTTTATCTCTTTCCGCTCCATCGGCAGGAAAAGGGAAGCAAAGTTCAATGCCTGCCCTGTTTTGTTTTTTTTTGACCCAGTTCCTGCTGGTCCCCATGAGTCACGGGCTACATGGCCATGACCAGGGCCGTGTGTTGTGAGTGGGACCTCAGCAGCTTCTCTGGGAACTGAAAAACCCAGGTAATTTAGTGCTGGGGAGCTCCAGTTTGAGGGATTTGGGAAACCTCAGGATTTTTTTGGGGGGAGGCTGACCCATGGATGAGTCTTATCCTGGTGGGGGCAGCTCCACAGCATTAGAGCAAGCTGATGATGAGGGGTCTGGAGCACCTGAGGCAAGAGGAGAGGCTGAGACAGGTGGGACCCTCCGGCCTGGAGAAGAGAAGGCTCAGGGAGACCTTCTCAATGTGCCTAAATATCCCTGAGGGTCCTCAGACCTGGTGCCCCTGCCCCCTAAGGACCTCTGAGAGCTGATCTCAGACACCCCCACCACCATCAGGCAGGGCAGAGGCATCCCCTGCTGCTGGCTGCTTCCTCGGTGGTACAAAACAGGATAACTCCTGTTAATCCTGATACTAAACACCACCACTCCTCTCCCACCCCTCTCTGCATTCAGAGATGCTGAAAAATAAAGTGCAGGTGCCTCTTGGCTGAGCTGCTGTCAGACTGCCTCCCTCTAGTGCTTATCCCAACCTCCTGCAACTCTGCAGCCTGGAGGGAACCAGCCCTTGGGGGTGATCCTGTCCAGTTTGTGTCCGGATGAAGCTTGAATTGTTTTTAAGGTGTGCGGTGCTGGCTGGGTGAGGTGGGAATAGCAGGAGGTGCTTACAAAGCACCAGATCCTCCCTGTGAGGAACAGGGGCAATGCGAGTCCTCATGTGCAAAGGCTGGGGGAACTGGAGTTACTTCAGGTGTAGCTAACCTGAAAAAAATGGAGAAAGAAGGAAAATGAGTTTTTCCTCTCCCCCCTTCAAATTAGATAGAGTAACAAAGTGGGAAAGTTTCTGCCAGTTTTCTTTTCCCCGTCCGCTCCCAGCCCCCAGCTGGACATCGCTTTCCAAACCGGGTTGATCAAGTGGCACCACACCGGTTTTGGTGGCAGGACGAGGATTTAATCCTTCTGTTCCAGCCACAAAGCTTTCGGATCACCACGTTTTCTCCATCTGCAGGAGGGCAGACCTCCTGGGGGAGGACACTTGGTTTTTGGGACCCGTGGCTAAGCCCACCGTCTGCGTTGAGCTTCTCTGGGTGAACTGCTTGGGTCGGGCCTTGTAACTCTTCCTCTAAACGCTTGGCTCTTCCCTAGTCCTGCAGGGGTTCATTTTTGGGTGGATCCCCAAGCCCCAGTGTTTGAGACCATGGCTGTGGGTGATGCTCTCGGCTCCCAGTGCCTTCCACCAGAAAGTCCCTGGAGCAAAGTGAGAGGGAGAAAAGCCTGGACATCAGCTGCTGGAGGGCTTGCAGGAACAACAAGCGGTCTTACAAAAGGAGATGGGTCACTGGGGCTGCAGTGATGTGAAAATGTACCATTATCTGCCGGGATAATTATAGCAGAGCTGTGCTGATGCTGGAACAGAACAACCAGCCCGGGGAGGGGGTCTGGTGCCGTGCCCGTGTCCTGCGGAGAGCACGAGGTCCTCTGCCAGGAAGCCTTGCTCCGTATTCCCCCGTCCCCTCACTTACCCGGTGTTTTTCTCCTGTCTCGCAGGAAATCTGCGACGATCCCCGTCTCTTTGTGGACGGGATCAGCTCCCACGACTTACACCAGGGCCAGGTCGGAAACTGCTGGTTCGTGGCTGCCTGCTCCTCCCTGGCGTCCCGCGAGTCTCTGTGGCAGAAGGTAAGCGGTGCCCCACACCGGGGGAGATCTTGTCTGCAACACCCTCGTGTTGTGTTTGTCTGGCTCAAAAACTGCATCTTCAGGAATGCCTCAGGCCCTGAAAAACTGATCGAGTGAAAAAACTCTCTGAAAGGAGTATTTTTCAAGGGGAATTCGGTGGTCGTGACTGCAGCCACGTCACACTTGAGCCAAACTCTTGGCCAGTTTCTCCATAACCAAGAGAATCATGCCCCATCCTGTCCTTCCAGATCCCAAATCTGACCCTCTCCACTCCAGAATAACCTATAAATAAATAAATAAATAAATGAGGTTGCTCAGCTGCAGTGTTGGAAGTCCCTCATCCCACGGTGCTTCCCCTTTGGGTGCTCAGCGTGTGCCCACCTTGGTGAGGAGCCACCTTGCGCTGGGGCAGGTAGGGTGATTTAGGGGTATTATTCTCCAAAGCGTGTGTCCCCGGCGTGTCCCACGGATGGAAGGGAGCACTGCTGCTCTGTCACGGGGCAGGAAGACACCGAGGAGCTGCAGCAGTGCCAGGGGCTGCAAAATGGGACAGACCATGGGGGGCAGGAGGTGCTCAGTGCCGTGTCTTGGCCAGCCTGCGCTCATTTCTACCACGTCCTCTGTGGCAGAAGAAGTAAATCCTATGAAAGGCAAAGCAAACGTAGCCCTCAGTCCCCGGTACAGGTGAGTCTCATCCTAGCACAAGAGACCAGCAAGTTGCAAGCCCCTTTTTCTAGCTTTTACTGCAAAAAGGCAGCCACCAAAGCCCTGTAGGGTTGGCAGGGTCACCCACAGCCTCCTACTCCAGCAGACCCAAAGGTTTTGCCTCCACCTTGTGCATCAGCTCTGCTGCTGCGGGTGGCTTTTGTGGTCATAAACACTGAGCTCCGCCTTGGGAATTTGTTGCAGCAACCTTGCTTTCTGTTAAATTTAAGTCTTTCCTATATATTCCTATATATATTTCCTATATGGGAAGAGGATGGCTGTTGTTGGCTCCTGGATAAGCAGGGAGGTTTCCCCCTGTTTGTGGCCGTTGTGCCAGCCGTGGCTGTTGTTACTGGTGTGGTGCAAGGCGTTGTTTGGGTTGTTCCTCCCCAGGGCGAGTTGTCCTCCCCGCTCACCATTCACCTCCAGCCCTGCCCTGGGAGGCGCCAACCAAACAGGAGCCAGGTCCCTTTGGACGCCTCATTATTTCGGTTTGCCGGCAGCATTGCTCTTCCTCCCTTGGAGATTTTGCTGTGGGTGTTTGTGACTTCTCATTTTCCATGCCCTTAACCCTCAGAGGCTCTTCTTTACCTGCCTCCTTGCATCCTGCTCTCTGTCAGAAAGGTTTGTTTTCCAGCAAAACCAAAAGCTGTGATCCTCTCCCCGAGCCCAGGGATGTTCACTTTGCTGTGGCATTCACTGCAGGGCTCTGGTTTTGGAGACTTCTGAATTAGCTAGGACCCTTGCTCACCATTTCCTTTAAGAGCTCATGATGAAGATTGCCCTGCAAGGAGTGAGTGTGGCTATAAACTGCAGCAGCAGCAACTTTTAGAGCACAATGGGAGAAGTCAAGCGCACAGATTAACCCCTTTAGCCAAACGCTAAATTCTTCAGCTGTCATTAGACACCAAAATATTTCTGGTTCGGAGTTCGGGAGGAGTTGAAAGATGCTGATGCAGGTGTTAGTATCACTGAAATATCAGTCCAGGTCTCCCACTGCTCCTAGAAAATGTAATCCTGATTTACACCAGGATGTAACTTGCTCCATGTGTCCCTTGCTCCACTGCATGCAGTGAAACTCTTCCTCCCAACACAAGCAAGTGCTGGGAAGGAGGATTTCTTCCAGGGAACAGGACAAGCCAACGCACCCCGATGTTTACCAAGAGATGATTTTATTCACACTTTCACCCACGTCACCCCAAGGCTCCCTCCGTGTCCCTCCTCCCCAACAAGCCCATGCTGTTTGAGTCACTGGGTGGGACTTAGGGGCTGGAAGTGAATTGAGAGCAGTTTTCTAATTTCCTGTGCCTTGTCTGCCTCTACATGGTTTTAGATGTCAACTGTGGTCTTTCAGACACATCTAGCTCTTCTGAAAAGAAATCAAAGCAGAGGGACAGGAACCAGGAGACCAAGTGATTTGGACCCCTCTACATCACCAGCTAGCCTGCTCTCCTGCTCCCTTCCCGTATGTTTCCAGGGCAGTGTTGGATCTGAGGGTAAAAGATCCAACAAACCGAGGACCACAAGGCACTGCCACACGCAGCTCAGCTCAGAAAGGCCTCCAGGGTTACCTGAAGGCATTTTTAACTTAAAAAACCCAAAGGTTGGTTCAATAGCTAGTGCTGAAGGTGTTTTAAAGCTTGTAAACAAGTGAGGCAAAAGCTCAGAAGACAGCAAGAAGGGGCTGGTTTCCTCAGATCTCTCTTTGCCCCTTCAAATAGTAAGCCTTAGCTCCTTTGCCTCTGTTCTCAGGGTCTTAAGGAGCGATAGGGGACTGGTGAGTACAGGACAAATCCCAGGAAAATGTCCCACCTTGGGCTCCTGGTGCCTGGGACTTGTCTGGTCAAGGGCATCTTCTGATGGTCTTTTTTGGGGACTTCTTCTGGAATTTGAATTGTGTGACATAGCCCAAGTGATGGCAGTGCCTTTTGTAAAAAAAGTTTAGAAAAGCACTTTCCTGGAGTTCATTTAACACAGCTTGAGCTCCCAAAGGGCCCTGCAAACACATCCTGTGGCAGGAGCCAACACGAGTCACAAATAGGATGGGGAGAACCAAAGGACACGGCACTGTAAGTTGTTCCCTCGGAAGCTTTGTGATGAAACCCCGGACTCTCTGAGAGTCCAAACCAGTGACTTTACCCCAAAGATACCAGGTCACACTTGCAGGAGTCAGGCCTTTTCCATGATGCTCCTAAAACCATGATGGTGGGTTAGCCATCGTCTCATGGTGCATCTTGGCAGAGGGGCATGGCTCGGCGTGGCACCTCTCCTTGGGGTCCACAGCCTCTTGGAGGCACCCAGCACCCTGCAACGAGGAACACGTTACCCAGAACCCCCCTTCCTCTGCCTGGAGGACCCACCGGCAGAGCACCGGTGGGCCCCACATAACCTTGCCCAGCAGTTTTTAGGGAATGAGGGATCCCAGGTTAGGCACAGTGGTCTTGCAACACCCAGACTGTGTCCGAGTCCAGTTCCCGGGAGCACCAAGGTGAAGTCCACACACGAGCACCCTCTCCAGCATCAGTCCAGTCCATCTGAGGGCAGGCAGACTTATGCTGAGGTGCTGGTGTCCCCCAAGGCTTCCTGCTGCAGCATGTGGGGCCACCTGCACCATCCAGAAGAAGACACGGAGTCCTGAAGCTTGACCATGAGTCAAAGTTGAGCTCCTGCAGAGATGAAGGACAACCACACATGGGGACAAACTGGCATGAGCACAGCCAGCGGGGCAGGAGAAACTCTTCCCTTCCATCTGGCACTTGTGAATCCCCATCTGGGCACGGTGTCCAGTTTGGGGGTCTCCAGAAGACTGGAAGATGTGAGTGAGACCACCCGAAGGAGACCACCAAGATGGTCAGGGCTGGAGCACAGGGCAAGCATGGAGATGCTGAGAGAGGTGGGAGAAAGGAAGATGAAGGAGAAGCTTTTTGCTGTCTGCAGCTTCCAAAAGGGAGGATGCAGACCAGACAGAGCCAAATTCAAGCACAATCACAGAGCAAAACTCAACAGCACGAGCTGTAGCACGGGAAACAGAAATATTTATTATTTTCCCTTTACAAGAAATAAAGGGAAAAAGGAAATATTTCCAGCATGTCGTGGTCTGATGCTGATTTAACCGTGAAGTCTTGCTTTGAGCAGAGGGTTGGACCAGACCCCTCCAGAGGCTCTACAACCCAGATTATCTCAAAAACCCATGTGCTGAGAAAACCACCGCTGCCAAAACCTGCAGGATGGTTGTCCTGGCTGTGCACCTTCGTTTAGGGCTAACGAGCCCTGCTCCAGCTTGCCGGAGCGGTTGTCAGGGAGGTTGCCAGGGAGGCTGACATCAGACATCCCTTCCCTATAGATTATCGTGCACAGCGGCACCATCGGTTCCTGCTCTGCAAAGGAGACGGGAGGGCACCCAGAGGAAGCCCCCGAGGGCGTTTTGCGTCACCGGCCCGGGTTGCCTAGCACCGCTGGGACCGCGGTGGAGAAGGGCCACCAGAATTTTTCCCCCCTGCGTGTCCTATCTGGGAGCCAAACGGTGCCGGGGACGGAGCAGAGGAGCCGCGGAGGAGATGGCAGCCGAGGCGGGCGAGCTCAAGCTGCCCTTCGTCCACGATGACCAGCTCACGCGCTGCATGCGACTGAGGGTCCAGAGCCTGCAGCAGAAAAAAGGCAGGCCCCAGGATGGCGAGAAGCTGCTGCAGCCCAACGAGCACGTCTACCGGGTGGATTTCCTCCGGCAGCACAACCTGCGCTTCCTCCGCTGGGACATCCAGCTGGAGAAATGTGGGAAGGTGACGGTGACCGGCACCTCCCAGCACTGGACTCCCGATCTCACCCACCTCATGAACCGGCAGCTGCTGGAGCCCGTGGGCATCTTCTGGAAGAAGCCGGGGGCCAAGGAAGTGGAGTGCAATGAGGCCGATGCCCAGGAGTTTGGGGAGCGGCTAGTGGAGCTGGCCAGGATCCGCAAGGTGATGTATTTCCTCCTCGCTTTCACCGACGGCCTTGAACCTGCTCAGCTGAAGGGCTCCATCGTTTTTAAAGCCTGACTCCCTTTTGCCTGGCCCTTCTTGCTCCAGCTATGCTTCTGTCTTCGTTTTTTTTTTTTTTTTTTTTCCTTTCTTTCGTTCAGTTCTTTGTTGCTTTTACGGGGTTGTTCATTGAAGGATGGCGTCACAAAAAAAGTGGAGAACAGCTTGGTGCTTGGGGAGCCCCTCACCCCGAGAAACATTCCCAAAACGTGCTCTTGCCTGTCTGAGTGATGGGAAAGAGGGAGAATGAGCCATGCTGTGTTTACCTAAGTATAAGTGAATTCAGCTGGGATTCACCAAGCCTGACTGGCAGGGTTTAGCTGGCTTGGAAATATTTGTCTCCCTAACCCCTCCAACCGTGGCACCTGGATACAAAAAGTCTGATGGAAGAATAAGAAGCTGCCACGCTACGAACCTGGAGAGAGCCCTGGCTTCCAGTTTCCACCCTAACCATCCAAAAGAGGGGGCGTGTTGGAGATGGAGCACTTCTTGCAAGGATGCTGAGTGCTGGCAGTGGCTGTGGCTGCTCAGTGTCTCTGAAGACTGGTCCTGTGGAGGTTCGCCGTGCCGTGAAGCCCAAGTGGGGAGGTGGGATTCAGCTTGTCGCCCACCTTGTGCTGCCTGGGGATTTTTGGTACTGGGAAGGGTTGGAGCAGGCATGTGTGTGCAGAGCCGAGCAAGTAAGCCAGCAGCTCAGAGCAGGCTGTAGCTCTGAGCCAGCAGGGAGTCCCCTGCAGCAAAGCCAATTTGTGCATCGTTGTGGCCTCAAAACACCCAGTAATATATTTATCCTCGAGCATCTATGGAGAGCAGTGAGGTCGCAGAGCACTTCACAGACCACAGATTAGGAGCCTGCTGCTGTCCTCCAAAGGCAGTATCTCCTCTCTCTGAATGCCAAGGCAGGGACTGGTGCCTGGGTGGTCGTGGGAGCAGAGCGGGTAGAGAGTACCTCTGGAAGTTTAGGAGCAGGAGATGTGTCTGGCTTGTCCCATGACTGTGGATAAACTGCTAAGTTTGGACATGCCTTTTGCTTCCACCAGAAAGCGAAGGATACTTTGGTGCACTTTCTTGAGACCCACAGATGGAAATGTGCTTTGAAAGAGTCAAGTATTATTACGATTGGTCCTGCAGGTTTTGCTAGGATTGAACCCAAATGTGAGCGAGCACTCCTTAAGGTATGGACGGAGATTTTCCTGATGTATATGAGGAGAGGGCGGTGATGGGAAAGCCAGGATGAGAAGGCTTCATACCCATGCCATACTGATTTGTGGGGGCCATCCCAAAAAGAGTTTGTTCCAAGCTCTTCTTCTGAGCCTCCAGAGATGCTGGAGTCCATGTCCTCCCCAGCCCAACGACAGCTTATAAAATGATAAACACCACCTGTGTCAGACAGAGAGGGGAAGACAAACGGGAAGATTTCAGCAAGCTACGTGCTGGAGAAATGGTGGGAGCTTTGAGTTCAGTATCCACGGGATCCCACAGCCATGCCATGGGCTCTGCTGGAGAAGCTGTTGTTGCTTTTTAGACCCCGAAATGCTGGACCCAAAGACGAGAGGTAAAAGGGTATCCATCTCTGCTTGGCGATAGCATGGACTTACTGTGGGCCAAACCCACTTCTAGGGTCCCAGAAGACCTTCTTACAGGAGACCCAACCTTGTACATCCCAGAGCAGAGCTCCTGACTGCAAACCACATCAGACCAAATAACAGGACTCACTGTCACCCTCCAAAAGGGTTTCTGCACGCCAGGTCTCACAACACGCCATCGCTACGTTGCTGGTTGCTTGGGTAGAGTTCCTGCAGCAGGTCCCTTGCTTGGTATTGATGTACCAGAGTGAATAAAAGCCTAGTCAACAGGGTTCCCCGTAAGGACTGTGGCTGTGTGTGTTTTCTTCATGCCCTTCTTGGTAGCTGCCCCAGTCCTGCATGCAGCAAAGCAGAACCCACTAATTTCCAAGTCACTGTTGGTATTTCTGAGCACCTTTTCCTCTTGTGAAAAGTAAAATGAACTTTAAGCTTTTTCTCTCTTGGAGCATTAATGGAGCATTTTGTGGTCAGTCTGTGGAGGGGTTTGAAACTGGGCGGAGGAGGAAAAATGCTCCTCAGGTGGATCTCACCTTTCTGCCAGAGCTGGGGGTGGGAGGTGAGTGGGGCATTCTGATTTTTCTCTCCCATAGGGCATATGATCCACGTTATAACACTCGCTGAGACTCACCCCACACAGTTTCAGCAGCCCATAAGGGCTTTCAGGTACACCACTCTGTCCCATCTCCTAGGGGAATTTCATCTTGGTTTGTTCAGCACAGCAGGGTCCCTCCCTCCCCTTCCTCAGCTGGCAAGTTCCCAGCAGAACTTCTACCAATTCCTCTTCTAGTCACGGATGTTTCTCCAGGGTCACAGGTGCCTTCTCTTTTAATTAGCCACTCCTAAGAAAAATAAGAAAAAACCTAAACCAGCATAGGGAAATGTTACAAATTAGATCTGGAACCTGGTGTTTCTGGGCTCCCAATTTACCTGTCTCCCTGTAAATTTATCCTACAAAAGTGTCACAGCTCCAGATTTTGGGAGCCCCTAAGCAAAAAGCAGCAGAGTTGTGTGAATGAAGAGATGTCACCTTCGGTGCCTCAACACAACCAAGTTGAGACCAGGACTCAGCAGGACCCCTGGTCCAGGCCATGTTCTCCAGAGTCCTCTGAGAAAGGATGGAGATAGGAACCTGCTTTGGCAGGGCGGTTGGACGCGATGATCTTTCAAGGTCCCCTCCAACCCCTGCAATTCTGTGATTCTGTGATATCTGGGGAGATATCTGCCCTACCATGCCAGTCCATGGCCACAGACGCCCGTGGCAGTGGGTGGAGGAGATGGGGGGACCCTCATCTTCCCTCTGGTCAGTGTAAAAACTGCAACCACAGTGCAACCACAGCTCCTGATGCCACCAGCAGCAGAGGATGCTCTCAGCACTGTCCCCATATGAAGGTGGAGGAGGACGGTGGGGGACCAGTATCTTCTGCCACCGCTGATGGCAGTGCCAGCCCTCAGAACCAGCCAGCTGGAAGTGGCAGCTACCAGCTTTGGCTCGGTAGCTGCCTTTAATCAATGCTGTAATCATTTCTAAGCCCACATTAATAGCGAGTTGATTAGCACAATGGCCCTCTATGACAATTCATTAGCATGAGCGCCAGTCAGGAGGGAATCGATGGGGACTGATGGTCTGACCTTCCCTGGCAGCGTCCCAGAGGGAGTCTGGGGCATATCTTTTATTAGCACTCCTGGAAAACACCAAACCCTCCAAAAGTGGCTCTTGTTCATGGCTCTGTCTGCTCCGCTTCTATTGATCCAGACAACTCAAGAGTGCCAGTGAGCTCAGGGAGCTGATGGCGTCGTTAATATTTCAATTGTCTTTAATTCCGAGAAGCAATAAAAGTCCTGGGCTGGATCATTTCTGGTATTTAAGGAGCTGGGGGGGTTGTCCAAAGAGAGGGCTCTCTGCAGTTGTGGCTGCAACCACCAAAAAGCACAAGGCTCCAGCAGCTGGACCAGGGCCAAGGCCTGGTGCTGGGGTCTCACCATGGCCTGGGACTTCCTAAAGAGCCTCTTCCCATAGCTGTGTCCTGTCCTGTCCCACCCCAACACTTACAGCTGGTCCCCACAGGACAGGCAGTGATTATTTAGGTGTGCTGGAGCATGCTCTGGTAATTATTGTCCCCACGGGCACACTAGGGCCTTTCATCTCTTAGGTCGTGACACGTGGGAAGCAGTTAAGTCAAGAAGTGAAGGAGTCGACGGTCAGTCACAGCTGCATCAGTCAGTACTTGTTAACTGTCGAGCCCATTAATTGCACAGGGCCTCACAGCCCACCCTGGTCATGATGTAGGAGCATGTTATCTTCACCCTCACCAAAAACTCTTTGTTGTGTGTCTCTGTCCTGTTTCTAAACAAAATGCAGTTCCTCTGAAAAGGAGCAGCTGTGCATGGCTGTATCAATTTCTGGCCCAGCTGTTGGGTGGATTTTCTGTCTGATTGTGCTCACAGACATGAAAGTCTACGGACTGTGGCAATTACCCATCACTTTTGCCTTGTCCCACTGACAGTGCCGATGGCCATGACACCAAACCTGCACTACCTCAACCCCTCAACTGCTTTAGTGTTTCTGTCACCTCGGTCCTTCTTTTCCCTGGAACGTGTCCAGAGAAGGGCTCCGAAGCTGGGGAAGGGCCTGGGACACAAGTCCTGTGAAGAGCGGCTGAGGAACCTGGTGGGGTTTGGTCTGGAGAAGAGGAGGCTCAGGGCAGACCTTATTGCTGTCTGCAACTGCCTGAAAGGAAGGGGTGGGGAGCTGGGGGTTGGCCTCTTCTCACAGGTAACCAGTGGTAGGAACACAGGGAATGGCCTCAAGTTGTGCCAGGGGAGGTTCAGGTTGGAAATGAGGAGACATTTCTTCTCAGCAAGAGCGGTCAGGCATTGGGACGGGTTGCCCAGGGAGGTGGTGGTGTCCCCGTCCCTGGGGGTGTTCAAGGAAAGGTTGGACGTGGTGCTTAGGGACATGGTTTAGTGGGTGACATTGGTGGTAGGGGGACGGTTGGACCAGATGATCTTGGAGGTCTTTTCCAGTCTTAATAATTCTATTATCTCCCTGTGCTTGCTTGGATGACTATAGCAGCTCTTACCAGGGATGAATGAGGACCCTACAGTGATGGGACCTTGCTTTCTCCCACTTTTCTTTAGTAGAGCAGATGTACACAGAGTGATGCTCCCTGTTCATTACCACCCAGTAACTGAGCACAATACTTGCTTTTGGGACAGTCCAATCACACCACAATCAAGAAAGAGGACCAAAGAAAGATTTTAATGGTACCCTTCTGACACTAAAATTCACAAAAATTTGGTCATAAGAATAGCCATCAATGAGATTGTGCCTGTCAGTGTTCTAGAGGCATTTGGATAATGCCCTCAGTAATAAGCTTTAACTTTTGGGTAGCCCTAAAGTGGTCAGGCAGTTGGACTTGATGATATTTGTAGGTCCCTTCCAACTGTCCAATTCTATTGTAAAAACTTTCCCAAGAATAGCCATCCCTAATCAAATCAAGGACAAAAAAAAGGTTGCTGTTCCAAAAGCCTGTCTGCAGCAGTAGACGGCAGCAGATTTCCAGGGTAAAATGATAAGAACAAGGCCAAGGAGAGGTATAACAGAAACAGAGCTGTGAGAGATCCTTAGCTGCAAATCTAGTCTGCCTTGGAAGAGCCAGGCCCAGAATATTGCCCGGATATGCTGTAAGCAAGCCCACCTCCCTCACATTCTTCCTTATCTTTGATATTGTCTTCATTAGGTCCGGGATGGGAACTAAACCTAGCAAAAAAGGGAATAACCTGGGTGCACTTCTCCCCTCTGTCTCCTCCCCGTGCTGAACGCAGGTCATCCCGGACTGGAAGGAGCAGGAGTGGAACCCCGAGAAACCGGAGAGCTACGCAGGGATCTTCCACTTCCAGTTCTGGCGCTTCGGGCAGTGGCTGGACGTGGTCATAGATGACCGCCTGCCCACACTCCACAACCAGCTCATCTACTGCCACTCCAACTCCAGGAACGAGTTCTGGTGCGCCTTGGTGGAGAAAGCTTATGCCAAGTAGGTACCTGGGCAGTTGCAGAGCAAAGTGGGACCTGCACACCATGGTTTTCCTCTCTGTTCATTCATCAGTTGGCTTATACTGGTGGAAAATGGTTGTAGTGACAAAATGCTGTGGGCTCCACAGGTGTCTGATGCCAAGTAGGAATTGTAGGTGATTATTTCAGAGTTTGGCTCATTACTTAACAAAGTGTCAGAGGTGGCACTGGTATGGGGAGGCAATGTGATTTTTCCTGCTTCTGTATGAGCTGAGGATAATCCTTTCTTCAAGGGGATGCATCAGTTTTTAGATCAGAAGCAGACCAAAGGCTGTTAGGGCATATTTGTGATCATGGTCTCCACATCCAGCCTCATCCCTTCCCCTTCTGTGTATAAGGCCTAGTCAAAAACTGGAACTTAACAATTTGAGGTTGCTTTAGCCTCAGAAGGAACAGATGTCTTGTCAAAACAGCAGCTTTCCTGGGGAGGAGTGGGACATATCTCAGGTATACAGAAATTGGAAGAAAAACCCTTCACTAACCTTGATTTACCTTCAGAGCAAAATATCCTCCAACTCCACTTTGATTTAAATAATACCTATCCCCGGGATTTCAAAAGCACTGCAAACAGCACGGATCCTATTTTTTTCATCCATCTTTTTTTTTTGCTGTCTCCACCTACTGAAGGACTTCCTACAAATTTCTGTTCTCCACACTGCCTCAAGAATTGTCCCAGGTCTCTCAAAATGCCAAGCCAATGCTGTTGTGCCATTCCTCTCACCCTCTTTCAGGCTGTCAGGCTGTTATGAGGCCCTGGATGGAGGGAACACAGCAGATGCCCTGGTAGACTTTACTGGTGGGGTCTCTGAACCAATTGACCTGACTGAAGGGGACTACATCACCGATGAAGCCAAGCGAAACCTCCTGTTTGAGCGTGTGTTGAAGGTGCACAACCGGGGAGGCCTCATCAGCTGCTCCATCAAAGTAAGCAATATTGCCTGCGTGGTCTTGGTCTCATGGGAACAGGCATTTTAGGGTGCTCTTTGTCTTACCCTGCTGGAGATATCTAAAATAAATCAGATAAATTGTGGCCAAGGGATCCTACTTTGTCATCTACAGGAAAAAAAGTAGAAAAAAGAGACTCAAGCCTGGATCCAACCATATGTATTCCTCATTGCTATGTCCACGAACCCAGGTTTATACCATTACCATTTAAATACTTACCATTAAATTACCATTTAAATACTTTAAATTTAAGATTCACTTCCAGAAAAAAAGTATTTTGGTGTCTGTGTGCAGACTTCTCCACAAACACTGGGTGCCAGTTGTCCCCGTATAACCAATAGGATGAGCTTTATCGGTTGACATTAAGGGAGCTCAGAAACCTCACACTACAGGTGAAGACGAGAAAGGATCTAGTAGCTAATACAACATCTGATACTTCTGCGGAGGCAACTATCTCTCTCCCTGAGCATTGGTGTCTTCTCCTTGTGTCCCCTGCCCAGGCCACATCGGCGGCTGACATGGAGGCCCGCCTCGCTTGTGGGCTGGTGAAGGGCCACGCGTACGCGGTGACAGACGTGAGGAAGGTCCGCCTGGGTCACGGCCTGCTCTCCTTCTTCAAGTCGGAGAAGCTGGATATGATCCGCATGCGGAACCCGTGGGGTGAACGGGAGTGGAACGGACCTTGGAGTGACACGTGAGTGGGACAGGCAGCAGTAGCACCTTTTTTGTTGGTAAAAGCTGGGGTAGAGCAGGCCCTGAGGCATGAAACAATTTGGCTATATCTACACCCATAAGATAACATTGTACAAGCAGTTGTGGGATGCTGCTTCAACCAATGTCCTAAACCTACTATTTCAATGGGGTGGTGGTATTTTTTGCCCTGGGGTCCCTGAAGAGCACAAGAGGGTGGATGAGCTTGGCAGACCTTGCCATTGAGGCTCTGATGGGTGCTGTGGTGAAATCACTGGCATTTTCACTCTTGTGAAGGATGGTTTTACCTCACCTTTCCACTCCCAGTCTTGTTCCAGCCAAACTAACACCCAGCAGAGTCAGCCTCTACCACTGCTGACTGCTGTGATGTCTGGGGATGGGATGGGATGGGATGGGATGGGATGGGATGGGATGGGATGGGATGGGATGGGATGGGATGGGATGGATAACCAAGGGTTGGTGTAACCAGAGGCTGTGGCTGGTGTCCATTTTGTTATTCTTACTAGTAGGGTGGATTCAGCTCCACTGGTCAGGAAAGAAGTAAAAGTTCAGGGCCATGGTTTAGTGGGTGACATTGGTAGTAGGGTGATGATCTTGGAGCTCTTTTCCAACCCTAATGATTCTGTGATTCTCTGCTTCTCTGAGCCATCCTGCACTTCCCCCTTGTCTGGGAGACAAGCTAACCAAAGCAGTGTGGGGACGGGTTGCATGGCTGGAGCTTTACATGCCTCATGCCCCTCAGATCCTTCTGAGGCCAAGTACTCCCTTGAATTCTGTTGCCCCTTGCCCTCGCAGTAATGATTCTGCTCTCTTCCCACAGCTCTGAGGAGTGGCAGAAAGTGAGCAAAAGTGAAAGAGAGAAGATGGGGATGACTGTGGAAGACGATGGAGAGTTCTGGTGAGTCCCTCCTGGGGTTGCTGCCATGGGCTATGCTCACAGAGTCCTCCCACTCTGTGAAGCATCTGAGTCATAGAATCATAAAATCATAGAAGAGGCTGACCCCAGCTCCCCACACCTTCCTTTCAGGCAGTTGCAGAGAGCAATAAGGTCTGCCCTGAGCCTCCTCTTCTCCAGACCAAACACCCCCAGTTCCCTCAGCTGCTCCTCACAGGACTTGTGTCCCAGGCCCTTCACCAGCTTCGGAGCCCTTCTCTGGACACGCTCCAGGGCCTCGGTGTCCTTCTTGTAGTGAGGGGCCCAAAGCTGAACACAATTTCCATTTCCATGCAACCAGCCATCCAGAGCAAACAGCTTTCCAAGCCATAGGATCTTTAGTGAAGCCTCCTAATTGAGCCCGCAGGTATTAGCTTTGGATGGCCGTGACCCTAGGATTGCAAGCTGCTCAGTATCACGCTGGTTCCAAACAGTTTCAGTTGGAAACTTGTTGATCATAACAGTCTCACCAGGTACACATTTCAATACCACGTGTACCCATCCATGGAGGAAGAGAACTGCTCTGCTTCCACCACTCCAAAACATGTAATTCCTCTGTATGAACCAAAAAACTGTTTACTGCATGGGAAAAGGTATCTCCACCTCTTTGCTGGTGTCAGCCATCAGAGGCTACCCACACACAGTCTCTAACAGGTGATCAGGAAACTCCCTGCAACGTACTGCTCAGGGGAACAAAGCAGCATAACCCAACTCTGTCCTTTCTGACTTAGGATGACCTTTGAAGACTTCTGCAAATACTTCACGGACATCATCAAGTGCCGTCTCATCAACACATCCTACCTCAGCATCCATAAGACCTGGGAGGAGGCAGTGCTCCACGGGGCGTGGACCAGAAGTGAAGACCCCTTGAAGAACCGCAGTGGAGGCTGTATCAACCACAAGAACACCTTTTTACAGAACCCCCAAGTGAGTCATGTAGCCTAGGACCTTCTGGAGTCTTCACACACATTTCCAAGGATTGAAAGGTCCTACAGGGATCTAGAAGTCCAAAAGAGCTGCCAGACCTCTATGCTAATAGATTTAATGTGACCTTTCTCAGGCTGAGACCCCTGGGCACAGCATGACCAGCGTCCAGGCCAACTCTTTTAACCTTATCCCTCTTAATAGGGAAACTACATCCATGGGCTTGGTGTAGAGCACCTTGGCACAAGCAAACAGCAAACTTTGCCACAGGGTAGTTGTGGTAGCTGATGCCAGTTAAACAAGGCCAGGAACCCTTTCCAACTATTTAGATGCCTGAATGATCAGATCCCATTTTCTTTCTTCAGACCATGACACTGTGAAATTTTCTTGGACAGATGCAGTCTGTAGGGCCATTTGCTTCTAGCTGGGCTTTCAGAAAAGGCCCTGCTGTGTGGTTAATCAAGCTTTTCCGTCTTGCTCTGAACTGGGATTCTGTGTAACATGAGACACGTTTTTTTAAGTCCTTCATCTAACACAAAGATAAAGGATGCTTTTGTCCATTGCAGGAGTTGTCATCAAGAATGTGGGAGAGTTGTTTTCAGCTCCCAGCTCTTTATTAGCCTTTCTTTTAGGTCTCTGTGAACATAATTCCTACTTCCATGCCTCATATGAGGACTTGTGGCAGACTGCAAGGGATGAAATGCTCTGGTATAAGGCTTCATCATGACACCTTGGATTCTGCAGAGCAATTCAAAGATGGGCTTACCCCCACCCATGCCCGGTGCTCCTTTTCTTAGTGTCCTTCCTCACCTTCCTCTCTTTGCTTCCAGTACGTGTTTGATGTGAAGAAGGCGGAAGATGAAGTGCTGATCTCCATCCAGCAGAAGCCAAAAAGAACCAGTCGCAAAGAAGGCAAAGGAGAGAACTTGGCCATAGGCTTTGATATCCATAAGGTAGACAGTGGATCCTGCATGTTAACCCGAATCCTCTCAGTAAATTTGTTAGTAGCAGAGTGCTACCCCAGTGTTGCGTGAGCACTGGTATAATGTTTAATCATTACTCTGTGTGCCCCCGTGGGTGTCCTCAGCACAGCCTGCCCCCCTCCAGTGATGGTGAGAGATTTTAGAAGTGAGGAGTGACAGCACAGAAAGTTTCTCCATGCTAAAGGCAATGGTTAGTCTGTCACCTCTGAATGCTGAAATTTGCTAGACTGACCCTCAAATGTAGCTTGATGGGCCTCCAGTGTCAAGCTGGAATGAACAAGAACGAGTTTACAAGCCACCAGAGCTGTGAGAGCCACATCAAAGCCTACTTTCCATCCAGCTTATTTGGCACCACTTTGCCGTTTCTCTTAATTCCAGCCCTCCCAGCACTGTGGGATCAGCCCTTGCTGTCTTCCCCCCAGTTGGACACCGGGATGTTTTCCCTTGGTGCTGTCCTGCTGACTGTCCCACTGTGGTCTGTGCCCAGGTGGAGCTGAACAGGAACTACCGCATGCACACCCTGCAGCAGAAGGTGGCCAGCTCCATCTACATCAACTCCCGCAGTGTCTTCCTGAGGACGGACCTGAAGGAAGGCCGCTACGTCATCATCCCCACCACGTTTGACCCTGGGCACGAGGGCGAGTTCCTTCTCAGGGTTTTCACAGATGTGCCTTCAGATTGCCGGTAAGGAGCGGTGATGGGGAGGAACTGGCAATTTGGAGAAAACCTTGTGCTTTTTATGGCAGGAATTGGCCAAAGTCTTGCCCAGAGCTGCTGCACGGCTTCCTTGCAATGGTGGCCAACAGAAAGGGCATCTTTACTGCTCTCTACAGAAAAGTTCCCACTCTGCTTCTAAGTGTGACATGGGAGAGCTTCTCAACCCTGGGATGAGAGGGAGGTCAGAGTAGGGAGCAGAGTCCTGCACTGGATGGCTCATAGTCCTTCCATCCTGCTGGAGACAACTCCTTGGCCTGCCCATCAGGTGAGGCTGGGCACGTCTCAAAGGCTACACGTTTCTCCCCAACAGAGAGCTGACGCTGGATGAGCCACCGCACACCTGCTGGAGTGGGATGTGCGGCTACCCGCAGGTGGTGTCCCAGATCCACGTCCTTGCTGCAGCTGGGCTCAGGAACCAGGACTCCCAAGGAGGTAATGGCCTTTCTCTGCCTGTCGTGTAGTCCCGGAGCAGCTGGGAGGTGGTCATTTCAGGGGGAGAAGACACAGGTGGCTTCACCGGCTGGTAGGTAGCTGGGATTTATGATATGGGTAAATATCCATATGGGATAAATGATCCTCACATCATTTTTCAATGAAAGTGTCTGGTTCGGATGCCAGAGGAAGAGAAAGTCCATGGAGAATCTCCATGGAGAATCAATCTCACTTCTTACAGTGGACATGATATGGGAGCTGTTTTATTTAAGCTGTTGGCTAGGATTCTTGGGAAAGCCTCCCAAAAAAGCCCTTGGCAGTGGTTCTATAATCTTCCAGGCTTTCCTCCTGAGTGCAAGCAGTTGTAAAAGTCAGCAATCATGTTTAAAGGCCTGGTAGTAGGAAGGACAGACAAGCCATGGTACAGGGTAATGTTTGCTGTAGTCTTCACGTTATTTATCACATGCCATGAAGGAAGTCTTCCTATAAAAGTGTTCAGGGAGGGAATTTTACCCTAGGTAGGGTTTTTTTTTTTTTTTTCCTCAGGTTACTCGCAGTGCCTGTAGCAGTGCAGGGAAATCTGCAGCCAAAAGTTCCTGAGCTGTTCAGAGAAACATGATTCCTTCAGACAGGGTTATAAGCGGATTCCATAAAACATTTTTTTTCAGCAAGATGCCCCTGGGAATGGCTTTTCCCAGCTGTGTTCCAGCTGCTCAGCTCCCACCGCCAGCAGCCTGCTGGTTTGGTGGTTTCCAGTGCAATGGTATCTCTCCCAACTCCCAGCCCAGTCCTTTCACACTGCTTTGCAAACAGTGATTTACAGACTGGAATTTGGCTCCAGCTATGATGGAATACAAGGATTTTATGAGACATACCAAAAGCAAGGTCAGTTTGGAAAAACAGCTGTGAAATAAAGCAGCTGTGTCTTACCAGGGGAGCCGGGACCTTACAAAAGAAAGGTGAAGAGGTGGTCTGGCAAACGAAGAGGTGACTCTTATATCCCTGGACCTCAGGAGGGGGTGGTTTGTTTCTCCTCATTCCCACATTTCCCTTGGACAAGAAAACATGTTCACCTAGTCTGTTTCCATCATAGCCACTAAAGACCACGGTGAGAAAATGCATCTGGCAGCTAAATTTCCGTAGCAGTAACTCACTGTCTACTGAAATTCCCAGGACGTGCACTTGTTTCAGAAGAGAAAAATGTTGTCTAATGAGGGACTCTTCCTCTCTCCTAGAAGCTCAGGTTGTGAGCTGGTAGTCTCTGAACTTGGTAACTCCTCTCCCTATCTCCCCATCTTTGTGGCCTGCTTGTTCCCCACGAGTGTCTTGTTCCAGATGGGATAATCCTATAACCATCCTTTCCCACTGACCTGGTACACATTCTTCATGAACATCTCTTCTGGCTTTCCCACTCACCAGTTTGATCTCCTCTGGATCCCACTCATTTCCCTTGTTTGCCCCGCAATGTCCAATCTTTCTCTTCCCCATGTCTCTTGCTACCACCAATGATCTTTCCTTTTTTTGTCATTTTGATCTTTTCCCTGAATTCTTGCTCACAACAAATACTCCGAGAGCCGTCTTCACCATTTTAAACACCTTTTAAATATATTTCCATCCTGAGGCTCCCCATTCTGTCACTGGTTCCCCATCAGTGCCCAAATCCATCTTGAATCTCATAGCTTAGCACATCTTGGCATGTAATTTTGGCCCAGCTTTGTGCTGTCTCTCATCACCTTAATCATCCAGTATTTTTCTTACCCCAGCATTAGTCCTTATCCTGAAAGGCATTTGAGTCTCATTCGATCTGGGAGGAATTTAAGATGTGCCAATGATTTGTGCTTAGAGGTGAAAAACATATGCCCTGCTGAGCTAGCTAGTCCTCACCTTAAATTAACACCAAGTCTGGTTCCAGAGTATATGAGCTGCAGTGGGAGCAAGTGGGTTTTTGCAGGCACTTTTGGTTCTTGGTGTCTCCTTGCAAGAAACAAGATCCATGAGCCCATCTCTCTTCTCCATGGCTTTACTTCCACCAACCTTCAGCAAATCCTGCTAGAGAGACATAAACATGAGTGTCTTCCATGAAAGGTTAATCCCAAAGGCAAGGAGCATTCAGAGTGAGGAAGGAGGGCTTAAGTAGAATATGGGGTCACAGAAGAGGTGGCCACATCAGAGCAGTCTGTCACCATCCCATCGGGTGACCACGTCACCTAACAGGGGTAACCCCAAGACCAGCAGCAGAGCTTCATGGACATCATCTTTGGAGATATCCAAAAGATATCCATCTCCTCTGGTGGGGAGTGGAGGAAAATTGCTGCATGCAGTCCCTGTGAAAGCGCTCTGAGAAATGGCAGGAGATACAAAAAAAAAAAGGATAAATTCCCTTTTCTCTCACCAGGAGCTGACCCTTACGTGATCATAAAGTGCGAAGGGCAAAAGGTTCGCTCCCCAGTGAAGAAGGACACGGTGTCTCCAGAATTTGATGTGAAAGGCCTCTTCTACCGCAAGAAGCCAGGACAACCCATCATAGTTCAGGTACCAGCAAACCCCTTCTCCTTCCTGACGTGGGAAGGTTGCTTGCATCCCTCGAGGATCCTCCCTTACCTGTTCCGTTTCTCCAGATCTGGAACCACAACTTGATAAGTGACGAGTTCCTGGGCCAGGTGTCACTCACGGGAGACCCCAGCGACCCGCAGTCAGTGCACACGCTGCACCTCCAGGACAAAGGGAACAGGAGATCAAACGATCTTCCTGGCACCATCGCCGTGAGGCTGCTCAGCAGCAACGTGCTCACCAATGTCTGAGCCCTCAAGGACTCTTCTCCGGTGCCACATATGTATATATATACATATATAGACGTGCACACATATATATACACCCAGCCTCTCTACCACCTGCAAGTGTATATGAACGATGCATGCATTCCACTCAAAGGAGCCAAATTTGTGTTTTCAATGTTCAAAATGGTGCCTTTTGGGGGAACCGCAACGATCCTTCTGCCGGCGTCCTCTGCAGCCCCATCACCGCCACGCACCCCGGGGCATCTGTGCGTGTCCCGACAGCCAGAGCACGATGCCCGGGTGCTCTTTGTTTACACAGGGGTGGCACGCACGTGCCACCGTGCACACGTGTGGCTGCCGTGGTGCCACCAGCCGCTTCAATGCATCTCCAATGTGTCTGCTTGGGTTTAGAGTAGGGCGCGGGGAGTCCTCTCCCCGTGAATTGCCATTTAATCGCTTATCCGAGGAGGCCACGTCAGCAAAGCAGAAGTGGAAAAATAGACTGGGGCTTTTGGGATGTTTTCCGGGTTTCTGAAGGATGCAAAGATGCCAACGACCGTGGCAGGACAGCTGTTCTCCAGAGTCAGGTTTTTGAGCCGGTCTGGTCTCACCTCCTGTGTGTGCCTCTCAAACTGCCGTGGTGCCTGCTGTCTCCATTGCTTCATGCAGTCCCTGTCTCTAGAGCTTGAATTTGGCTTTTGGTTGAGTGGGGTTGGGTTGTTTGACGGATACGTTCAACATTTAGGTAAGAGGAGAACAGCTCCTCCAAAGTCCAGAGCATCAGGTCCGATGGATGAGAAGCTTTGCTCAACAGGCATCAGCTTCACTGCTGCATACAGATCTCCATCGCATTGTTTCTCAGTGCTTCACTTTCCCAAGTTCTTTTTGAAAGCCGTGGGGTTTTATCTTATGCTAAAGGAGAGGAGCACTACTCCCAGAGCAGCCTGAAATACTAGAAATATTTAATTCATAGTGTCCATCTCCCACCTTCAATTTCCATCTGCTGGCCTGGAGGATGAGTTGCACTGGGCTAAAGTCAGTCCCACAAGCACAACCCAAACACGTTTGCAGGGGACTGAGCACGGTCCTGCAGTGTGCAGGATCATGCTCTGCTCCTGTTTGCCATGAACCCTGGGTTTATCTTCCCTGTTCCACTGGGTGGCAGAATCTGGCTTCATTTAAACCATCCCAGATGAAGGAAAAAAAGCCCTCGTCGCCCTATCTGATCAAGGCACATTGCAAAGCACTTTTTCTTCTGTTGTTTAGGTGTAGGGTTTTTTATGTGCCTTTCAAAATGGTGTGAGGTAAGGGTTTTTCTGTGAACTCGACATGATTTTTTAACATGTAGATCTTTTGCAGTCACCTCCGTGCAAGGGGAAGGGAACACACATGATGCAATGCTTCCTGTAAATGGGATTTTTTTAGTAGGTACAAGGCAATCATGATAAATTCTGGCCTGAGCAGAGTCCTCTGGCTGCAAGAACAAGTGAACACGCAAGCCCTCTACTGCTACAGCAAGTAGGATTTCTGTCTAACCTGCTAAATACCTGTGTTTGTGCTGTAAAGCTGTAATTTTTTAAAGTCCCTAAAGATCTGCTAGGTCTGTAACATGGTAAATTGTTTCCCAAAGTCAAGTTAGGTGCCAGCTCCAAGCCTGGTGCCTCCTGAAGCACCCGGTACAGCTTCATGGATGTTTGTAGGCTGTTCTCCTTTCTTCATCGTTAGCTGCCAAGCTCCTAAGGGTACGAATTGGATTTTGGGCAGCATGATCGAGGGTTATTCCGATTTGGTCCTGGGTTTGTGCATGGGACTCATCGCCAAAAATAAGTGGAAGCAGCACTGTGGGGCCAGAAAGTCTGCTTTAGGTTTTAGGAGAGGATCTGGGATGCCTGGAAATACCCGGGAGAGGAGGGAGAAGAGCCACCGAGCTGGAGGAGAACATCACAGGAACGTCACAGGAGCTTTGCACCATCAGCAGCAGGTGGGGACAGCCAGCGTGCCTGCTTGAGCCTCGTTTTCTCAGGAAATCAGGCTGCCCATCGCTTCAGCCTTTTGGCCGGGGTGCCCCAAAAAATGGCAAACCGCACCGTGAGCCCCAAGGAGCGGTGCTGAAGCTTGCTGGGGGGTAGCGATGCCCCGACATCCACGGCCAGGCTCCTTCCTTCTACAGAGAATCAAGCCATAAAGAAAGGCAGCTTTTTAATACCTTCTTCAAAACAAAAATCATCATCATGCCATATCAGGACCAAAAGTTTTTAATATTAGTAATAGTTCTCTTCTTTTTTTTTTTTTCTTTTTATTTTTTTTTTAAATATTAAGTTAGAAGCCTTCTTTTCCCCTTCATTTCCAAGGGAATGACAAAAAATATCTTTTTTTTTTTCTTGTGTTTGTAGAGTGGACTGGGGAGGGCAGTTATTGAAATGCCGTTGTGATTCTTGATGCCTTTTCTCTTTGAATGAAGCAAATGGGAACATTCAAGGTTTCTTGATAAGCCTGCTAAGCACTTTCCAGTCCCCCTGAGATGGTGTAGGACATATCTCTGATTTATTTTCCATTTTTTTATGAATCATTTCATTGATTGCAAGTAGCCTGCCATTGCACTCTGTGAAATCCTTTTTATTTTTCGTGAGTATGTTAAACCAGGCTATGACTTGTCTTCACCTCCAAAGGCACTGACGTGTCACGCTGCACAAGATCAGAGAGCGGGCCAAACAGAAAGCCAACGTTGTACAGCTGTAAACCTCCTATAAATAAATTGGGTATATTTTATTCAGAATCCCTGCCTCTGAGTTCTTCCAGAAAGCTTCGGATGGGTGCAAGGTGGCCCTGCGGAGCTTTATTAATGCGCTTGGTTCACTGGACCCATCCCAGGCTCCCCAAGGGTCCTGCAGCATCTCCTCACCCCTCCAGCATTGCGACCTGCTAGGAATTTCTCTTTCTTAACATTAAACTACCAAAACTGTCATGTTAGGCCTATTTTCCATCTGCAAAAGCATCTCCGAGGTGGAACAGCCCAGCATGGCCACAAGATGGGGCTGGAACCCTTCTCCCCTCTATCCTGCAGCTTCCCACCCCAATACCCACAGGCAGACCCCACAGACACCCAGAGCAGGGCTTGAGTGATACTGGGCATGGCCCCGGGTGGGTGGCCATAAATAAATCACCGGTGCTGGGCTTCAAACCAGCGATGTCTGGTCAGAGCTGGCTCCTGCAAGAGGGCCGGGAGGCAGCAGGGAGTTCCTAAGGGCTGGGGAAGGGATGGGGTGGCCGTGATGTGGCTTTTCCCCCGTTCTCAGCAGAGTTCCTGGTGCACCTTTAGGGATGGAGGCTCCCTCACACCACCCCTTACTTCTGCGGCATCACCAAAAATTCAGCTATCCCTGTCTCCAGGAGGAGATGCTGTTCCAGGTGCTATCTGGCACACTTTGGGCTGAAAAAAAGAGATTTTTTAGGAAGGAGGAAGGATCTCCAAGGGCATCACCCCCTTTCTCAATTAATTTCCAGGCTCACGTAGCCCTTGCTGTGCTTCAGCCCACACAAGCCTTGGGAAAAGCAAAGCCAAAGCACACTCCAGGTGGGCAAACACCTCGTGTTAACACCCCGAGGTGCGGCTTGCAACATCCCCCAGCTAAAACACCGTGCTTCCTATCAAAGCAAGGGAGTCTGCTGATGTTTCATGGCACAATTAAAAGTCAACCCCATCTTTCTGAGAAGGAGGAGGGTAGGACGCTACCCCCAGATTTGGGCAGGGGCAGAGTTAAGCTTGCAGGCAAAGCCTCAGCACCGTTTCCCAATCCTTAAGTGTTTCTTCCAGTTTCTGCCTTTACAATTCAGGCTGGTGCATTCAAACCAGAACACCTGCCAGCTCCCGGCCCCACCCTGGGGGGCCTGGATGCTGTTTGCACACCCCTGAGCCCCCAGCCACGGGGCTGGGAGCTGTTCCCAGCCACCCGTTTGCCCTAAAATCCAGCGGGGCTCCAGACATCGAGGTCTTCAAGACGCAGGGCTCGTAGCCCCCCCGGCTGGGAGCAGCCCCCAGGGGGTCAACGGGGTGTGGGGTTTGGGATGCGGGGATGCCTGGGAACATGATCAATGATTTATCCCCAAGCTGGAAGGATCTCATACACATCCACACGTACACACACACACACACACCAGGGGCTGGCTGTAAGCCGGCTCCTCCCCTGCTAAGAAGCTCAGCGGGCAGGGCGGCCGCTGCCCTCGCTCCCTACCGCAGGCAGAGCAGCCCGGTGTAGGGCACCAGAGCCCCTTCACCCCAGCCCCAAACCCGACCCCCGGCCCCGGCCATGCCCCGTTAAGGTAAGGAGAAGGGGACCCGCAGGTGCGCAGCCGGGAGAAACCCCGGCTGAAGGTTGGGGATGCCGCGGGTGGGGTTGCGATGGGGTAGGTGGGGTGCGATGGGGTGGGCTGCAGAGGGGTCTGCTCGCCAACTAGCCCACCCCACAACCCGGGTCTAACCCGGGGAAGGGGCTGGGCGTAGCGGGGGAACCCCCAAACCTGCCCGGAATGGCCGGCAGCTCAGCTCCTGCAGCACGGATTAGTGCCTCGGTAATTTCCAGCCGCTGCTTAATTGAGCTTGGGTCACCTAGCAGTGAGCTAGGGCATGGGATGGGGGCTATTTCCCTCCCGTGCTGGGGAACGAAGGACCCTCCCCTTCCATCCTCAGCCCTTTCAATTGCTCAGCCAGCTGGGGCTGCCCTACACAGAGGCATTTCCCCGCGGCTGCAGCATTGCACGGCTCTCAGCCAGGTTGTGTTTTGTCCCCTGGGTCACACCGGTGCTGCTGAGCACCTTCGCAGGGTATTTAAACTATTAGGACCATCCCTGGGCAGGGACTGAGAGCCAGCACGGGACAGGGATTCCCACAAAGCAGCTTGCATTTTTGCTGCCTGGTTTGGGAATGCAAGGTTGCACGCAGGGGCTGCGCTGCACCAGCTGAGTTTGGTACCAAAAAACACAGAGGGGGAGTTTAAGGGGCGACAGGTCAGTGGGTTTAAGGTTGCCTGGTGGTCCCTGTAGTACTGAAGGGTCCTGCAGGAGCTGGGGGTCGTCTTTCCACAGCGCCAGGCTGTGTGCGCCTCTTTTCATAGTCCAGGGAGAAGGATGTGCAAGGACCAGCCTTATGGGGTTAATCTGTGCCTTGCTTCAAGATGTCAGGAGCTCTGTAGGATGCTGTGGGTCTTATCTCTGTCCCCATAAGGGGAGGGACCGCAGGATCCCAGCGGTGGTGGGGTGAAGGTATGGGAGGGAGCTTTTGGCCAAGCTTCAGCCCAAACCTGCTTCCCCATGAGACCCTCTGCAAGCTCCCCCTGCCCTGCTCCTCAGCTCTGTCCTGCAGGGACAAACCAGGGCAGAACCAGGACAGCTCTTCCATCCCATTGACTGATGCTCAAGTGGTTTTAACCTGTTGCTTTGCACTCTCTGAGCCTGCTGATTGCCGTAATACGTGTCCAAATGGTGCTTAACATGCCTGACTCTTTCACCGAGAGCTTTGCACTTCTGCACAACCAACATTTAGGGCCAGAGGCTGCTCTGTGGCTTTGTGGGGTACAGCTGGAGTATCTCCATCAAGATACAGCATCCCCTCACCGACACAACAATTTACGAGATCTGAAAGAGGGCAGGAGATGAACCCCTTTACCACAGCACTGTTATTTCTATCCTATTTCTCTCCCCCCTCCCCGTGCAGCCAATCCACCTTGCCCCTTATTAAGTTTCTCTGGGGCAGGGGCTGCTGCACAGTGTTTCTCTCTTGTGCTCGCTAACTTGTGACTTCGCAATCCTCGGGTTGCCATGGAAAGGATTACGCTGTGATTAATGAAGGCATTGTCAGCTCTCGTAGGTTGTTTTCAAAGCCTTTCCTGGAGCTGCAGAGCGGCAGAAAGGGGCAGAGGGAGAGGAAGCTGCAGTTCCAGGCACGTTTTTGGTTTTCTCCACCAAAATCACGCCGCCAGGTAGCAGCTGCTGCCTCGGCTCCCTGCCAGACCATCCCTGCTGGTCCCTTCTGAGGGTGGAAGGAGAAACGGTGACTTTTGCTCTTCGCCTTAAAAAAAATAAAATAAATTAAAACCTTTCTTGCTCCTGAAGCTCAGTGGGACGAGTGTCACCGTACCAAGGGGCTGGCAGGATGTGCAGACAGCGGGGAGGAGAGCTTTGTGCTGGAAAATGCTCTGCTTGGCAAGGGAGAGCCTGCTATGGGACAGGATGGTGTGTTTGGGACTGTCGGGTCCCCACGCCAGGAAACTTCTCATTCCCAGGTGCCATCCATCCCCTACCCCACGTTTAAAATGCTGTACTAACCCAGTGCTTGGCCAGGGTGCAGAAGACCTGAAAACAGTTTCCACGTGCACGGAGTAAAAATTTGTGCTTTAGGTTGATTATAGACTTTCTAGGCTGCCTTGGGTGGAGGTTCCCACTGCTGTTGCTGCTGCCTAGGCAGCCTGGCCTCCAAATTTAAGGTGTGTGGAGGAAGAAAGGCTTGCAGGAGGATGTGCTTGAGTTGTTTTGAGTGTTGGCAAAACTGAGACCCATGAGTCCTGGTCTTGCCATAAGCACAAGCCTTGTCCTCTCCCCACTTGATAGGACACCAGGTTGTGTGATGGGAGCTGTGGACCAGGAGGCAAAGCCTGTCCTGGCTGTGGAAAGGGCAGGATGAAGCTAGGATGCTTGGAGAGAGGATGGGCACAAGGTAAAGAGTGGGAAAAGAGAATAAATAGAAAGCAGTGGGTATCTACAGCACCTGGATTAAGGTAACTGTCAATGACAAGCAGTAAATGTGAAGACTTTTAGAAATATTAAGCTTTAGCCTTGTCGGGCTTGCAGGTTACAGCTGTGAAATACCTTCCATCTCAGAGGGCTCTGCAAATGCTGAGTGGGACTCACCTGCCCAAGACACGGAGGCACAGGGAAAATCTGCTCTGAGCCCTGCCTGGGCTGGGCTACATTTGGGACTAAGCCCCTTCTCATGGGACCAAGCCATTGTATGTTGCCCAGGGTACTTGTTGTTGGCCAGAGAGCACATTTCACTCCTCTGTTGACTTATCTCACTTTTAGTAATAGAATAAATAAATAAATTAATTAATTAATTAAAAAAAAAAGAAGCAAATCGGATGGTAGAGGAGAGGAATGGAAAGTGAGCTGGCGTTGCGCATCTGTGCTGTTCTCGTCCCTCCGTTCCCAAAATGATGTAGGTTGGTTAGGGAGGGTTCAGAGAAAGGAAGGATTTCCCCTGGTTTTCTTAACTGTCCTACGTAATACAAAAAGAAGGGAGCATCAGACAGAACTAACAGAGATCAAGTTGAAAGCAAATGAGTTTACCCAACCTGGCATCTGTGGCACTCCCTCACACAAGACGTTGTGTATCCTAAAAGCATTCATGGGTTAAAAAGCAGCTGGACAAATTCATCAATGAGAAGGCTTTCAAAAGCTATGAAATATATATTAAAAACAAAAGCCACCCACCTTTGGCTCCAGAAGTTCTTGAGCTGCATTATTAGAGTTTGATGGGGTATTAGGGAGAAGTACCAGTGAATCAACACCTTGTTTTTATTTTATTTATTTTTTTTTGCCCTGGGCATCCTCTGTTGGCCATAATCAGAGAAACACAGTAGAGCCAGCCCACAAACTGGATCCAGTGTGGGCTTTTTTACACAGATGAGTGCTTCCTGAGCTCCTGCCTCACTCACAAAGGCTTGTTCGTGCCCTGAGATCTTTGAAACAATTCTGAGATACTTGCCTCCATGCACTTAGCTGCCTCAGAGGAGACAAGGTGTCAGTCTCATCCCTTTAGTAGCACTATTGTGAGGGCTGAGGGAAATAAAGCCTGCTCTCTTCCTTTCCCGCTGAAAATGTTTTCAGGGTGGCAGCTTACTGGATTTTTTGCTGGTTCTGCATCAGGTCCCACACAGGTCCCCCAGGACTTGCCGTGGGTGCTGTGAGCAGCCAGCTCATGGCTAGGAAAGGCAGGGTTTATATACAGTTCCCCGTGAACCCCAGAGCTGCCTCATGCCCACGTGGGAGCAGACAGCTTCAGTGGGACAGAAAGGGGGCACCCACAAACCATCCCACCTTCTAACAAGAAAATCACACCATGAAGAAGGCAGTGCCCTGCAGGAAGCATCCCCCCGTCCCCTTGCCGAGCCCTGTATCGCAGCACGTGGGATGCTTTTCTTGCTTCTTGTGGGAAGGGAATGAATGCGCAAAACCCCATTGCCATGAGGCCCTGGAAGGCACCAGGGGAAAATCTTCCCTGCTATAATCAGTGGGTGATGGAGGGGACCTCCTGATGTTTTAGGACGGAGGGGTTCAGCACCTGCATCTTGTAGGGGTTTGGAAGCAGCCCTGCAAGCCCAGCTGAAGTGCGTCAAACCTTTGCCCCCTAATCTGAGTCTGAGGGTGTTTTCCAGCATCAGTGGTGCCTGCTACTGCTTTGTGCTGTCCCTGCTATTTTTGTCCTGCTTCCTCTCATCCCTTGGCTTGGCTGGATCGGAGCCATCAAGGCCAGCAGATTTACCCTGTGCTGAAACAGGCTCCAGCACCCACGTGCGCCGTATTTGTCTCTCCTACAGCCTGCAGAAGGTTTCAGTCCGGAGAAACAAATGGGGTGAGAAATAAATGGTGTGGCTATTTTAGCTATAACCCCCGTGGAAGAGCCTTTCTTAAACCCCTTGAGGAGCTGAACACAAAGGGAGTGAAGAAGACCATCCTCATCTGTCCTGGAGCTCAGCTTCTTGGCTGCCTTCAATCCCTGTGGAATAACAGAGCCAGGAATTCTGTGGTCTGACCGTGGTACAGCTTGGGACAGAAAGCCCAGGAAAACCTGGGGCAGAGATGAATGTACACTTTTTTGTTGTTGTTGTTGTTGATTTTTTTTAATTTTTTTTGTTGTGCAAACATCATATTGCTGCAATTACTGGTGTTATCGAGACAGCTCCCAGATGTACACCCAATGGGCTGGTGATGCTACAGCAACCTTGAGCCCCCAAAAAAATAAATAAATGGAAAAATTTCTTTGGTTTCTGCAGCTTTTCAGGGCTCACGACTACCTCAGAGCACTTGGGATGCCTTGGCACAGCCCGCCCAGGGGTCAGGAGCCCTGGCAGGAGCTATTAGACCTTTTATGTAACTCAGTAAAGCAATACACGGCATCCTATAAACAATTAATGAGCAGATCAGCCCAATCTGCTGGCTGAGGAGAGTTTCTAAGAGTGCAAATACGTTACTCCAGCAAGGCACGGGGATGTTGTTGTCCCCATGGCTAAATGCCATGCCTGCACCCAAAGGGGACATGTAAGCACCCAGTCATCTTGGCCAAATCTCCGTGAGAGCCACATGAGGTTGCAACACCATAATGGGGCAAATCATGAGTCCTGTTAATTGTTAGGGGTGGTGGGTAGCAGAGGGAGAAAGTCCACTGAGCAGCCTTATTGCTCTTAGAAATAATCCTCTGGATCTCCCGCAGCACCCTGTTATATCTGTTTGGTAGCAGACTACTGCAAAACATACCCTGACTTCCCATCACAAAGCTCCAGGAAGATATTAGGTAAAAATGTTGAACTCAGAGCAGGGACAGTGGCTTGTCTCCAGCAACAACCATTTCTTACGTGGAGCTGAGAGCAAATAGCAAACAGTAACAGCCACCCCTTTCCTCGAAGGGATACCTCAATGTACTGCAAACAAGGGTGGGAATGGAGCAGCTCGTTAAAAGGGGAATAAACGAAGTCCCTGATTAGTGCTGACTTGCTCATCTAGTCTGATTTCCATAGGAAACGAGGCTTCTGTGGTCACGCCACCTGGCTCTTGCGATGTGTCACGTAATCACAGGGGAGTTTCTTGGCCAAGTTCACTCCAAATCTGACAGCGCTGCTGCAAGGAAAGCGAGTTCCTAGGCACCTCGTGAAAATCTGCAGGCAGGCGTGGGTGAAAACTGGTGTCCTGCAGAGGGAAGCCAGCCCTTGTCAGACCCGGAGAGCCCCGGTGGAGTGCGAAAGCTGTTCTGGATGTCCCACCTGCATGGGACTGTGCCCTAGTGACCGCCAGGAAATAAAATGGATTGGAGTTTTATGGCTGGAGAGGCTTTGTCAGCTCTGCTGCGGGCAGAGGGACTTCTAGCAGTGTTTCTGGCTCTGTTCTTCACCGGGTAGGAACTTGGCATAGGGCAAAGTCATTTCACCTCTTGGAGCCTCCAGTTCTGCTCAGCCGTGCTGCTCAGGGGTGCACTGACTTTTGCTACATGCCTTCACAACACCTAGCACTTGTGCCTTGTCGTCTAAACCTTGTTATGACCAAGATGTCCAAGCACAGTGTCAGCTCAGCCAGGTGATGCCCACGTGCCCAAGCACTGCCAGCGACTGCACACCCCACCAAACACAAAGAGCAAAAGACAAAGCAAAAGCCAGTGACTCAGATTCCTCAGCTGCAAAATGAACACGACATCTTGCGTGTGCAGCCGATGAGTCAGGAACCTCCTGTCCCCATCTCAGCAGGGCTATTACAGGGCTGATATCTCTGGCGCTGCCTCATGGTGCCCCGAGGGATGCGATGGCGATTGCTGTTAGTGAAGTTGGCACCCTGAAAAAGCAGAGCAGAGTTTCCACTTGGTTTGTACATTTTTTTTCAAGCAAAACTCAGTAGGCCAGGTTGATGGTTGGACTTGGAGACCTTGGAGGTCTTAGGGAGCAGCAAGAGTAGAGGGTGAGATAGCAGCTTATTAGGACAATTTAAGGACAGAGAAGAGCAGGGAAGCTGCCTTTATTACAGGCAGTTGGATCTGGAGTTGTAGGCTCAGACTTGGTGTCTACAAGAGGCACGGTGCACATTCCTGGTCTGCCCTTGGCCTCCTGTGTGACCTTGGGGACAGTCACGTCATCCCTCCGTGCCTCAGTTTCCCTCCATGTGAAATGAGGATAGCATCATCCCCTCCTCTGTAAATTGCCTGGGATTTGTGAGTGAATAACACAGCTCGCTGGAGTGATTACTGCAATAGTGGCTGCAGTAAAGACTCTCTTTAATGAACCTTCCTATAGGAAAAAAAAAAAAAGAAAGAAAGAAAGAAAAAAAAAACAGCAGTGGGTCAGTAATTAAGTTATTGAACTGCAATTAGTCTGGCATTCAGCTCCTAACTCTGCCATACGGTAGCTCACATAGAGACTGCTCTAAAAGGGAATACCTCATGGGATTTAGAAGGATCCCAACTACTTAAATCCCACCAAAACTACACCAGCTCCTGGTGTGCCACAGGACAACTCACCTAGCACCCCACAAATGTTATATTGGGGCCTTGGTCCCAGTCTGCCGTGCTCTGCTCCTTCACCTTCCCTCTGTTGTGGAGCAAGGCCTCTGCTCTTGCAGATTCAGAAAATGTAAAGCTGGGAGCGCTAAGGAGATAACGCAGTCCCTCCTCCTTCGTATCATGGCCTAGTCGTTCCCAGCTGGAGCCAGCAATATACGGTATATATCCAGGGGATATACCAGGCCAGAGTATATACCTAGGGGATATAGGTATCATTCTATATAGGGTATAGATATGTATACACACCTTCCCTTGGATCTTTGTGGTGTTGTTCTCAGATTACAGACACAGTCTTTGTAACTGCCTGAGCAATGTCACCAAAAGATTAAACCTTTGTCTGAGCTAAGGGCTAACGGCTGTGGTTCAGCCGCAGGGCTGGCAGAGCCCAGGCAGCTCTGAAGGTTGCTGCCCCCTCAGCCTGGTGCAAACCAAGATGTGCCACTCCTGAGTCTCCTCCCAGATCCATGTGTTCATTGCAGGACACAATAAGCTGAAGTCAACCTCCACCATGTCTGCAGATGTCCCCGTGTGCTCTGGACCAGCCTGGGACACAAGTCCGGTGAGGAGCGGCTGAGGGAACTGGGGGTGTTTGGTCTGGAGAAGAGGAGGCTCAGGGCAGGCCTTATTGCTCTCTGCAACTGCCTGAAAGGAAGGGGTGGGGAGCTGGGGGTCGGCCTCTGCTCACAGGTAACCAGTGACAGGACCAGAGGGAACGGCCTCAAGTTGTGCCAGGGGAGGTTCGGGTTGGAAATGAGGAGACATTTCTTCTCGGCAAGAGCGGTCAGGCGTTGGGACGGGTTGCCCAGGGAGGTGGTGGGGTCACCGTCCCTGGGGGTGTTCAAGGCAAGGCTGGACGTGGTGCTTGGGGACATGGTTTGGTGGGTGACATTGGTGGTAGGGGGGTGGTTGGACCAGATGATCCTGGAGGGCTTTTCCAACCCTAATGATTCTGTGATTCTGTGACTTCCTGTACAGGCCAGCACTGTGCAGGACAGTCCTGCTCCGAGGAGGGGAGCCTGGACAGTGTGCTCATGGGCTGAATCACCCTCAGGCTCACATATCGGCTTCATTCTTCGTATCTTCTTGGCCAGTGCTATGCCCCGCTTATAGGTCCTAGCAAGACTGGGAGTTCATAAAGAAGGGATGAAAACAAATTGCAGACACCCTTAGGCCAAGCTGCGAGTGCAGCATTTTGCCTAGACTCACTCAGTTTGCTAGGTCTGGCTTGTGCTCAAATTACACCTGCCTGCCTTGCCAAAGGATACTTTATTTGATTCATTACTGTTGAAAAATACTCGGTCGCCGGTAGAGGCTGGTGCACAAAGGGAAATTGCCCTCCTCGGGAGGCTGGGGCGAGCTGGGATCGGATGCCACGGAGAGGCATTGTTCTGCTCCAGCTTCTTGAAAGCAAAGGGAGGAGAAAAGGTCAGGCCTTTTGTTCAGCTCCTCTACCTGCTGGGCTTGGCAGAGGGATTGAATGCAGGGCAAATCTATTCAGCTTCCTGCTGGAGGCTTAAAAATTTGATGGCCGTTTCCCGAGTGCTCTCAGAAGAACAGAGGCTGAGTATTAATTCTTTGACTCTTCAGAGGAGGGAGTTTTCTGGTTTCTTGCTCTAAAGTAGCCTTTGTGGCTGGGGCTCATTCAGATGAGGTGTCTCACTGTGGGGTACCACTACCAAGACCCTTCAAGTGGTGGTCTGAGGGCCACATCAATCCCATAGGGTCAGCTAAATGTGATATGGCACAATATGTCTTCTGACATATTCCCAGATGCTCAGGGAGCACACGGATGGGGCAGAGGAGGGGACATCCAAATAAAACCAGCTGCCTCAGGCTTCCTCTGGAGTCTATGGAGATAAATAACGTTGACTTCTCCAGCAGATCGAGTGAGTCAGACCTTGGAAGCACTGATTTGTCTCCATAGCCATGGAGGCGATCCCTGCTGATGGGATGAAATGCAGTGATGAATCCGAACAGCTCGATCCCTTTGGCTGTCAAATGGGACTTGGAGCACACGCAAAAAAAAAGACTGAGAACCACAAAATCAACTAAATGTCAACATTATCACAGCAGAGGGGAGGATGTGCGCTGATTTGGTGCAGAAAGCCATGGCAGAGCTGTGTACTAATGAAATCCCGTTCTAGGTTTTGCATGATTTTATCTTACTTGATGGACCCCAAACTAATCTGGATAAACACTGACGACACCCAAATTAGCTCCCAGCGCTCTTGTGATCTGTGCACGTGGCCTGGGGCAGGCAAAGAAATGCTCAGGCACCACTTTGCACCGTTCCTAGGTAGCAAGTTCATTACAGGATGGGCACTTGGCTTTGGGGAAGAATTTGCTTTTGCCTCGAGCTCTGTTTAAAATCATATCCTAATGCCTGATGTGTCTTTGAATTAGTTTTATTTCCTTTAATACTGTTAGAAACATCTTATGAATATGTAGTGAAACATCTTATGAATATGTAGTGTTAACTTCAGGTTGCACTCATGCACCCTCAGCACAGCTGAACGTATGTATAATGTAAGGCTTTCTGGGGAATGGTTTTGCTTGCCCTAATCCAAAATATGAAAGAGTTTGGGTAACTCCCTTAGGAGACCAGTACTGGCTTGCAGAGCACCAAGGAGGCTCAGAGGTCCTGCAGCTGGATTTGAACATCCACAGTCATTTTGCTCACTGATGCAATGCTTTGCAGAGGTGAACAGAATGGCACAGCCTGGAGCTGTCGTCACGGGCAGGGATGAATTCCTGCAGCTCCTGGTGGAGGAAGGCACGGAGGATCACATTCCTTCCACCTGCTGTCTTCTAAATCACTTCACAGCCAGATATCACAACCTCGGTGTCTTGTGGTGCCCTGGTTGTCAGCTTGTGGACATAATACAGTTGCTCCGAAGTCGGTTGTGTCTCTGACAGTTCTCACTGCTGGGGCTCTGGCCAGTGAGTTTTTTAGATGGGTCAGCAGAAACAACCCTGTTTACATTTTTAGCTGACCCTTAGTCAGCCTGACCAGGTTTATCCTTCAGGCAACCTGATGTAGTGAAAGATATCCCTGCTAGGGCATGGGAAACAAACTAGATTATCTTTTAAGGTCCCTTCAAACCCAAACCATTCTCTGATTCTACAACCAGCGTGAAGAGCTCAGGACGTGGTTTAACTGCTCATTTTTAGAGAAAAGCAAAATATTTTAGAAGCTTTCAGTTCTGCCTGAAGTCTGTTGAAAATCAGGTTCTGGTTTTGGGCGCTAAAGTCTTTGGCTGGAAATTCTACCTACTGCCCAACCCCTGACACCCCTCAGTTACTCGTGTTGAGTAGATTACACCCTATTTATTGGTGGTTTCAGTTACGAGAATCATTTCCTTGGGATTCAGTTGCACTTGCAGAATGACAGACTGCGGTGTGCATTAGCTTTGCACTTTCTTCCTTGAGCTACTTGCATGAAGAAAAAAAAAAAAAGGACAGAAATGCAGACTGTCTGTGTAAATAATGCATCACTTCTGCTCACAGCCTTGGGCTATTTTACTGCAATAGCCCACCTTGCTGTCGGCAGTCTTTTCTCCCTTAACTTATTTGGTTAATTGATTAGCAGACTGTGCTTTTCTCTGTAGAGAGGGTACGTTTTACTTCTATTAGCTGGAACTTTCCGGGCTTGGAGATCCTGGACTTGATCTCCATGGGATAACTGAAGCATCTCTTCTTGTAACAACAACGAAAAAAAAGCTTACCAGGTCTTCCCTGGGAACATCATCCACCCACACCAGAAAGAGAAGCCCGATGGGAGCACCCTGAAATCTAATTAGGAGCTAATCCTGTGGCTCTCAGTGCTGCAATGCTGAACGTTGTAGAAGTAGCTATAGAAAAATCTAATCTGTGTGTTCCCTGAAACAGCCCTTGCAGGCTGTTGTTTAGTTGCATCATGTGCACTGATGACTAGAGAGACATGTGGAGCCCTTGTGGGGACCCAAGGCTTCATGAGGGGTCTTTACCCTTCATTATCACATAGGCCTTTATGTGTCACCTTGCAGCTCTGCCTGAACCTCAGTTTTTCCCCATTTTCCATGCAGCAGGACCCACAACTGTAGGGGAATTTATTCTTTCCACCCAAATGCATCCCTTGTTCAAAGCAGCTGTTCTTCTGCCTCCCAGTATCGGCACTACTGTGTTAACTGGAAATCTGGTGGCCACTCCAGGTCTGATCAAAAGGCTGTAGGAAAGTCAATTTTTTTCTTCCATTCAGTGAACTTGGATCAGGGGTTTTCCAGTAAGAAACGCTGTGCTAATCATCTCCCAAGGCATTCAAGTGCCTGCAGACAGTTTGCATCATGGATGCACTGCTCACGTGAGATGGTGAAATGGGTAATTCCCATGTTTTCTGCACCTTGTGGGTGCTGTGACCTCCCTTGCTGAGGTGACGGTTTCCTCGCGTTCCTCTTGTCACCTGTCAGCCTGACCTCAGGCTGATCCCTTCGTGCGGAGGCGGCAATTAAGATGTAAAGAAGGGAACTTTCTCAGCACGGCGGCAGGTGGTTTGCTGGCTAGGTGATGTTCACCGTGTCCCCATGTCTCCGTCACGAGAGAGGTTTTATCTCATCCTGTTTGCTCACTCAGGGAGTGCTTGCGAGTCTCTTGGAGGAAGATATTTGTGTCATGGGAGAGGGAGGTGTAAGTGGATGGCCATTACCATCAACATATCAGTCCAAAGCCAGGACAGTGCTGAGTCTCATGCTTTAAGCACCACACGACGAGCTAAAGCTGTTGTCTAACAAGATGCAAAGTTTTGGTTCTCCTCGACTGAGGTGAGGGGTGAACCCATGGCCCCTCACATAGCAACATGCCACCTCACATAGCTTTGAGCCCTGAAAGCCAAGCGTGCCCTGGGCTGCAGCAGCAGCAGCGTGGCAGCAGGGCGAGGGAGGGGATTGTCCCCCTGGGCCCCGCTCTCGGGAGGCCCCCCCTGCAGCGCTGCGTTCAGCTCTGGGCCCAGCACAAGGACACGGAGCTGCTGGAGCGGGCCCGGAGGAGGCCGCGAGGATGCTCAGGGGCTGGAGCAGCTCTGCTGTGGTGCCAGGCTGAGAGAGCTGGGGGTGCTGGGCCTGGGGAAGAGAAGGCCCCGGGGAGAGCTGCCAGCGGCCTGCCAGGGCCTGCAGGGGGGGCAGGGAAGCTGGGGAGGGACTCTTTGTCAGGGCTGGGGGGACAGGACGAGGGGCAGCGGCTGGAGCCTGGCAGGGGGGAGGCTTCGGGGGGGCGTTGGGAAGAAATTCTTCCCTCTGAGGGCGCTGAGGCCCTGGCCCAGGCTGCCCAGAGGAGCTGGGGGTGCCCCAGCCCTGGCAGTGCCCAGGCAGGGCACCTGCCATGGGTTTGGAATTAGATGATCTTTAATGTCCCTTCCAACCCAAACCATTCTGTGATTCTATGTTTCTATCCAAGACGGGCTCAGAAACTGTAGAGTTTTCATTATGAGAGTCTGATGTTCAGTTCATTGATCAACAGAGTGAGAAGGGCTGGGAGGAGGCTGTAAGTGCCTTCACAGGGAGCACAGACCAGATGCTGATGCTCTCACAAACCAACAGACACAGGCCATACAGCAGAGAGGACGCAGCATGCCATCAAAGCTAGGGCACGTGCCTCTTGGGAAAAGTTTCCCAGACACAAATGAGAAGATACTTCATTTTAAACAAAAAGGATGGTTTGATCTTTGGAGCTAATTACCTAGAGAAGTGGTGGATTCTGTCTGTTGATGTGTTTGGATCAAGCTAGCAGGGAAGACACTTGTTAGCCAAGAAGAAGGTGGATGGCTGCTGTATTCAGTTTCATGGTCTAGCATCTTCTGACCTCAAAGCCCTGGTTCTGATGAAGGGCTCAAGGAAGAACACAAACTGCGGTAGCTTCCCAAGCATGCCAGCTTTCAGCAGGACATGGAGCAGAATGGGTGGTACATAGTAACATTGCCCCCTTCCTCTCTGCTTGCTGTCATGCACATTCAATGCTTAGAGACCCCCCCAAAACTGGTGGATTTGTTACTTTAATTTCATTCAAGAGCCATTATTTCTCTTTCCAGTCTGAATCCTGCTTTTGGTAAGGACAAGGTCACTTGTCTCCAAGGGCACAGGTCTGACCTTCTTTTTGTTCACCATTTCTCAGACGAACAGTAAAAAACATTGCAAAATCTTTAATCCTTCTCAGATCCCTTGCTGGAGGGCAGGAGGTGAAAGCAGCAGTGTGCAGAGAGCATTGGTGTGTTAAATCTTTTTGCTCAGCTAGGGTGGTACAATACACTTCTGCCAGTCAAGTGAAGTAGAAGTAAGGCAGTGAATCCTTGAAGCCAATTCTCTTGGCTTTTCACACTATTAGGTTCCCGGGGTGTTCCCCAAATCAAGCTTTACACCAAGCTGGGTGGGCAGGGGACAGGCTGTCACTGAATATCAGTGAACCCTATAAATTAATTATTCATTTTCTTCATTGCATTTGCAGACGGGAAAATAATGAGATGTGGGACTTCAGGAGAAAGGAACAGAACTTGCACTTAGAATGAAAGATCTGAATTTCTCCTAGCCAGTGCTTAATGGGCATTTGCTCTGGAAGATTAGCATTTTTGTGTAGCCATGCCCCAAGCAGTGTGGCTGGTCATGTGGTTGGATTCTGGTCCTAAAGTGCCAAAAAGGTGAGCAGAAATGCCAGTTAAACGGATTGGAAAAGCAACCCCCTTCTTTGCAATTGCAGGGGAGTAGCTTTGTCCGGACTCCTCCAGAGTTGAGCTCTGTTGGGTTCCCCTTGCTCTTGCAATCAGGATGTCTTCAGAATCAACAAGAAAGTCATGGAGGAGGTCACCAGTGTGGAGGCCTTGTATTGATGTTCTCCTTGGCCTCTGGTAACCACTACTTGCAGAGGCATATACATTCCATGTCACACATCTCTCTGCATCTAGATCTAGTTTAGGGTCTTTCAAGCCCCCTCAGCTTCACATTTTTGCCTCTTTTAGGTGGTTGCTTTAGATCATGCTCAGCTAGTGATGCCCAGAAAGCTGCAAATTGAACCGAATTTAAAAAAAAAAAAAAAAAAGGCTTTCAGGAGGGGTGCCTTCATGCTTTTGTTTTGTGCGGGTGACATTGTAGAGATGGCGGGTACATTTTGTTTAACCTAGATCATTTCTGCACCACAAGCAGCTGTACAGCTCCACACAGAGATAAGGGTGGGAATGATGTTCCTTACGCTTACCTGCCAAGGAGGGCTGGAGGGTCCAGATGGCTGCTTCATTGCACCGGGGCCCCATGAATTAGAGGGCAGCTGATCTCCCTGGTGCTCAGACAAGCCCAATCCTTCTTACTGACCCCTGTGGGAAAAACAGGGAGGGTAGTCTGCTGCATGTCCTGTCCTTCCCTTTTGGGGTTTTCCCTGGGGAAAGCTGGTTGCCCCTTACATACAACCTCCCTTGCAACAGCAACCTGAGTGAACTTATGGAGTATTGAACAAGTGAGGAAGTGAAGGTGAAAAAGGCTGAATAACGAAAAAGCAGTTCTAAGACCTGAACCTTTGGGTCTAGCCCATCCTGTGCATGAGGTTGCAACACCGAGGCCATTCAGCTAATTAACATGCAAATCAGTAATGAATGGAATACTTACGAGCTACCTTGTTGGGTGAGATCTCTGTTTTTTTTGGAGAGGGAAACTGAGGCAAACATCTAGAAGATCACTTGTCCAGAGCAGATGTGCCACAACCCAGGAACTCAGACTGCTGGAAAGGGGAATAATTTAAAGTGCTACAGAGAAGATTCAAACGGAGATTTAGGAAAACTGCCTCACAGCCTTTCAGATATTAAGTGGGCACATGATTTTCTACCAGTCATCTATCTTCTAGAGAAAGCAAAATTAATTCATTAAATACGGCCTGCGGCCAAAATTTGGCTAAAATGCCTGGTGTGTATTTCCTGACGAAGAGTGATGCCTTGGCTGCACCAGGACACCAGTTCCTTCTCCAGGGAAAGAATAGGCAGGCAGTGCAGAGGGATCATGTAGCTGGTCTGGATGTTTTCCAAACAACCTCTTGTTTTGTGGGATTGAGTCTGTCCCATATTGTGTCTCTTTGGGATGTTTCACCTGGAGATGGTTGAGGGGGGTGGAAAGACACAGAATCACAGAATTGTAGGGGTTGGAAGGGACCTCAAGAGATCATCAGGTCCAACCCCCCAAAGGCATTTCTTTTTTCTTCACTCCTCCCATAGATGTTCTCCTTTTAGCTGGGAAAGCACAAAAATAAAATATATGGCTGAAACCTGATACAAAATACTTGGTTTTGTATGACTTGTCTGGACCATTCTGTCGCCATAAGGGAAATGTCTTGTGTCCTTCAAGATCATCTTTCATCAGCTTTCACATCCCCCCATGTCTCGTGGGACTTGTAGCTCTCAGAAAGTGTGCCTTTTTGCCTACTTTCTAAGGCATGAGAGTTTTTACTATTATGGAAAACGTTCCGCATCATAAATTTAACAATTGCTGATGGCCATGGAGTACGGATGACTTGGAGATTAAAAGCTGCAGAAATTTAATTCCTTGAAAGCATTTTTCACTCACAGAGACCAAACCCATTTCATGCTGGGAGCATCGTGAGGTGACACCACACCCCAGGAAGCACAAACCCAAGAGCAGCATAGGATTTTCCTATGTAAAGCACATGCAAATCCCACAAAGGTACAGCACGTACAACAGGCAGGGACGGAGCGTGGAGATGCTCTGCCTAATGCAGATATTATCTGTGGGCTACGGTGGAGGGCTTGGTCTTTTCTTTCCCCTCCTGAAAGCAGTTTTGCTTAGAAGTTGATCAGTCCATCCAGCCTTGTGAGCAGTAAGGGCAGGGCAGCTCTTCACATGCATTAACTCGTACCCTGGGATTTGGTGGTACGTGCAAGAAATCAGCATCAGCCTGTTTGCCAGTTAATCTTTGGATAACTTTCTAGGACTCCGTTTACAAAACACCACTTGCATAAGCAACCTCCAGTCCCTGTCTCATTCACCACCGTGCAGGCATTAATCCTGGTGTATTAGAGGATTGTCTCACGCTGTCTGGAATTAATATTATGAAAGCATTAGGAGTTAAAGTGCTCCTAACCTTCTTCCATGCCAAGGGTCTGGATCTGACCCATCGGTGTCAGGAGGGGGTATATGAGTCGGGGTGTTGGTCCATTAATTGCCAATTTCTTTTGCTTTAGGTTCATTCCTGGTGATTGCTGATGTGTTTATACAGGAACCATGGTCATTCTACGACAGGTAAGTGATGCTCTCTTCGGCATTTCTAATTTTACTCCATCACCCCAAAGACTAATACAAGCTTTCTTTGGGGGGGGGAAGGGTCGCATCAAGCTATTTCCATCCGATTCTATTTCTCTAAAAGGACTGTTACAAGATGCAGGGATACTCATTAGCCTTAATCCTTGATTGGCTTAGAGGAAATCATTGCTTTGTGTGTGTAGTCCAGATTAACCTCACGCAATGCTCTGCTTCTATTTTCTCATCTGGGATGGCCCGGGAACTGCACGTGAATCCTGGATATGCAGGAGAATAAAACAGCTTTTTGCCAGCCATGAAGAACGATCACTGCACAAACTGATTTTTGATTTCCAGTAGCTATGGAAAAAAAAAAGGGGGGGGGGGAAGGAGGTTTTTTTTTTTTCCACATTTAAAAAGAATTGATGCATTAAGTTGCATGGAGACTCTTGTGTAATCTAAGATATCATTTAGGGCTTCAGACTGTAGTTTTCCCTGCATCTGGGCACGACTCTTTCAGTTTCCTCTGGGTTATCTCATTGCCATCTCTCACCTGGGGAGGACTGACAGTGCTGCCAAGCATCTTGGACTGAGGGCAAATTGAAACGGTGGAACAAATCTACCCAACAGGTTTGATTCAACTCTGTGTCTGTCTCGGCAAGTATGTTTTTGGCTACAACTGGGCAGAAAGCACTGGGCCTTTGAAGCTGTGTGCAGGAACCCCAGTGGTACCAGTTTATACCAGTGGCAAGAAGAGCCGAGCAATACTTTGGGGGTTGAAGGCACCTCAGAGAGACTATGTTTCCCTAGAAGAGATAAGGAGCTCAGTCCCCTCCCAAAAGATGCAGAGATGTTGGCTGCACATTGCAAACTCTGACAGATGGAGTTTGTGATGCCAAAGAAAACAGGTGTGGAAATTAAAGTAAGTTGAAATGCTGATCTGAAAGCTCAGCAGAGCAGCTGATACTGCTCATAGTCCTCAGATACTAGCTCATAGTCTTCTGTTTTTGTCTAAATTTGCTCTTTGCAGAGTTTTAATCAATTTTAATTTTTCTAGTTCTCTAAAAACAAGGTGTCTTGTTTAGGAAGGGAGGGGGACGTTTCTGAAGTCATTTCCCTCCCACCTCTCCTAGGGTAGGATAAATCTCCATTTATCCTGCATTTATCCTATGACATTCAGGTGGACTCAACTGTGAATGGCGAGCTGAGGTGCAGGAACCTCATTATTTTCTTCTGCCCCCTCTGCTATCATGAAAGTTACAGCAAAGGGTGGCAGTAACAGCTTCAATAACATCATCAAGGCACTTGATGCCTTATAGCCCCCACTCCAGCCATCAGTTAGCCTGGGCATCCAGTCTGGAACTTGGCTCCTCATTAAAACCTCACTAAGCAGTTGATCTGGTGTGAAAACAGTGCTGATTTTTTGGGCTTTTACCTCTCCTACCTGCAGTGGTACAGCGATAAAGCTGGAGCAGAGCAGGAGCGATGCTGCCCCTATGTCAACAGGTGAGGGAGTGTTTATAGGATGTTATAATGGAAGGAAAAACATGCTGATATTTTTATCCTGAAAGCTGGATGATGGGGAATAAAACCTGGAGCCATTTGTGATTGATGTGTTGGTATCACTTGAGTGTTCAAAGCCCATCACGTCCAGGTAGGAATTACAAGAATCTATTATACTGAAGCCTTGCTGACTATTCAGCGTGATTGTTCAGTCTCCTATAGTTTTTTTTAGAGCAGATAGTCAGTTGTTTTTCAAGCAAACATCTTAGTTAACAAGGACTGTGTGTTGAAACTGTGTAAGGAATCCCCAGTTGGATTCCTAAAAGTTACCATCACTTTTTGATGCACTACTTCAGGATTACAACTTCTCATTACAAAACGAGAAAAAAAAAACCAGACCTTCGAAACAACCTACAGTTTTCTGAAAGATCTTCCATTTCCTGCTATTCTCAATATTTTTGAGACTAAGCTCTCCCTGATTTAGGTTCAGATGTTGAGCAGCTTTTTGCTGACAAATATCAGGGAATAGATATACATAGAACTGGGTATTTATTGCCCAGTTGTTAGCAGATATGGGCTCGTTCTCAGGTTTCTTTGCATTCTTTACCCCATCTAAGGTCTAGTGTGAGTGAGATTTGAACTACTTTTGCCCTTTGTGGTCCAAAGAGCTGCTGTTTATTGTGACATTTAATTGCAGCTAGCAGCAGTGTTTTTCCTCCTATAGTTTTGCTCGAAGATTTTAGAGATCCATCTGTGCCGTTCCTGATCAGAATGACTTTGCAGAGAGCTTTCCCTCTGTCTTTTTTTTTCTTTAATTCTTGAATGCACACAGCATTCATACAATCCTTCCCTCCCACCCCTTTTCCCTTGAAAATTTTCACAGGACGCCATGTGGCTGGTGGTGTCGGGCAGCTGCGGGTCCCTGTGGTGCCAGCCCTGCTCCAGCAGGGCCACCCCGAGCAGGGGGCCCAGCCCCACGTCCAGGCGGCTGCTGGAGGTCCCCAAGGAGGAGCCCCCAGCCCCTCTCTGGGCAGCCTGTGCCAGGGCTCCGGCAACTGCTAGTAAAGGCAGATAGATCAGCATGGAGCTTTTGGCTCCTACAGCTTGTTTTTCCTGCTTTTGCCCAGCTATAACTCTGGATTTTTGATTTTTTAATGTCTCCCTTAGAGGTTGGCTCTGGACAGCTGAGTGTGGAAGGCAGTGCATGGCTCTGAGCAAGGAAAAGGCAACAGACAGGGCTCCTACCCTGTTCTCTGTGCCTTCCACTCAGTAATTCAGAAGAAAAGCCAATATTGTTCCCCAGCAGGGGCCCGCAGGGAGCCAAACTTATCAGCTTTAGTCGCTAGCAAATTACTGATGGCAAGTTCATTTCCATGCACAAAGAAAGGGAAGGAATAAAAGGAGGGCTTCCCAAATTCCTGTCCTGGCAGCCTGACAAGTTCATTTGGCTCTGCAGCACAGAGCAGCTCATTCCTGCATGTTCTGTCTTTTATTTAAAGAAGAGACGGAGCTGAGACCAGGAGGATGTGCTGGCCTGGAGCACAGATGTCCTGGTGAGCAGCACATCTCTGCTCCTCAGTGAGGGGTTTGCCAAGGTCCCGATGGCAAGGGGCAAACACCTGCTGCTTGCCACATGCCTACTCTTGGTGTTTCAGGCAGAGAGGTAGAATTAGGAGTGAAAAGAAACAGCAGAGACCTAACATAACCAGGTAAATGAAAGAAATGAAGGTCCTGATGGGTCAAGCACGGTGGGAAGATCTCCTGCTATAAAGCTCTAGTTCAGCTTGACACCAGGGGGACAGACATGTAAGGAATGTGTCTCCAACTAGTCTGAAGCTTTCCAGGAGCAAAAGCTTGGTCAGAAACCTCAGCTCTGTTCGCCTGGCTCAGCAGTGCTGCCTGTGGGGTTGTTCCTGGGGGCAATGCCAAAACCTCGCAGTTTCTCTGCAACTATCCGTCCTGCCAAGTCGGTGCCACCTCTGTCAGTTCGTTGAGCATAAAACCCAGAACTGGGCCTTAAATGCACAAAACAGAGGAATCTCAACACCACGAAGGCCTCTGAGAGGATCCCTTTACATTAATATTTAAGTGTTTGAATATGTTCGGTCCAAAGTCCCATTTTGGCTGTGGGAGTTGATTTAGGTAAGGTTGAAAGCCAACTTGAAAGAAATGAAGCCAAACATCTAATGTTTCCTTTGGAATCTGCTTCCTGAGCCTTCCCCTTTTCCAATCTGGCCAGGGTTACCTTTGGAGGGCAGCTAATGTTCCCCTGATAATTTCTAACAGTCTATAGATCCCTTGGGGGAGGCCAAGCGCCTTGCCTGACACATGAAGATGGAGCTGGAGACCGCTTTCGAGCTCTGGAGAGCGATGCGATGAATCTAGGGCAGCTTGGGGCATGGGCTGACAGCAGTGGGGAAGCTGGCAATCCAGACCTTCTATCCACAACCCAACACTGCTCTAGCTTTAAAGCCCACAAAACAAGCCCTACGTGAACAACGCTGTCCTTGACATAGAAAACTATATTTTGTGAAAGCATTTGTGGCTTCCTGGCAGATACCTGTTACAGTGCCAGCATCGGCTTTTGGCTAAAATTGCCCTTTTCCCTTCTTGCCATTTCTCCAGTGGTGATAGAGAGCAGTCACTTTCCCTCCCAGCCTTGGGATTGACTGAAATCCTCCAAAATTTTTTTTTTTTTTTTAAAACAAACTCCCAACCCTCCTGTGACAGTGGCAGCTCTTTCTGCACCCGCCCCAGTTTAGTTAATACTTCCCAACACTAGAATTGCACACAGCACTGCAGATGAGGGGGATCTGTGCAGTTCATTAATGAGCAAGAACAGATTTTCTGATCGAGAGCATTCACAGAGACTGTGTGAGACACTCCAGGAGATCATTTTCCTTCCTGGAAATAAGAATAGCAGAGGGATTTTGAAATCCCTCAGTCCATTCACAAACATCTCTCAGCTGGGCTGTGCGAGCGCTGTTTGCACCGGGAGCTGACACACATTTTTCTGGCCCTGGGTGATATCGGATAACACGCATTCAGCCTCGCATCTCTAAGTGATTCATTGTGCCATATTTTTTGATAGCAAGAAGGGGCGGGGGGGAAAACAAACGTTATTGTAGGTCTTCTCAGGGCTGATCGGTAATCATGTTATTACAAAAAGCAAAGTGTAAGCCCACTGTTTGGATTCCTTTTCTCATAAACACTGAATAATTTAAGTCTTCGCCCATTTATGTCTTGTATCTGTCTGATCTATGAGTCTGAGGCTTCCCTGGATAGCCGTAATGCAGCAATGAAAAGTCCGGCACAAGCCAACCAAAGGGCACATTTGCATATAGATTGAAACATGAATCATTGGGAGCCATTCATTAGTTGCTGTGCTCAAGACATTTGGCATTTTAACAGCTCTCTGCATCAAATCCTTTCCATCAGATTTATGGGACAATTAAAGCACCCGGGTAGCTGTGTGCAGAAAATGAAGCTGCAGGCTAGGGAGATGCTCTCGCAGCGCTATGGCTGCGGAATATAAATTGCAGGATGTCAAATAAAGGTACAGCAAACAGTCTCAGTCCTGGTGTGGAAATACCCAGCCTCCGAGAGCCTGTCTGAACGTACTCCTTCCTGCTTGTTGATAACTCAGACAAGCTCCCAGCATCCATCTTTCCCAAAGTGTAAGCACTGGAAACCTTATTCTGTTTGATCTCAAGGCAGGGAAAGCTTGGAGGGAGAGTTGTTATGTCTGTGGGTGAGTTTACTTTTGCTTTTTCAAGAGGGAATAGCAAAATACCCAGCTGATGGGACCTTCGTTTGAGGGCATAGGAATTTGCGAAGCACCCCATAACAAAATTTATCCTGAGTTAATCTTGGGAGCTTAGGTTTCCCCAGGGAAAATCTACATCCCCAGGAAGAGCTCTTGCAAGACATCTTGTCATGCTTGATGGTAACTTCTCCGTGTCTGTCAGAGCCCCTAAAGATGTCACTTAACTTGCTGAGACACAAAGTCTGAAGCAAGAAGAGATAAATTCATCTCCTTTAAGCCACCTCTTTCTTTTAAGCCTTCCAATTTATCACAGCCTGACTCTGAAGAAATCTCACTGTTTGTATAAGCTTTCCATAAAAAAAAAATCAACACCCTGTAATGAATCTTGAACCTCATGTGTCTGTGGGGCATCAGCCGGCATGGTGGGACAGGAGGCCGGAAATCCTTCATTTCCCCTTACCCCACGGGTAGGGATCTATGTGAGGGTTGATTTCCCTCAGTCCTCATTCCAACCATCGAGGCTCTGGTTCCTGTTCATGATGGGAAGAAGCATCTTCATCCCAGTAGTGCCAACAGAGCAGAGTAAGGGGCTCCCATCCCCATCTCATCCCCATCCCATACTCATCCCTTCCCCATCCCGTCCCCATGCTCATCCCATCCCATCCCCATCCCGTCCCCATCCTCTCCCCATCCCATCCCCATCCCCATCCCCATCCCATCCCCATCCCATCCCCATCCCCATCCCCATCCCCATCCCCATCCCCATCCCCATCCCCATCCCCATCCCCATCCCCATCCCCATCCCCATCCCCATCCCATCCCCATCCCCATCCCCATCCCCATCCCCATCCCCATCCCCATCCCATCCCCATCCAATCCCCATCCCCATCCCCATCTCATCCCCATCCTCTCCCCATCCCATCCCATCCCATTCCATCCCATCCCCATCCCATCCCATCCCCATCCCCATCCCCATCCCATACCATCCCATTCCATCCCATCCCCATCCCATCCCCATCCCCATCCCCATCCCCATCCCCATCCCCATCCCCATCCCCATCCCCATCCCCATCCCCATCCCCATCCCATCCCCATCCTGTCCCCATCCTCATCCCATCCCATCCCCATCCCCATCCCATCCCCATCCCCATTCCCATCTCATCCCCATCCTCTCCCCATCCTCTCCCCATCCCATCCCATCCCCATCCCCATCCCCATCCCATCCCATCCCCATCCCCATCCCATCCCATCCCATCCCCATCCCATCCCCATCCCCATCCCATCCCCATCCTGTCCCCATCCTCATCCCATCCCATCCCCATCCCCATCCCATCTCCATCCCATCCCCGTCCCTACACACTCCTATAATTTTTAACTCAGATGAGTTCTCAGGTGAGATATAGGGACTGGAAATCAGATGAATCTGGGAAAAGGGAAGACATTTAAGCCTACAAGGCTGCTGTAGGAAATGTTTGTGATATGGCAGCCCTGATGGGGCACGGGACTGTCCTTTCCATATGTTTCTGGTACGAATGGCTGCATGTCAGACAGGTGGTTCTCCCTGCTCAGCCTTGCTCTTCATCAAATTCCTCTTGCACAATTCAAACGCATTCAGCAGCGAGGCATTAGAAAACAAACCCTCGATATTTCATGGGTTTGGGGTCAGAGACACTTGAGTGATGCTCATGTACTCTAGTGAAAGATTTGGCTGTCCCAGTGTAAAATTCATTCCTTTTTCAAGCAGCAGCAGCAGCGTTTGTTAGCACAGTGTAGATTTCCAGCAGTTTTCATTAAAAAAGGAGACAGCCAAGGCCTGGCTTTCCTGCAATCAGATTCAAGAAGCTGTGCACAGCTCCTGGGCCCAGGGGAAGGAAAGCAGTAACAGACCTTTTCACTAGCACAAGCTGAAAAACGGAATTTCTTCCTCAGAAGTAAGTTGAGGTGGGAACACAGGGAATGTCTACTGAGGTGTCATGGTATAGGCAACAAATACAATAATTTTACTGGATTTAGACGTTGACTTTTTAGACAGAGGTCCAATGAGATTGTCAAAATCATACATTCCACATCAAGTCACATTATTGCGATGGAGGGGAATTGCCTTTTCCTTGTTGACCACGTCTACGTATGAGTTTTGCAGACATGACAAGGTGATATCACGGATCAGTCCTCCTCTCCTTTCTGTCCCAAACCACCCTTGCTGCTGTCGGCAGCAGGGAGGTGGCAGTGGCAGAGGAATGCTGCTGCTTTCTTGCCCTGGGGAAAGGTCAATCTTAAAAGCTTACGAGGATTTCACCCTCCATTAGGCAATTTCATGAAAGGAGAAAACTTCACCAGCTACGTATTTTGAGCACTTCTTTTTCTGAACAGAAATTTCCTGAGTTACAGTGTGCAGAAATTGGGAACACAGAGAAACTGGCCGTACTTGTTCAGTACAATATAGGGTATTCTGCCTCCAAAACCAACTGCTGGTGAACACCGAGGGACAAGTCAGTGTATGGAGTAATTTCCTCCCAGCATTTTCCTATCCTTCAGCTGATTTTCTGGCCTCCAACTACAACATTTCAGCTTGGGGATTTTCCCTGGTGTGATTTATCTGGTCAGTAGTCCCCAACACAACACCTTTCTGATTACTTCTCCAGTTTTCCCTGAACCCTATAAAAACTCCTTACTTCTCCAGGTGTCCTATCCACCTCCATTGCTTCTTGCTGAACCTAATTCCTATTCATTTCCTACTCCCAATTCCTAATTAGTCCAGTAGCCCCTTATTCTTGTACTGGAAAAGTGTTTTAAAGAAGTATCTCTATAGGCTTGCCCACATCTTACACTCTGCCCTAGGTTTCCACATGGGCCACTGGTGAAGGCAGGATGGACCCTCGATGGACACTGAGATGCTTTAGCCTTGCACAGGCATTTTCACGTCCTACATAAAGCAATTGCTGAAAACACGTCTCCCTCCCCACTGTTTAACCAAGAAGCAGGTGCCCTCCATCCTTTCACCAGAGTCACTTTATAGAGCCCGGCGGAAGAAGATGTTGGCTTATTTTCTGCTGGAGAAGAAAGAGACGGGTGCTGCTTGGCTTTAAGATAGGGAAAAGTGCCCGTGTGGGGCAGAGCCCTGCCAGGGATTTGCACACCACCGCTCCGAAGCCTTTTGTGCAGTCAGCGTGAATGCAATGGGAGCAATTTATGTCCATCTCCCAGCACCCAGCCAGCCATTTTATTGCCAAAAAACACCGCTGGCCAGTGGCTCTTAAGGTCACACACTGCATTTTCATGATCTGCAAATCACTTTGTAAAGGCGTTTTACTGCCCCTTAACCCCATAAAATCGCTGCATTCAGTGCGAGGCAGCCCTTTCCCATTAACTAGATGCTTGCAGTTAAACAACATTTGCATCCAGAAAAAGGCAACGGAGGCAGTAACCGTATTTACACGATGATTTTCTGTCAGCCTGTTCCTTACAGAAACACAGGTGTAATGAATCTATGCAATAATACTCTTGTGGTCTCAAAATTAAGGCTATGCAGCAATCCCAGAGTATCTCAAAACAAGTATAAAATCTATGAGCATTTTTTACATGAATTAATTTCCCTTTACATGATGTAGGGTTTTACTTGAGCACCAATTAGCTGCCCGTTGCTGGTCCAGGACATCTAGGCACCATGCAAACCCACAAAAGAACTGAAAGTTTGGTTCCCAGGCTAACATCTAACACAATTCATTTGTAATGCAACCTTTTTGTTGTAAACTGGATGAAGAGTGAGACAAAATCCCTTTGGAGTCAACATCCCTTACGCAGGCTCTGCAGCATATGCAGAATGGACTGTCCTTGTAATAAAATACTCATGAGGAAAATAAGAAGCTCCAAGAATACGGGAATTAGTTTCTGTCCCAAAAGCACACAGGACTCATTTCTTTTATGGCTTTATTCTTCCAGCTACCAGAGTTAGGACAATGTCAATAATGTGTAATCCCCTTGGCCATCTTGTCAACCACCGTGTCTTGATAATTTCATGTATTGAAACAGGTCTATTTTTTTTTTCAGGCTGTGGCTATTACTTTGTTTTTAACAGCTGGTGATTATCTGGGGGGACTTGGATTTTGAAGCAGGTTTCTGGGTCTGCAAGTGCACAAAAAGAACTGATGTTGCTTCTCATTACTCTCTGAAACCCAAATCTTTTTGCTATGTGCCCAGTGAAATATAATGGATTAGCTGCAAACCCACAGGTTGAAGGCACCCACATCTGTACGTGTCCTGGTCCAACAAAGCAAGGATTTTGGTTAAATCTGCCAGCTGCATCTGTGACTGTGAACAGTGATGATTGTTCCTACCTCTATCATTTTACACTAGCCTACAACTCCACTCTTCCTCTGCTTGCAGCCTCTAGGTTAGGGTTTGTCTAGCTGGACTTGCTGACTCCTTCCTTTATAAAAGCAATTCCTTCAGAGCTGTGAGCAACCAGGTTGTACTCTGGGTTTCCTACCTTCAGCCGGAATATTTTTACATGGTGGCGGTGGTGTAAAATTCGGGATTAAAATACACACTCTGCCCTTCTTCATTCTGCTTCAGTTAGGGTACTACTAGCATGAAAGTTGAATTAAAACTCATGGAAAAATCATCAGAAACCAACTTCCTGATGCACTGGGCAGTTCCAGGGAGTTACAGCAGATGGGGCTGGTATTGTGCTGTCGGGAACCCATGGAGCAGATGCAAGGTCCCTCAGGTCTCCAGGGACCCATGGGTGGCAATTGGGAAGCTTTCCAGCCACAGGGGTGGAGGGGCGCAAAGAGTCCAGGCAAGTGGCTGCAGCTACAAATCTGCTCTGCTTGCCCATTTTAAGGGTGACCTGTAGAAGAATTCTGCAGCCCTTGCGTGGAGCCAAACCCAGAGCCTCCAAACCCATGAAGCCAGCAACGAAATGCAGATGATTTCGTTGGGTTTTAACAAATACTGGTAGGGTTTGTTCGGCTGTCGCTTTCCTGATGACAGAAATGTCCGTGTGCTTCATGACCTCAAGATTTTCTTGAAGTCTGGGAGTATCTTTTCTCCTTTTGGAGAGAAGAAGACCACCATCCTCGAGGCTGGTACCTACAGGACAAAAAACAGTATCAAGACACTCTAGATCACAAGCATTGCCAATTTTTATTTTTTCCATAACCCATTCACCTGCCATTCATTCCTCCCAGGAACTGGGCTTTCAAACACCCCCCTGGAGCAGTCCACGTCTCTCTTGAGCAGTCACATCACAGACCCCCTCAGGATGCTATCGACTGAGCTGCAAAAAGCCTTGCCCCGGACCCCACACTCTGCTCAGTAACCAAGACAACCCTCAGTGCATAAGCAAAGGGAGCATGCAAAAAGGGCAGTGCTGCTCAGATCCAGCACAGCAAAAAGGGAAAAGCAGCGTTACTCGCCTTTCATTCAATATTTCCAAAGATGAGAGAAGCTATTTTAAATGATAGGGCTTGTCTAGACGTATCAGTGATACTTTGGCTAATGTAGACCCTTAGCACAAACTCGTTTCTGATGAGAAATCTGCATTTATACTAGGATAGATTAACCCCATCTGCAAAATAAATAAAATAACATAAAATAAATAAATAAATAAATAAATAAATAAGCATTTTACTAGGATTAAACACTCCTTTATGCTATGTCCTGTTATTTCCGCTTTTTCTGTTTATGTAGGAATAGCTGTGCAGATTGCTATAGTCCCATGTCTGTTCGGTACACAAGAACTAATTGCAGGCTGTGAGGTTGTGGAGAGGCAGGGAGGAGGGAAGGGGGAGCCTGGAGTAAAGAAACGAAGGTGAAATGAGCTCCCAGAGCATGAAAGATGAAGCTAATCAGCTGCCTCCGCGTGCTAAAACTCTGAAAGGGGATTTGACAGGTTACGTGTGAAAAGTAAAAGAGATTTTAATCACAAAGGTTGGAAAAGTCATGTTTTCTTTCCCCAGGAATGGAATCAGGTAAAACAACTGAATTTGTGTCATTGCTTTTTGGCTTCTTTGAACAGCCTTTCTGAGGCGGGATGACAAACATCACTTTGAATTTACATTTCTGTGTGTGATCTTTTGTGGTTTTGGTGTTCCCCTTCCCAAATCACGTTCAGAGAAGGCGATGGCATTCCCTTAGTCCCATCTGCCTAAAGCTTACTGCAGAGAACGGCATGCATTTGAAGGAGAACATCCCAAATCCTTGCTTCTGTGTGGCTGAGGGCAAGGGGAGCATCGTGCCTCCTCTTGCTCCCAACTGTACCCTCGGTTATCCAGGAGGATGGGGCTGACTCTTTTTGGAGGATCCAGAGTGGATCTGAGAGCTCTCATTGCGGCACCAGTGCAAGTTCTCCAGTCCCAGGACCTGAAGGAACGGTTTGTTGATTAATAGTGCCAAATTACAAGCTCCCCCAGGAGAACTTCACGCTGTTTCCTCCTGATTTTATTCTTCTTCTCTCCAGCCTTGCAGATTTGCATGCCTTACGATTGCTAGGCTGTCTTCCTTTGGCCCCATTTCCCGTGCATTTGGGACAGGGCCCATCTGGGGGGCTCAAAAGCTCAGTCTTCATTTCCTGTTCCACTTCTTATCAGATTTTGCAGCCACGTCCCCAGGCGGTGGCCATCAGCTTTTTGTGCGAGCCTTCAGCACCCGGGGCCAACCTAATCTGCTTGCAACGTCAAGGGATTGGGGATTCTCCGTGTCGTCCACGCCGCTCAGGCAGATCTCCATCGGCTACGAGTCACGGATTAAATACTCCATCCCCGTGTTTGTCTGCACACCTAAAACCCACTACTGAGCCCAGAGGTCCCGAACAGTCAACAACAAGCTCCTTGCCAAAAGCCAGGGATGAGCGCAGGAATCACCAAGAGCCCAGACTTGTTGCATCCCTTGCACACCTAAATACATCCTTTTTGCCCCTAGCACCAAACGGGAAAAGGTTGGGACTGTTGCCACGCTTGTGGGTTGTTTTTTTTCCCCTACTGTCAGTATTGAAGTTACAGGCTGAGCGAGCGGTGCATTGATTACTGAATTATTTAACGATTCCCCCTACATCTCTGCCTCGGCTTCAGAGAGCTTGTGTGTGCAGCATGTTACCTGGGCTGACAGCGGGTGCCTGATGTGCTGCAAGAAGCTGGGAAGAAAATATTATTTATTTATGAAAAAGCAGCAGCAAAATTATTAGGGTGACCAACTACCAGCAGTTCCCCTGAAGAGCAGCCCTCGGGACATTTCAGCATCCCTGTTAGGGATAGGAGTTATCACACCTAGCTTTGGACACATGTAGGGTAGGCTTCTATCACCAAACTTCCCTCTTCACCCACCCCTTTAGGTGAGCATCATCTGACCTAGATTAAATACCTGCTTTATAGAGAGGTACCCATAGAAATGCTTCCTTTTTCCCTTGAATATAGCGGAGACCTGGATATACTGAACACGTGCACCGGGCTGGTGGAGTCCCACCTGACCTGTTTCACTAAAGAACAGCTTTTCAGTGACAGCTGCAAAATAGCCAGCTCGAGAACGCTTCCTCAGCCCTGGCAGCACCTCGTGCACTTTCTTTGGGTCTGAGGAACAGGTGGGCGTAAAGAAACCCAAGCTCTTATTAAATCAGGAGGTTCACCTGTTGTGCAGGTGGTTCTTGCAGGTGGTTTTCCCCTTTTTTGCTCCAGCAGAGAGGTCCATGCCAGTGCAGCAGGACTTAATGAGAGCTCAGGTCTCAGCAGTGTCACAAAGCTGTCGCCAGTGTCACATCAATCCCTTAGGGTAAGGGTTAGGGTTAGGGTTAGGGTTAGGGTTAGGGTTAGGGTTAGGGTTAGGGTTAGGGTTAGGGTTAGGGTTAGGGTTAGGGTTAGGTGTGCATGACGCACGGCACAGCAGGACCCCGCTCCCAGCTGAGCCTGCAGCTGCAGAGATCCAGCAAATCCTCAGTTTGTGTCCCAGCATGGCTCTTGGGGCTCGTACTTCCATCTCTGCAGTGAGGAGCTAACGTTACCCCGGGGAGCTGTAACCTAACTTGGATGGCACTGCTGCCAGGCTGCCAGCCAGCTAGCGCTTCGTTTTCCTCCTCTGCATCCCTCCCTTATCGTCCTAAGCGTGTTTATTTTTTTCCCACATCAGGCATAGCACATCCTCTTAGAAAATATGTGCCAACAGGAGGCTTTGTGCTGTTGCTCTGCCCCCTGATGCACGCAGAAGGGAGGCTGGTTTCCACTCCAGGGCCAGCAGGATGGGATTTCCCATCTCCAGGAGGCTGTGCAGAGAACACCGTGCAAACACCACGCTCCTCTGTGGCTCTGACAAGCCCCTGGTAAACTCCTGCTATGGGGGAACGATGCAGAAAATGCGTGCTGGAAATGTGTGGGCTTCCAGCCCAAGGGAAAAGATGAGCACGCGCATGTAACGGGGCTGCCGAGACTGGATCTAGCCCTCCAGGCTCGCTTCCTGCTTTGCTCCAAGGGTAACCTTGGGCAAACCATCTCACATCGCTGCTCCTTAGTTTACTCTTTGGCAGCACACGCTGCTGTGGAGCCTCAGAAATATGGTACAGGCAGTAGCTGAGCAGTAATTGCAATGTCTTGGTTGCTCTTTCTCTGTTCCGCTCACACGCTGCTGCAGTTTCAGCAGCGTGGCAGGGACCAAGGGCTCATCCTATGTGTTCCTTTATCTACATTTATTCGGTCTTTCCTCCCATACAGACCCCCCTCATTGATTATTGGCTTTGATCAGGCATCTGTCTTGCATTTACTAGGTGAAAATGGAGTCATTTACAGCACGGTGTGCTCAGGTCATGCTGGAGGTTGACGTCTCCCATGGGATTGTTCTATTCGATCCGTCTCCTCCCTGCATCACTATTACATCCCATGCGGACTTTTCCTTGCTCCTTTGGCAAGCTGTAGACACCCTTAATGTCTTCTTACCTGTGCGACTTGACCTATTCATCACATCAATTCATAGCTACAAGGATTAAGCCCCTTATTTCTTAGGGCTCCATAGCATGGTGTAAACCCACGGAGTTGTTAATCCATCATCTGCCCCTCAGGCTGGGACTGCCTCCCTGGTGTCACTGCTGTCCACTGATGAGCAGAAGCAGCTTGGTGTGAGTTTGACACGTGTCACCTACAGTTCTTCTTGGTTTTTGTGTCTCATCAGGAAACCTACAAAGCCTTCCTTCCTCTAGAAAGCTTTCCACCAAAAATATGTCCTCTGCATCACGGACAAATGGCTCTGAAACCCTGGGGAATCAAGGCGTCAGTAGAATTTCACAATAAAACAGGGATAAATGAGCATGGTGTGGAAAGCTTAGCAGCTGCACCGTTGTCTCAGCACGCATTGCTCTGGTCCGTGCAAGTGATGCTGAGTTAGACTCAGCATTTCTGTGGACGATGCTGGGCCCCAGATTGAAAAGTGGGTCTGTAGAGCAGCCAGGTGTAGAGCCAGTGTTATCCCCGCGGTCCTCGCCTTCAGCACAGTTTAGTCCCCAGCCCAGGTGCTCTTCTCACACATAGGCGCAGAGGCCGTGCTGCTCCGAACACCTTCCACTCAATTATTTAAAATTCAGCTGCTATGGATCTACTCAAGGTGATCAGTTTAAAGAAAATGCAGATGGCCTCTGGTTTTGAGTTCCCGCTGCGCTTTGGTTAATTTGGTATGTGAAGGTATTAGGTTAATTAAGTACCATGTGTTGCATGGGGACCGACTGCATTTGTGGATTAATAAGCACCCGAGCGTGCTCGGTGCTGGATGCCCTCAAGCTGGCAGCAGGTTTTTCACGAAGAAAGGAAAGTACTGGAGAGAAATCATGGGGGAATGAAGAGGTTTTCTGCTAATCCTGCAGTCCTTCTTCCAGACCTGGTGCTTGCAGTGTCCTTCAGGTCCCCGACCAACTATCACCCCTCCCTGGAAGGACTGGGGGAACTGAAGAGAAGAGAAGCAAAGCTGTTGACTTCGCCTTGAGGCTCCCAGCCTTCAGCTAGAGTTCAGTGGAGGACCATGGCTGGTGCGTGGAAATTTTTCTGCTAGCGGATCTGTCCCAAGAGCCGTGCTGTGAATGAGGTCAGTGGGTGTCTCGCACCCAGCAGGCGTGTTGGAGGTCTGAAGCAAACCGGCTACAGCTCTCTGGCATCCATGGTGGGATACACGTAGAAGGAGAGGGCCAAACACCACCGCAAGACTTTGGAAATGTTAAAAAGGAAGAAAGTTGTCTTTGTGCAGCCGTGCCCTGAGGTGGTGGAAGACCAGGAGAGAGACCAGGGCAAATGGACACTGCTCCGCAACGTCAACCAGGCCCTGAAGCCCACGACGATTTTAGCGGTAAGATAGGGGGTCCCAGGCTGTAAATGTGGCTGGGATCTTTTAAACCACTTTGAAATCCACCTCACTGTCTGGTGGGATCCTTGTGTTTCTCGTGCCAGCTTCTCTCACCTTCCTCCGGAGCCTTTGCAACTCCTCGCCCTGAGCATTATCGCTCCCCCATGGTGCAACCTAGTTGTCTTTGCACTTGGAAGCTCCTCCTGAAGATCTTCTTCCAGAATTGAGATGATCTCTTTGTGCACCCTTCCTGGTGCCCCCTCTTCTTGCACCTCTGTTTGGCTGTCCTTGCCTTTAGGGTGTGAGGTCCTGACCACAGGATCTGCCCCAGAGCACTTGGAAGGTCTCTAGCACCTAGAAGCTGCTTTGAGGAGGAAGAGTCGGGCCATGTAGGTATTGCAAAGGGGTTGGTGGGATTCTCACTGCTCTGTTGTGTGTGCTGGAAAACAAACAGGCCAGGCACGAGGAAGGTTATGCAACTTATGAGCCCATCCACTGGAGCTGGTAAATGCATGAATTGCCCTGATTTGCCCTAAAATCCCCAGTATATTTGCTGTCATTTGGGCTGATCCAAAGCGATTGCATCAGCAGAAGGAGTGTAACTGATTTCCATGGGTTTTATATGAAATTCATTAAAGTGGGGAATGAAATATGTCAGCAGCCTTAATAGGTGATGTTAATTTTCAACCCAGCCAGGCCTTTCTGAGCTTACCAGCTTAGCCCATCCCATAAGACTTGCTTTTTTTGTTTAATACTAGTTGCTTAAGTATTAAGAACTACATTTTAATTTGTTTAGAAAGAACATTTTGAGGGAACTAGTATCCTGAGCATTAGGCAGGCAAAGCACAGGAGTGCTAGGGCTAGTACAGAAGAAATTTACTTCGGGGATAGCAAATTTAAAAAAAAAACCAGCATTACAAGTTTTGTTTTCTTGATCTAGAGCCATTTTTACACAGCTGCTGAGGTGTCAGAAGGGCTCTCCGCTGAGCGGGGACTGAGCTCCCCACCTCTTCTCTTGCTGACACCTTGATCAAGTTACCCACACTGTGCATGAATTTGCTCAGCTATGCAGGTAGGATAAGAGTACTGAACACTCTGAAATATTTTCAGAGTCTTGGATCAAAGGAGCAGAGAAATAAATATTAATATAAGTTGATTTATAATGTATCTGCACATGACACTGCATTCATGTGCATTTTTTAAATCCTTTTCCACCAAGTTATAGGATGTGAGATAAGACAGCTAACAAGAAAAATATCTGAATATTATATTTTTAATGAGTTGTGTGAAGATATTTATTACGTCTCTGTAGCATGGCCTTCTGAGGAAAAGGGAACACAGACAAAAGCTCCTCAGCTACATGTAAGCAACATGACTTTGTTAATCAGCTGCCAAGCGTGGAGTCTACCATAAAATGTCTGGGGACTCCTCGTGTGTAGCATTTCTCCGTGTGTTGGTCCCTGGGTATAGCCTTACATCCCTGTGACATCTACCAGTTAACATCTATCTGAAGTCCTAGGGAGTGGCGACTTGACAGATGTGTGCTTGACCATTTTTCTGTTGTTGTACATCTCCAATTCCCACTGCCCAGAGTGGGGCTGAAGGTTGTTCATCAGCCCCCGAGGTCAAACCAAATCCATAAATATTCTGTCCACGGAGAAGGTTGGTAGTGGCTACTCAAAGAGCTTATAAGAGTGCACATGCAGAGGGATCCTTCCTTCTGTTTGCTCTTCTCGTTGTTTGCAAAAATGCCTGAAGATAATTTAACTAGGTAGCTCCCAATTGGAGTGCCTCGTCACATTGAGGTTAGGGGTGGGAAATAATTCCGCCTTGTTTCAGAAAATCCTGCTCGGGACTTTGGTTTTGGGTTGTCTTTGGTTTTGCTCTGGGATCGAGGAACAAAAATATTCTTAAAAGCCTTTTTGCATTCGAGTAATTTAATACCCGCAGAGCTGATGAGCAGGACTGGCAGAGGTCTGTAGGATCACCAGTGACACGGAGTGGGTGGATAGGGGTTAACTGCTTGCTCTGTCTCCCAAAACAAAAACAAAGAGGTCTCAAATGAAAGAGGTGGCACATTTGAAACTCAAAAGGACACAGATTTTCATGCTATTTGTCACTAAATTCTTCCTTTGATTTTATGGATGCTAAAAGCTTGCAGGGCTTCAGGAAGCTACCGACCAACACACTCCCAGCAGATACAACCCACTGAGCAGCATCGCGTGCAAAGAGCCCACCTACAAATTGCTGCTGCTGGGAGACCTCCAGAGCAAGGATCCCTACCTCTCCCATATTTACTCATCCCCTTTTAGCTGGGTAAAAAACAGCGCTGCTCCCACCCCGCTGCTCAGCCTCACGGGGCACGTTTGGGAAGAAGGGGTGGTGTGGTTTGTAAAGGAATTCACTTGACTTTTAGCAATGTTTTGGGTGGAAAACTTCAGCGTCTTCTATCCCAAGGGATGTTGAGCCTTCTGCAGCACCGGTTGTCACTGTCCTCTCTTTGGTTGCAGGGGGATTATGTGTGGATGGACCTCAAAACCGGTCGGGAATTCGATGTCCCCATTGGAGCGGTGGTTAAGTTGTGTGACTCCGGACAGATCCAAGTTGTGGACGACGAAGGCAATGTACGTACAAAGGGTTGCAGTTTTGCTTTTCAGCTCTATGTCTGGTGCATGCATAAGCCCCAGGTAGGATTAAAAGCATGATCTCAGGTGCTATTTGAAAGCAAAACTCGATTCGAATCTCATTAAAGATGACGGGATTCACTCCATTAAAACCAGTGGATGTTGGAACGGGGCCACAGCTTTGGAGACAGTCCCAGCTCTGAACCAAACTCCTGCCAAGGAAGACGCAGGCTAAAAATAAAGTTAATAAAATAAAAATCAAAGTGTGGGGAGAGTTTACAAAGGCTGGGGAGGAGCAACCTACAACACCAAAAGGAGACAACACAATATTCCCATTCAAACACAGTTAACGGATCTAATTTTGCTCATTTCCAATATTTCCAGAAATAAGAGGAAGGATGCTCATGATGAAAGGGTCTTGATGGCTTTAGAAATATCCTTAGGAATCAACTGTAAAGATGAGATAACGTTGTGTTCCTCCTTCTGTGGCTGTACTGGGAGTGAAATCGTGAGAAGCTTCTTGGGTGTAATGATGACAGAGCCTCCAAAACACATATGGGTAGGGCTTTGAGAGAAACCACCTCCAGCTGCTGTTCCTCTGCTGTACCCAGTCCTTCCTGACCCCCTGCCAATACAGAACGTGCCCAAAGACAATTTCTCCTTCAGTTTCCCACCTCTACCTCTGTAGTGATTGCTATTTTACAGGAACACTTGTATCACAAGCAGAGGGTGAACTGTGGAGGTTTCCCGTCCCTTATCATTCTTTATCCCATCTGAGGTAATTGTGAATGCTCTCTTTCCCTTCAAGAATGGTAGAGAGAAGCTTTGGTTCAGCCAGATCCTTGTGTCCAATTTGCAGTGGCTTTGGAAGCCCTTTAGAAGTGACCCATCTAAATGGCATTCTGTCAATAAAATTGTAATTTACCACTCCTGTACACCTCTCTCTCGTTTTCTAAAACATCTTTTCTCTTCTTAGCAGTATTTTGTGGCAGAGGGTTAACCAGTGATGTGGAAATATAGTTGTGTGAAGGGATGAACAGACTGGTATTTGTTAATAACTCCCCTGATGCACTGGACGCCTGCACTGCCCTGGATTGTGTTCCTGCCAGGATGGCTAATGTCATGTGTCTCTTGCTGCTCCAGTAAACCAAAAAATGTTTTCCTTCTTCTGCTCTGAATCTTTCAAATGAAATGTCATGCCCTGGGGATAGGAGCTGTGGTCTGCGTGCTCTCCCATGTATGTTCTCCCACCCGGTCCTTTTGCCTGGGGCAGACCTTTCCTTTCTTCCCATGACTTATCTTTCTCTGCCCTCATCCTCTTCCAGGAGCACTGGATTTCCCCGCAGAATGCCAGCCACATCAAGCCCATGCACCCCACCTCCATCCACGGGGTGGAGGACATGATCCGCCTGGGGGACCTGAACGAGGCGGGCATCCTCAGGAACCTGCTGATCCGCTACCGAGAGCATCTCATCTATGTGAGTGTCCTCCCCACATCCATCTCTTCCTCACCCCCAGCTCTCCTTAGCCCTGGGGAACCCATGGGGAGGGATCCCTGATTCAGATAAGTTGGGTTTCTAGGGCCCAAAGGGTGGAGGGCTTCTGCCCCGATGTGTTGTCCTCCTGTAGAGGAGATGTTGCAAAGTTTGTGGATGCCCCAGTGCAAGCTGAAGACCCCATGCCATAAGAAATGGGCAAAGTCCCTCCCACCTCCCTATGTAGCCCCTGCAGAAGTTTTTGGGACACACATCAAGTTTATGTACACACAATAAGCAGTTTAACCCAGGCCACGTGCAGGCTGTAGTAATCCTAAAGCCTTTGGTGACCACGAACTTGATGAGGTCTTTCTGCTTTCTTCCAACTGAACCATTAACTCATTCAGCCCAGGTGAGTGAAGGCAGCAATTGCTGGAGGTGCAAGGGACGGAGGAGGGATGAGGAGGTGCACAAAGGGATAACCAGCTACAGTGAAGTGAGCAGCTCCCAGAACAGCTCCAAAACTCCCCATCTGTGTGTATACCCTGTCAGCGCTGGGATCCTGACAGCTGATCTTTGAGGACAGCAGTATCCCTCCTTAGATCAGCTCAGTCATGTCACATCCAGCAGACCCAGTGCAGCTTTTCCAACCCAGCCAGACATCCAGAAATCAAGGGTTTTACAGGGAGTCAGCCAGAAGTGAACCATTCTTCTGTGACAGCACCGCAAAGTCCATCTCCCAAACAGGACACGAGTCAGCATTCACATCTCCATGCTGGTTTCATCAGCGTGCTGTAATATACGGGGTAGTCTGGTGCATGTTCTTGGGGCAGAACTGAAGACTATGTGTGCTTGCCACTAGCAAAGGTGCTCAAACAGCCTATGCAAATATAGAAAATTTGGTATTTTTTGACCTCCTGCTATGCCTTTGAAGGCTTTTGGGGATCTACCTTTTAAAAGGCTTTAGAGATTATGAGATTTTCAGGCCAGAGGGAACTGCAATACAGTCTGATCTACTAGATAGTATAAAGTAACAGACCATGTCCATTATTTTATGTATCAAGTCTGCTTCTTCTGCTTGTTGTCTATGAATTCTATGATTCTATGATTCTATTTTTTTGTCTAGTACCTTTTGAAAGGATGTTTTTTGTTTAGAGCTGGGCAGTGACGGAGAACCCATCACTCTGTTACAAAGGCTGTTCCACCTCCCCCTGGCCCTGACTCTTCAAAGTATATTCTTTCTTTCATAGGTGAATTTCAGTTCTAGAGGAAGGGGACACAGCTGCTAAAAAGGCACCCCCAGATATCACAGAAAAGTTTAGGTTGGAAGGGAAGTTGGGGTTGAAGACTACAGTCCAACCTCCAGCTCAGAGCATGTCCAGCTTCAAAGTTTGATGTAATGCTCATGTGGATAACTAAATTCAGGCAACCTGAACACCACCCAGGGTGTACAGATAGCCAGTAATTTGCAGGTGATTGGCTTATTGAGTGAACTTGTATTTATCCATTGAGCTTTGCCCCTTTTTCTCTTGTTTGTGGGCACCCTGTGGCAACACCAAGCAGAGTCCACAGCTCTCTCTTGCCCTGTGGAGAAGTTGGGCTTATGTTGGATATTTTTTCAGTGGTGTCCCTGTGTCTCTCCTGGGGGTCCCTGTGCCATCAGGCAAGTGTCTGTTGCCTCGCTAAGTGACGAGAGGTCCCCAGATAAGATTTCACGTGTGCAGTATCAGATTGCCCGTAGATAAAACTTCCTCCTTCACAAAGGCTCTGCCTCTGCGCTCTAAGCTATTCACGGGCCTCCAGGGGGATTATGAACACAAATGGGCACTGGGCAGAGCATTGTTTCACAGAATCACCCTCTCTACAACTACCTGAAAGGAGGTTGTGGGGAGCTTGGGGTCAGCCTCTTCTCTCAGGTAACTAGTGATGGGACCAGAGGGAATGGCCTCAAGTTGTGCCAGGGGAGGGTCAGGTTGGAAATGAGGAGACATTTCTGCTCAGCAAGAGCGGTCAGGCATTGGGACGGGTTGCCCAGGGAGGTGGTGGAGTCCCCGTCCCTGGGGGTGTTCAAGGCAAGGCTGGACGTGGTGCTTGGGGACATGGTTTGGTGGGTGACAGTGGTGGTAGGGGGGTGGTTGGACCAGATGATCTTGGAGGGCTTTTCCAACCTTCATGATTCTTCGATTCTGTGAAATGCATCCTTGGAGATAAGCACCTGCAAACAGCTCGTTTTCACACCCAAGACTTTTAGCAGCCAGTTCTTTACTAGATTCCTCTGTTACAAGCCATTCCTTGGGCCAGCCAGCTCTGTGGGGTTAACCATTTGCACTTGCATCAGAGAGGTCCTAGGTGCTTTGATTGCTCTGCACCACTAAGGGCTTTGGGGGAGCAGCCCATGATCCTGGGCCCCACAGAGCACTTAATTCAATCTCAAAATCAGAACGACACTCTCGAAATGACATGGAGCACATAGCTTGATAGAGAGGCACAAAAAACATTCCTGTCTGCGTGCGTGTTATTGGAGGATCAGGAACCCAACCTGAGGTCTCATCTTTTAAGAGTTGTGACAGTAGCAGGAGTAAACTTGTGCCAGGCATAATAAATATTGATGGCAATTTTGCAAAGCCAAGATACCATATGGATGCCATGTGCGTAGGGATACCCAGCCCGATGAGAAAGTGAGTTTTTTATCTGAGGTATAATTTATTCTGTCTTAAAGATGGTGATGCTCAGTGTGACTTTGCCTTCACTGCCTGGTAGGATTGCTAAGCCTTAGGAGTGAAGGGTGACTTTTGCAGCAGGTCTTCTGTCTGTCTTGTTTCCTCATCCCTTTAGCTTTAAAGAGGGTGTGATTCTGCTCTAATAACACATTTATATATTTTAAATATAAAATAATTTTATATAACTTTCCTTTTTCTCCTCCCTCACATTTTACTCGTAAGACAAACTGCGGCGGGAGGGTAAGTACTGACTCGTGGAGCTGTCACGGGTAATCACTGCCATGCCATCCACCGGATCACTTGTTTCTGTTCACCATCGTGGCATTCTCCTTTAATTTGCAATACCATTGCTGCTGCTTCACGAATGCATTGAGGGCACTATCCCATTTGCTGCGGAGCTTGGCCCTCGTGGTGAAGTTGTGACACCTTCCCAGGGCTGGAAAATGTGGTCTTGGATGGTTAACTCCTTAAGTGCTTCTCAGTAATGACCTCAACGCGTAAGAAAGAAACTTCTGCATCAAAATGTGAAAAGCTTCAATGAGGGCTTGTTGTCCATGCCTTGGTTTTCATGCACTGAGAGAAACCATGCTGAATAGCAAGGGTATTTGGTGGGAGTTTGAACTTTGAGCAAGGTTAAATCCCTTTATCTGGAGACGAAGGCAACGCCTGCTGCTGCTTTCTTGTTGCCAAAATGAAGTAACATTTGGTAGAGCTTTAACCCAATAAAAATCCAGATGAAGTCAGCTACGGCACTGTGAATAGTGAGGGAAGCAGGCTCAGAAAGGATTTTGTTTGGGGCTACTTACAATGTAGGTCATGCAGGCAGCAATGCATTTGCACTGAGATGCAGTTTCTGATGTAAGTGGTCAGCACAGCCTCTGCCTTTCGGTGGAGTTTGATTTTCCCAAGGCAGAGAGGCTTTGCTCTCACCCAGCAATAGAAACCAAAGAGACAATATTTCCTTGGAGGCGCCCTTTGGCCCCTCGTCAGCAAAGCAGACAGAGTTTTGCATGCTGTCAGCTATGAGAAGTGGGCAAACTGTGAGTATTCATCAACTAGGAATGACCTAGGACAGCAAACAATAGCACGAGAGTTTGTGCTGACAAAGTCTTTTGGAGATCACAAGGGAAGGGTCAGCGAGAGCATCCAGAAAACATTCCTGCAACTAATGGTTAACTCCTCTAGTAGGCTCGCTGGCTGCATTTGGGGCACGGCAGACCAATGTGGCTGAAACACAGGATTTCAGAGACTTCTGCAAAGAGTCTTTAGTCTTTTTGTGTGTTTGTTCGTTTTCTTTGAGAAGATGCTCCAGGAAAATTAGAAATACCCCTTAAATTAACTTGGTAATAAAATATGAAAACAGTCTCCCAGGTCTCTCACCCAGGACTAGAAGGGAACTCAGGGGTCACTGGGGATCTTGGTGGCAAAACGCCACTCAGGAATTGAGCACAGCCCTTCCTGGATTTTTAAGTTTACCTGCAGAAAGCTGCTCAGGGACTTCAGTGCTTCCTTACTTCAGTAGCTTCTTCTAACATCCAGTCTATATTATTTCACAGCCAATTTCCACCTTTTGTATTTGTGACAACTTTGTCCTCGAACTTAAAGAGTTTTTTTCCTTTCTTGACATATAACCCACTGTTACAGACAGGGCTATCATTTCCTCTGTGAATTTAAACCTCACCTAGGGTGAACAGAAATTTGTTAATTTTCTCTGGCGTTGGCCATGAGGCTGCAAAGTGACAGCCTGGGAGGGCTTTCAGCATCACTCCCATAGGACACAATTGCCACCTACTGGCTGTCTTTTAGGAAGCCAGAGCTGGTGGAGATATAGGTGAGTGTAGATGATGCAAAACAAGTTATCATCTAACCCCTCTCAGGCCCTTTCCATCGTGACTGTGGGATAGATAACAGGCTATACAGGGAGCGACTCAACCTGGGGCTGCCAGGTTCTCCCTTCCCAGCCCTCCCACTAGCACTGGTACTTATTTTGCTGTCTTCTGAAGCTCAGACTTGTTTTATTTATCAGCAAGTTTGAGATATGCACAAAAAGAGGAGCAGCCAGCAAAGCATGGAGAGACAGTCTTCATGGTCCACGAGCATCCTTGCCTGAGACACTTTGGTTCTTTCTGCCAAAGGCTTATTTCTGGGTTCAAATCATGTAGCTGAAAAGCTGTAAGATATATTTTTTATGTTGGAATGATGATTTTTTTTTTTCCTGGATGAGCCTTCATTCTACTGCCCTTGGTTAGCCCAAGGTGGAGCCCTGTTAACTTGCTTGCTCTAGACAGCAACTTTTATATGGATGAAGTTGGCAAAGGACATCCCAATGTGATGTGACCAAAACTCCCAAAATCAGAGCTACATCTGAGTGAGATGGCAAAGGCCAGGAGTTCTTCAGTGAGAGGCTTGAGAGAAATGGCTCCAGGAAGGGCAGAAACGAACGAGCCAGACACCACAAAGAGTTTTGCTGCCTGAGGCCCAGGACAGCTTTGCTCATTTTAGTGCCATGGAGAGCACGGGATGGACAAAAGGCCATTTCCAAAATGACTCAGAAATAGCCGAGAAGGGATGTGTCAGGACTTTGTGGGCCATCCTCATGTTCTCAGGACAAGGTTTAAATTGCAGCGTGGAAAGGTTCGGTCAGACAGAGATGGTAGTGGAGGATGGAAGTTTAGCAAAAGGGTTTAGCTGTGAATATTTAAAAACAGGTTAAGCAGACCTCTATCAGGAACAATTTAGATCCAGCAGGTCCTGGTTTGAGGGCAGTGGTCTCCAGGCCCTTTTCATCCCTGGTTTCTCATGCAGTGCACTAGGTATGTGTGGATGGGCGCTGGCTCTGGGGATATTTTTGCATCTACGGTTGACTTGGAACCCTGAAGCTTAACTGAGGAACATCTGAAGTATGAAATAAGTCTTGAATCCATTTTGTGCATGAGCAGGAATGAATATGAGCTGATTTATGTCGTTTGGGGCTTCTCTTCCAGTTTTGCTCCACGTTCCACCCTGCAAGCATTTTTGACTTAAACATCACCTTTCATCCACCTTTTTTTTTTTAATTTCTTTTTTTCTGGCCTTCACACTCCATCCAAGCTGCCAAAGCCTCTCAGCAATGTCTCACTGTCCCCACAAACCTTCATGTGATTCTCCTCCAGACATACACCGGCTCGATACTGGTGGCAGTAAACCCCTACCAGCTACTACCCATCTACTCACCGGAGCAGATACGCCTGTACACCAACAAGAAGATCGGGGAGATGCCACCGCACATCTTTGCAATTGCTGACAACTGCTACTTCAACATGCAGCGCAACAACAAGGACCAGTGCTGCATCATAAGGTGAGCTGGTGACTTTCCAAATGAGCCATATCCTGGGAAAGGCTGCTGGTAGTTGGGGAACAGCTCGCCAAACATAATCAGAAATTAGAAGAAGGCATTAGGTCTTCCCTCCACGCATTCACAGTATTTCTCAGTCTGCCTCCTAGTGAATTTTGGCAGCTCAAAACTGGTGGTGAAGCTGCCCCATGGGACCAGTCACCCCTGGACCACAGGCTCAGGGTATGGTGATTGCTCCTGGCAGTGCTTCCTGACCTTCTTGGTGCTGATTTCATGATGGTATTTGCTGGAGAAACCCAAACCCAAGCAAAAATTTGGCCATGTGAATTGGAAAGTAAGTCTGTGTCTTGCCTGGAAGCTGTCCTGTACTGTGTGCTACCATTTGGACACAACCAGCCTTTGGGGTCCTGTAAGCTCATCCTTAGTGGCTTGTCCTGCTCGCATTAACAAGAGGTCCAGAGACATCAGAGACAGAGAGAGGGACATCAGCAGGGGTGCAGCAGGGCTTTCGCTGACCTCAGTTTCTGTTGTCTTTGAAGCGGTGAGTCTGGAGCTGGGAAAACAGAAAGCACGAAACTGATTCTGCAGTTCCTGGCGGCGATCAGTGGCCAGCACTCCTGGATTGAGCAGCAGGTCCTGGAGGCAAATCCCATCTTGGAAGGTGAGGTTTCAGACGATGGAGGCATTTTTCTGAGGCTAAAAAAAATTAAAAATTAAAAAAAATAATCAGATTCAGGAAACACAAAATATGGAGAAATGTAAGTCACTGTTTGTTGCATTTTGAGTTTCAAAAAGCAATAACATTTAAAAAATCGAAAGCAACAATGCAAGCATTTATTAAATTGAATACCCTTCCATCTGTATTTTTCACAACAAAATTATCTTCTGATATAGACTTTCAATTTTTGCATGAATATTTTTAACAACTGTTGTTGAAAATGAAACATTTCAGCTGACCTGAGATTTTTAATTTTTGATTAATTTAAAAATAAAAATTATGTTCTTTTCCATATAGACTGGGATATTTTTTCCCAAATTTCAAAACAGAAACCTGAATTTTGCCTAACTATCTGTGTAGTCAGGGATTTCAAAAATGCCAATCAGCAAATACACAAAGCTCTTTTGAAAAAATCAGACCACCTCTTCCCGTGCTAGAATTACAACTGCATGCAGAGCACAGATATCACATGAATGCTTCCTTTAAATAATTAATTTGGGGTTTATTTGATCATGATTGCAAAAATCTTATTCCTGTTCTTTGCTCTGGTTCAGCAGAACATGAGATTAAATTGACCAGAGCATCACTGCCTACAGACCTTTTACTGGCAGTACACAATAGCACACCCCACCATTTCCTTCCAGGGCCAGAGAACAGCAGGAGAATGCAGAACAAAAATAACAAAAAATTAAAAAATACTAAAAAATAAAGACAGCTCAAGAAAGAACCTGGTAACAAGAATCAGCTTGTTGCCCTTAATGTGTATATCAGCAAGCTGTTACTGTAAAGACCAGCCCCACTGTTTTAATTGGATGCCTGTACATTAAATAGGTGATCTGAGCCTCCCAGCATAATGCAGGATGGGCCCTTTACATTTATTCAGAAAGAGCATCATTTTCTTCCTCTCTTCCTTAAAGAATAACGACATTTTTACTCCCCCTGCTACTCACAGCGAGCAGTGTTTGCTTGGTAAGTAGCCCCCCATAGGAATCAATGGAAATATGAATATCCTAACAGTTTCCAAGAATAATGCTGGAAGCAAGACACCAGCTGAGCTCTCCCTCTCCACTCTCCTCCGCCAGAGCATCCTTCAACCGTATTCAGTCCAGGAGCAACCAGGATTCAGCAACCAGGAGCTGGCATTGCAAAGCCCCGTGGTGTGTGGCAGGCACAAGGGGGGCTGAACATGCACTTTATCATGCTACGACCCAGGGGAAGAGAGCTCTTGTATTTCCGATGCATCTCCAGCACCAATAACATGTATAAATGCCAGGGCAATTATAATAAAATATAAATGCAAGGGCATGCTGCTCCTGCAAGCAGCCCGCACCCGCACAAAGGATGGAGCTTGCAGGGTGAGGTCTCCCTCTGGAGGCTGGCTTAGTCCCTCTGTGTTTACCTAAAGGATGAGCTTTTTCTGCCTCAGTCACCAAATCTCTCATCAGCATCCCTGTCATTTTCCCCGCACCATCACCTCGCACGCTGCAGTGTTCTCCTGTTCCACCTGTCTGTATTTCACCAGCTGCTTCCCAAATCCTGCTGCGCTGGCCCTTTTTCCTCAGTAAGCTCATTCCACTCATTCCACTCATTCCACTCAACCACTCATTCTCAATGCTCCTCTCCCTGTTTCTGAGGACAGTTATCTGCGGTATATCCTGTCTCTGCACGCTGAAACTGAGCCAGACAAGTGTCAGGGAAAGGTGCTGGGGCTGCTTTTCAGCCTCATTTGTTCAGCTGTTTTCTTCTACAGGACACCAGAGTCACGACCATCCCTGCGTCAGGCCGTCTCTGACCCATTGCAATTCCTCCCCGCAGCTTTCGGGAACGCCAAGACGATCCGTAACGACAACTCCAGCCGGTTCGGGAAGTACATCGACATCCACTTCAACAAAAGGGGAGCCATCGAGGGGGCGAAGATCGAGCAGTACCTGCTGGAGAAGTCCCGCGTCTGCCGGCAGGTGAGGTGACAGGTCTGCCCAGCACGGCAGCGGGTCCGTCACCCTTCGTGGTGACATTAGGGTCGCCGAGCTAACGACGGTGGCTCTTCTCCCCCAGGCCCAGGACGAGAGGAACTACCACGTGTTTTACTGCATGCTGAGAGGAATGACAGCGGAGCAGAAGAAGAAGCTGGGTCTTGGGAAAGCCACGGATTACAACTACCTGGCAATGGTGAGAGCGCAGCGGAGCAGAGGTTTGGAGGGAAGATGTGATGAGAGCTTATGAGCAAGGGAGGGAGAAATGCGAGGTCTTCCTCGGCACCGCAAGGGGCTGCTTTCCTGGTTAGGACCTTCCCAAGCCTTAGTCACAGGCAGGGGGATCTCTGTCCCACCACTGCAAACCTCACAGGCTGACAGCAAATCCTTAGCCTGTGTAAAACAGGTTATTTCCACTATTTCTATGAAATGGGACACAGGCTTGGATAGTTTGGTTGGGTTTTGACCAGGCCACTTGGTTTAGAAATAACCAGGGTGTTAGATACAGCTCAGTGCTCTTGCAGAAATGATGCAAGGGGATGAGTGTGTGTCTGGATAATGTGTTCTCGTCAGCATACTGTGTGGGAATCATCTCTGCTCTATGTCCCTGTCCATGCAAAGCTTGGTGTCGGAGCAAACCAGCAACCTCCAGCCCCACTCCCTCCATACCTCTGTCACCAGCCAGCAGGACTGGTAGCAGCAAGTGTAATTAAGGCTGGCCCATTGTCAGCAAGGAATCGCTGAAAACCTCCAGCACGTTTTCTTCTGGCTTTTTATCCTCACATCAAGGAGCTTTTTCTCTGATTGATTCTCTCCAGTTCTTAAAGGGGATCTATATGAAAGAGGGGGAGAGGGTCTTTATCAGGGAGTGCAGTGGTAGGACAAGGAGTAATGGTTTTAAACTATGAGAGGGCAGGTTTAGACTGAAGATAAGGAAGAAATTCTTCCCTCTGAGGGTGCTGAGGCCCTGGCCCAGGCTGCCCAGAGGAGCTGGGGGGTGCCCCAGCCCTGGCAGTGCCCAAGGCCAGTCTGGATGGGGCTGGGGGCAGCCTAGACTGCGGGCAGAGAGCCCTGACCATGGCAGGGATTGGAGCTGGATGTCCCTTAATTCCAACTCAAACCATGCTGTGGTTGTAGACAGACATAGGATGGCTCAGGAGAGCAGGGCAGTGCAGGTCACAAGGCTGAGCACCAAAGGGCAGAGCCAGATGCACAAGTTCATCATCATCTTTTGCTTATTTATTCCTTACACAAAACATCTGCGGAATTAGGGGGGAATTCAGCAAAGCCCTGAGAGCTTAGGGTCACCCCATCTCTGCCGGACACACTCGGCTTCACCCCGCGCACCCTGCGGCCTCCTTGCCTCCCCAGGGTAACTGCACGACCTGCGACGGCAGGGATGACAGCAAGGAGTACGCCAACATCCGCTCTGCCATGAAGGTCCTTATGTTCACCGACACAGAGAACTGGGAGATCTCCAAGCTGCTGGCTGCCATCCTACACATGGGGAACCTGCAGTACGAAGGTAAGAGGACAAAACTCAAAGATATGTTCAAAGATATTGCTTTTTCTCCTTATTTTCCATGGGGAGAAGGAGCCAAGCTTAGGGGCTGTATCCATACCACCTGCCACGATGCTGGGCTAAGGGAGGTTGAATATGGCCAGGGACCATTCAGTAGAGCCAGGAGAGACTAATGGGGCATTTGAGAAGGGTCTGGGTGATCGGATAGGCCTTTGTAAAGGTACCAGGCCTCTCTGTCATCAGAAGTGCCATGTTGATATAAAAGCCTCTCTGGAAAACAGAAGCCTAAAGCACTTACGTGCTAGAAATATTTTCAGCCCATAAGTCATTTAGGGTGGCCTGCAGAGCAGAATGCAGGTTCTATGCAGCCAGCAGCCACACGAAATTCTCCTTTCTGATGGCCAGACTTTGCCTGGCCACCAGGAGGAGGCAACGAAGGCTGAAGGCTGAGGAACCCTTTCCCTCAGCCCACCAACCTCCCGCAGAGCTGCCTCCCTTGCTGACCGCTTTCCCCGTGCCTCTCTTCCTCCAGCCCGGACCTACGACAACCTGGATGCCTGTGAGGTCGTCCAGTCGGCGTCACTGATCACCGCAGCATCGTTGCTGGAGGTCAGTGGCTCTGCAGTGTTGGTGTCCCCTTTTCGGCTTGTCCCCACGCTCCCAGGGTTGGGGCAAGGCTGGGAAAGCCTCACCTGAGGCAGGCACGCTGCCCTGCCAGCTCTAGGAGGCTGAAGAGGCCTGGGAAAGTCGTACTTGTCCCTGTGCTGGCTTCCTTTGAGCTTCCCTTCACACCAGTGGAGAGGAACTGTTGCTTTAATGGCACATCATCTGAAAAAGGACATCCAAAATAGTTTAGTCCCTAAAACAGCCCGTCTCTCTCGCTGATGTAAAGGAAGCTCATTACAGCAGCTGAGACAGAGGCGTCCAGCTCTCTGTGTGCATCAGGTGAGGTGAGATGACCCTCACCCAAACCACCATGAAGTGGCTGGAGCAGTCCTCAGTGTCCTCCCCGACATGAGACAGGGCTTCCTAGGGACACCAGCTTGCCACCATGGGCTCTGTTGGTCCCAGAGTGTTACCCTAGCCATTTACAGGCTGTTTTCTTGGACTTTAAGCACTGGGTGTTTCCCTGGACTGACCTCAAGAGTACAAAAAGGGGTCACCAGGATGCAAAGCTACATGGTGCTGGTGGGCTTTGCAGGCTTTGCTTTTTCATCTCCACTCCCCATGTCTCATTAACTTCCCTCACTAAGCCAAAAGAACACTTGCTGTAGTAAAACACTGTACAAACGTATATTAATTAGTCTCTCCAAAAGTGCCTGTGACATCATTTATTTTCCCTGTACAGCTAAGAAAAGCCACTCACCTCCAGCCCTGGGGGTCCGTACAGTTTTTTTCCAGCCACTCATGTCCAGGCTACTAGCCCAGGCCATTGTAAGGACCTCTTGTGTTATAATATCAGCAGTTTTGTTTGGTGGTGCCTTTGCCAGGTTGACCCTCAGGATGTGATGAACTGCCTCACCAGCCGGACGATAATCACCAGGGGTGAGACCGTGTCCACCCCTCTCAGCATGGAACAAGCCCTGGATGTGAGGGACGCTTTTGTAAAGGTAAACCTTAGGGCATTCCCTTCTGTCCCTGTTGATGTGATGAAGAAATCTGCCAGTTTTGAGACCAGAGCATCCACTGCGTGGGAAAAGTGTCTTGCATGGGGTCTGTGTGAGCTAGAATCACCAGGTGGCCTTAAATCTGTGTTGGCACTGGGATGTGCAAAGAGCTGAGATGGAATGAATCTAGATAGCCTGGTCCTCAAGGGATTTGCAGTCAGGACTTGAGACTGTCCATACTCAAAGGTGACTTGTCAAAGGACCCAGCATCATGACATGACTTTGCATCAGCTTCAGGAGGATGTTCCAGCTTGACCTCCAGAATTAGATCCTCAGCTACTATAAATCAGAGCAGCTCTTTCAACACCTGCAACACCCACACCCGAATTTCAGGATTTGGGCATTTGTATAGAAGTGAAACTGTACCAATAAATAAAGCATGGTAATAAGGTTTAGAGGAAGCATATAGGGAAGAATCTAATTTTGGGATTTTGCTTTGAGTTGTCTTTAATCTAGGCTTTCAGGTCCATTGTCCTTGATCTACACAGTGCCTCAGGCAGCTTTAAACCACTCCAAAAGTCTGGCATAGCCGTCGTGTTGGTCATTGTGTCCCTGAGGGCTGTCCAGTGCTTTAGGGGAGGCTGTGCCACTGTGGGTGAAGTGGTGCTGCAGACTAGCAGGGCAAACTGCCAACCTGTCTCAGTGAGCTCCATCTTCGGGACATTGCAGGGAATTTATGGGCGGCTTTTTGTGTGGATCGTGGAGAAGATCAACGCCGCGATTTACAGACCTCCTTCCCAGGAACTCAAAAGTGTCAGGAGATCCATCGGCCTCCTCGATATCTTTGGCTTTGAGAACTTCACTGTGAACAGGTATGGAGCCTGTAAAAGCAGAAATATGCCTTAAGCCTCCTTTACCACCCCAAGCTCACCCCTATACATGTATAATTTCTGTGACATTGTTTTGGGGAAGAAAAACAGATTAGCTGGACCACTATGGTAATTTTTAGCCTATAGCCACCTTACTGAGTAGTTGACAAGGTTTGAGGACGTTGTTTCAAGCACAGGAGAGTGACGGAGAAAGATAGATTATGGTGGATCTAAACCAACCTTTCCTTGTCCTTCCTTCCACAGTTTTGAGCAGCTTTGCATCAACTTTGCAAATGAGAACCTGCAGCAGTTTTTTGTGCGCCATGTCTTCAAACTGGAGCAGGAGGAGTACAACCTGGAGCACATCAACTGGCAGCACATTGAGTTCACTGATAACCAGGATGCCTTGGACATGATTGCCATCAAGCCCATGAACATCATCTCCCTCATTGATGAGGAGAGCAAGTTCCCCAAGGTGTGTTTTGGGCTCAGCCCTCTTTCCAGTGACTCCCCTATTTTTACCCCCTTTATATTTGCATGTTGCCCCCCTATGAGAGGTCTGATCAGCTCCAAATCAGGAGCCAACAAAGATATAGCACACATTTGATATATCACACATTCATCTGTTGGTTACCTATTTGTAGTTCCTATTACTCCATCAGTACCACAGTCAAGCTTAAAAGAAATTAGAGTTTCTGATGGAATAATACACCTGTAAGGGGCTCTAGAATAGCCTCTGACTGAAAATTTAAGAAAAAGTTAAATATACTCCTTCTGGACTATTTTGAATACAGCACAACACACCACAGATATTTGTTTTTCTGTACTTGAGTTACCCCCTCCAGCACATCTCTTGTCAAAATACATACACATTGCCCCCTGAGGAAAAAAAAGAAATGCATTATTGATTGGAAAATGAGTATCATGGGACAAACCCTGATTAAACGTCAGATCTTTTCCTGTGTGCACAGGGGACAGATGGCACGATGCTACACAAGCTGAACTCCCAGCACAAGCTGAACACCAACTATATACCTCCAAAGAACAACTATGAAACCCAGTTTGGTATTAACCACTTTGCTGGAATTGTTTACTACGAAACAAAAGGTATGGGGTGGCTCCTGGGCACTGCAGGTCTCAGGGGATGCTCGGGGGAAGGTGAGCTGCTGCTGTGATGGAGCAGAGCTGGATGGCAGCCCGTAGTAGTGTCAGTGTGCTCCATTTCTGGCTGTAATCCCTTGGTCTTTCAGCAGTGCCCATGAGCTGCAGAAATTTATTCTCTTTTGCTTGTGTGTCCCCTGGACAGAATTGCAGTGCATTTTTTACCCAGTCTCTGTCTTCCTTCTCTTGGTCTGTCTTTCTCTTCCCTCTCCACCATTTCTGTTCGGCTTTTCCTAATGAAATTTACCCAGGTCCTGGGTAAATTTCCCGGGTCCCTGCAATCCTGATTGCATGGGACCCTCATTATCTCCCCAGGGGAAGCCAGTAGACCTGTGACCAGGTGGCTGTGTGCAGGGCGCGTACTGGCCATGTCGCCCTGTGTCATGGACCTGTGTGTTGTCCCATTATTCCTCCAGGTTTCTTGGAGAAAAACAGGGACACGCTGCACGGAGACATCATTCAGCTGGTTCATTCCTCAAAAAACAAGTTCATCAAGCAGATCTTCCAAGCAGATGTGGCGATGGTAATGCATGCAGAGGGCGGGAGAAGATCTTTGTTCACAGGGAGGAGTTTCCTGGAAGGGGGGAGAAATTGCACAGGGTCAGATTGCTCTGATGCTCTTTGGGGTGTTTCAAACCTGTTACCATGACCCAATAATCCAAAAATGTGAATGTGGTGGGTGTCACAGGTACAACCACACTCACACCATTCAGTTTGTGAAATGTTGTTTCTTGCTGTGGTTGCTCTTCTACTACTTGTATAGGGACAAGAACAAAAAGGTTTGTGATTAGAGATCTGAGAGAGAAAGAGCCAGCCCTCATATGTTATAGAAAGAGCCAGCCCTTATATATATATATTATAATATTCCAGATCTGCATATAATAGAGTGAGAAATTAAAACCAAATAGATGTTCTGAAGGAGCTGCAGATACAGCACTAAAAAGATGTCAGGATAAGATTTTCCAAAGCAACCAAGTTTTTTAGTGACTGGAGCCCTGTTTCTAAGCCAATGCCACTGATGGTCCAAGGGACTTGGGGACTTTCAGGAGTGCCAAATAGATATAAGTGCTGAGCTCCTTTGACTGTTAAGGACAAGAAATATTTAAATTCCCCCAAAAAATCTTAAAATAGGCTACAGGCACTTTTGCAAGGCTTATTCAAAACCCGTAGGCACTCAGCCTTGCTCCGTTTGAAATGAACGATCAATATCCTTCTGACTTTGTTAGGAATGAGATGAGGTCTATCAGCTCCCATCAAGCTACCAATTTCTATGACAATCCCAGTGGGTTTGGAGCTGTCCCCAGATGTGGTGTTCCCCTTGAACCGGACACTAAATCCCTTAGCATCAGTGATGCCGTTCCCTTTGCTTTTTATTGCTTATTCCTCGCCGCTTTTTATTTTCGACGCAAGCTTTGCAGTTCACCTTGGAAATGATTTCTTGCTTGTTTGGGCAGAGCAGAGTTGCACTCTGGGGAACTGAGGAGAGGGAGCTCTCAGGTTTGTGTAATTTTGCAGAACTCATCATGGGGACTCCTACCAAGCTGTCCTTTGGCAGTATGTTGTAGCAAAATCAAGATGTCCTCCTGGGCATTGTATAGAACCTCAGAACTGAGATCTTTTAAAACATCAGAGCACTTTTGGGGGATAACCCTTTTCTCTTATACTTCCAGTCACTGTGCTGTCATTAAGCACCTTCAGAATCTGTCCTGAATGGTGCTCCCTGTGCCTTGATGCTTTAATGATCTCTGCTTTTCTTACCTGAACGAGGGATTTGTAACCTGCCTGATATGGAACCAGAAGAGGAGTGAAGGTTCTGTCCCATCTCCCCTAATCATGCACGGTGTTAGCATGAACATGTTAGGAGAGAGCACAAATCCCTAAACACCATGAAAACAAAACCATTCAGACAAGTAGGAGCTGACGTAGGGCTAAGGTGATTTTACCACGGTTTTCCACCAACATTGCTTTGAACAGTGTCGGGTAAAACAACAGATTCAGTGGGAATTATCCATGGTTCCCCTGAGGAACCAGCCAGCAGGGTCCGACAGCACTGCTTGCTCCGGGAACAGGTAGAAGGAGCAGGGGAGATGGAAATTGAAGATGAGAGATTGGTCAAGGGAAAAACAAAAGATCAGATTTGGGTGCTTTCCCATCGGTGAAAATTTCATTTCTGTAGAAGCTATCTGACCAAAATTAGGAGGGGAGGGAGCAATTTCTTTAGGATTTTTGTGAAAATTTGTTTCGCTGGCATCTTCTAACCTAGTCAAAGGAGAGCAGGGATGCGCAAGGGAGAGGAGTGGAGTTGGCTGACCCTGGATGGATAGCTAGTGAGGTTAAAAGGTAGAGAGGAGATGTTTCCAAGAAGTAAGAGCTGGACAGTGGTGGTTCCCTCAGCTTCAGGGATACGAATCTTGAGAGAGACGGGAAAAGCCAAGAGGGGGATGGCCAAAAATCCAAGAATTAGCACATTTTGTTCATGGGATGTTTTAACAGCTGAACCTCCAGGACTAACAAAGTCAGGCTCCCATTTCGGTTATTCCTTCTTTTCACTATTTGCTCTTCTCTGTCTCTGTTCGTTTTGTTGTTTTTTTTTGTTTTGTATGTTTTTTTTTTTGTTTTGTTTTACCTGTGCTTCACGTAGTTTCTCTGTGGCTATGCATCCAGCACTTTTGGCCAGTCGCCCACACCCACACCAAAGGTAAACTGAATAAATGAGTTTCTCTGTTGCATATTCACCTCTCCTTGGTGAGGACTGTGCTTTTCTCATGTTGGCTTATTGCTCGCCCTGTGTTATTTGTAGAGGATCCATTTCAAGTGACTGGCGTGATGAAGAGTATTTTTAGGGCTTGTTGTGTAGCTACAGAAGTATGTGCCATTTATTTGTAAGATTCAACTCAAAAGAGTTTTGTAATGATGGGAATTTGGTTTGGATAAAATCAGAACCAGCCCGAGACAAAGTTTTGTTTTTGTTATTCTGGTATTTGAGTCATTTTAATTAACTTCAGATTGATCATGTGTGGGATTTGAATGTAATTTATCTTGCTGCCACCGTTGGCTTCAGTGGGACATTAATCCTCAAAGCAGATGCAAATCCAGCCCTGTTTTGCACTTTTGGGGACAGAAATCTGATGGCTCTGGTGCAAAGAGTGACTCTTGGATTGCATTTCTGTGTCGCTTGGAAATGCTTTCAGTCTCCGGGGTATTTCGTGACTTGTGAGAGCTCAAATCTGAGCCTTCAAAGGCGCGGTTAATATTGAACATTGGCATGCTCATCCCAACAGGCTCTTGGCACCTCTCTTCGTCTTTTCTGTTGCACCTCAACTCATGACTGGTTCTGATGGCTTTCCAAACCTTTCTTGCTAGATGTTTGGCCATAAGGTAGAGACTTGTGTGCTAAAGGTTTTGTGCTGTTAGCTTTGTGACTCTGCCCACATTGCCACAACAGTCCCCTGGTAGCCGAGGGATTCTGCTAGAGAGGGACCTGGCTTTCTAAATTCAGATCTTTGCATGGGCTGAATTTCAACCCTTCTTACCTCTGCATTGTCTCAGGGTGCTTGGATTTGGAATTCCAATGAGGGCGACCTGACCCAAAACGACCCCAAGCCATTTGTTCCAGAGCTGAACTCCTTCCCCTCCATATCACATCCGCAAGGTGTTTGGATAGCAGAATCTCACTGGGCCTTGCTCTAGGATTGTAGCAATGCCCCACACCAAAAAAGAAAATCCTTCCTGAATTAAGACACGGTGAAATGAAGCGGAGGAGAGAATTGTGCAAAATCTGCCAGAAATTCTCATGCCAGTCTTTTTCTCTGATGACAACAGGAGACAGAGGGAAATTGGACAAGTAACGCTGATGATTTCTAAGAGTCTTGTTCTTGTCATGACTGTTTTCATAATATAGCTTCAAGTTTTGTAAGTTTTCTAATGAATAATAATTGGTCGTATTTGTTAGGCACTGAGGCAAGGGTGGAACCACTAGGCCAAAGGAGACGTTCCATCAGTGAGTCGTATAAAATAGGGATTTAGCCCAAAATAGTGACGCTTGGCACTGTTATACATCCAGTGTCAGATTTGTATCTCAAGGCACTTTCCAGACTGCACATCCTTGGGGACAGAGACCGTCTTTTCACCAAATGCCACCATAGAACCTGCTGTGATGAGTCCTCAACTGTCAGTGCACATCTGGAGGCCACCCCAGTGACATTTCCCACAGCAAACAGTAAGCTTCAGTGTCCTCAGACTTCAGAAAAAAAAGGCTGACAAGCACGGTGTCCTGTTGGCATGGATCAGGACTGCAATCCACCATTTACAATCCTAAAGAGGTGCGGAGAAGTTCCATAGCCCAGAGTCCACCTTCATCCGCTGACTACACAGGGTGTAGCTGGGCTGAACTGGTTTTTGCTTTCCCAGCCCTAAATCAGTACCTAAATGTGTCCAAGACATCCAAAGGAGGAGCCAGAATAGGTCCCTAGAGATTTTACAGCCTCACAGAGATGTTGGGATGCGTCCTGATGGGATCCCCACTGGGGATCTCAGGCACCCTGTGCCAGGGGAATGTCCCCTTGTGTCCTGCTGCTGATATCCTGCCTTGACTTTTTGTATTTTTGTGTTTTGTATATTTGTATTTATGCTACTGCAAGCAGCCATGTCTCTGCATCTTTAAAGCTAGGCTGAGGTGCCAAAAAGAAGCAGCACTGGAGCATGTCTGAATTTCATGCTGGGCTGCATGTCTTTCTGAACTTCTCTTCTGAGATGATGCTTCCCTGTGAATCTTGTAATTCTCTTTTTTTGTCTTATTTTTCTCTTTTGCTTCTGTATTTTTATTTTTGCCCTTTGAGGCTGAGCGATAACTCAGTGTCCCAGTCCAGGTTACAGCACCTGTGATTGCTGCTCCTCCTTCCCCATTATACACAGGTCTCATCCTCCCCGGGCTCTGTATGTACACTGATGAAGAGACAGTCTGTGTCCCAAAAATGCTGCAGTCTCTATAAACCTCTGTTTCCAGTGCCTCATTAGGCCATGTTGGCGGGCTGTTCTGCTCCTTTTTTCTGGCCGTTTTGTTGAAAGAAGGGAAGAGGTGTGATTCTCAGGTGAGGCAGGAGGAACGCTGGCTCCAGCCTTGGCATCGTGTCCATGCAGGAGGAGGCTGATGTAAAATACACACCTGAGGTTTCATGGCACAGCTGAGAGCCTGGTTGGTGCCCACGGGGCTGGTGCCCGCCGTGGAGGGATCTGTGTGCAAGTGTTAGGCCCAGGGATGGAGGGGACGAGCCATCCATTCACCACCCAGGTCCATGCAAATGGATGGGGTGGTGCAGTCTGGCCAGGAGGAGCCGAGACCTCTCTGCTGATATGGGTAGGAGACAAATCATGGCCAGATTCTGCCCAGGAAGACACTTCTGGCCAGTGTCCCTTCCCTCCTGCCCTTCCCATCAAAAGGCTCTCAGGGTAAGGATGGAAAAGACACCATTCTACCAGAGCTGGGTGCACGCAAGGAAGGACTGCAAGGCACCAGGAAGGCAGGACCTGCAGTCTGGGAGCAAACCACTCTCACATTCCCATGTAGGAGCCCCTGGTACGAAGTTTTGCATCCTTTCTACCACCACAGCTGAAAAATGACCTCTCCCGGACAAGCACAAACCTGCAAACCTGACAAACAGGCAGCTGCTTCCACCTTCCAGCCCCGCTCCTGTGTCTGTCACTGCTTCTTGTGACTGTCCTTCCTCATGGCTTAGAGGTGACCCCCCCTGCACAGAATTAGCTAAGTGGTAAGAAAGAATTAATCAACGCTATCCAAACTAAGATTCTTGCTGAAACAGCCCGTTCCTCATCAAATCCGTGACAAAACCACCAGGCTCTACAGTGCATTGCAGGTAGCAGCTGCATCCATTAATTACTTTAGATTCGTTAACAGTTTGTCCTTCAGGGGAGGATTTTGCTGGGAGAGATTACCGATAGCCCCACAAGCTCTCTTGGCCAAGAGGGCCAGGTTTTTCTGGTGTGCACAAGCTGGATTTTCTCTGCTCACGTTGCCTTGTTGGAATTCCATGACGATTTTGTGTTTGTGCTGACTGGGTTTGTCCTATCGCTGCGTCCAACCTGGGCTATGGAAATGCCTCCTTTATGGGGTGTGGGGACGTTGTCTGACTGCTGTAGGATGAAGCAGAAAGTTTTTAGCAAAAGAGGTCAAAATAAAACTCGCCGCCTTGCAAAACAGAGCAGCAAGGTCAGTGCAAATGGGGACTTCGTGGCTCCACACGTGGCTTGACCACCTGCAAAGAAGAGGATGTTCGGAGGAAATGTGCATGAAATCCTGCTGGAATCCTCCCTTTGGGAAATCTCTGGCCATCAGATCATGTCACAGTGTGTCCTATTTTCAAGTTGGAGAGAGTTACAACTCTCTCCCCAAATCATCCCAAAGTTTCACCCTAAATCCTTTGGTCTAGTTAATTTTCTTTTCCAGACAAAACTCAGATCTTCCCTGTAGCACAGACTGGGGAAAATAGACCTCAGCAGCAATTTCTGGAGCCATCGCAGAGTCTCCTGCAGCAAACATGCCCCTGGCTTGTTTTTCTGCCTCCAGGAGCCTCTGGAGGCTGGTCCAGGGTGCAGAAGATGGGTCAGACATGAAGAACAAGGACAGCGAGGTCAGCATCATTGTGCTGTGATGCACAGGGAGGGGGAAGCCCAAACATCTCCTGTGGAGCACCCCTGGGCAAATGCCTTGCCCCAGGCTGCAATACAGAAATTTTTGATGTCCTACATGAGGCGTTTGGGAACCTGACTCACACAGGGAGGCTCGAGCAGGAGCAATTAAATTATGGCACTTTTCCTCAATGGGTAGAGGCACCTGGAGCAAATCGTAGAGTGTGCGTGCAACACAAGCAGAGCAGTCCGGGGACAAAGCCAGGTACCCTGTGGCCCCAAGCCCTCTCCTCTCCCCATCTCTGCCACCTCGGGCATCCTCCACCGCAGCCCTGAAGCCTCGGCTCCCCGCCTCCAGCCGGAGGCTGCCGGGGACGCGGCCAGAGGGGAAAGGCTCTGTTATCCTTCCATTTCCTGAGCCCGCTCTGCCGCCGTTTTGCAGGGAGCGGAGACGAGGAAGCGCTCGCCGACGCTCAGCAGCCAGTTCAAGCGGTCCCTGGAGCTGTTGATGAGGACTCTCAGTGTCTGCCAGCCCTTTTTTGTCCGCTGTATCAAGCCCAATGAGTACAAGAAGCCCATGGTGAGTCCTGGTTTTCTCTCCTGGTTGCTTTTTTTTTTTTTTTTTTTGTGCAGAATTATCCACAGGAGTTAATGGTAAAAGTCCCTCGGGCATCGGGAGAGGCAGGATTGACCCTGGGTGCTTAGAAAACAAACCCACAGCCCTTTCTGCAAGCAAAGGGGTCACCAAAGCTCGTGAAGGAAAGGCTGGCAAAGTTGGGCACTTTCATTGCACCCCAAAACTTTTTTATAGGGGAGATACTTCCCCCGCCTTTCTTCCCAAGGATGACCTCAAGGAATTCACCCCACAGCCCTTTCCCCTGTAGGAAATGCATCTGATTTTTATAGGGGGTGGGAGCCTCCCTACCAGCTGTAGGGCCCTGTGTCCGGCCCTATTGCAGAGTTTGACAGTCCCCTAAAAACGATTCCATTCCTGTGGGTGTTTTCTGCAAAACCTTTCTTTCTGAGGGACCTTATTTGGTTTTACCCATTAGATTCGTTTCAACTGTTTATTTTGATGTTGTTGTTTGATTTTTGTTTGTTTTTGTAACAATTGTGAAGGAATAGTTAAAAATCATAAAGAAAAAAAAAAAGGAAAAGGGAAATAACACAGAGGAAATGTAAGAGGAATTACTTAGCTGTGATTCCCAGGGGAGGGAGGTTAGACTGTGCCAGATAGGATTATTACAACATTTTATCCGGATGAACAACCAACAGGCAATTCCCTCCACCGTTCAGAGTACTCTTAAATGCAGCTACAGCAAGCCTGAAGGCAAAAAATATATATACATATTGCTCAGAAACTTAAAAATAATTGGCATCCAGTTAAAAACGCTGCTTTTATTGTGTTTGCCGCAAAAGCAGTGAACGCTCTGGGGACAAACTTTTATGAGCAAATGAAAGGAAAGGAGGTGGCTGCAGGACCACTGCCCTCTCGTGCAGTGACTCGGTGGAAGGGAGATGATGCTGAAAACCCCAGCCTCAGGATCACCCCCCTGCAGGATTGGACCCTGGAGCCATCAGCAATCTCGTGCTAGCCTCTCATTGCTCTTGATAGTGATAATTCTTGGGGAGGAACGGCTTGATTTAATAATAATTTCAGCTGTTTGTTTCTGTGAGTCATTTTGCCCATGCCTTTGTACTTCAGGAGCGGGTAATCTAGCCAGAGGTGGAGTTTTATCTACTGTTAGCTAGCAAAGCTCAAATGAGTGGAAAAAAAAAATAAAAGCGTAAAATATCAAATTTCAGAGCTGTTACATATAAACAGTGTTCAGTTGAGACTTATTTTTGCTCTTCAGTGAATCTAATATAGCACGGGGTGAAAAGTTTGGTGGCTCTCCAGGCAGTTTGTTGTCTCCTTATCCTGGTTTTGGTGAAAATTAAAAGGCAGTTAACGGCAAATTAAAGGAAGACTTTGGGTTAATATGAAACAAGATGTCTGAGCTGAGATTATCATCTGAGCTGAGATCAAACCAAAGCCTTGCTTTAGCACGTGGGTGATATTGAAAGATAGCTGCACATCCTGAACAGACATTAACAAATTATTCCTGATGCCCCGGCTTCAAGCTGCTTTTACACCTGGATGTCTGGCATTCAGTCAGGCATTTTTCGTCCTTCGTAGCAAATCTGGATTTGACCAGCTCTTACAAGCTCTAAGCTACAATATTCTGTTCACCCCATTTATTTACAAGACGTTTAGTGGGATAAAAAACAGCTAGAAGTTTGAAAGAATCAGACAAAGAGAAATTAATCTCCCTGTTAAAGCAATGAGTGGATGAGTGAACACTGCATAAGGGACAGTAGTGCTACAAAATATGAAATGTGGTTTTTTGCTAAATTCATTTTTTGTCATGGTTTAGTAAAACAAAGGAAAAACAGCACACATAATGGGACACAGAGCTGTGCAGGGCGACTGCAAAAGAGAACTTTTTCTGGGAGTTCATTTTCTGTCCCAGGCTATGAAGGAAAGCGTACTGATAGTGATAGGAAATGGTATAGTGGGAAGTGAAAGGTCAGTGGAAAGTCCTGACTGTTTGTTACTTTCTGTTATTCTAAAACTTTTGCTTCCTTCTAAAATGTACTTTGGGAAAAAAAAATAAAAATTGTTTGCATCGGGAGCTTATTTGCAAGCCCACAAACATGGTGCAGGGAGAGAGGAACGCACAACACCTTCCTCTGCACCTATCCAGCCCCCAGTACCCACATTAGACGAGGACAGCTTGAGTCCAAACCCAGATGATGCTACCTTCTGCCTTTTTCTCCCTCATCTGTTATCTTCTCCTGGGATCAGGATCTGTCTCACTCCATTCCAGACCTCTCAAAGTGGCTGCTATGACCTACTCCAAAAGCTATTGTCAGGACTGGGAACTTAGATGATGTATTTTAGATGCTCATATCTGCATGTGCTCATACTTTAGACAGCTGAAGGGAGGGCCTTTATTTTACACTTGGGCTAAACTCTGTTCTGATGCTTCCAGCAGACAACTTCAGGCTGCAAGAGGGTGTCCCGGGGGCTCCAGGATCCTCCCCAGTGCACTGAGGCACCAAGCCACCAGCAGGGATTTTTCTGAGCCTCCCTTCACTTCAGCAGCCAGCTATCAGCATCCCTAATTCTCCTCCCTGAGGTGCCCCAAGCAAAGGAGAGCAGCCAGGTTCATTAGCAAACATCTGCAAGGACTGCATTGCTTTGCAACTACCTGCTGCTTCTTAGGAGCAGCCATGGGCACTGCCCTGAGATTTGTCCCTTCCCTAAAACCCTCTGCTGGTCTCTGGTCTGAGCCGTTCATTTTTACCTCCTTGGATGTCTTCCTGGATATAAGGGGTGGTTTAAAGATACCAGGCTGAGCTCAGGGCATCTACAAGGCTGAACTCTTTTTCTGTGTGACTTTGGCGAGCCACATGTCCTAACTCAAAGGGTTCAGGCACCATAAAACCTTTCGGTGTCCAAGCCTTTACTGATCTAGTCCTTGGCTTCCTCTGCCTTCAAAATGGCACTGCCCTGACTGCTGTGATCACGCCGGTAAAGCTCAGAGCTGCCAGCAGAAGTCAATGACCACGAGTGGTCACTACGAGGGTGACTGTGGTGTGGTCTCACTTTCCCAAGGTGATGTTCACCATTGCATTGTGTCCTCTAGTTCTCTCTGTCCCATTTGCAGCATGTAGGACATACGAAGTTCTGCAAAGGAGAATTGAATAAAAGGGGAAAATATTCTAGGATCAGGCCCATAACAGCCAAGGCTCCTATAGCCTTGGGTCCACCAAGTGAAGGGTTTGGGTGGGTGCGTGACTTCATTGCACTACACAGCTCCTATGGCCAATCCAGGCCAAGATGTGCAATCAAAGCACCAAGTCCTGTAACTTCCCCAGCTGTTCGACCGGGAGCTGTGCGTCCGGCAGCTGAGGTACTCGGGGATGATGGAGACCATCCGGATCCGCCGGGCTGGCTACCCCATCCGCTACACGTTTGTGGAGTTCGTGGACCGGTACCGTGTGCTCATGCCCGGCGTGAAGCCAGCATACAAGCAGGTGAGTACCTTTTTCCATTGCAAACACTTACTCTCTGCTGGTCTCTCTGGAGGTATTTATGGGGAGTGCATCCTTTCCAAAAGTAATCATGCAGCATCAGATTCCCAGATGCTGTGGTGGTGCTCTGGGCTTTAAAAAGTGGAGGAAAAATGCTAGGGACAAGGAGCTGAGTACCAAGGGGCCATATTCAGCCCATCTCACTCACCCTATACGCGGTGAGAAGCTTATTAGCAGAAAACTGCTGGAAATGAGACCAGAAATGGCCACCATTGAGCAGCAGGGGTGAGGATGGTCCTGCCGAACACCACCCCGCTTCCCACCAGGGCGACCTGCGTGGGACGTGCCAGCGCATTGCTGAAGCGGTGCTCGGAAAGGACGACGACTGGCAGATCGGCAAGACAAAGATATTCCTGAAGGTATGGGCTCTTGGCGTCCCCCCCTGCCATCTGGGACCCTTGCCCTTACGGTCTCCTACCAACCCCTTTCCATCGCAAGATGTGTCCCTTATCCGTGGTCTCTGGCCTGGCCTGGCAGGAGGCAGAAAATGAGCCAAGGCAGGATATTTGGGGCCAGTTTAGGAAGCAGTGGGCAGGAGGAAGTCCTGACACTCTGCCAGCACTGATGCATGCGTGGAGGCAGAAATAGTCACGTTCAACGCATAGCCTTTTTCCTCCTGGGCTGTGACGCACTGTCTCATCTCCTGCCTTCACCCAAAAGGCACAGCAGCAGGAGGGATGTCCACGCAGAGCCCTGCAAAGAGGGGGACTGAGAGCACAACAAACTCACTTTGGTTTTGCACTGTCCTTGCACAATACAGGATTAGCCTACAGCTTCCCTCTCTGCATCAGTTTGGCTATCATGGAGCAGCCCAGCATTTCAGGTCCCCGTGAGATGAGAGCAGCCACTTCCCATTCACGCTCCTTGCTCCTTACAAACCCATTCCTGCATTGCCCCTAGGAGAGGAAGCTGAGCTGGCAAGGGACCAGGATGGAAGCAAAGCTTTCTCTCAAGCAAAAATCTCAGCAGAAAACCCTGGTGGCTCATATCTAAATAACCCCCCCAACCCATCTCCAGCACGAACACCCTCATCCCTTCCCTAGAAGCTGTTCCTACTAGTCGCTCTTTCCAGTGCTTGTTATCAAGATCTCACAGCTGTTAGGGCAGGAAATGGAGAAATTGGGAGGCCCTGAAGGGCAGCGTGAGGTCGAGCAAAGCAGGAAACGTGCAGAGTTGCCTCCACTGCACCCAGCATGCTGGGCCCAGGGCTCAGCATGCTGCAGCCAGGAAAGAAAGTGGAGTTTGGTGTGGGAGGAATCAAAAGAAAGCTTAGGATGGTGCATCTGAAAGTTTCAGGGCAAGGAAATTCCATGTGATAAAGCCTTTTTGTCCTTGGGTGTGGAGGCATTGCATCTTTTGCTGGAGGGAGAAAAAGGTTTTGTTTCCAAACCTCTCCAGTGCTCCTGGGAGCTGGTCCCATGGCGGAAGGTATTAGATGAGAGCTTTGCATGGAAGACCAATGTAATTTGGATGCTTTCAGACTATAAAGCATTATATATCTGTCTTCTTCCTGCTCTGGTTCACTTGGGAATGAAGACAGTGGATCGCTAGGATCTATATTAGGATTTCCCCAGAAAATAGGTGGGGTATGTTTGGGAAGGAAAATGACCCAAGAGTTTATTTTGGACATCTTCTCTGGGGAAGGGCCTCATAGCACCCTGCCAGCCACACCTAAATAAGAGAACCATCGAATCACCGAATGGTTTGGGTTGGAAGGGACCCTGGCCAGGGCCTCAGCGCCCTCAGAGGGAAGAATTTCTTCCCAACGCCTCCCCGAAGCCTCCCCCCTGCCAGGCTCCAGCCGGTGCCCCTCGTCCTGTCCCCCCAGCCCTGACAAAGAGTCCCTCCCCAGCTTCCCTGCCCCCCCTGCAGGCCCTGGCAGGCCGCTGGCAGCTCTCCCCGGGGCCTTCTCTTCCCCAGGCCCACCACCCCCAGCTCTCTCAGCCTGGCCCCACAGCAGAGTCCAGCTTCTCACCCCCCACCACCCCCAGGTCCCTCTCCTCAGGGCTGCTCTCCAGCCATTCTCTGCCCAGCCTGGAGTTGGGCTTGGGATTGCGCCGGCCGTCCTGCAGGACCTTGCACTTGCACCACCTCAAGCAGATGGAGATCTTCTGACATGGTTGTTGGTTCCTCCCTCAGGATCACCACGACATGCTGCTGGAGATTGAGAGGGACAAAGCCATCACAGACAAAGTCATCCTCATCCAGAAGGTCGTGCGTGGGTTCAAAGACAGGTAGGTGTGAGCCCTGCTAGCTCCTGGAGGTGGGCTAACAAGCAGATCTTGGGGGAAACGTTGCTCCCTCCATGCCTGTCCAACCTGCCCTGAGTTTAGCTGGGGAGAGGGGACTTGGCACTCAGCTGCAGCAAGTATTGGAGGAAAATAGTAAAAGAAACCAGAGGAAAACAGTATTAGTTGCCTCAAATACGGACAGAATAGGACCTTCTCTCCCTGTTCAGTGTTGACTTCAGGGGAGCTGATGCTTGCTACATCAACACAGTAGTGGGACTCTGCTGAAGGCAATGCTAAGCCTGCAGTCTTATGGGAACCCCACAAGGCTGTAATGGGGTTATCAGGTCCTCCGTAGTGACTAACAGTGTTCTCCACAAAGCCAAAGGAGCTTTTTACAAGCTCCCTTTGTAAACTGGTTGCCACAGACCTGCGAGGAGGGCAAGTAGATGGACCTTTGGAAGCTCATGGCACAGTTGTGGAGGGCAAGGGGGAGCCACAGCCACGTCCACGCTTCATGCACAGACGAGGGACAGGAACATTTCTTGGGGCTTTGTGCTCTTTGTCTGAGCTATGGCTGTAATTTAGGCTGGGCCTTAGATTTTGAGAAAAAGTCACGTGCCAAATAACTCTGAGAAGCTTTGTCACCTTATAGAATGATAGATTCACCAAATGGTTCGGGTTGGAAGGGACCTTAAAGACCACCTAATTCCAACCCCTGCCATGGTCAGGGACATGTCCCCCCAGCCCAGGCTGCCCCCAGCCCCATCCAGCCTGGCCTTGGGCACAGCCAGGGCTGGGGCTCCCCCAGCTCCGCTGGGCAGCCTGGGCCAGGGCCTCAGCGCCCTCAGAGGGAAGAATTTCTTCCTTATCGCCAATCTAAACCTGCCCTCTTTCAGTTTAAAACCACTCCTTCACTTCACTCCCTGATAAAGAGTCTCTCCCCATCGTTCTTGTAAGCCCCCTTTAGGTACCAGAAGGCTGCTATAGGACCTCCCCACAGTAATCCTACAGAGACTTCCAAGACCTCCTGACGCTTTTGTCCCCAGGGTGTCTAAGCACAGGACCAGACCAGTCTAAGCATCACGCAGGGAGCAGACGAGGGTAGCAGGGCATAAGTTTGTGTTTACAAAACACAGTGAGACACAGTGAGAAAGTGAGAGAAATTCTTAAAGGCTGTCAGGAATTATGGTCTATCCTTAGTCTACTTAAATAAGATTTAGAAATGAAGCAACTGTTGTGATGAGAATCAGAATTAAAAAAAAAAAAAAAAAATTTGCATGGTTTGGTTTGCTTGTTTGTAAAAAATGTAAATAAATGTAAATGTAAACAATGTAAATAAAGCTTAGCCAAACAAACCTGTTTCATAGTAATTCTGTAAAAATAAATTATCCAGTAATTGATATTAATTACAAGTTAGTGTGGTAGCAGTATTAGTAGCTAGGGGAAGCAGATTTAAAATTTTGCTCCTTTTTTTTTTTTTTCCCTACTAAAATCTTATTTTTGACATCTAAAAGAACAGAAATTATGACTAGTAAGGACTTTTATATATAAAATTCAGACATGTTACTGAAATTAATATAATATGTTCTTGAATAATTATTGCTAGTTTTTATTGCTTTTATTGCTTTTATATTTTATATATTGCTTTTATATATATTTTTACATATTTATATATATAAATATTTATATTTATATATATGCTTTTATATAATATATTGCTATATTGCTTTTATATTTTATTTTATTTTATTGAATAATTATTGCTAGTTTTTGTTATCCTTATAGCTAATATATTTTGGTAGCAGGGTGGTGTTGCTGGAGTTTACTCTTGATAGTTTAGAACATTTAGATCATTTATATCCATTTGCAGGTGGCTGGGATGGAAGCAGGGAGAGCGGACAGTGAGACAATTTCAGAGGAAAGAGGAGGTTGCAAGGGGGGGAGAGCAGGGACTATTACCAATATCTCCTGCTCCACCCATTCCCATGTATGAGCCTGTGGAGATCTATCAGAGAGAGCCTCTACAGACCTTCCTGTAAAGGCAAAGAATGTTGGGGAGGAGATATGTTCAGGCCAAAAATGTAGAGTTTACTCCACCCAGTTGCTCAATTTAAAGTCTCCAAAGAATGAGGCCCTGGAGATGATAATTTGGAGATGATAACTGTCCAACCACAGACACAAGTGATGAAAATGCCTTTTCAGGTCCAATTTCCTGAAAGTGAGAAACTCAGTCCTGATGATTCAGAGATACTGGCGTGGACATAACTGCAGGAAGAACTACGGTGCTGTAAGTATGTGGGTGCTTCCTCACACCTGTATCTTCCTCCTTCTTTCAGGTGGGACCTAAATTAGAGTGTCCTGGTTCAATCTGCCCCACAGGGTTGAGATGTTTAGGTTGGCAGGATGAATGGAATTGTGATTTTGATGCTTTGCCTTCTCATCAAAGAGAGCACCTAACCACCTTCTCACTGACCTTTTTCCTCATAACTTAGATGTCCATTGTACCAAATGGTCACTTGGTGTTTTAAAAGTCTTCCCGCAGTTTCCAGGTGACTGAAAACTCAGAAGCAGCTTCCTCTAAAAAATGGACTCCATCTCCAGGTGTGACCAAATCTGCAATTAGGGCTTTCTCCCAGCCTCTCCTCAGCCCAGTCCATGGCCCTGTTTTAGCTGCCTCTGATCTAACATTGGGTCTTTCGGGAAGCATGCTGGGGTCCAAAGTGTTCGATATCATCCTCAGAGACAGCAACATGATAGGAATAACCATTTCCTGACTGCTCAGGGTGTTGCCTCCTTCCACAGAAGAGATCCTTGGCTACCAGGCAGGAGGTCTGCAGGAGCAGTGATTAGCAGGGGAACCCATGGGAGGTGCTGGAACTCCATGGGAGCAGCCTTCTGGCATGTAGCTACCTTGATATGAGGAACCAGACCTCCTGAAGCCTCTTAAAGGGAGAAACATTATCACTCAGTGGGGAAGAAACTCCCTTCATCCTTCCTCAGCTTTGAATCCATGCAGCAGCTGGAGGGCTTCATTTCTCCACCTTCTTGGAGAACCTCCCTCCCTCCCGAAGGCTTGTCCTGGAGGGAGCTGATTTCTTTTTAACAGCCACGAAGGAAGGAGATTAGCGAGGGAAACCTGTTTAGGGTGGACAAGCCTGTGGGCTGTGATGGACTGGTTTCATCCCGCTCCCTCTTGCAGATGCGGATCGGCTTCCTGAGACTGCAGGCCCTCTACCGATCCCGTAAGCTCCACAAGCAGTACCACATGGCCCGACGGCGCATCATCGAGTTTCAGGCCCGGTGCCGGGGCTACCTGGTCCGCAGGGCTTTCCGCCACCGCCTCTGGGCTGTCCTCACCATCCAGGCCTATGCCCGCGGCATGATCGCCCGAAGGCTCTACAAGCGCCTCCGAGGAGAGGTGAGTACTGAGGAGGAGAAGATGGCTGTGAAATGGATGTGGGGACAGGGGAGACAAATAGCTCCTGCCTCACATGTTTGTGGGGCTGGTGTTTAAAAAGCACCAAAAAAATCCAAAAAGCAGTAAATGTTTAGAGGGGCTCCTGTGTTTATTCACCAGTATCATCGGCGCCTGGAAGCAGAGAAACTTCGGCTGGCGGAAGAGGAACGGCTCCGAAAGGAGATGAGTGCCAAGAAAGCCAAGGAGGAAGCAGAAAAGAAACACCAAGTACGCCAAGACTGCTCTCTTTCTGAGGCTCTGTATCACCATTTTCCAGGGCTTGGGTTTGTTCTGTTTAGGAGGATTGCCAAAAATATCTGAGACATTTCTGCCCTGCTTGACCTATTTGTATTTAATTCTCTAAAGACCTTTGTGTTCTAACTAGACTGAAGCTGCTCCAGAATTTCTGATCTGCTGCACAGGAATGTCAGAGATTATGGTTATTATTTGCTTCCTTTTGGTCTTGTATGAAGGCTGAAGGGGGAGTTGGCACACTGTGTAGATAATGTGTGTGTGTGCATAGGTAGATATATAGAAGGAAAAAATAACGTAAGTGGAGTCTCTGTGCATGGACCAGAGACTCAAGGCAGGCACTAAGGAGGGAGAAAACTCTACTGCTTTGTCCTGCAGTTAGGAAGCTGAGGCATAGACATGCTACTGGTTTGCTCCAAGCCACATTCCTGGCATAGTGCCCCAAGCACCGGGCACTCTGCCTTGCAAATCCAGGCCCTGCGGAATTCAGAGCTGGCTCTTTGGAGGCAGTTCAGTCATTGCATGTGTCCCCCTCCAGGTACGCCTGGCCCAGCTGGCCCGTGAAGATGCGGAGAGAGAAGTAAAGGAAAAGGAGGAAGCACGTCGGAAGAAAGAGCTTTTAGAAAAAATGGAGAAAGCTCGCAACGAGCCAGTGAATGACTCAGATATGGTGGACAAAATGTTTGGATTCCTAGGGACGACCTCCTCCCTGCCTGGCCAGGAGGGGCAGGCACCCAATGGCTTCGAGGTACTGCAGACATACACAAGCCTGGCTATAACATGAAAGGCTTTAGGAATACAAGAATTTATCAGGGTAGAGTGAGGCAATCCAAAAGGGGATCTCTGAAGGCTTCCTTCAAGAATTCCTTCCTTTTTCACGGCTACAGAAGTTTGCCATGTGGTGGTTGGGGCAGACATGCAGTCTGCAGGCTTTCCCCGGGGCTGCTGCATGGAAGGGAGCAATATTGCTATAAGATCATTGAGGACCCGTAGCCTCTGAGATGTTCTCCCTCGTGGTTCATTACATTTAGCTCTTGGACACCTTTTACCTTTTACCCATGGTGGGAGTGGGGCCACACTTAATGTTTCTCCTACTGATCTGGGGATGTTGCTGGGCAAAAGCACGTCCTACAGGACTCAGGCTTTGTTTGGGCTCCATAGTAACATTTCTTGGTTTTCCCCCCAGCTGGCTTTTCCTTTTGGGGTGGAAATCAGATAGGCAGACAAGTCAGGACCAAGGGGAAAGAGTAGCTCAGCATCCAAAGCCATGCTGAGCACCTGACGTCCTTTCCCACCAGGATCTTGAGCGAGCCCAGAAGGAACTGGAAGAAGAAGACCTCGATGCAGCATTGCCTCTCCCTGAGGAAGAGGAGGAAGATATTTCAGAGTACAAATTTGCCAAGTTTGCTGCCACATATTTCCAGGGCACGACAACACACACCTACATTCGCCGGCCTCTCAAGCAGCCTCTCCTGTACCACGAGGATGAAGGAGACCAGCTGGTGAGGAAGGGGATGAAAATCCTTGAGCAGGGTGGTTTGGAGGAAGCCTGGGGAGCTCTTCACCCAAAGGGCACCAGTTTGCCTTTGGGATACATTGATGTAGTTCAGTGGAGAACACAGCCTTCATCATGTGTTGGTAAACACTGTCCCACCAGCATGCTTTGAAACAAGACAGCAAGCATTAGAGGGACATAGTGGTGAGTCCTTCTCTGTACCTCGATATTCATGTTAAAACAGTTAATAAAGTATTCTGGGCTTAGGGCATGGACGATGAAAATTGTTGAGCTAGTACAGATGTTATTTGGCAGCTGCAAAAGTTGTTTCTTACCTCGCCAGGTACTCCAGTGCAGAGCTAGGAGAGGAGAAATGCTTGTCCTATAACCAGAAGTACAAGGGCAGAAGTGCACTGAGCCCACATGGCTATAATGAACATTACATTGGCCGTGAATTTGCCTTCTCTATGGTTCTCCTCTTCTGCAGTGGGTTAGGAGTTCTCAGTCACTGCTTCTCTGTAAGGGTGACATCTCCTAGCCAAGAAACAAGCCCCTCGTATGTTGCACAAACGCGGTCATGATGGCATGAGCACATGAGCCTGACCTTGTGGTCCTGGCCACCAGCCTGCCCAGCTTTTGCTCACTCAGATGAGGAACGTGTTGCAGGCAGAATTGTTGTGTGGGGTGCAGGAAAGTGTTTTGTCTCCTGCAGATGTACAGGGAAACCACAGTGGTGATCCTGATGGATTCAGCATGGCTTGACCACCCCCTCCACTGCTCTGCTGTGAGCTAAAGATTAAGTTTATTTTCCTACAGGCAGCACTTGCTGTGTGGATCACTATCCTCCGTTTCATGGGAGACCTCCCTGAGCCGAAATATCATACAGCCATGAGTGATGGTGGTGAGAAGATACCGGTGATGACAAAAATCTATGAGACTCTTGGGAAGAAGACCTATAAGAAAGAACTGCAGGCTCTGCAGGGAGAAGGAGAGGTAAATGATATGGCTGTAAGAGATTATATTTGTGTATTGGAAAGTGTTGGAAAGAAATGACTTGCAGCTGTGCCGCAGCCAATCTGTTTTCTAATTTCCTCTGCAATTATGCTACAAAGGGAGAATTGCCTGTGTGTCAGGTGTTGATCCTACACCTTCACACAGATAACTGAATGTCCCCCAGTAACATGGCTGGGGAAGTGCCTTGCTGTCTTTCATGGGGCTTTGATCTCCCTTCTCCTCCCTAAAGGGTACATGGAGGGAGTGCAGTGTCCTGTATCATCAGTCCCTCTTTTGGGGATTTTGTGTTGATCTGCTCTGGGAGAAAAAATTAAAAATGTGCCCTTAATCTGGGAGAAGGAAGTCAAGAGTTACCAGGAGATTAAGCTGTGGAAATCCAAAAAAAAAAAAAAAATAAAAATCGCTGTTGCATCCTCAGTGCATTCTCGGGTGTCTTTGGAGGACTTCATCTTAGGACTTACTCGGCAGGGCTCTTCATCTCACCACATTGCACTCCATGCCTCTTGCTTTGCAGAGTACTCACATTGATGGGCACAAGAAGAACAGTGTGCGGCACAAACTGGTCTCCTTAACCCTCAAGAAGAAATCCAAACTGACGGAGGAGGTGAGAGGAGACGCTTGGCCGCCTGGCAGCACAAGTGCCGTTGGATTGTCTGCAGCCCTCTCTGACTCTCTTCTGCTTTTCCCTAGACAACATAGAACCAGCCCTCCTCTGGGTTTGGCGCTACCTGTCTCTCTGCCTGAAAGATTTAAGGAGTGTTTAAGGGGAAAGGTTGGCTTCCCATGTCTCCTTGAGTCTGCACCTCGCGCCGGCCTCCCCTCGGCTCTCGTTCTCCATCCATCCAGCAGCTTCCCTCCCCTCTCTCACAGCCCTCCATCCAGCTGCCAATACCTCTCACCACTTGTGATGGTCTGAATGTTACCCCTGCTTTTAGTTTCCTGCCCTCCTCTGGGGCATAGGTAGCAGAGGTGTAGTATCCAAAAGCGCTCACCCGCCCTCTGCCTCAGCCCTTCTTCAGTGCTAGGGGCAAATTTCCCTAGGGGAGCAGTTAGTCCAAGCCGAGAGCTTTAGAAAATACCACCCCAAAAGAGTGAGGAGCAAAAAATCTTTTGGGTAGAGGGGTAAGAGCAAGGCAAAGATGTGAATTCAGTCTTCTTTTACACATTGCCTTGTGTCCGCTTCCAGAGCAGGCACCATGTCACCTGGCTGTAGCTGCTTGACAGCATGAAGATCTCTCTGATCTTCCCTTTAGAGCCAGTGGAGAGAAACAGAAGCCAATCCATGTTATCCTAATGTGGCTCTGAATGCACTCTAGAAATGCTCATCTCTCCCCGGTGGCTCTAAATGAAGAATGGGTTGACTAGCTGAGACAGAGAGCTGGTAGGTGGATGAATGCCAACCCTGTCTGCACAAAAAGCACCATGCTTATGTGCTCTTGGCTGCATCATTAGCATGGGGAGGGGGTCCATTCTGTTAGTTTTAACATTTTTTTTAATAAGATGGAGTTGAAAGGACAGGCCTTCCTTGGCAATAAGCTGAGGTTATTCCAATGACCCTTGGTGGCCCTCTCCCAGCTGTGGATCCAGCCCAGTGCTTGGTTGCAAAGGTGTTATTGTAGAAAACTTGGGCAAGGACCAAGCAGGTGGGAGCGTGACTAGGCAGAACCATTTTCAGCTTCACCAGTACGCAATTAAAGCCAACAAAGCCACAACCTCCCATCACTGATAATGTGTGAGATTGAAGAACTTCTGAGACCCTTCCTGGAAGGTGGAGGAGTCCTCCTGGGGGAGCACACCACACCTGGGGTGGGGTGGGGGGCCGTAGCAGCTAGCTGTACTGAACAAGAGCAATGTGTCTGGTTGGCAGGTGACAAAGAGACTTCATGACGGGGAGTCCACACTCCAAGGTAATAGCATGCTCGAAGACCGGCCCACCTCCAACCTGGAGAAGCTCCATTTCATTATTGGTAATGGCATCCTCAGGCCAGCATTAAGGTTAGAAATCAGGACAAAGGCATAAACATGCCATTCGTTTCGTTCCTTCTTCATTGAGCTATTCTCGTCCAATTGATGTTGATCGTGTGTGCAGCTCTGCAAAGCTCTCATTTTTCTAGTTGTGTTGTATGATGTGGGCTGGGCTGGGTCACGTTCCTTAGTGTTCATCTCAAGCCTGATCAAAAGACAACGCAGAGGGATTCAAAGGCTTCTGAAAGTGCTAGTGGCTGCTGGATTGGTTTATTAAGTCTCACTCTTGTTGTTCACCACCCTTTGTTTTCAGTTTCACCATTTAGACCTCTTCTGTTTCTATGAATATTTTAATGGCACAGAAGTGGAAAACTGAAATTTATTTCAGTTGCTAAATAAAGCATTCAAAATTTAACAAGTACCAAATTAAGGATGACTACATGTCTTTGGTTTAGCCCATTTATGTGTGTGTTGTAATGCAATCCATTTAATTTTTTCCTCCCACTTCACCAGGAAGCTGTACATTTCTGCACAAAGTCTGCTCCACAGGCAGTCCTGGTAGTGTACTTGTGGGCTTTTCCATGGCGTTTGTCAGCATAACAGGCTGGCTAACTAGTTTTCGCTGCCTCACATATAAAGGAGGAAGTACTGTTATCTCTCATTGTGCATGAGGAGAATAAAGGTTAAAGTCAAAAGTGGAAGATAATTCCCAAATTGAGATACCCATCGATGTATCAGAGAACATCTGTTTTTACAAAAGAGCTGGACAAACCTTGGCCTCTGCTGAATCTGATAGCTCCCAAGACTTCCACAAAGCAAGTTCAGGTGTCCTAAGAGTAACAGCCAGCAAATGAGGACTCCAGGCTGGTGGCCCTCTATGAAAGTTAGTTTAGGAGACTCACTTGATATCACTGGGAAACCTTTGTAAGACAGACTCCATCTACCAGAGTTGACATTCAGAGACCTGAACATTACCACTGCCTTTTACTCCTCTTTTCTCTAAGAAGCATTGGTCAACTTTGGAAAATCTTATCCAAAGCACAGGGAAAATTCAGTTGACGTTACAGAACTGGTGAAGGATGGCATTTTAGAGAGTGCGATGACCAGAGTGGCCATTGTTAGGAAAGTTAAATTGATATCCTTGCAATTCCAAAAGGAACCTTTAAGTATCACATGCAGGCAGGGTCTGGCTCTGTCTGCTCACACTGAAAAACGCCACCTTGTCAACTCTAATGTTTTATCTTCATTCTTATTGCAGGGATGAAATCTATTGTCAAATCTGCAAACAGCTGACCCAGAACCCATCCAAAAGTAGCCATGCCAGGGGTTGGATCCTGATGTCCCTCTGTGTGGGATGTTTTGCTCCTTCTGAGAAGTTTGTAAAGGTAAATTGTAGATGATATTTATCTTAGGTATTACCTGCTGATACATTTTCTTTTCCATCCTTGGGACCAGCTTTTCCCTTGGGTTTGACAGTGAAAGAAATCCTGGTCTTCAGCTCTGTCAGGAATGACAATGATATAAAGTTCCTAATCAGGAAGAAAAATGTATATGATCCCAAGCTCAATGTCTAAAGTTAGTCAGATGAATTACTCCTAAGAAACGACTCTTTCTTTCCAGTGACTCTAAAGGGAAAGTAGACAACAAATTCAGATGATGCCTCCTGTGCTCTAGATGAACATCATTGATTAGGTGACTTCTGCTCAGAAACTGGATTATCAGAGGTCACAAGTGGAATTTGCACAGCTAGAATGCCCACATTTCTCCCGTTTCTCCCATCCAAAGGTCTATGCATTCAGTCAAGCACCTGCTGGCTTTGCCAGTATGATGTAAGGCATGTCCTCTAATTTGTCAAGGAAGAGTACTATGTGGCAAATTATAAATACAATTTAATATAAAAAATTGCACATAGAAAGGGAGAGGTTTAACTCACCTGGAAGTATGTTTGCATAGCTTTCTGCATACTTGCTCCACAGTGTCTCATACTGAAATTGTTCAATTCTTTAGACAGACACCTAGGAGATGAAATAGATGCTAAGGGGACACCTCATTGCTCTATACAGATACCTGAAAGAAGGTTTTAATGAGGTAGGCATCAGTCTCTTTTCTCAGGTGACAAGAGATCAGACACAAGGAAACAGCCTCAAGTTGCACCAGGGCAGGTTTAGGTCAGATATCAGGAAGAATTTATTGGTGGAAAAGATGGCTAGATACTGGAACAAGCTGCCCAGGGCAGTGGTGGAGTCACCATCCCTGGAGGTACTTAAGAGATGTGTGGATGTGGTGCTTAGGGACATGGTTTAGAGGTGGACTTGGTAGTGTTGGGTGATGGTTGGACATGATGATCTTAAGGGTGTTTTCCTCCTGACTGATTCTATGATTCTCTCATTCTATGTGATGTATCTTCAGAAGCAGTGTGGATCAGCTGGACTGAAGTCAGTGGGAGATAGGTGGCTTACAACATTGAAAATATATTTTTTTTCTTAAGGATTTTATTTTTTTCTTGGGCAAAGTCCATGTTTTGTTCCTAGATTTGAACAGCCTGCCTTTGAAATGATTTATACACCTCAAGTCTGACGAACACCCACAGGGCCACTCAAGTTAATCCCATGACTAAGAGTTTGGCTAGCTCAGGGCAAAGGGCTCAGTTCTTTGTCTTTGCTTTGCCATGACATGAAAAGACTTCCTTTGTCCTCCCTCTCAGATCTTTGAATGTTGGAGCCTGGACCTGCTCCCAGGCCCACTGGAGATAAAGGTGTTCCATTAGTTTCCATAGATATCAGATCAGGTCCTCAGTACTGAAAAAGCCGAAGCCAAGAATAGAAATCTCTTCTTCATCCCCAGGCCCTGCCAGTATGAAATCTAATAAAACAGATAAATCACTGGCAAAGTGGCAGAAAATGAAATTATGTCTGGAAATGAGATCTGAGAAAGCATGTCACGGGAGATTGTGTGAATTTAAATCTTTAATAATGGAAAATTATTTTAGGTGAGTGAAGCACTTCTCAGAAATAATTTATGAGCAGCTTTGAAGCCTCAGGCATGTACTTTTGCCCAAAGTCCTGGTCCATGCTGAAATACAAGGCAATATTCCCAAAAGCTTTGGGGAAGGTTTTTGCTAATTCTGCTCTTACTCATCTTGGGCAGTAGATCAGCCCTTTTTTACACCTTGGGCTGCTGGGGACAAAAGGGAGTATTCATACCATCTAATTTCAGATACTTGCCTCCTTTTTATAGTACATGGAGAGAGAGGGGCTCCTCTCGAGGGCAATTCTGAGACCATAAGCCAGGGTCCCACTCTGAATCTCCTACCAAAAGAGTTTCTGTTCCCATGGGCAGCCTGTGGTGACCGAGGCTCCTTGAGTATGCGTGTGAACACCCCCTGCAGCCACACACTGTGGTTTGCCTTCCCAAGCTCCAGTTTTGCAAACAGCAATACATAGGCAATGACCTGGGCCGTGTCTTGGAGCTCCTCCGAAGCCTCTGTATTAATCCAGGGGGACACCAGTGATACCTTCCACCTTAAGATGATATGTTTCAAAATACAATATTCTCCCAATGAAATGTTGGTTCTGCCCCCCAACAGCATACTTTCCCATGCAGACCCACTTTTTTGTTTTGTAAAAAGCAGAGCAATAGTCAAAAATTTCAGGTGTTCAGTAAATGCTTCACTTTGAAGCTACATTAGCCCAGGCCACCTAGTTCAGCTCGATCTGGACTGGGAGACAAACACCACATCAGCACCAGACCTTACTATTGTGCTTTTAATCTATCAGTACCCTTTTTAAGGAGTTAGTAGTTGGCCAAATTCTGATTTACCATGACTTTACTGACTACTGCTTTAACCTTGCAATAGCTACAGCTGAATGATGATAGCCAATCATTATCAGCCAGTTAAGAAAAGGTGTTTTGTTAACCTCACCTATTTTTTAATTAATGCCTGAACTTATCTTTTAGCCGTAATTATCCACTGTTTTAATAGAAGAAAAAACACGTAAGGGTAAATATCTGTTAGCATTTCTTTCTATAGTTTGCCATGCAATGGAAATGTACTGTGAATGTTCTACCAGATTCCTGGTTACTTTTTTCCTGAACCTTTCATTTTGGGTTTAACTTTAATAACAGCAATGTTATGGAAAATAAGATGCAGAATTTCAAGAAAATGTTGTACCCTGAAATTGTTCCACAACTCTGAAATATATCAGTTAGGACTGAACATTTTGAGAAGTTTAGTTTAATGAGGCAGGCAGGCTTACATATGTTTTTCTGTTCCTAAATATGAAGGTCATGATTTGGATCCTATTAGAAACCTTTATCACATTGTCTGCTGAGCATGGGTCAATACACATCTTCACTCTTGCTCTTTGTACCTTTTTTTAATTAATGATGGACTTTGGTGGGAAGGTTCCACCCCAAAAAGGAGATACACAAAATATATATATAAATACATAGTACATTATTAGCAGCATAATTAAAACTACACTTTTACACAGCATCAAATGCTTGCAATCATTTGCAACAGCTCCTACCCATATAGCCTGCTTCTTTTACCTAGCCATTTAAGAGTATCTCTGTAAGTTATGATTGATGGCGATGTCTGTTTCTCTACCCATGTTATTTATGGAGTGTCAGTGTTATAAAGAAGAGTTTCTGTTACTGAAGGAACAGCCATGTGTTATCATTCGGACAGCTATCTATCTATAAAGTTTCTCTAAAAGATATGATTTACAGAACTCTTAGTCTTAGCTACCTGTTTGGCCAATATATTTATGTAATAATTTTGAGTGTCTTTCTCATAATGTGGAAGTCACTGGATTTAATTTTCTGTACAATAACATGATTGTATTTTTAACATAGGGTGAAGTGCTTCGAATTCTTGTTTAGAGTCTTTTAAAATACAGTTTAAAATCTGACTAAGGAAACATCTTTTTAATGTAATTGTGAAGGACCTTTTCAATTGGCAGAGAAGTGTTTTGAGTGACATTTGCTTACAGTTCTCCTGATCATTATTTATATATATATATATTTTTAATTCACTCCCATCATTCTGGCCTACATTCAATAGCATTTTATGATACATCTTTAAAATACTTTCTAGAGATTTAAATCAATGGCAGCAATAGGAGGAACATAAAATCTGCTGCACTGGTTTTCATCAAAGAGCTGTCTGGGCCAGTATTTTACCCCCACTGAGGCAAGAAATGCGTGGTGTAAGAAGAAGGCAAGGGTGCAGAGTGTCCTACCCTCTCTCAGCTTCCAGCAATGTGGTTTAGGAAAGCCCTGAGCTTGAGTGGTATCCCTGCATTTAGCAGTCCCAGAGGGCTTTTCTCCAATAAATATTTGCTTTTTAACCTTTGCAAATGTTTGGCTCCTTGAGCTGATGGCCTAACCGAAGTGTTCCCTGCTGCAAACAGTATTTAAGGAACTTTATCAATGGAGGCCCCCCTGGTTATGCTCCCTATTGCGAAGAAAGGCTGCGGAGGACGTTTGCCAACGGGACAAGGACACAGCCACCCAGCTGGCTGGAACTGCAGGTATGAGCCCCTCCATCCTCTCCCCAGGCAGCTGGGGCTCAAGGTGGGAGCCTTTCACTATCACAGGAACCACATCTCTGGCAGGACAGAAAGCAGCGTGACAAAAATGCCTATTTCTCTCGAGAATTGTCAGGTGTTTCCAAAATACTGCATTCCCCTCACATCCTGGCTTTGCCCCAGTGCATATTGAAGATCATGCCCTTTGCCAACATCAATACCTGTAAATTAAATGTGTGCAAGAATGTTCTCGGGCACTGAGGCCAGCTGGCATTGAGCAAGCCCCCGTGTATGCTAGGAATTCTTCCAGAATGGAAGAATTGGCTGCAGGCAAACCATCTTCTAAGAACGAGCTTTGAAGCATCACAGCTGCCCAAGCATGCTCAGGGGCAGCTATAGTTGGAACAAGCCCAGTTTATGCAATATATACTGATTTTCTACGCTGCTTTACTAGCATAGACAATTGTGCTTCGGTGCCCAGAAGCATTCCTGAGCATTCTTGGATTTACTAGATTAGATACTTCAATGACAGAATATATCATTTCCAAAATCTGAGATTTCCAAGTGCTTCCAGTGGCTGACCATACATTATCCTGTTGAGAAGTACATTATGGAAGCATTGAAATGTAGCCAGTCACTGGGACCAGGAATTAGAAAACAGTTACCACTTTCTGGGGGGAAGAGTACACAGGTAAATAGTCTAGATGGGGTTGAAATTTGCATGCCTTCATAAAGCCTGACTTTAACCTCATTAGGCAACCAAGTCCAAGAAACCGATCATGCTGCCTGTCACATTTATGGATGGGACAACAAAAACACTGCTGACAGACTCTGCAACGACTGCTAAAGAGCTCTGTAATTCTTTGGCCGACAAAATCAGCCTGAAGGACCGATTTGGCTTTTCGCTTTACATCGCGCTTTTTGACAAGGTATGTTTTAATTTTTGATCCTGAGTGGCTCTATAAAAGAAAAGGGAGATTCCCCTTGCTGTTACGTATCTTCCAGAGGGCAGAAGGACACTGCAATATGAGCAGATGGCAAGCCAAAAGGTCAGGAAGAAACAGGTGTTGCAGAGAGACTATGAAATCTCCCTCCTTGGAGATATTCAGAAGTTATTAACAGGAAAAGGCATGGAGCAACCCGATCAAAGATGAGCCTGCTCTGAGCAGGAGGTTGGGCCAGAAGCTTCCAGAAGTCCCTCCAGAAGTGCCTTGGACATAAATATCTCTATGTAGAGATATCAGCACTTAGATGAATTCCACCTTTTTCCTGTGTCCTGATTAGGTCTCTTCTCTGGGGAGCGGCAATGACCATGTGATGGATGCTGTGTCTCAGTGTGAGCAGTATGCCAAAGAGCAAGGAGCACAGGAGCGCAACGCACCGTGGCGGCTCTTCTTCAGGAAGGAGATCTTCACCCCCTGGCACAATCCGAGTGAGGACAACGTGGCCACCAATCTAATTTACCAACAGATCGTCCGAGGGGTGAAGTTTGGGGAGTATCGGTGTGACAAGGTAAGTGTCCTCAACAGCTTCTGGTCTTATCCAACATATGTCCTTGGCATGGCAAAGTACGCTCCACCAAAGGAGATGAGAAATCTTCCTTCATAACCACCTGTTCTACTGGGTATTAAGGTGTACACTTAGGAAACAGGAGCTGCAGGAATCAGATCCTCTTGGCTGGGAATATACCAGACTCTCCCATGTGCTACGTGAGCACCCTCTCCTGTTGACTTTTGGTGGGAGACTGAATGGCCACCTCATCCATCAGCCTCGGTTTGGAGAGCTACAGGAACCCCGTAACCCAATCAGGAGTACATGGCAGGATCTTGTTTGGTGAATCCTGCTTAGCTTTAGACCTAAGACAGGCTTTTCAGGATACCCAGACCTGTGCTATGCAATACAAACACAGCAATACTCCCAATACGCTGAAGGGACGTTGGCAGCAGAAAACTATGTCTCTGAAGTCTCTGTGAGCTTACAGAATTATTCCAGTGTCACTGAAAGGAGCATCTCAAGAAACGTCAAAATCTCTGACAGTATCCATTACATTTTGTCTTGCTTGTGTTTAAAATCATCCAGGTGTCAAACTGGTAACCCCTATTCCTCATATTCTACTTGTTCTCCTGTGGACCACTAGAGTCCAGGCACCCTGGGGACTAAAGCATCTTTTCCCATCTTTATCGCATCAATTTGTTCTCTTGTTCTCTTGCTCCTCATCTCTCTGTGCTATTATTATCTCAGTAACTCTATTATTTCATCCCAAAGTGCTTGGAATGCAGCTGAACCAAAGGAACATTTTGCAGTTTTGCATTATGCACAGGTGCTTCCCTTGCTGGGCTTCTCAAGTTTCAAAATCATGGATACACACAGTTTGCAACCACTAAACTCTGTTTACCATAGGAAAATCACCCACTGCTGCAGGCACCTGATGTTGCAGGCGTCAGAAGCAGGCTAAATTTCAAGGAAAGACAGTGTAAAGCATGTTCACACACTACAGTGCCTTGCTATGTGCTGATCACTGAACATGTTATGGCTCAGTCATAGCTTATACTGGTCAATTTCCTGAATTTTGGATGTGCAAAAAGCACTGGTGAAATGCTACTGAAAGGAAGAGTCCCTAACCCAACCTGAGGCAGCATTCTTCCTCTAAAGAGGGTTCCTTGAGCTGTGGAGGATGGATGTTGCAGTGAGTGGCCTGGTAGCAGCATTGAGTTGGCTTGTTTGACTCCCACAGGAAGAAGATCTGGCAGAACTGGCTTCTCAGCAGTATTACGTGGACTACGGGTCAGAAATGGTACTGGAAAGGCTTCTAAACCTAATTCCATCCTACATCCCAGACAGAGAGATCACAGCTTCGAAAACGGTGGAGAAATGGGCTCAGCTCATTATAGCCGCACATAAAAAGGTGGGACAATAGATCACCTGGCAAGTAGCTTCAGTAGCATCATGTGCCTTCTAAACACACATCAGACACTGTAGCTCAGCTCTTGGCCTTACCTGAAGCTAAAGCAAAGGGAAAAGGGAAGGTTTTGCACTAATCATATTCAGCATTACCTCTGCTTTCAATGCAAACTCTGACAGAAGAAGACAACCTACAGAGATTCACTGTGAGAAGGAAAATGCCATCTCTGGGGTTTCATTCCTGATAGACAGGATTGTGGTGTTGCTCTTTGCAGTACAGTGGTGTCTTATGTCCCAGTATTGAGACCTTATTGTGCCAGATGTTGTGTAAAATATCCCTGGTGTCTATCTGTCACCCTCCTGCAGATTAATCAAACCCACACTTCCCATAACTCATTACCACCATGAGGGTTGGTCATGCAGGCATGAGGACTGGCACTCACTAAAAGGCAGGGGCCAGCTTCAGATTTAGACCCCTAAATGCAAGCATCTCCATGTTTGCTTGGTCTCATCTCCCAGTTCTGCCAGTGGAAACGCAGGGTCACAAATCAGTTGCTTGGGGTATTCATGGTCCAGAAAGGCCTGGATCTTGCAGGTCCTCCACCAGCCACCTGTCAGCTACTTATAGTAGTCTCAGGTTTCTGAAAACATCCTAAATGAAGCTAGCTGCCTATGTTTAAGGGCCACGGAGTATTTATTTCCAGCTAAAGGGCTGTCAGGATGAAAGGCAGACACCTTCATTAGGGAAACCCAAAGTCAGTTGAGATTAATCCCACATAGACTTGTCACTCTAGAAGCTCGCCCAGACTTCTCAGAGGCAAACTACTTCCTCAAGTGGGAACCAGAATTTTGCTAGGACTTTGTCCAACCTATCACTTGTTCCTGTAGGATTTGGTTTGGCCCTTAACATCATCAGGATATAAATTAATATTGATTCCAAGATCTTCAGATGGCATGGATTGGATGAATTTCAATTAAGTTTTGCTCTCTTTCTAGATATAACTGGGTTTGTGCTTCATGTTGGTTGTGGTTTGCTTTGTTGGTAGGGAATTTATACTCAGAAGAGGACAGATCCCAAAAAAGTCAAAGAAGAGGTGGTGGATTTTGCACGTTTCAAGTGGCCTTTGCTGTTTTCTCGGTTTTATGAAGCCTTCAAATTCTCAGGTGAGTCAGTAGAGCACATCCCTGGAGCATGGGATAGTCAAAGGCAAAAAGAAGAAGAGCAGGAACTTCATAGACAATAAGATCTAATGGGTCATCTATGTGGTCTATTTTAGACACATTATTTTTTGGTGCCTCCTGATTAGCAATGGCTCCATCTATGATTCTGCCGCTATTTTTCTTACTAAAAATAAATGATTTTTTTTTTTAACATTGCATTTTCCTTTGAAATACACACAATATTTTATATCATAAGACCCTTCCTGAACTGATTGTATGTATTGCCTTCAATCCAGGGCCAAGCCTCCCTAAAAATGATGTGATCGTAGCTGTCAACTGGACAGGAGTGTACTTTGTGGATGAACAGGAACAAGTTCTGTTAGAACTCTCTTTTCCAGAGATCACAGCTGTGTCAAGCAGCAGGTAAGGAAGAATAACTTTAGCTGGTGATCTTACCCTAAAGCAGTCTTTTCCCAGGCTCTGCCTCTTGAGCCCATTATATTTCCTGTTTATATCTTCTATGAAAACATATCCCAGAGGGGGAAAACTGCAAGGACAGAGTTTCACCTTGGCCACCATTAAAGGAGATGAATACACTTTCACCTCCAACAATGCAGAGGATATCCGGGACCTTGTGGTGACCTTCCTTGAAGGACTAAGGAAAAGATCCAAGTACGTGGTCACTCTCCAAGACAACCCAAACCCTGGTAAGTAAGTAGTCTGATCCAGTGGCAAACATGTAGGCATATTAGTTACTCCAAAGGGATTTGGGGAAAAAAATAAAAATACTAATGGTTGTTTTTATTGCAGTGGGAGAAGAATCTGGGTTCCTCAGCTTCCTGAAAGGAGACCTCATAGTTCTTGACCAGGACACGGGAGAACACGTGATGAACTCAGGGTGGGCTAACGGGTTCAATGAACGGACCAAGCAGAGAGGGGATTTCCCGACAGATTCTGTCTATGTCTTGCCTACAGTCACCATGCCTCCCCTGGAGATCGTGGTAAGTTGTCTTACACATAGCACAACTTGATACAAAGCCTGAGGAGGTCAAAGCCTTCCTGGAGAGCTTAGATCTAGCTAGTCTTCCTGACAATAATGTGGAAACCAGTGTGGCTGAGAGAGGTGGCAAGTTGTCCAAGTCAGAAGTGATCTGTTGTAGTAGTGTCTCAGCCTTTCCTCTGATCTTTTCACTTTGAAGACTTATGGCTTGAAATATCCATGAACATCCTCCAGCTGGCCTGATTAATTTCCACTGTATTTGGGGTTAGAGGAAGCCACTACATTCACCTATAGAGCTGTAGGATCCAAAACGCATTCTCCTCATTAGGAAATGATCCACATGATGGAAACACATTATTCTTTATATAAGTGACTGAGAATGGCACAGAGAAATAACAGTTGCACATTACTTACTGCCTATTAACTGGAATTAGTAGGTTATTCTTACTCACTCCCTGCCGGTCTTTTCATTTTGTATCTGCTTCCTCTCCCTGGATGCTTCAAATATATCAAACATATTAGGTGACAGAGAACTTTTCAACCCACAGGCACTCGTCACGATGACCCCTGACCAACGACAAGACGTTATCAGAACCTCCCAGATGGCAATTTCAGACAGTGAAGAGAGGGTGAAACCATACACCTTGGAGGAATTTTCCTATGACTATTTTAGGTGATTTTTTCAACCTTTTCAAAAAAATGCAGGTGTAGGAATCCATCTCCAAGTAGCTTGGGAATCAGGATTTTTTGTCTGCTGGAAAAGACTCTAAATATCCCTTTGTGTGATTCTATATAATTGCAGCCTCCAGTTTAGGACATGGCATATGGGTTATAAATTTTCCACAGACAAGGTTTTATGAGGGATTTCTTAATTGGCTCAGCAGAGGTGTAAAGGTATGAAATTTGATGTTATGTGGGAGGCTGTGCTTAGCAGTCTAGTATTCCTTCCCAGTGATCCCTTACACAGCCTGAGACCACATAGGCAGCAGGTGAATTACATGGGGACATTTTCATCTCAGCTCCAAAGCATGCACCACTGCTGAATGTAGCTTACCAGACTGATCAAAAAACTCCCGCTCCTGTTTAGAGGGGTTGGCAGCCCATGGAGACAGACCAAGTCCTGTGAGATGTCTTCACCCTGGTGGGTTTGTTCTACTGGGCAATATTCTTTCATTGTTGCTGCCCATCTCCCTCACCACCCATTGCCATCACCCCTTCTCTTGTGGTTAGAAGCTTTTTTTTTTTTTTTTTTTTTTTTCCAGTAGAAAAGGTGCTTGGATAGGGTCCAAAAGGGACTTTTCTGAGCCCTAGGAAAGGAAAAATGACTATCTTTGGACACAGCGGGAGATGGATACTCTGTAAAACTGTGAATAGCCACTTGGTGTAAGAGATCTTTATTCTGGTGTTGTGAACAGCCTTCCAGGTGAAGCACTGGTTACACACAGTCCATTTTATCCCTGTAACCTCTCCACTTTTCCTTTTGCTTTGCCTTTGCCACCAGGCCACCACCCAAGCACACCCTGAGCAGGGTCATGATCACCAAGAGCCGTGGGAAGGACAAGTTGTGGTGTTACACCCGTGAGCCCATCAAACAGCCGTTGCTGAAGAAGATCCTGGGGAGCGAGGAGCTGTCCCAAGAAGCCTGCATGGCCTTCATTGATATCCTTCCATTGCCTGGAGTAGCCCTTGGGCAACAGGGCTGACAGGCAAAGGGCTGAGCAGCTTCTTCAGAGACCCAACTAAAGCCCATAGAAAGGTTTCTGGTCCCTCTTAAGGGCTTTGGGACCATGTCATGGACTTGGAGATGGATCTGATCCCGAAATCTGTATTTGAGCATCCTTGAGAGCTGATGGGTGTCTTCTCCATAAGCAAGGTCCAGGGAGTAAGTTACTGAGTCTTGCAGGTACACATCGCTTAGCGGTTAACTCAACAGTTCTGTTTTGGCTTGCTTCAACTCTCCAGGAAGCATCTGTTGTAGAAGGGAGTAGACCTAATCATTATGGATGCAAACTAGTCCTCATGGCCTCAGGGACAGGGTTTGATGCCTGAGTATCACTTTCCTGGCAGAATAAAGACAGCATGGGAGAAAGAAGCTGAGTACAAATATAAATCTAACCTGTGGAAGTCGCCTTTGTGTTTTGGTAGGGTTTTGCTCTAGGATACAGACTTTAGTTCGAACAGTTCTGTTGGTATAAATCCGGTACTGATGCTACAGCACAGTTACTGCTGCTACAGTTTTCCTCCTAGCAGCAAATAACAGCAGTAGTAGGAACTAAAAGGACTGGTAAAAATTGAGAACATCTGCAATTTCATCATTCTCCTTTCCATGTTAAACACATTTATTCAGAATACTGTGACCTGTTGTCATGCAGAATAGGTACAATATGGTGAAGTGGTGAAGGTCATCATTTGGTTTATGTTACCACAGCTCCAGTGCTGTCTGCAGAGCTCTGCCTCATGACACCAGCTGAAAATCTGGTCTTTTATAGTGGTATCACTATGTGTGATCAGGTAACACAGTAGTCACAGAACTTCCCTAGGCCTACATCCCAACCACAAAGTGGTTCTTTCTGACCTGAGATGATGCATGAAAAAGAGAGAGAGCTCGCTGGACATCTCCTAAAGAAATTTAAAGCCTTACCACTGTGCCCCCTCCACCAAATTGCAGCCACTTCTGTAGTCAAATGTGGGATGTCTTTTATCACATCATCAACAGACGGGCTTCTCCAGACCTCCCGCTTAGCTGATCCTTGACTCCTGCCTCCCACCAGTGCTGAAGTACATGGGTGACTACCCATCCAAAAGGACCCGCTCAGTCAATGAGCTGACAGACCAAATATTTGAAGGTGCCTTGAAAGCTGAGCCTCTGAAGGATGAAATCTACTGCCAGACCCTGAAGCAGCTTACGGACAACCACATCAAGTAAGAGTCGTCGGTTTTGCTTGGCCCAAAGACACTAGCCTCTGTTGGGCAAAGGAGATCTGGAGCCTAAGCATGTCTCCTCCCCTCTAGCTGAGAACCACCCACCCATGCCAAAGCACAGAGCAGTGTCCATGCCATAACTTTTTTCCTCCTGGATCTTTCCTCATTTAGGTACAGTGAAGAGAAAGGCTGGGAGCTGCTGTGGTTGTGTACAGGCCTTTTCCCTCCAAGTAACATCCTCCTGCCCCATGTCCAGAGGTTTCTGCAGTCCCGAAAACATCACCCGTTGGCAGCAGACTGCATCCAAAGACTCCAGAAAGCCCTAAGGTACAGCACCAAAAGACCTCCTAGTCCTGACCATGCCACAGCATCCAAATATGCATTAGAAATTACAAGTAGGAGATATTTTGGTAGTAGTTGGAGGGACACTGGAAGCTCACAGCCTTTCTCTGCATTCAGCCAAACTGAACTAAAAGGACTTTGGGTGGAGGATGTTGCTGATGCTATGGCACTTGCCTCTCCCTGTTTTGCAGGAATGGATCCAGAAAGTACCCTCCCCATCTCGTAGAAGTGGAAGCCATTCAACACAAAACCACCCAGATTTTCCACAAGGTTTACTTTCCTGATGACACCGATGAGGTAAATGGGATAGAAGGAAACTTCATTTTTGTCAGGATGGATGTCAATTTTCTTATTAAAATCCCAGAAAAGGCTACTGTTGTTTCTGATTCAGAAAAAATTCAGCCTTCCCAGAAGAGTCTGAAACAGCAGCATCAGAAAGATCCATCCTTATCTACCTTGGTGAGGCAGGATAGAAGACTGGAGCTCAGGGGTCTGATTTCCTGCAATTCACCTTCTCCAGACATGGGTGCTGAGTCAGTCTTCACTGCAAATTTTGACTCCAGGAAGAGAGAAACAGGATGTGTTCATCTCCATCCACGCCCTCAGTGGTTCACAGGCCTTGGCCATCAGTTATTTGCAGCCTCGACTGACAGATTCAGTCCACCAAACCATACCCAGCAGGGTACCAGTCCCAGGGACTGGGCAGGGAGCTGGCAAGAAGGAAACTAAAATTATTCCCCATTCTGACCTGAGATGACGCAGAAATCATAACATCTGCACTCAGGAACCTTTCATTAATCATCTTAGACATTAATAAGGCATGTAGATAAATTGAGGCTGGAGCAGATAGGCATGTCCTTGCAGGTACTGCTCTCTCATGCTACTGATTAGTCTCCCAGTGAGGCTTGCCTGCTCCTCTCTTTCATCATGCCCTTGGGCACAACTAAATTCTTGTATTTCCAAGGGAGTTTATGTGAAAAGCAGTGCACACCCACGAAGGGAAAAGGGTATTCTTCTCCAGTAGCTGTGTGTGTGCCCATGTTTTTCTGTAACGGGGTTTTACAGATCTCCTGGGACTTCTTATCACTCTGAGTATTTTTTCTATGTGACTAGTAATAAGCTGCTTTATACACACGCATCTGTGTGAGAGCCAGTAGAAGGAGGCAGAGGGGACTTCGGCACATGTCTGTGGTCCCTTTGACCATGGCAGTCACCCAGATGGGCTGGCCAAGTAGTGTCCCTGTGGTACAACACGCATTTGCACTGAGGGGCAGTGGCACTGAGCTCCAGGCCATTCTCTCATGGTATGTGGAACGTGGGTTCTGGTGGTTCAGGCGAATGTGGCCATGCATGTGGTGGGCAGAAGTTCAAGTTCCCAATGATAAGTACCATGGCTGAACTTCTGCAAATTTCCTTTTCCCAAGTCCAGAGCCACAATCCATAAAATCACTTCTTTCGTTGGTGGTGGGCACTTAGATCTTTTCACATATCTGAGCCTAGAGCTCCTCGAAGAGAGCATGAAGCAGAAATTAATCTTGAGGTAGCAGTGGTGACGATCTTCCTTTCTTTGTAGGCATTTGAGGTGGAGTCCAGCACAAAAGCCAAGGATTTCTGCCAGAACATCTCCAACAGGCTGCTCCTAAAATCTTCTGAAGGCTTCAGCCTCTTCGTCAAAATCTCTGACAAGGTGAGTGACCCACACAGAGGCTGGGGTAATGCCAAAACACTCGGTGCTTCACAGCAATCATCCCAAAGGGCTTAAAACACAAACAGGCAAAGGTCTCCTGTGTTGAGAGCAGGTGGCTTTAATGCCCGATGATAGCACTGTGGCAGCCTGTTGTGTCCTGCTGACTGAGTGATGCAGCCAGTGCCACTCTATGTGCAGGATCTCACACTAATTGCAGCCCACCGAATCCCTGTGTGATCCAGAGTGAGGCAAGAGTCACTCTTTTTTTGCCTTTGTTGTCATTTTTGTCATTTTTTGCCCAAAGAGGTCACTGCATTGCGAATTAATTGAATGTTAAAGAGCACATGGGGACTGCCAGATGGAGCCAGCCTGGTCCCCTCTGGGTAGCTGTCCTGTGATGCTGCATTGATCTGGGGCAAAGGAGATAGGGTCCATCAGGAAAAAGAGGTAGAAGACCCATGTTGCTGAGACGGTGTCCTGGTTTTGGCTGGTTTATAAGGATTAAGAAAAATGTGCAAGCTTAGAGCTGCCTTGGGCAACTGGAAGAAATCTACAGAGATAGTCATCAGGAAGGGAAATTAATTGCTCCAGGGAAACAGGAAGGTGCAATAAGAATTAATGGGTGGAATTAGAGCGAGGCGTTGGCAATGACTTTCTGGCATCAGCAGTTTGTAGCAGAGAAGTCTAATTGAGACAAAGCAGTGAGCAAAAACTGCAGGAGATGGGGCAACAGCCAGCCCTGCCTGTGGCCTCTCGCTGCTTCCTCAGCCTTTGTAACCATGTGCTGTGCCCCCAGGTCATCAGTGTGCCCGAGGGCGATTTCTTCTTTGACTTTGTGAGACACCTGACGGACTGGATAAAGAAAGCAAGACCAGCGAAAGATGGTAACAGTGACTTTTCTCCCTTTGGGGTCATGCACAGCCCTCCTTGAGCCCTCCAGCCCTTTTAAAGATGGGCCACGCTGCTGTGGTTGTGCTGTCCGTGCCAGCCCTGGGGGCAAAACCTGACAGATGACCTGGCTGGTGCTCACAGCATTGCTCTCAGATCTGCTCCCTGCTTCCTTCGCACAGGTATAGTGCCTTCCCTCACCTACCAAGTGTTCTTCATGAAAAAGCTGTGGACCAACACAACGCCTGGAAAGGATTCGATGGCAGATTCGATCTTCCACTATTACCAGGTGCTCTGGGAACCTGAGATAGCAGCAGAGACTTTGGGAGGAATTAGGGTGGAAAGACTGTGTATGTGCAGATGCATGAAGTTTTACTTTTAACAGAACAAAGTCCTGCCTTCAACAGAGAGCTATGAAGAACAGTTGGGTTGTATGGCAAGGACCAGGCTTCATGCACTGTAAGGCAACGAACTCAGCTGAGATTTGGGCCAGATGTTCTTGGGAAAGTAGCAAGTGGGACACAGTAGCACTCAGCCTTAGCAGGGAGTACAAATTCACAAGCATTCTGAAGGTTTTCAGCTCCTTCATTCTTGGGCATGAGCTGTGATGGTCCCAGCAGCCAGTCAAGAAGCTGCAGCTCTTCTGCACTTGTTTCGTCTGGGAAGAAAGAGACATGTGCATGTCCCAAAGCTTTCTCATACACTTATGCAAATACACAGATGTTCCCTGTGTTCTTGCCTGGATAAAGCAATTATCCTAATATTATCATAGCCTCTGATGCTTTGATAGTTACCTGACACATTTTCAAGCATCTTTTCGTAATGGGGGAATAGATTGAAAAAAAAGTGAAAAGGAAAAATAAAGGGAGGAAAAAAACCACATTCAATTCCAGTTGTCCATTACAAGGGTTGGATTTTCAGCAATGAGGGAGGGAGAACAAGACTGTAGGTTCACACATCTGATACCTACCACAGGGACCACCCTGTAACACGAGAACGTTTCAGGCCAGAGAGGATCTTTAGACATCAAGTGTGGTCTCAGCTGAGCAGCTGCCTGTCCACCACACTTGGTACAACAACTATGAGTGTTCCTAAGGCAGAGCCTCATATCCAGGAGCTGGAGACCTCCAAAAATGTGATTTAGCACCAGAGGGTGAAGGTCTGAGGTCACCCCCTCTATTTCTGAATGGCTTTCTTCCACATACAGGAGTTACCAAAGTACCTGCGCGGCTACCACAAGTGTACACGGGAAGAGGTCCTGCAGTTGGCAGCTCTCATCTACCGGGTGAAGTTTGAGGATGACAAATCCTATTTCCCCAGCATCCCCAAGCTTCTGAAGGAGCTGGTGCCTCAGGACCTCGTCCGGCAGCTCTCTCCAGATGACTGGAAGCGGGTAAAACAGCAGCTTTAGTCATAGGTCAGGCTTGGTGGGGGGAAACCCAGCATCTCGTGTGACTTGTCTGATGTTCAACACTGAAGTCAGGTTGCCAGAAGGAGTGACCCATGGTCCCTCTTGAGCCTTAAAAGGGCCACAATCTCTCCAACAGCACCAAGAGAAGGAATTGTACATGTGTTCAGACACACACACACGTTGTGGGCTTTGTGCTGCACGTTGCTGTGACTGTAGTGGTGGATGCAGTGCTGTATGGACACATCTAGAAGATGGTCTCATGTAAAGCTTTGTTGCTGAAGGCAGACTGCTGAGCAGAAAGGCAATTCTCCCTGCTTCACACAAGGAGAGCTGTGGCACAGGTACAGACAAGTCTAGGCCATAAAGTAATGTAGATGTCTCACTGCCAAGAAACAATCTTGTAAGTCCTTTCTGTTTGCTGGGACTTGAACTTGGCCATGTGTCTATCCAGCAAATTATTGGCTTCTCTGTGTCGAAGTCCCCTCAGTCCCTTCTGCTCCCAAAATTGAAAGATCAAAATTTATAATCCCTATAATGGAGTCATCAGTACAGCTTCTAAGAAAAGACCTACTTTAGTTCCAGGCTCTGCTCCAGTGACCCACCAACACTTCTGTGAAGTGTTCATTGGAGCAGAGACTAGAATTGATGTCTCCACCTGGAAAACTTCTCCAGCTACTTTCTTGGCCCAAATAATATTTACTCGTCCCAAGAAACTTGCCATCTGAGAACAGCTAATATGCAGGAAGAACTGATCACAGGTTCACCATATGCTGTGGTTTGTTAATGAATCTCAGCGAAAGCCCAGTTACCGTGAAGCAATTATGGTTTCTGGTAGGATAGTCCGTCTTTGTAGCATGATGCTTCTTTCCCTGCAAAAATCTTTGGTCCAAGGCAATGCAAACCCTCCAGCTCTGCTGTCCTCTCTGTTGCAGTCCATCGTGGCATACTACAATAAGCACGCAGGCAAAACGAGAGAAGAAGCCAAGCTTGCCTTCCTAAAGATTATCTTCAAGTGGCCTACATTTGGATCAGCGTTCTTTGAAGTGAAGGTACCTGCCCTGCCTGGGGGTTCCCTGGCAGTTTTGAGACAGTATCAGAAGTCCCGTATCATGGAGGGGTTCCAGGTGTGCAGGGTTGTCCCAGTGCCTGGAGTGGAACAACCCTGATAAGACAGGGAAAGGATGTAAGTCTCTCCATCAGTAAAGGGCTGAGATACTCATTTATGGCTGCCCTGTCTCTTTACAATACTGGGGCATTGTAGAGCATCAACGTATCTCAGTCCTCTTCAGGTCTATCCTCACAGCTGTACTGCTGAGGAGGCAAGAGCCATTCCCTGTTTTGTGAAGGCAAAGGGGAATGTGTAATTTTCACACACCTGCACACACTGTGAACCCAATCCAGATCACCCATCATGGCACCAGGTTCCCATCATAGGCACGGGAGGCCAGTAGTGATGAAGTCAAGAACTCTGGACACCTTATTGCAACCCCCCATACTCAGGGACCATACATTAAGCATGGTGTGGAAACATGATGCTGAAACTGTTCATGATATCTTTGAACTTAGGCACCTTAATTTCTGTCATGTTCATTAGATGGCATAGTGGATCTGAATAATATCCTGTGATTTTTCCACCCAGAGTGATTTAGCTGCCAAATGTAAATGCAAATGCTGGCAGAAGATACTGGGTGAGGAAATAGGAAAGGGCCTGATTTAGCACGACGCTTCCCCTAACCAGTTCATCTCATTTCCAACAGCAAACTACAGAGCCAAATTATCCAGAAATCCTTCTAATTGCCATCAATAAGCATGGAGTGAGCCTCATTGATCCCAAAACCAAGGTAAGCAAGACTGAGGTCTTCACCAGGTGCTCCTGAGCCAACTTCCCAACCCCTTACAGGGTTAATCCCAAAGGCTGTGCTATTCCACCAGCCGCATGGACCTTCCAGTAGAGCAGTCCTCCACAAGAATGGAGGATCCACAGTCTTGCACTTCACTGCTGTTCCTGTGAGGCCATGGTATATTCTCATTTCAGCAGACATCCTTGGTCTGCTTGAAGGAAAGTTAAAGGTTGAGGCTCTCGTGTTGAGTGTGAGTCTTGTGTTCCCACCAGGATATTCTCATCACTCACCCCTTCACCAAGATCTCCAACTGGAGCAGTGGCAACACCTACTTCCATATAACTATCGGCAACCTGGTGAGGGGAAGCAAGCTGCTCTGCGAGACATCCCTGGTAAGGAGTGTTAAAGATTGATGGGCACAGTTAGGAAAAATCCTGACTTTGGCAGGCCAAAATAAACTGCTTCCCATAAGCCATGTCTCTGGGCTGAAAGTGGTCTCACAGAAGACCCATCAATGTGTTTTTTTTTGTTTGTTTGTTTGTTTTTTCTCCTTGATTTCAGCACTGTCTGGTTGCTATCTCCAGAACAGCTTTTCCTGGGGATGATTTAGATATCAAGTATGGGGATATATTAAGTATGTAAGGCCTCACCTCCTGTGCATCCATGGAGAGCTTTATAGCAGCATAGAGTTCAACCAAGACTTCCCTGCCACTGCCCCCAGGGCAGTAGCACTGGACAAGCCTGTAGTAAGCAAACAAGCAGCACTCACACCATGGCTCTGCCCAAGCAACTGGGGCTCTCATTAGGTCCATCTTCCAAGTTACAGGCAAGCCTGAGGTTCTTGGGGCATTGCCAACCCAGGAGCATGGGACACTGCTCCATGTCACTGGAGTGAAAAGCGTATCAAAGCAGATGTGAGCTCAGGGGGTGTCCTTTTACCAAGATCCTTTGCCCAGCTTGTACCTACTAACAGCCACAAGGAAAAAAAAAAAGAAAACAAAACACTTCTGCTTAGTCTATCTTAAACTCAAAGCATGTAGGATAAAAAGTCCTGTCCTGTTATTAATTTGGGGCGTTCACATTATTTTTGGCCATTTGAAAAATCCACTCCCCTTCCAAAGCTCCACACATCCTTAGCCTCAGCAGCCTCCTGGGAGAGACTTGCGCTGTAAATTGTGTTTGATCCTTGTGTCAGGGCCATATCACTCAAGGAGAACTGTGGAAAAAGGAAGAAGGAAAAAGAAAAAAAAAAAAAAAAGAAAGGAAAAATATACCTGGAAACATATATATAAGTTAACGACTTGTAGCAAGTGTGTTCAAGAGGCATGAGCCAGAGACCAAGCTGTGCTATAAAGGCAGGTAACATCTTCTCTCTCCTCACCAGGGCTACAAGATGGATGATCTTTTGACCTCGTACATCAGCCAGATGCTAACAGCCATGAGCAAACAGAGGAGTGCAAAGGGTAGCAAGTGAACTGCAAGAAGCCACTGGCAGGTGGCCATGGGGCTAATTCGCCAGCTGAGGGCTGTGGGGTACCCATGCAGCTGGGGGAGAACCTTTGCCTCCCAGATGTGGAAGATGAGCCGAACGCCGTCAGGGAGTTCGCTGGACTCTGACCTCGAAGGCTCCAATCCCACCTCCCCTTCGAGCGAGGATGACTATCTCTGACCCCCCCGTCCTCCTTCCCCACCCTGCAACCCGACTCCACCTTAAACCTCAAAGATTTCCAGGGGACACCACCGCTCTCAGGCAGTGACTGAGCAAAGAAACTCCCGCAGGACGTTTGCCTGAACCCAACAGCTGGCATCAAAAAGGCTCTGGGAAGAGGATTTGTGTGTGTGTGCGTGTGCGTGTGGCTTGGTTTGGTTTGTGTTTTTATTTTAAGTAAAGAGAGAGCTATTGAGATGCTAACGGCTTTTGGTGAGCTTATGGGCATTTCAGGTTTGAAGAGGAGTAGCAGAGCCCCAGTCCATGCTGGAAAGGTGTCTGATGAACACTGCGGGGCTTGTTTTTTGACATCACAGAAGAATACACCGTGTTCTTAAGGACAGGAAGAAAAAGCAGGCTGGGAGGAGCACATTTTAACCAGGAATCAGAACAAACAAACCACTGATCGAACAGGCTAGAGTACTGAAGTGCTGTCCGTGCAATGCTGGAAATATTTAAAGAACAAATTTTAAAGTTCTGTGTCTTCTTCTATTTATTTTTTAAAATATTAAAAAGAAAAAAAAAATATCCCGCAATTTGCGCTGGTATCTGGACGATGACTCAGGGCTGAGGGCGACCTGCAGGACAATTCCTCGCCCTAGGATCCCCCTGGCACCGTGACAGCCAGTGACTGGGGCACATCTTCCCCAACCTAAGGGCTCAGCTGGAAGTGAAGCTCAGAAGATGTCATCTCCTTTTGCCCCCTGTGTCCAGACAAATTAACCCTGGGAGGATCTTTACTGCAAGCTTCAACGTGGACGTAGGGCTTTCGAAGTTCCTGCTCTTGGAAGATTGTGGCCAAGCCCATGTGCAGAAAGGGCTCTGATCTAAACACGGACTTGGCCATCACAGCTGGAAAAAACTTAATGATTTCGTTGTGCTTTTGTGTGTGTTGCTGTATAAAAGGGCTCTCTGCCAGTCCCGGTTGGAGCCTGAAGCACTCTCAGAGAGCACAGGCCCATGATTTCAGAGGGTTTTTCTCCATCTTTGGTTGGCCCTGCCGATCTGCTGGCTGGTTGTCCCATCGTCCACCCAGCACCACGCAGTGTGGAGCAGCTCCTTTGGACCAGAGCTGGGACCTGCCGGTAGAGAGGAGGCTAAAGGCATGTCGTGTCTGGGGGGAGGTAGGGGAAGGAGCATGGGGTGCCTTTCCAAAATCCAGGCTTCAGAAGAGCACGTTCCTGGGCAGGTGGCATCAGGAGGGGTGAGAAGTGTCTGCTGAGAGCTGATGTTGGTGTCACTAACCAGTTAAGCTCAAGTAACCCTTGCTGGGCTTACTGAGCTCAGTCTCCCAGCGCTGCGGCACCAGGAGCACTACCTGCCAGGCCACCAGGAGCACGGCATCTGACGGGGATACAGCAGTGGCTTTGGACCTCGGTCTCTCCACCAAAGCAAACAAAATGCTGCTTGGAGACGTCCACCAGCCAGCCAGGGCTGCTAGGAGATCCCCCTTACCACCACGACGAGCCTCCAGCCACCCCTGCCGCCCACAACACGCTCAGTAGATGATGCAGCCTAGCAATGTTCTCCAGTGCTGGTCTGGGCCAGCTTTCCCCCACCGCCACCCTCGTCCCTTCGTTCACAGCTCTGTTGGCCTCCCGTGCACCCCACCATTTAGGGGGTGCTGGGGCTCTGTGTGCGTGTGCCTGTGTGTCATATGTATTAGCATCTGCTGGCCTCTTTGTATTCACACCGAGCAATGTAACACGAAAAAAAACGTATGTCCAAGTGAAATATTCTCATTAAAAGGCATAAAGTGGCTTGCGGGAGGCTGTCCTGCACTGTGCGGTCGTGGTGGTGGCTCCACGGGTGGGATCAGGGCCCCCAGGTCCTCAGCAGGGGAGGACTTCTGGTGGAACGGGGCTCCTGGTGAGAATATCCGGCAACGGGGAGCGAACCGTCAGTGGACACAAAAATTAAGAAAATTAAGAAGGGGGGTAGGGAGCTAACACCATCATTAGGATCCTTTCTGCACGCTTCATAGATCTGGAGCTGCTCTACACCAATCCTTTTGCCCTTTTCCAAGGGAAGCTACTGCTTTTTTGCACATCTAGCCTCCAAAATACCTCAAAATTGCAAGCTTAGAAAGGTTTGAGTGCTTTTCAGCACAGTTAACTTTGAAACCCTGTACTTCCCTTTCACCTTTTATTTGTGATGATATGTTTAATCAGCAAAAACACACCTCTGAATGATGATGATCTGAATGCCACGTTCTTCCCCTTTCCCAATCCCCTGGAATAAGAACAAAACAGGATTGGAGAGCCAAACTGTATTTAAAACATCACCTAAAATTTACAAAAAAAAAAAAAAAGTTTTTATTATCTGTTCAAGTAGAAATGTATGGCTTAAACCTGGAGATGTTCACATCTCCCTTGCAGAACAAGGCATGGAATTCCTTCCCCGTATGTGCCAGCAGCCACCGGGAGAAATGAAAATCAGAATAAATCCCAGGATGCAGAGCAGGTAACAAAGACCTTCCCAAGGGAAAAGCAAACAGGACACCTCGTGGAACCAGTTCACACCCAGCTCGATGAAGAAGTGTTGTGCTCCTGGTTACTGTCCCGGTAGTTACATGGCCAAGGCACCAAGAAATCCTTTAGCATCTGTGGAAAATACTACCTCACCCACAGCCAGGGTGAAGTCTGTCCCATTGGGGTTTACGGCAGGGCTAGAGGAGGGGAAAGGAAAACCTAAGCTGTCCCTGCCTGTGTTATGGAGAGGCACAGACCCTGGTGAACCATCCAGCAGCACTTGACCGTCGTGGTGGGGCTGGGGAGCTCCTGGGGCTGGAGCAGACCTGAGAGGAGGAAGGGAGTGTGTGGACAGGAGACTGGAGAAATGTGGACAACCAAGGGCAAGGAGGACCAGAGGGTGCTCGGGTGTTTGCAGCGAAGATAAAAACAAAGCTGCACAAACAGAGGGCTTACACACTGCAGGAGGGCTTACAGGATGAGATACAAGTGGTCTCAGAGGGAAATGGTGGTTCCTACACGAATACTGCCAGGGAGGTTTAATCCTTTCACCGTGGTGCACAGCTTCGTCACGGACGCAGCCCCATCTGTGCTCCCTTACACCCGGGGATCCCTGCCAGGCATGGGACTGAGAGGAAAGCAACAGGAGAACAAGGTCAGTGCTCATCTCCATCGGGGTCGTGGTGGCAAATGGCTCCCCCTCGCCAGGCAGGCTGCTGTTTGCACCGCAGGAAGGGGCAGCAGGGCAGGCTTTGCTCTCCAATCCTCCGCAAGATGGCAGGTCTGCACCTCCTCCTTGCCCGCGTCAGGCCACGACAGCAGGCATGTTGCTGAGCTCTGCAACAGAAGACAAGCAGTGAGCTATTGACACACCTCCAGCTATTTTGCCAGCAGTCGCGAGCAAACAGCTTGGCCAAAAAAAATCCTGCAGCCCAGGTTGGGTCATTTTGTCTGCTCCTTTAGTCCAGAAATCTGGCGCATGGGGGTATCCCCAACAGACCCCACCTTGCCGTGGAGATCTGAGAGTGCTCAGTGACCCTAAGGTGGATCCATCTCCTGCCCCCCCTCACCCCGCTCACCTGTCCTGAACTTGTTGTAGGTGCCGCTCTCCAGCATCGAGCCACCATCGTGGGCACAGCAGGAGAAACTCCGCTCTCGCCACCTGCCAGGGGCAAAGTGCTTGGATCAGGCCACTGCTTGCTGTGGTTCGCCCCGCAGCTCCCTGGAGCCCCGATCACCCTTTTTCTACTTTGTCGGGGCAGGACCTGGCCTGGTACCTGAGGGTTTGCTCAAGTTTTTAGTGAGAAGGGATCCTGGTGCACAGCTGTGATGTCTAAGTGTCCACGTTTCACGTGTAAAACAGCATTTTGAAGGCGCCTTTTTGACTAATCTCTCTCCAGCCTTCCAAAGCAAAAGTATAGCTGTCTCTCCTTTTCCACACCAAAGCACTCCACATAACCACGCCATGCTTATAAGCAAGCCAGGCTGCTCACCCAGGATCTTCCTGATCTTTCCCCCTGCTGTGACCCGCAGCAGAGCTGTGCTCCCAGCACCCCTGCAGAAAACAGCCCCGAGCTGGCTGGTCTGGTCCCTCCACCCACCCACAGGCAGGTGAAGAGCTGAGCCCAGCACCTCCTGCTGTAGGAGCACAGCCTGGCTTCTGATCCAACCACGGCAGAGCTGAGCATCCAGCAGCCTGACCCCAGTTTCTCCGTTATTAAACATAGATAATGTCTTGGACAGCATAGAAAGAAAGAAAATAGTGTCTGTGACACTCAGGTATTTCTGGGTATATTTCATATTTCAGATAGTTCGTCTGGGAGGATGGATTCCTCAGTGACTCTGATATATGCAGACAGAGACATGAGGTGCACAAATATTAACAATGAGAGCTCTCCTCCTAAGTTACATCCAATGTCCAAATAATCTAAATAGTAAAAAATAGAAAAATCAGTTCGTTTTCCAGCTTTGATAACTGGATTCTGCGGCTACTCTAAACACACCAAGTCTGCACTGAATCCTTCGGGTAGGTGATGTCTGAGTTCCCAAAAGGAAATGGAAATATATAGCAAGCAGGAGCAGTGTAGAGGTTTTTGGAGACTTTAAGGCCTTTTTTTTTTTTTTTTTTTCTAATTCTTGAAGAGGAAGATGTCCTCTAGAGCAGTTTTAACCCTTCAGGTCACTGAAAGCATCCCTTCATTCCTCCAAGGGGGACAACAGATGAGGCTAGCACGGCCACTAGCAGCTCAGTAGTTACCAGTGCAGAGCGAAGATGAGCGAGATGAGGAGCACAGAGGCCAGGTCCGTCAGGATCCACATGATGTTGTACTGCTGCGGCGTCTGGAAGGGAACAACAGAGGACGTGTCCAACACCAAGGACCCCGAAATACGCAAGAAAGCTGCTCTAGCTCCTCCTTGCTTCTTGATCCTAGCAATTCAGCTCCCTGGTGTGCATGTGAAGTAATATCCTTACGGTGTTTAAGGTATTTGGTGGCATTTTAAAGAGGTCACCTGCCAGTGGGTGTTGGTGCAAAATCGTCTCAATAAAGACAAGTCTGCTGGGTGGCCAAGGAGACTGGACCACATCACAGTAAATACAACAGGGACTTGTTTGGACAGGCAGGCCCTGTAGTTTCCTTTGCTTCCCTGCGACATTAATATCAACAGATGGCATTTGGCTGCCCCTGGAAAAACTGTACTTAAGTGAAAACCACAGAGGGGCTGGGTTGGCTCCTGCTTCAAGTCCAAGAGCATCTGAAGATTTGTCCTCACATCAGACCTCTCCCGCCCTCAGAATGGACTGAAATGATGCGGTTTTCTGGGTGGGAGATGGAAGCACTGTAAAATCTACTTCAAGCGTGTGAAACCAGTCATTCAGAGTGGTTACCTGAATGCAGGGACTCTGGTGAGACCAGTGCCCCAGGTGCTCCGTAGCCCTACAGGTTGTCAAAGGCACAGTTGAGGGCAGACAAGCAATGTGAAAAGTTCCTCACAGCAAGGAAGGGTTACTATTTTTTTTTTTTTTCCCCTTTGGGCTTGTGACAACAGACCAAGTTGAGAAGGAATGTAGGCGTTCCTGGGATTTAGGAACTTTTGACAGCAATAAGGTTCTTTAGAAGCTTAGAAATTGAAATCCTCATGCGATATCCACATACACCCTCAAAGGCCCCTTCCTTTAACCCTAGACAAGTCTCAGTATGACTTATTTTCCCTCATGTCAGGCCTGAGTCTCCAAGTCCAGCCAACCAGGGTTCTTCTCCATGGACCAAGAAGAACCAGGAAATGAGGGTGATGATACCTGGTATGGCTGACAGGAATGAGGTAAACCAGGTTGATGTTAAGTCCGTCTGCATGCAGAGGGACTTTATTCATGCACAAATCAGCCCATGGTCTCTAAAGGTAGCCATGAATATCTGCCCCCTATTGTGTACCCCGGGAACAAGGGAGGATCACTGCTTACCATGAGGAAGAGGGGCTGGCTGAGATTCTTCAGCATGTGGACAGCATTAGTGGTCACAGAGTGTGCCCCCGAGCACCACGCCAGGGAGAAGAGCCACGGCTCGTTGATCACATAGAGGTTGGTGGTGATGTTTGCCTCAGCGTATTTCCTTTAAAAGACCAAGAGGCAATTGCCTTCATTAAGAAAAGCAAGGAGGTTAGTACTTCCTTTGGGCTGAATCAAGGAGAGCTGGCAGTTCTATATGGCAATTCTGTTCTAACTTGTTATAGGACGTAGGTCAGGAACAGAAAGGAAGCCCAACCAGCCAATAATCAGTTGATAATATCTAATTCCAACCCCTACATGGGCAGGGACACCTCCTGCTAGGTCAGGTTGCCCAGAGCCCCTTCCAACTGGCCTTGGGCACTGCCAGGGCTGGGGCACCCCCAGCTCCTCTGGGCAGCCTGGGCCAGGGCCTCAGCGCCCTCAGAGGGAAGAATTTCTTCCCAACGCCTCCCCTGAGCCTCCCCCCTGCCAGGCTCCAGCCGGTGCCCCTCGTCCTGTCCCCCCAGCCCTGACAAAGAGTCCCTCCCCAGCTTCCCTGCCACCCCTGCAGGCCCTGGCAGGCCGCTGGCAGCTCTCCCCGGGGCCTTCTCTTCCCCAGGCCCACCACCCCCAGCTCTCTCAGCCTGGCCCCACAGCAGAGCTGCTCCAGCCCCTGAGCGTCCTCGCGGCCTCCTCCGGGCCCGCTCCAGCAGCTCCGTGTCCTTGTGCTGGGCCCAGAGCTGAACGCAGCGCTGCAGGGGGGGCCTCCCGAGAGCGGGGCCCAGGGGGACAATCCAGCTGGGGGCTGCCAGCTCATATTCAGTATTCCACCTAAAAATGCATTTGTCATCTCCCAATAGTGTGTTTAAAATAATCTTCAAGGTCATTATTCACATTTCTTATGTTTGCAGCAACAGCTGGCCATCTGTGATGTCCTTATAAGTTACTGAAATTTAATATGAAGTGATACCATTTCTCTGTATAACTCTAAGGGAATGTATCATCAGTATGAGTATTTGTAAATTTATCTATAGTCTGCCCAGGATTTACCCAGATTTACCCAGATGGATCTACCTAGCATTTTAAATGTTGGGAAAATTATCATTAAGAAAACATGGACATTATTATTATCCAAAGGGCTAAACGTTTTCTTATACTTGTTTTTAATTATTTTTCAATGCTTTTGAGCATGGGAAAGAACAAAAAATCCTGTTTACAAAAGGAGAGCTGGATAGGTAAGACATTTCATATGTGTTTTTAAAAATATCTGTTTATGTAAGACAACCATTTTGGAGAATCCTTCAATAAATGTGGAGCTTTCCATTGGAGAGATTACACTGTTAGTGTGTCCCAAGCAACAGAGTACTGGTAGCAACAGAGACAATAATGAAGTCTCCAAAATACCATCTACAAGAGTGTTGTGTTCTCTCACCACAGCATTATGCACTCACACCGATGTTTGTGGAGGCCATAGGAGGTTAAATAGTTGTTTGTTCATTCTCTATGGTTCATTATTAGCAATACTGAGGATGGCATGTGTAGAAACCTGGAGACACCTGCATCCTTCTAGTCAGAAAATCCTTAGATCCCAGTGAAGTAGATATGGACTTGGACAAGGAGGGGTGCTACCCTCCTTGCTACGTATGCTACCTCTTGGCCCTACACGGGGTATACAGTAGGAATGAAATAAAGTCCTTCAACTCCAAAATGTAACAGGGTTGGCCACAACCTAAAAGAGCTCTTGCCAAAAATGCTGTAGATCCTAGAGCTGGTCACCGGAGGGAGGCATTGCCACACACATGAAGCAAATATCCTCTAGACAACAGCACTTCGGGCTGAAACTGCAACCTACCGGATATCTTCACTGGACATTTCAGTGTAGGCCAGATTGAGTTTGACAATATTGTCCATCAATAGGTCTTCAACTGGGCCAGCCTACCAGATTGGGTCTAATCCCGGACTCATTGAGGATGACTTCCAGGGTTCTGTTGATCCACGAGTACCTGTAAGGATGTTTCTCTGGAGGGCGGTAGAGATCAAATATAACAAGTTTATTCTGACTGTCTGCAAGGCGCAAGAAATTACTTAGCTTGTAAATTGACTGATTCATTGCCTGGTTTTGATCTGCCCTTGACAGTGAGCCCATGCATGAAAAGGGTTTGTCCTAGAAACAAACAGATGTAAAAAGGAAATCAGTCAGCCAGTCATATCTAGGAGCAAGCTGCATGCAAACATTTCATACCTCTGTAAGCGAAAAAGTTTGGCATCAACCCTCAGTAGGTGAGGATATTCTATTCTGCTTAGCTCTTCTACCTGAGAAACATGGATAATTAACCCAGATGACACTGCTTCTGGGACATAAATTGTGTAGCTAGCTCTGCTGTTCTTCTCTGTCCCATCACGTAAACCGTATTACACACAGCACCTTGCACAAGTACCTGTTTTCTTCTTTCTCCAGACCATCTGTTCTGCTGCTGCCATGATAAGGAGCTACAAGAACACCCACCAGCCAAACAAAATAGGTCTCCTAGGCCTAAAGGCCAAAAGGACAAAGCAAGGAGACCCCCAACTGAATGACTTCTACCAACTAAGTGTGGGCTCAACCAAAAGTTTCTCTCCTAACTTTCATACTAATAAGCTGTAGCCAGCCAGTGTCTCTTCTACAACATCACAGTCATTTATGGTGCTTGCCTTAAGGAACCATGCTCCAGCATTCAACTCCTTCAGGGTATCCCAGGAGAACAAGGCTGCATTTTGAGCAGTATCGTTGGGATAGACCTCCCTGATGTTGGTTGTCCTCCTCAGGCTGCTGTCATGCATGAGGAAAGGAACTCCGTCGTAGCTGTTGGAGAGCAAGAATTCAGGTCACCTGGAGTGGAGATCATTCATGGCACAAGCAGAGTCAAACCAGGTGAGAACAACGTGTGGGCCACCATGAATGCAGCAGTACAGCCTCCCTTAGAGCAGAGGGTAGGGTAGGAAAGAAGGCTGACACTCAAGATACCAAACTGTTTCAAGCTTAAATATTTCTGGGTGACCTTGGTGAAGCTGTACCTCACTGTGACTCATTTTTCTCAGGGGCAAAGTGGAGATGGTGGCATTTATGCCTGCCAGCCCCTAAAAGAAAATGGGTAGTAACTTGTGGCCAAAGGCTCTTTTTGCTGACACCAAAGTGCTTCTACAGGTTTCAGAGGACTGAAGTTTAAATGGATAGAAAGGCAAAATTCTCTTTTATAGAAAGGTCTTTATTAATAGAACACCTAAGTATTAGTATTTTAGTTACTTAGTGCCTGGAAACTGCTCATCCTGCCCAGTAGGTTAGAAGGTCATGGCAAGGAGTCCCATACACAAAGGTAATTAAAGGTCTAGTAATTATATCAATGATGGCACAGGTCTAAATACAATTTTCTGGTGGTTTCTAGGCCTGATAAGACCTTCAGTGAGGCCTGGAAGTCAGACTACAGTAGGAACTTGTCTCTGTATGTTGCAAAAGTATTTAAAATATACTGTAGAAATAATGACTGTTAGATAAGAGCTTATTGAGAAGAGCCATGTCCCACAGCCCTTAGCATCATGCAGCAGCTGAGGGACCCTGTCCCAGCCGTTGGCAGAACCAAATTGCCCAAAATTACATGGCTCCAAAGGCAACTCTTAGAAGAAGTATCTGCTTTGGGAAGTGTGATGTTTTTCCCTTACCTAATGGTGACATCTGTTTCAAGACCATCCCCACCATGTTCAATTGTCTTCTGAAATGACATCTCAGTGTTTTCTGGTGCCAGCTGGGGAAAAAAAATGGGCCATGAGCAGACTGGCTTTAGACACACTCTGGAGGACTCTGTAAATACTTTCTGTCTCCTTGTAACGCCTGTTTTGTATTAAAGGACCACCATTATCTTGTTAAAGTCTCCCGTTTGCTTTCTTCCACCTTAGCCACCAAACCCACCATGTCTCTCAGGGTTCCCTGTTAGCAAACCCACAGAGCGATCATTTGGCACACAGTTCCAAACGGAAATGTCTCCCTTTCCACCCTCCATTGATTTCTTGGGGGGAAAAAATGATGATGATGAAGGCAACAGCACACAGGATGAGGAAATGATGTAAAATAGCTTCTCCAAACCTACCATCGGTGCTCCGCGGTGTCCAATGAGGGCTGGCTTTGGTCCAAGTGTCCCCTCCTCTCTGATGCAAGGAGAGTACATCCCCAGAGGTATCAAGAAAAGAAAGAGAAGGATAGCCAGGTATGGACCAACAATTACCACCTGAACAACTGCAAAAATTTGAAGGAGGAATGCTAGAGTTAATCCATTTGGTAGCACAGCGTTTGCCTTGCAGCTTGACTTTTAATACAGCCCTCCAGCTAAGTAACTGTTGGGCTTTGTCCCATCCCATTTTCCATCCCTTCTTCCCCTAATTTTCACCGTCTGTCCAAACAATACAGTCCAGGACAAAGAAGGATTTGGGCTGTTTAGGCTAGGATTGCAAGTTTTGTGCTGCAATTGCATCTCACTATGCCTTCCAGCAAGACACAGCCTTCATTTCTTTTTCATTGGAGATGATGCAATGCAATTTCCCCCACCTGTAGAGGAATGATCCTCAACAGAAGGATGCTTTTTTTTTTTTTTTCTTACTCAAATAAGAGCAGGCAACATTTTAAAGTTTCATTCCCCTCCAGGTGAATGCTTCCCTGGTTCCTTCAGACTGCTGTCAGTGGCTTTCTGTATGTGACATGCAGTCTCCTACTGACACTGACTGCATGGGTACTGCATCTCAGAAACCTGCCAAGTCATTACCTATGGTCTCTGGAGTCTGTTGACATATTACTCAAGAGTCCCAGTGGGCAACCTTCACCTCAGAGAATGAAACAGTTCCTCTGAGAAGCACCTGTGCACCAAAATTCCTTATTTAGGTGGGTACCACCACCCCTCTGCACACTGTATTAGTGGCTCTGAAAGAACTTGGGGTTACACCAAGTCAATGTATGGAGTTGAGTGACCATTAGGCACAGTGGGTTGTAAAGTCTTGGGTCCCAACATGTTCCTCCCTACCCCCAGCTGCAGTTAAATGTAGAGAAATTCCTAGGTAGGAAACAAAATGCTCCCACCAGCACATTCTGTCTGAAGTCAATGGTTTCTGTTACAACTCAACATCTGCAGATGGGTGTCATGTAGACAACACTGGATATATGGAGAAACTGGGTCAGAGAAAAAGAGCCAGAGCCAGGCTCTTCTGCAGTTGTTCTTGACTCCTTGCCCTTACACTTCCTGGAGCTCTCAAAGGGATAACACCAGGAAAGGAAAGCAAAATTCCTTAACAACCAATCTGAAAGCTCTTTTCCCCATCCTATCTGGCTTCTCCTAAGATCCTCTAGTATGGACTGACTTTCTGAGACAGTGAAACTGAGCATAGCAATTTCGGACACTGGTTGCTCTCTCCTGCAAAATTCTGACCAAATTTTCACGCATGATCTAGAACTTGGGGACTTTTGCTAATCTCCTTATCTTTAGGGCTTGTCACTACCTTGGTATACACCAAAACTTTGCAAGGTAGCATGCAAATCACTAACAAGTATGGACAGGCCCGAGACAGTGCATAGGCTAAGCCCCAGCCCTGCTAATTTCTCTGGAATACTCAAAAACTAAAATTCAACTCTAGCTGGAATGTGGATGTGGGAGGAAACGGCTCCTGCACGCTTGATTTTCCACACTGATATGTGTCTTTTGTCATACAGGGAGCAGGAAGCAGAGCTACTGTACCTTTCTTATCTGCTCTGATGGCATACAGAGCCATGGGCCAGGAGAGGAGGACCATGATAGTTATTGCCCCTATGTGGAGATAGGGGGCTGTGATCTGGAAAGGAGAAAAAAGGATTTTATTCAAAGGATGAAGTGTGGATACAGACAGAAACAAGCCCCAACACAGCTGCAGCCTCCCACATAGATGGGCTCCTGCTGTGGACATCAGCAGTTTATCTTCTCTCCCACACCCAGGTTGGATCCACAAAACACCTCCTGAGTCAGGGCAGAGAGATGTGCCTGGCTGGTTCCCCGCACTGAGGAGTGCTCCTCACTTCAGTATAAAGCTCTCCTTTCCTCTCAACCAGCCAAAAGGGACAAGTCTGTCCTTGTCCAGGATGGTTTGGCAAACAATCACCTTTACTACTACGTCATAACCTGTGAACATCTTCCAGAGAGCACCAGTTTTAATCCAATCTAATCCAGTCCAATCTTATCCATGTAACAGTCATCTCCACTGCAACTAAATCATCAATCTAATGTCAACAAACCGGAATTTCCTCAGCCTTTCCTACCGCTTGGCCAACTCTCTAAAATGTAAGGGTTGAAGAAAAGCAGAAGTCATTGAGAGATGTCATTGTGTGTGAGAACGTCTGCCCTGGATACCTGATCCCAACTTCTTTTGACCAGAAGCAGGATGCAGTTGCATAAACAAAGGTGCCACCTGAGATGTCCAGGATATTTGAGATAGTTATGCAGGGCTAGTGGACAGAACACAGGATCTGCTAAAGACTGGTGTCCTTTGGGAACAGCAGCTGAAGCATCTCAAAGGGCATGAACACCCAAAATAAACCACACCTGTGGGAAACCCAAAAGATTTTGTCTCCTTCTCCCCATCCTCCTCCCCTAGAGTCTGAAAAGGGGAGGAGAAGCTGACACTTTCTCTTTACCTTTGCCAGTGCATTAGCCCTGATTCCCTTCCTCAGGGAATGAAGTTCTTCTGGGTCGCAGGAGACTGAAATTGGGCTAATGCTAAAAGCTGCTGAGCTGGCATGAGCTGAGTAGGGAGTGAGTTCTCACTCCAGTAACCCCACCAGCCAAACGGATCTGATTTACCTGCCCTCAGCACCTGCTAATTAACAGTGCACTTAAAACAAGTTTGCCAAAAAAAAGGGAAAAAAAGATACGACTTCCCCAAAGGAGACATGTTATATCAAACAAATAGCTTGATACCAAACCTCAGGTCTTGGCTTCCTTCCTTCCTACGGGAAATGTTAAGTCTTAATAAAAGTCTATGCAAAACTGCACAGACTGCCAGGAAAACCCATGTGAAAAACATTTACCATATGGAATATTTTCCACTGATTGCCACACAATACTTCAAGAAACCAGTTGCTTTTTTCAAAGAACCTCCTTTCAAACAAACCTCTTACCTGGAATGAGAGGCGGACTGTTTTCCACTGATCTCCCCAGAGTACAGATAATATGAAGAGGGCTGTGATAGAGAAGCCCAGGACAAGAAAAGTCCCAATCTGGGGAGATACAAAGGACATTAATAAGCTTTGGCATTTCTGCATAGGTTGTGCAATCTATTTGCCTAACAGGCTTCTTTAATCAGCTTGGACTCAATACATTCGGGATGCACAAGCTTGGCTGTGCCACTTCATAGACAAAGAGATCTAATGGGACTAAAACCAGACCCACAGTGCTATAAATTGGATTTTCTGTATGGCAAAACTGATTTTACAAGTTAAGTACCTAACCTGAGTCAGCCCTCAAGGCTCCCTCTCTAGTCACGGGAGAAAGAGAGGAATTTACAGAGGTGATCCATTTCCACTTGCTTTATGATAAGGGATGCCTCTCTCTGTCTGTTGATGCAGATGGAGCCTAGATGAACAACTATCGTTAAATTCTGTAGTTGGCTGAACTCAGAAACACCAAGTTAAACCCAAAAGAGACATCAGCACAGCTTCCTTATGCTGAGTTGCTTTGGAAGAGGCTTCAGCAACTGCAAACTTTTCTGTAGTTCAGAAATAAGAATTTAATCTTTAACTAAAAGAAAAGTGAAGGGGTAGCTCATTCTGTGCTGTGGCTTCTTGCCCAGGTTGGTACCAAGCAGTTATGATGGCAGGCTCTTCCTGGAACCTTATTTGTCTGCTGAGAACTAAACACAAGTAGAAACTGGAACCAAGGCCCTAACTAGTCTTCAGGGAGATCCTACAGATCAGCATCCTAATAATCAGTCCCTAATCTCTTCCACATAGGGACGCAGTGTTGGTATTTTCCACAAATTGCTCTACAGCTTTCTGGATCTTCTGGAAGCCCATTTTTGATAGTAAAATTGATCGTTTCCACTGTGTAAATGAAGAAACAGAGGATGGAGTATTCTGACATTCAACTATTCCCCTTCACAGCAAGATTTGCAATCTTATTACACTTTCCCCTAAGCTTCATGGCTTATTTTTTAAAAGCCTCACCTGGCTTTCAAGAAGTTCTTAAGAAAGGTGGTTTCTAAAGCATCATTTTGCAGCAACAGCTCCCTGAGGAGTTGTTTCTATGCCTTCCAAACTCCACGTGGCTTTTCCAAAACCACCCCAAGACGAAAAGACACGGGGCACCAGGGTGCCTTGGAAAAGCCAGGTTTCTGTTCTGCAGAGGAAGCAGCCACTGTTTTTAAAGCTGTTGGGTCCTGCTACAGGGACTTACGCTGTGCTCCTCATGGAAACTTTGCCTTTGTCTACATGCAACCACATGTAGGCATGTCAAATGCAGACATCCTCACCTCAGTGAGTCACCACGGGCTCCTTTTAGAGCCAGTGGGGAAAAAAGGTACTTTAGGTGTGATTCATCTCATCTCAATTTAAGTGTCTATGACCAGCTGGATGATTTGCATCCTCGGAGGGTTCATTTCCCTCATCTGACTGCACAGGGAGCTTGGGGTGATTAGCTCACTTGGAGATATCATTAGTACGGATATTTAAAGCCTCCTAAGATTAACCTCCTCCCTCTCTCCTATGATCTAAGCTGTTTTGCATGCAGGGAAACACCACAGGCTGATGGTTTAAAGCATGGTTAGGGTTACCAGAAAACCCTCTCCCCACCTTGTGACTCCAGTGCAGGTACAGCTGCTGACCTTCTGCAAGCAAACACATCGCTAGGACCTGGGAAAGCAAGAAGAGATTGTTTGCATCCTGGTACAAAATGACAAAATGAGGCATTTCTGGAATTATTTTTGTATAGGGAAGTCACTTTACTCTAGACCTTTGTGCACAATGGCAAGGCAGGACAGGTGGATGGAGAGAAGCGGTTATTGCTACAGTAAATATGTTCCTGAAATGGCCAAGCACTCACCAAAACTGCCTTGTAGGGTCAAAACCTTCTCATGGGTGACAGATAGTTGAGCATTTTGGGGTACACACTTTGTGACTGCACTCTGATATATAGAATATGGCCTGGGCCAGCAGCCATGACATGAAAAATAGAGCAGCAACCTTACTTTTTTTCTATGTATTTGTTGTCACTAAAGGCACATCATCCATGGGGGACAGCTCAGGGAATAAAAGTCTCAAAAAAAAACCAAAAACACAAAACAAACAAACAAACAGAAAAACAGAGCAGAGAGCAAAGGAAAGCACACAGTGACAGTAATTGCAAGAAATGCAAGAAATGCACATCTCAGAACGTGGAAAACTGCCTTGGAGATTCAAAACCTCTGGTTTGTATTAGGTTAATTTTTAATTCCCAGCTGTGGCCCTATGGCTGGTGTGCTCCTTTCCCTGCTGGCAGGTTGGAGCCCTTGGGGATCAGGGTCCCTTAAGGACAGCAAAAACCCCAGCCAGGGCAGGGGACAACCTGAGATGCCCTGAACACCAAGTAAAGGATGAGGAAAACCAGTCCGTGGCTCTTCTGGAGACTAGCTTCAGGTTGTCACAGACAACTGATGAACCTGATGACAAGTTTCACCAGCCCAGATGCCTTGCTGCTGTGCAAACACGTGGGTCTATGCTCAGGTGCATGGAGCAAGCTTCCCAACAAGTGTAAGGGATGGTCTGGGAACCAGTATCACCAGATATGAGGGTTTAGAGAAAAAACATCTGTTAGCAGTCATCAGTGCTCCACTGAGACGATAATTTATGATCCAGGTCCTTGCAGACTGTAACACAGTGGGACTGTGTGAAAGCAGGACAAAGAGATTTAGGGCAATAATGTGCTGGGAAGGGGAGCTGTTCTCCTGAAACCCAACTATAAAGGAATGTAAGGTGATTCCGACCCAGCTACAAATACCCTCTCTTTCCAGGATGATGCTGATTTGAGGCAAGATAAGCTCAGCAGAGAATACAGATCAGCCTTTAAGGGCTACTTGACATGTCAGCCTCCTTTAATTGAATCCTACACCCAGGACATGATGAGTAACCGCGGGAGCAGTTCACGGAGAACTGAATTACTGCTGAAGATCTTAAACCAGGCACATTTAAATAAGCCATTTTAGAAAAATGAAGGGAAAAGACACTTTCAAAATCTCCCCTTTTCGGCAAGCAATATTACGAAGACTTGGTCCTTGCCTAAGGTGCATCCAAACGCCTACTTCAGAGGCCGTGCTCAACTAGACTCTCCCCTGCTACTCCTGTGTAACTTTCTTACAAAAGATGCAGCATATTTGGGGATGCCATTGGAGGAAAAGCTCGTTTTTATGGATAGAGGTAACAGCTCATTACCAGCTTACAAGAAGTATAATCACCAATTTTCATCCTCGAATGGTGAAGGAGGAACTCTTGCAGTTGCTCCACTGGTCAGTGGAGGAGAACACGTCTTGATGGACCGGTGAGATGATGTGATGTGGACAAGATCTGTCCTCTGTGTGCTCTGGCTCCTCAAAAGCTGCCTCAGGACCTGTCTGATCTGCTCTTCCATGGAGAGCAGCTGTGTTTAGCAGTGTCTCACACGGTTCCACCTACAGCAAGACTTCTTCAGGCCAAAGGACAACCACCACCAGCAGGTCTGGCTCCTCCAAACTGCTCCTACACATACCCTGGGATTCACTGCAATGGGGGCTTGACAGCACAAGCCAGGTTTCTACATTCACTTTCTGGCAAAAAAAAAAAAGCAGGCTTTCAGAGCTTCCATGACACCCCAGTGTCTCAGGAATGAAGGCTTGAGGTCACTCTTTGGACTTCACTACCAACGTACAATTTTGAGTCGTCTTCTTAGTGTATGAATGCAGAGGCCCCAGCACATCTGAACCCCTTTACATTATACAGTCAGGAGTTACCTCCTCAAAAACCCCTTGGAATGAATGTGTTTAACTGCAGAGAGGCAAATATCATCTTCTGTGTTTGAAAGACTGAACAAGAAAGTATTTTTCTTCTCCCCTGAGCCTGAACTGTCCTACAACAAGACCCCGCAGCTTAACCTTTTAGCTCTAATGGGGATGAGAAGATTGCCTTGGGAGTGATAACAATTAAATTAATTGAAACTGATTGTCTGAAGAAAATTACACTGATGCATGCAGGCGGAGAGAGCCTTTGCACAGACAGCAAGTGCTTTGTTGTGCAGCACTTTGTTCAGCCACTGGTGGCTGCTGGGCAGAAGAGTGTTTGCTTCAGTGGTTCACAATAAGGACGTGGAAGGAGGCCTCCAGGCCCCAGTTGGGTGGAGGAAGAGACTACGATGCTCACAAACAAAACCACGCCAAGCACTGCTTGCTGTAAAAACTCTGCTCCAGCAAGGGCATCAGTGTGCTCAGCTTTCTGACATGTTGGGCTGCTGATGCAAAACATCACAAGGAAGCATTGCCTGGGTGAAGATCTCTGGTCCCTCCTGCAACACGTGGAATCCTCCCTCCTCCACATCCCCATCCCATGTCCCTGCAGGTCAGGATGTCTGTCCCAGGTGATTGAAATTGGCTGATTCAGCCAAAAACTGTTGAGAAATAACAGGCAGGCAGCACAGCCAGCCTCTTAGGAAACAAGGCAAAAGCAAGTTTTCACACGGAGCCAACATGGTCACAGCCCACCATGGTTCAAAAAGGGTTTCTACGTGTGCCTAAGACCTGGTGAAGAACAGACCATGGTTTAACCTAAGTCTAGCTATGATGTGTGATACCAACAGTCTTGTAGGGAAGTCACACATCACAGGAACCACCAGTGGCTCAATGCAGAAGGTATTTCTGCTGTGTTACGCCCCCTGAACATCACTTGGGTAGGAGGGAGAAGTGCTCAGGGAAGTGCCAGCTGGCTGTGGTTGCTCAAGAGTGCTGAACCTCTGGAGATGAATGTTTTTGCTGGGATAGCAGTAGCCTGATGCACCCCAAGGTGGGAGGTCCCTGACTTGCTGTAGCCATGCCCTGCCTCTTTTGCCTCTGTGGAAAGCCACTGCACATTTTGAGATAGCAGGAGCACGAACAGCCTTGTGCCTCCCAGAACTTAACATCAGTGCATGCAGGAGTCTTGCCAAATTAGGCACGATGGACATAATGATGCAAGCACGAAGGGCAAGTGCCCTTAGAAATACCCAGTGACTTTAGGTGGGTTACTTAACAGCTTCATGAAGATGAGGAGCAAATGGATCCTGACCGCACATGCATCTTTGGCAAAGCTCAGAGTTGCCCAAAGTAACATTGCAACCACCAAACTACCCACACTGATCCATTAACACCAGGAAAGCTAGGTAGACCTAGCTAAATAACAGACATTAAGCTCTACAGCCACCAGCACGCCTCAAAATCCTTGTAATTAAATATTGTTATTTGACCTACTTAAAGATAAGTTATTCCACAGCTTTTATAATGCTATTGATTGCTTGTAGCATGGCCAAGCAGCTGTCCTATTTCTCACTTTGTTATTTTATTGCTAGCACTGAAATAAAATCACTATTTATTTGTACTTCAGCAGGGACAAAGGACCTTGGAAATCTGTTGTGTTGGGCACTGCGTGAGCAAGGCTAAGAGAGGTTCCCTGCCACGGGCAATTTACAGGCTGGCTATATGATGAGACGTCAATGAACGGGTAGGAGCAGCAGGAACTGATGATAAAAGCCAGTTGCCTTGGTCACAGAGGTGAGTCAAAGCCACAGCGTCAGCCCCAGCACCTGGCATCTCAAAACGCAAGCTGGAGCAGGAATGAGACTGAAAGTGGGGAAAATTTAATGCAGTTTGGAAAAGTGAAGACCTCAGGAACATAAACCTCTTTGGGCATAAATTTAAGGAGTGTTTTGTGACCACATCTGCGGTCTCCAACTGGAGACAAGCCCTCCAGCAAGGCAGAGAGAATCAAGGCAGCTTTAGTGATAATGTTTCCCTTCTTCTCATGAGTTTTACACTTCAGGGTTAGAGGAATAACTCTACTTTGACAACCCATCACCACTACAAGACTCAGATCTCCATACTTCCCTGCTGTCAAATAACAAAACTCAGCTTCCACATAACCAATACTGGCACAGCTTTCCTTGTGTTGATGGAGAAATGGGTCAAATTCACCAAAGGGAAATCACTGAGGGAAATCACAGAACCTACATCTAGCTCAGAGACACCTGTGTTGAAAATGCTCATCCGCAGGTGGGAGAAAGTACCACAAATGCTCATTGTGTTCCCAGTCCTCCCCAGGTAGCTACTGTCAAGCGTCAGGGCAAGGCTGAACTTTGGTCTGACACATTAAACCATCCCTGTATTTATTTTCTAGGCCCGTAACTCACTCCTTAACAGGAGCCTTACTTACCAACAGCAGCGCGATGTACATGAACAGGATTGCAGCCACTACCAGGAGAACAAGAGACCAGAGGAACCAGAAGCCCAGGTTCCCATAGTTATACCTAAAAAGCAATAAAACCTTATCATAGCATTTGTGGCACGTTAGCAGAAGGGGCTGCAGGGAAAATATATTTGAAGGAGAAAACGCCAGAAAGCTGGAGGAGCTACAGAGGCGTATCCCAAGCAGAGAGAGGGAAGCTTTCCTTTCTATCCAAAGGCTCAATAACATTATTACACCTGAATAACATTATTACACATTATTATATATTATTATATATTACATATATATTTTATATATTATATATAATATAATATAATTATTATTATATATTTGTATTATATATTATATTATATATAATATTATATATATTATATTATTATAACAATGAATAACATTATTACACCTCCCCTTCTCATGGTATTTGAGCTATCTGGATGGCATCTGATTTTAGGGGCCAGATTTACATAACTGCTACCTACACAGTGCAGAAGGAAAGGATTTGCATAAAACCACACTGGTTATTTCTCTGTCTCCAGACTGGGAACATGAAATTCTCTTTGCTCTGCGATAGCTGCTGCAATACCTCTGATGCCAGCCACTATGCTTCTTCGGAGGGAACAGGAAAAAAGGAAAGATGACCAAGGGAAGGAAAGAGCCATTTAGTCCCTTTCATTCACCATTTTTGCAACAGCAGCTGTTATCTTTCTCACAAATCCACACTTAAACCTGTACACCGTAGCCAAGCAAAGGGCAGAGCCTCAGCACCTCTGGAGACCCTGGGAGTTCATTTTGGGTGCCAGAACCAAGATGTGAAGGGACCAAAGCTTTGGCTCGTGACTGAAGTGCCCGGCCTACCTGGGGTGTCTCATTAAAACCCGAGTGGGAAAGGAGGAAAACGTGGCACTTACCAGTCAAAGTTGTTGTAGTCATTTTTCGCTTCACCCCACATGTACAGGAAGACGAGAGAAAAGCAGAAAGCTCCAACGAGCAATGGGAAAAACACGCATTCCCGCTAGAGAGGGAGAAGAAGGACAATCGGTCAGAGCCTCGTTCACTCCAAAGCAAGCAGAGCAAACAGCAGTCACTGCTTGCTTCTAGGCTGTCCGTGAAACACGTGTCTTGATGCTGGACCTTCTGAAGCCGACCTTCTCCTACGAGGAGAGGCTGCGAGAGCTGGGGCTGCTGGGCCTGGAGCAGAGGAGGCTCCGGGGGCTGCCAGCCATGGCCACCAGCACTGCCGGGAGGTGCCGAGAGGCCGGAGCCAGGCTCTGCTCAGGGGTGCCCGGGGCCAGGCCCAGAGGCCCCGGGCCCAGCCTGGAGCCCAGGAGGTGCCCTCTGCCCCTCAGGAAGCACTGCTGGGCTGGGCGGGTGCCGGAGCCCTGGCACAGGCTGCCCAGAGAGGGGCTGGGGGCTCCTCCTTGGGGATCTCCAGCAGCCGCCTGGACGTGGGGCTGGGCCCCCTGCTCGGGGTGGCCCTGCTGGAGCAGGGCTGGCACCACAGGGACCCGCAGCTGCCCCACACCACCAGCCACACGGGGACACTCTCTCCATGGTGGCACAGACAAACTGAGCCTGCCAGAGAAGCACAGCAAGCCCTCCAGCCCCAGGAGCTGCCATCTAGGACACCAAGAGACCGCGCTGGGCTCTAAGGGAGGTGAGGCCTTTGACCCACAGCATCAACTGCTTCTCAGCTTGGACTGACTTTTCCCAGTGCAGAAATGAATGTCTTTGCTGATTCTGAGCTAATTTACCGTCTTGCAGCAGCATTTCCCAGGCTCGGTCCTTCTGCGTTGGTACCGCTTCCACCGGCAGCTGTAGAAACCCGCCAGGCAGGAGATGAAGGGCTGGTGCTCGTACCTCTGCAGCAAGTGCCGACGTACCACCTTCAGCTTCCCAAACTTGATCCTCTTGAGGCTGGTGGAACTGGCCTCCATCTGAAGAGCTTTATCTCATCTTCCTCCTGAAATGAGGTCACAAGATTGATGTGAGTCTCCTTGCCTTCGGGGTAAGCTTTTTGTGTCAGAAGGAGAGGAATTGTTCCCAAGAGGATGCAAAGACCAGCAGGAAAGGTGGCTGAGGACACCCCACCTAACTTTATACCCCTGAGAGAGATGTCTAGAAGAAAAGTACGGTCATTTCAAGTCCCCTGAGTGGTCAGTGGTTATAACTTTGGTGCTCTGCATCACCTCTGAGGGAACCTCTGCCTCCCTTTGACTGTACAGGGAGCTCTGGGAAAGGAAATCATTAACTTTAGCCCTCCATGCAGATTCCCAAATAATGTCAGATGAACCTGAGATGAACTTAGCCATGGGAATTAGCTCAATATCGCTGTGACCTCTCTGCAACCCCTTACCAGTTTAAGTAGTTCAGGTAGGAAAGGGACCAAAACTCTCCCAGGACACAGCCCTCTTATCCCAGAAAAACTGCAGCGCTGCAGAGACCGATCCCTGATGGAAAAACTATTTCCTGACTCAAAGAGCTCTACTGGCAGCGTGTTGGAAGGCCAGAAAGAACAGCTGTAAAGATGCACACATGGGAGATCTGTTCATAATCGGGACTTTAAACAAAGACTCCGGTGGTAAGTTGCAGCCGGTGTTAGCAGTGAAGCAAACAGCACAGGGGTTGTGCCAGCGAAGAGCAATTTGCCCAGCAGGGCACTGTCGAGACCACAAGGAAACATTAAGGAAAAATAGTCCTGTGTTGGCAGACAAACAGGCACCGCTATCCATCGCTTCTTTGGAGAACAGAGATAGCCTGAGATGCTCTCCGAGTGCCATAGTGCCCCCGAGTCCATACCGGTCATGTTCAGATGCAGGCATATCTGCTGCAAAGTCCCAGCTCAGGAGTCCAATCCCCTTAATTTATCTGATGTAATAACAGTAATTTAAGAGCAAAAATGAACAGATTGCTGCACTAAACACGTGGGTAAAATGTACATGTAAATAGTTTGCAAACAACTCCAAGTCCTGCGTTTCTTTGCAGAAATGAATGGATAACAGCTTGCAAATTGACACTACATAAAAACAACCCCAAAAATCCAGCCCTATGATCAGTTTGCAGAAGGCACAAATAAAACAAGATGCAAGTTAAAACGGAAATGATGCTCTCCTCATGTATTTCCTGCTATATGTTCCCAGCCTAACAGCAGCTGGGTTGCAAAGGAGAGGGGATGGAAATGAAGCACAAGAGTTGTCAGTTCAGGCTGCTCCTAACCAAGAAGTGCCCGCGTGTGCCATGCCCTGAATGCCTTCCTGAGACAGAGGTGTTTGCCCATCCACGACACTCAGTTCACCAGCATCAGATCCGGAGGCAGCAGGAGGTCACCCCCTGGTAAAAAATTGATGCTGCTCTCACATGGCGACATGGTGAGCCTGCTCTTGAGTAACCCAGCACAGGCGGTTTGTGGGCTCTGTGCCACCGGTGAGTGGTGTAGATGACATTTGATCCTGCTGTCCTAGTCACCTGGACTAAAATATACCTGGCATAAGCCCAGCGATTGCCAAATTGCCCCAGCTGTGTCTTCTGAATACGTTTGAACCTTCAGAGCTCTTACCAGAAGGTTTACATGTGCCATGCGGGTGCAGTATTTGTTACCTTCTAGTAGGATCCCTAGACCATGATTTTCCCCATCAGTGAAGCACAGCATCGTTTTTTTCCCCAGCCCTTTATTTAATGCTTCATCCTTTCCCTCCAGCAATAGCAATGAAGACACTGGTTCAAAACCAGCAGCTTTGCTGTCAGAGGACCATGAAATTTGCTACTGCATTCTTAATGGAGACACGAGGCTCACACATCGATATTTATCCATCAGTGTATAGGATTTGACAGGAAAACTGATGGCAGAGACCTCAGCACATTGTCCTCTCCATCTGGCTGGCGGGATGTTAAATCTGGATGTTAGTCGAGATGTTAGACTAGCTCTCTCATAAAAAGGGTGATGGAGATACCACCAGCTCCCAAGACAGGCTAATCCTCTCTGAATTTGCTCTACCATTAACAGTTTTTTTTCAGTGCCTGGCCTCATGTCTAACAGTTTAAGCCCACCACTTCACGACCTGATCTTGATGGATCTAGAGAGGAGAGTAAATGTTTCCTCTGTTACGTATTTCACAACTGTTTGGATGACTGCCGTCTCGCTGGAGCTTTTGGAACGGGTAAGCACAACATCTCACATAATGGGAAACATTCACGTAGCAGCCTTTAAGAGAGCTTCAGTCTTAACCACGGCCAAACAAACCAAGAAATCCTCTTGAGCATCCACTTCCTGGCAGCATGAGGTGGGTTTGGGATGTCCACGTGCAGATCGCAGAGCCCTCGGTGCTCAAAGGGTTCATCTTGTCTCACGGCTGAGCCCCGGGACCCCGGATAATGTCCTCAGGGGACAGTGGCACCCACTGCTTGTCATCCTTTTGGGAAGTGACACTTAGGAAGCTGAAGTTTCGGAATCTCAGTTTGCAAATTCTGCACCGAGGAACATCTGCAACCCAGGAAACGTCTTCAGAGCTGTTTATAAGAAGGAGCCCATCATCCTCAATCATCCTCTACCATTCTTCCTCTCCAGCATGGGCTGACTAGGGGATGAGAGCTCCTGGGGCTGAAATCCTATCCTGCCCAAAAGAGAAACAGCAATGCACAGAAGACCTTGCAGTGACCTGCCAGCCCCATCCAGAAGTACAAGAGGCTGCCGGAGGTTAGAGACCAGGGATGCCAATAAAGCCATTATATCACAGCTGGTGGGAGCAGAAAGCTTTCAGCCAAAGCTGAACGTGCCCTGCCAAGCCCCAGATCATGACTTGCCCCACAGCTGCTCCTGCTCCCACTGGGCATGCGGGGCTCACACTGGAAAAGCAAATGGGAGACTTGGAGCCCCACGGCTGCAAGGGACTGCTGGGTCCACTGGGGAGAAAAGCACAGGAGATGCTTGAGATATTGAATAAAGAAGGCATTTATGTGTAAATTCAAAGGAAAGGGTTGATAGGGATAAAGAAAACCAGGCCTTTCACACAAGGGCAGGCAGAAATGTCCCTCTCAGCTCCAAATGGGTTCAAATCCTCAGCCTCCCCGTCCTTCTCTTTCTCTGTGTCCTCAGATATCGTGTTTAATTTAATGCAAGCTTCCTCACACCTCTGCCCCCCTTCGCTTTCTCCATGACCCTCCATCCCACAACCTCATCCTTGCTCCCAAATTTCCAGCCTGCTGTTACAGCTGCACTGGGGCGTTCAGAAGCCACAGAAACATCTCTCCCAAGGTATGGCCGAAACTGCAATGCCTCAGACCACATCAAGCACTGAAGCCTTTGACTTCACTAGCACCTGATCCCAACAAAGATAATATCCCGGCTTCTGGACCCAGCAACTGGGATAAAGGGGCAAAGAACATTGCAGCATATGGTGGGTGCAGAGTCCAAAAGACAGGAGGGCCACACGAGGATCTGGAGCAGTTCAGCCATTGTTAGGACACAGCAAGAGACCTCACAGTGCTTGGTCTAGATTTGAAGCAGAGTGCTCCTAAAACTTGGAGGCTGCCTGCAACCCCTCCCCAGCTCCACCAGGCAAAAGTAAATGGCTGGAAAAAGGGGACAGCATACCCCAAATCCATTCACTGGGAAAGCCATGGGAGCAAAGAGCAAGCAGGAAAACATGCATCAGCAGGAGAGCAAAGTTTAGGGCTTCAGCAAGTGAGCCATGACAGCAGTAACACATGTTTTCCAGCTCCATAATCCCAAGAGACCTCAGGTCTTTCCCTTGCAAACAGAGACTGTTTGCTCACAGATAAGAGTCCCCGTAATTGCAGGCATTTGAGCGGGGCTGCTCATTTCCCACTGCTCGACAGAGAGGGAGGAAAAGCATGAGAACTAGCCCGGGGGGTGGTGGAGAAATGAGCTGGAGAAAAAATTGGGAAATATATTCAGCTGCAAAGCCTGGATGCAGAAGGTAGTGCAAGCAGAGCTGGCTGGAGAGGCAAGTGCACGAGCAAGGAGAGGATCCTTGCCTTATTATTGTTATTATTATTATTATTTGATGCTTAGAGCTGGGGAACTCATCTTCTGAGTGGTAAACAGGTACAGAAGCCAAACCTGGCATCACCTGTAGCTTTCTCCTTGAGGCTTTTAAGTCCATGCTTTCTCCTCAGCATCATGATGCCTTGTGGAGCCTGATGCAGGCAGCAGGTAGGGGTGATCCCTGCTTTGCCCATCCCATTTCTAAGGGATTTGGACAGAATTTGGAGAGAAAGTAAACCCTGTGCCAAGGCTGAGCCTTCCCAGCGCCTGCAGCTCCTTCGCCTGATGGTGGAGATGCCACTGAAGTCGCCTGGCACAGGGACCCCCAGTGCCATCCCTCTGCTCTCTGGGGACATCACACCCTGCCCCTCCACCTGGGAATCTTCAACATTATCACACCAACAAATCAGAAGGACTAAAATCAACATCCAGACATGGTGCTGGTTGGTCACCGTCCCCATGAGCTGCACACAGACCTTGCCACCAGCCAGAAAACTCAGCAAAGAGCCTCCCTTAAACCTGCATTTCCAGCTCACGGTGTGCCCAAGGATCTGGATCACAGCCTTGGTTTCCTCTTGTTCCACTGCCATCAGCCTTCACTTTCTTTTCAGAAAACAGAAGAGGTTTGACACAGGGAAGGAAGAAGGTTGATTTGAAACACGACTAGTCAACACCTCCCCGTGATACGGGATATACATCCTTTCCTTTCCCTGGCAGGTGATAATTATAATTTATCAGCAAGACATTCAACAGCTTCTTTATTAGCCCTAATTATGCCTTGCTTCTGCGTGGGATCCCAGGGAGGATGTGCAGCTCGACTCGAGTGTGTGCAAAGTAGCCCTGAGGACTGATTAGCTGTTGGTTTGAGGCAGATGACAGCCCTCAGCACACAGAAATGCTGGGCCTTACCCCAGAAAATAATGAATGAACATGGAAAGAGAAGGGGTTAATGAGGAATAAGTGCTCCCGTGGCTGCAGGAACAATACTCGTTTCATTTTGTGTGCTGTTGTACACCTCCAGCATGCAGTGGCTGTGGCTCTCAGAGCTCTGGGGAGGTTTCCAGCAAGGTTAATGTCCCGTGTTTTGCAATATGCCTCCGCAGTTTGAACGGTCATAAATAATCACGCCTGCTTCAGACAAATGAACCTGAAAATACAGATGAAGCTTTGCATCTCTTCGGGTTGCAGAGGGACTTACAGAGCAGTCTTGGTGCTGGGGCTCAAAGGTCAGCCATCCAGCATGAGTTGTGCTGGGAAGGGGTGCTGTACCCTGCTCAACACGAGCCACACTGGCTGGTTAGACCAGGATTCATCTGAGGATGCAGGCAAATGGATTTTCCGAGGCAACCAACCATATATTTTGGGGTGGAGGTGGGGGTCAACTTGACAAGCCCTACAGGAACCCCAATTGATGAGGATGATCGGTACGGTTTTGGAAACACTTCTGCCAGCCCCAGGCTTCTGCACATATCCCTGCGTGGAGAAGCAGACATCACTCCGATGGTGATGGGCTCACCTCAGAGCAAAGCCAGGCATCATCCATGAGAGTCTGGAGCAGAAAAGGTACCTTAATCCCTGCCTTTATTTCAGAGGGCTCATCATAGGAAGGAACGCTTCAAAGTTGAACCACGTTTTAGCCCAAATTACTTCTTTTTAAACCTCTCCTTTCCCCAAAAATTGTTTGGTCTCCCTTCACTTCAAGAAACTCTCACAGTACGCTCTCGCGTTTTGACCAAGTTTGTCCCCAGCCCCCGGGGTTGACTCATTATCCACAACCTCTTGCAGAACCCTCGTCTAATCCTAATCATCACCATCACAAATCACAGCTGGTTTTCTTCATCTTCAAAGCACTTTGCGGGCTGCCTCTACAAATGCGTGCCTAGGAAATTATTGGCCAAGCCTCAGAGCATGTGCGATGGATTTTGTGCAAATGCTTTCAGTTTTGTGTTGAAACAGGCAAGGGGAAATTGTCGTGTTTGTCAAAGGGCCTCACAGCACTACAATAGATTTTTCCCTCTTTCCTGCTAGGAGCAAAATGAGTGTTTAGGATAAAGGCAATGAATAGTAGCTTAGTGGCTTGACATAAAAATAAAAATAAAAGGAAGAAGAAAAAGAAGGGGTGGAGAAAGACTTCCCAAGTGCCACAGCATTGGCTGGACTTTTGGCTGGAGCCATCCCTCGTTACACGGAGACTTCCCAAAAGGGCCGCGTGGTTTTGGGTCTGCAGAGGTTCGCCTGCTGCCCCAGTCCCTCCATCTTCGAGGAGCAAAGGTGTAGGACTGGCACGTATGGGGATGCTTTCATCTACAGAAATTTTCCTTTGAGGGGGAACAGGAGGTAAATCCCAGCATAGCTGTCCCGTCGGGTCGGGGTTTGAATTATTTTTGCCTGCCAGTTGCTTGTAGAGAGGTTCCAGCCCACCTACCTTTCAGAAAGGTCCACCCAGCTCACCCCGCTGTCCTTCTGGGAAGTCCTGCCCGCCCCAACCCTCCTCACGGAAGGTTCCACCAGCCCCAACTGTCCTTCCAGAAACTTCCACCGCACCACTCGAGTGAAGGCCACCCCCAGCCTTCAGCCCTTGCCAGTCTCAGGTCTCCAGGACCCCAAGGACTGAAGCTTCAGCCCCTCCATCATGGGGGGACAAGAGGAGGAGAGGGCAGAAGCTGCACCGACCCCTGCCCTGGGGCTCGTTCCTCCAGGGAGGGGATGCTCCAGGGCCAAGGGGAGAAATGGGGGAGAGAAAATTCTGGCTGAGAATAATAAAGTCCTAAACTCTGACATCAAGTGTTGACCCAAACGTAGCAGGTTTTTATGCTGTGGTGTCTCTTTCCTGTAATTTGTCATGAGCTAAAATGTGGAGAGGGTCCAGTTCAGCCATGGAAGGGCCTGAAAAACATCAGAAAACTCAAGTAAAATAAAATAAAAGGTCGACATTCACTCATAGGACATGGCTCTTTCTTCCTCCTAGAAGACGAATTATAAGGCCTGGAAACAAGGTGGGACTATGTAGGTGCAGAACCAGGGGTAGTGCCCCAGGAGAGCCCAGATCTGCACACCAGGGCTGCCAGATATCGGGGTGTTAAAGGGCTCCACTTGCAACGAGCCCCGGGATCGCATCGCTTCCCAAACTTCCCTTTCAGGCTCGTTTCATTCACGCCCACGAGAAAGCTGAAGGGTTGAGAAATCCCCCGCTGAGCAGCCAGCGTCTCGCACGCGATGCTGGAGCAGCAGCAGATGAGGCGGGATGTCCCGGCTGGGACAGGAGATTTTTTTTGCTTAAAGTGAAGAGGGAAATGCTGTGTGGCATTAAATATCCATTAATGCAGAAGCAAGGCTTCTTTTTGTCCTGTGGTACCTTGCTGCATATCCCTAGAGACATGATGCACTGCACAGCACCAAATTTGGGGTTAAAGGACCTTGTGGGGGTTATTACCTGCTAGACCAGAGCTTGGGGTGGGCTTCGAGCCTCCCTACATGAGACTCGTCCCCCCTAGAACCAGAGGGCACTCCCTGGGCAGCCATTCACGGTGTCTTCACCTGCCCTGCCTCTTCGGGCCACTAGCCACCATGGTGGCCAGCCCCCCAAAACACCCTGGAACAGCCACGGCATTGCCCCACCACATGTGGGGTGGCACACAGGTAGCTCTGGCCCCATTGCTGGGCCATCAGCAGTTCCTTTCTTCTGTTTTTTACCCTGAGAGCCTTCATATAGCTGATTTGTAACCCATGAGCTTGGGCTACAGCCCCACATTGCTCAACATGTCCGTTATATGGATGTCCAGTCTTTTGGGGGAGCTGGATTCCCTCCTCTGGGCACTACAGGTGGGCAAAGGCAGAAATTAGCCCCCAAAAGGGTCGGGAACTGTGAGCTTCCAGCTGTGAGCACAAGGAGGTGGTTGAAGCCAGATGTCGGCCCCAGTCACAAGGCAGCCGACAGCCCCGAGATCAGGGACACGGTTTGGTGGGTGACATTGGTGGTAGGGGGATGGTTGGACCAGATGATCTTGGAGGGCTTTTCCAACCCTAATGATGCTGTGATTCTATGAGATGTCCGTGTCCACATGTCATTTTGGTCATGCCAAGAGCGAATGGGGAGCACTGGGGAGATCCTACCTACAGGTCAAGCCTGAAAACAAGCCTGAAACTCAAAGCGACTGGTTTGAGAGGAAGCTGCTCCCCACATTTCGGCGTGGTCAACAGGAGGGTTTTGTCCTCACCTGGCTCATAGCAACTTTGCAGGTGGTGCAGGGCATGGGGCTGTGTTCAGCACGGTCTCAGGTCACACGTGGAGCTCAGCCTGGGGCTGTGCCCCTGGGTGGCCCCCAGCTCTCCAAGAAGTCTCCGCCACCCTTGAAAAGTGGCCACAGCGAAGAAAAAAGGGCTGGGGAAGGAGGAGGAATAAATCCCTTGGAAGCCAAAAAAAAAATAAAAAATTAAAAATGGTGCTCAGAAAAGGGGGGAAACATTCCTTTGAAGATAAATCCCACTTTGTGCAGTTCAGCACATCCTGGCTCGGCTCCCACTCTGCTCCTGGGAATTCCTAAGCGGCTCTTTGTGCCCTACTGCTCAGGGGAGATGATGAGATGGGGACGCAGCGTGGGGGACCCCCGCCGGCCCCCCCAGCCCTGCTGAGGGCAGCGCAATGCCGCCAGCGCCATCTCCAAGGGAAGACTTTGTCAGTCGGCCAAAAGGGGGAGAAGAAAAGAGGTCTGCAGATCACATACCTCCGCCGGCGGCTCTGCAGAGCCCTATTCAGCCAGGACAAAGGACGGGGGCCCTGGACGGTCACCGCCCGAAGCCCCCAGCGCCGGCCCTCCCGTGGGCTGCCCGTGTTAAAGTTCAGGGTTTGGAGCAAAACAGCCCTGCAAGGAGGGGAGGAAGGGACGCTTTCCACGCCGTCGGCCGGAGGTTTCTCTATTCAGCTATCCGCAGCATCCATATGCATCAGGGCTGGCCCGTTTTTACCCCGTAACAATGCCGCCCCGCTGTTCCCAGCGCACCCCCCTTTCTGGCTAATTCAGTGCTACGCGTTTCTGCATAAGTCATCGCAGGATAGTTTTGAAGGGATTTAGGGAAAGGATGGCCTGACACTCAAGATCCACGCCCAAGATCCCCATCCTGACTCCAGCCTCCCAGTGCGGTGGAGCCATCACCCAGAGCCTCCTTTTCCCCCTCATGAACATCTCCATCAGCAGTCATTCCCTGTGCCATTTTCCATGGGGCAGGGGCGTGCTGAAAGCACGGTGAAAGCAGCAGATGACGACTTCACAGCTCATTTCTTTTTCACCCATCGTGAAAATCTCCAGGGCCTGCTCAGCAAGGCAGGTGCATGGTGGTTTTCATCGCATGGGCACCACCTCATGCAGAAAACCAGCGTGCAGGACCCCGATGGACAACCTCAGGACCTAGGGTATGGTTGGCTCTGCTGGGTCAACACCCAGCAGCGCTCACATCCCAACAGATCAGAAGAGGGTAATTTATTTAGCCGTAGAGTCTGTGGTGGGTGTTTCAATTCCTCTGTTTTAATTCCTCTAGGACCCATCTCCTCCGTGTTTGAGTGGTTACAAGGAGTGAAGAGGAATGGGTACAACTCAACCCATCCAAGAGCAGGCATCTTGAACAGGTTGGATGAACACAGCCAGAGTGCCAGGGCATGAATCCAGCCCAAGACATAAGGACATTCATCACTCCAACCCAAAAAACCCAAGCACCATTTCTTGGGCCTCCCAAGTTGCCTCGATTTAAGTATGGCCCTTGGGCACCAAAGCCCATTGCTGCCTGGAAACCCTGCCTTTGCTCTGGGTCTGTCCCCGCTGCAGTAGGAAGAAATGCAGGATTTCTCCATGCATGGTTAAAGGAAGCAGTCACGGGGACCACAGAAGTTCAACAGGCTGATTGAAGGCGGTAGTTCCCAATGCTGTAGTGCCTCATTCTTGTGGAATGGCCCCAAAACATCAAGCCCCAACCAACAGTCACCATAACACAGTAACACAGGCACAGCCTGGCAGCAGGCGAGGGAAGGAAGAGGTAAAGCACTGCTTGTGTAGTTTGGGGGAAGGGGAAGAAAAATGGATCAGAGCCGTTCACCTGCATTTCACGCCCAAATTGGGATTTGCCTAAGCAAGAAGCTTTAAGAAGTTTTCAGGGAAACGGAGCACTTCGGAGAGCGCTGACCCCGCAGAACCTCTCAGACCGCTTTAAGGCATGAATCAATTAAAGCAATCACGGAGCAAAGGTTAATCAGTAGCAAGTACATCTTAAGAAATAAGTAGCCTTTTAAAAAGCCATTGCTCCTGCCAATTCCTCCCCCCTCCCCTTCTTTTCTAAAGTGGCTTTTAGTTCTCGGACTCTGGAGACCTTCCAAAATAAGTCCTGTTATTAAGAGCGGCTGCAAAATCATGCAGCGGCAGGGGATGGACCCGAGGTACTTGCAGCAGCTCGGTACCACGGGGGGCTAAACACCTTCCAGGGGCCTCCAGCTTAATTAGAGCAGATGGAGGCGGGAGGGACGAGGGATTGCTTTTTGCAGTTAGTTTTGAGAAGGGAGGAAATGAGGCGGGAGGGTAAGGAGGGGACTGGCTCCACAGCAGGTCTACGCAAGCAGCGAGGCTCCAGCCCGAGCATGCAGGCACACGGCGGTGCTTCGAGCTGTTCCCGTGCCGTGTCCTGCCTGCAGAGGTGTTCCTCCTTCGGGCAGCCTCCTCTGCTCCCCTGCACAGGGTGTCCGAGCCGAGCCCATGCTCAGCCTGGTGTGAAGCCCACCGCAGGCATCCTCTCCGAGCTGCTCCATCCGTTGCCTCCCTTCCTGTGGGATCTGGAGCCCAAAGGATCTTCCCAACTTCTTATCCTATCCACTCTTCTCTGAAATAGTCCAAGACCCTCCTGTCCCAAGCCACCAAGAGGTCACTTGGGCAGGATTTGCTCCACGTGGGGAGGATGCAGGAGCCCATGTGCCGGGTTAGGGCACCTCAGCTGATGGGTGATGCCTTCAGAAGCCGCTTGCACACGATTATTACAAATATTTTTCTGAAGCTTCTGGGCTCTTGCACAGCAAGCAAACAAAGCCTCATTGCCCCAAAGCTACAAATGTAGAGAAATAATGCTTCTTGTATGTCTTGGCTGTTATTTTATCACACTAAACACCACCATACATCAACTATTTGCACAGAGGAACTTCCTAAGACACACGCAGTCCCGCAGCAAGTGATCACCAAGATTAAAGAGCTGCTTTTTCATCACCCCTAATGACACCTCAAGCCCAAAAGACACCATCCAGTCACCTCCTCGGTCCAATGCCATGCCATATTCTGTGATTCTGTGATAAGAAAGCCACGGGACCGGCTGTGAAACCCAGCTTTCTATTTCTCCGCAAAGTTTCCAGGTCGCCCTGGAAACCCTGCACACCTTTTAAACATTTCAATTGCAAAGTTGCAAAGAGGCAGCTTTGGCTCCCTTCGCATGCGGAGCATTTTTTCAGTTAAAATCCAGCTGGTCCCACAGCACATTCTGCATTTTCTTTTGTTAAATGCAGCTAAACTCTTTGAGCAGCTGTAGGAAATTATTTCCCTTCTCCTTTACCCTTCCACCTGGTGTCATGTGCCGGAGAATAAGTCCAGAGAGAGACTCCCTTTGGAGACCTGGATTCCCAAAGAAAAAGTAGGAGGGAAGAGAGGGTGATGTACACCCTCTGGACCTCCAGCCAGATGAAATCTGCGTTATCCAACCCCAATTGGTCCCCGCGTTGACACCAGCTAACCGAGCTGCTCCTGATTTACACCAGCACTCAGCCCTGCGCCAGGGCACCCAGCCTGGGGAAGGGAAGAGGTCGCCCATCCGAGCTGGCTCGCAGCGGGTGGCAGACCCGAGAGCCTTTGCCCCCTTCCAGCCATCCCTAAGAGGTCTCGATGATTTGCAGCTCTTCCCAGATGTTTGCCCTTTCACGGGTTATTTGCTCCCGGGACGACCTCCCTGTTCACACGCCGGGCAAGCTCGCGGAAAGAAAGAGAGGCTCCTTTCTCCCGTTTGCTATGGAAACAGCCCTTTATCCGAGGCATTACAAATGCTCAGCTGCCAGCTCCCTCCCACCAGCCCCCGGCTCCAGCAGCCCCACCGGCCACCCACCGCTCACGTCTCTCCCCAGCTCCCCTTCCTCCCCTCAACAGGTGACGGCAAACTTCTCTGGCAGGGGTGCCAGAGAGAAGCCGGACTCCTAAACTCCTTTTTCTCTCCAAGAAGTCACCGGGAACACCCCCCTTTGCAAATAATCCCCTTTTGTTCCCGCTTCTCCCCATCCTCCTGCTTTTCGGGCTTTGTTTCTCTGCCACCCAGGCAGCAGCTGCGACAATCGCCCCGCTGTCGGACGCCAACCAACACTCTCAAAACTCCGAAGAATACAAGAAAAGTCCTAAAAATCCACCTTCCCCCTCGCAAAGCTAACTTTTAGGGCAGGCAGGAACGGGCAAGGAGGTATGCATTTCACATAGGTGGGGGGAATCTTTAGCACGAGGACGTTGGAGGTAACTCACCTCGCCGGGACGCACATGGAGGGGTTATTTTTTGCTTTCTGCTGCTCTTGGATCGCTGTGTCCTCTGCTCGTGACACTCAGGACCCGAATGGTGGCACCGCTGTGTGACACCCAGTGTTAGGGAGGCTGCCGGAGCCGTCCCTCCCACCGTAGGAGGGGCCACGTGAGGCTTCATAAATTCAGCCCCCCGAGGCTGGGAAAATTAAAATCCCATCGTGGGATGGGGGCATGGCTCCTGGAGGAGCTGGGGACTCGTGGGTGAAGCCGGGTTTTATCCGTCCCACGCCCTGACCACCCAGAATGTGAGAGGCTGGTGTTAAAACGCTGCCCTGGCAGAATTATGTGTCCGCAGGGTGGGATTCGAGGAGATATCCCAAAGGCGATTTGGGCAAGACATCGCTGATCTTCAGAATTAAAACTAACAAGCTTCCTCCTGGAAAGCATCTCCTGCAGCCATGAGCCCGGGGCATGAATCTGTAGCACACAATTTCTGAGCAGCCCCAGATGCAAACAGTGCTTATTTTATTTTATTTTATTTTATTTATTTTTTATTTTGCAATGGTTTTTGGCTTTAAGATCTTAATCCTATTAGAGACATAACTCCCTTTGGAGGGGGTGAGGGGCAGATCAGTGCAACAAAAGCAGTTTGTGCGGTTGAATTTTGTAACTTCCAGTGCATGGTGGCCTTTTGGAGGGATATCCGTGAAGTTTCTCAGGCTATAAGGCTTACCTTACACAGCTCCAACTTCTATTTAGTTCTCCACTGCACAAGAGGCCAAAAAAAAAAATCCCCCCTTGCCCCAAAGGGCTGCCTGAAATGCCACCACTGCAGGCTTTTCATCCCCATCACTTTTTACACTGGGATTTTTCCTGTTGGATGAAGAGAAGGTCCCTGAAAAGAAAATTCAGCAAACTGCTGTCTAAATGGAGAGGAGAAGAAGGGGGCAGAAATGATGGCCCAGTGTTTTTTAGGCAGATCACATTACAAATATAAACTTTTGATTAGAAGATGGGCCACAGAGATGACAGCCTGATTCACTCTGAAACCTAATGACGAGCAAAGGGCATATAACAGTTCCACTGTAAAAGCAGTACTGGTAATCCTTGGGTAGCACTAGATCCTACAGTACCATCATTTTCCTTTGGAGTTAGAATATTAAATAATGAGGGAGCCACAAAAGGTTGCCGAAGGCAGAAGCAGCTCTTTCTGTTGCTGCTTGTTTCTATTCCTGACCACCTTCAAGCTAACACTCAGCTGGCTGGGGTAGAGGCACGGCGTGGGGCTGTGTGCAAGCCTGTAGATAAATTACTTGGTTTATGGTCTGATTTCTGGAAAACTGATAGCGAGGGCAGGGAAGGGTGAGACTGAGAAGCCTGATGGCACTGATACGATGCAGGGAGCAGCAAGAGCAGCTTCCCCAGGTACCTGACAGGTGGGTGTCCAGCAGTTTTAGTCTCTGGGGTTGATGTGCTGGGTTATCCTCCTGAGCGGTGTGCTTGTGGCTGTGCTGAGCCCAGTTTCACTGCGGTCCTTGCCCGGGCTGCCTTTCCTCCAGCTGCTGCATCCTCAAGGTGTGGACAGGCTCCATTGGGTATGTGGGGAAAAAGGGGACAGGGCTGAGCAACATCATCAGCACAAAACTCCTCCCTGCAGCAAAGGGCAGACCATGAAAAAGGAAAGGACCATCACTGAAAACACAACCAAAGCCCTACCCCAAACCAGCAAATATCCCTGCTTCCCCCCCCCCCCTCCAAAATACCAGCGTGCTTTTGCATCCTGCCCTTTCCTCTGGGTGCAGAGACGCAAAGCCCTCGGTTTGCTCTGCGATCACCTGGCAGATGACGTAGGGGCAGGGCGGGGGCTGCTCTGCCTGCGGTATCTTTGGCTCAGAGTTCAGCAGCTTATCTCAACCAGAAAATCCTTGCCCGGTGTCCCGGCCGGTGTCCCAGCCCTTCCAGCAGCTGACATTGAAGGGAGAGCAAGCGAGCGGGGTTGTTATCACGCTCCACGTGATGGACCTCATCCAGACCTGCTTTGCACCAGGACCTGCTGGAGCCCTGCCCTGAGGTTTATGAGCCCATAAAGAGGGCATCTGCGGGGGCCGGAGCCGTAACAGCCCGGCTCGGGGATATCAGCCTTGAACTCCGCTGAGTTTTGCCTCTATTCGTGTCAGGAGAAGATAAAACCGTGGGGGGAACGGCACAAACAGGGAGCGCCGGGAGCAGGGACATCTCGGTGCCCAGGTGCCTGACTAGATGCAGAGTCCCGGGCTGCATTTTGGTGAGAAATAATCACATTTTCATCCTACCACTGTCCCCCAGTGGCTTGGGACATTTGTATCGATGGGGTCGGTCACCCCCGGGCTGAGCTTGTGTCCCCGCTCCGTAGGGTTGCACAAGGAGCTGCTGTGGAGCCTTGACAGCAGGTGACTCGTGCAGGGAGCGAGGTCCCCGTAAGATTAACCACAGAAACTGCAGTGTTTGTGGGCAGGAACGATACAGGAGGAAGGCAGGAGGGGACTTCAGCCCCTGCTCTCCCCTGGGGTTGTTCTCCTGCGGCAGCAGGCAAGTCTGCCTTTTGCAGGGAGCTGTGTCCCACCGAAAGGCAGAAGGTCCAGTTAGCGATGGGCTGGGGGTGGAAAGGAGCAGGGGTTCAGTAAGGAGAAGCACAAAGTCCTGCAGCAGGATGTGCTGGGGGCCCCCAGCTGGGCAGCAGCTCTGCAAAAGTGGACCTGGGGGTCCTGGTGGGCACAGGGTGGAACGGGAGGCAGCCACGTGCCCTTGGCGCTCAAAGGCCTCGTGGTCTTCTGGGCTGCCCGGGGCAGAGCAGTGCCAGCAGGCCGAGGGAGGTGATCCTTCCCCTCTGCTCAGCGCTGCTGAAGCCGCCCCTGCAGTGCTGGGCCCAGCGCTGGGCCCCCCAGCCCCAGCCAGAGCTGGGCACCCTGGGGAGAGCCCAGCGCAGGGCCCCCGAGGTGCCGAAGGGCCTGGAGCACCTCTGCCGTGAGGAGAGGCTGCGAGAGCTGGGGCTGCTGGGCCTGGAGCAGAGGAGGCTCCGGGGGCTGCCAGCCATGGCCACCGGCACTGCCGGGAGGTGCCGAGAGGCCGGAGCCAGGCTCTGCTCAGGGGTGCCCGGGGCCAGGCCCAGAGGCCCCGGGCAGAGATACCTCCAGACCCTCGACACGGGGCATGTCTGAATGTAAAGACTCTGAGGGCAGCTTCATGCTGAGCAAAGGAGGAGCAAAGCCCATGTAGACGTGCCAGAGGTTTCTTCTAGAGCCCGTGACCTGCTGGCTGCACACCTTACCGAAAGCGACAGAATTTAAACTCAAAAATCAGCTTTAGGCAGCCAGGCAGTTTCTCCTGAGCCCTGGGACTTACAGCTGGGCTTTGAGCATCTTCTCCTAATGAGCTACATCCCTCGGGCAGGCAGCCAGCTGGGACCACACAGATTTATCCTACAGCCCAACGCAACACCCAGCTGCAGGGAGCACAAATACAGGCTGTGGTATGGCCAGGGAAACTTTCACACTGCACCCCAAAGCTCTCCCTCCCACAGCAACAAGCGCTCTGCCTCTTGTAACTCCATTGCCTACTCTCCTTCATGGGGCTGGTGCTGCTGCATTGTGGTCCGGCTTGCATGGCATTACAAAAAAAGGGTGAAAGCCTGTCCTCTCCTTTCTTCTTCTCTGTTTCATGGCTGTCTTTTAGTCATCATTTTGCTCTTTCCCAGCAGAAACTAGGAGTTTGCAATGCAGGTCAAACAGGAGGATGCAACTTGTGATAACCCAAAGGTCCAAGGAAGTCTCAGTGAAGCAGATTCAAGGAGCAGCGAGGAATGAAAACCCCTGGGAAAAGCTCAGGAAAATGCCAAACGTTTCTGTGCCTGAGCAGAGTGAGGTGGGGGAGACACCGCTGGATGTCAGGAAAAGAACACAGAGAGGTTTTGCTTTGTTTTCTGCCTGCTCTGCTGCTCTGCACTGCCTCCTCCTGCCTCACGCTCCTCCAGATTCAGTGGGTCAATCTGGACCAAGGCGTTTGTCCCTTCTCTGGTGGCCCCCGGGTTATAGGGACACCCTGCTACACCCAGCAGGGACGTCACAGCGAGGTTCCCCCACCCCTGGGTTACAAACCCCATGGCTGGGCGCCCTTTAGGGACCAGCACCAGCTGCTCCTGAGCCCCACTGAGTTTGGAGGGGCTCAGATTTGGTGCTCCAGTTTCGATGTTTCCAATGGCCCAGGCTGTGCTTGGTGGCACTTGACCTCTCCAGAGGCTTCTCACCCTTCTGCCCATGGCCCTTTATGGCACAATCCCAGTGTGCTCGAGTCCTGGACACCACTAGAGGACTTTAGCTTGAGCAGGACAGGGGAAGCCACCTTGCACTCATCCCATAGCTCTAAGCAGGCCCTGATGGTGGTGCCAATACCTATCAAACCCACCAGCTGTCACAGCACAGTGGTGACAGGTCCCTTCCCTCTAATCACGCTTAGCGAGTATGGGGCCACCAGAAGGCCCCAGCAGACCTGGGGGAAGCATGAGGGCACCTGCAGGCACCCACCCTGCTGATGCTCAGACATGCACCGTGGGGACTCTTCTCCTCTCCTCTCCTCTCCTCTCCTCTCCTCTCCTCTCCTCTCCTCTCCTCTCCTCTCCTCTCCTCTCCTCTCCTCTCCTCTCCTCTCCTCTCCTCTCCTCTCCTCTCCTCTCCTCTCCTCTCCTCTCCTCTCCTCTCCTCTCCTCTCCTCTCCTCTCCTCTCCTCTCCTCTCCTCTCCTCTCCTCTCCTCTCCTCTCCTCTCCTCTCCTCTCCTCTCCTCTCCTCTCCTCTCCTCTCCTCTCCTCTCCTCTCCTCTCCTCTCCTCTCCTCTCCTCTCCTCTCCTCTCCTCAGGGCTAACCAAACATTAAAGCACATTCCTGAGAGCATTTTCCAAACGCCCCTTGAATGCTGGCAGGCTTGGGGCATCAACCACCTCCCGAGGAAGCCTGTGCCAGTGTCTGAGCACCCTCATGGTAAAGAAACTTTTCCTGCTGTCCAGGCTGAGCCTCCCCTGGCACAGCTCCGTGCCATTCCCACGTAACCCAACGTCGGTGCCCAAGGAGCAAAAGCCAGTGCCTCTCTCTCTGCATTCCCTCCTCAGGGAGCTGCAGGGAGCAGCGAGGCCACCCCACAGCCTCCTTTTCTCCACCCAGGTGCCCTCAGCCTCTCCTCTCAGCACCTGCCTTCCAGCCCTTTCCCCACTTTTGTTCCCCTGCTCCGGAGGCGCAGGCACTCCTCAACGCCCAGCTCTCAAGGTGAGGTGCAGGACGCCTCCTCCAGACCGTGGCACAAACCTCGACCAGATGGAGGTGGAGGACGTGGGATGGTGGCCAAGGACCGTGCTGGAGCACCACAACCATCTCCTGATGCCTGCTGGGGTGTGCTGCCTGCCTTCAGCCTCCAAACTTGGAGCCTTGCAGAGGCAGCAGGGAAACACAAAGAGGAATTATCCCCAGTGCAGCTGCCCGGAGAGGGCAGCACAGCCCCAGGAGTTGGAGGGGAGCAGCCAGGTTAAGCCCGGCAAGCTCACGGAGTTCAAGCTCTAAATTCTCCCAAAAGATGAGCCTCGGGACCAAAACTTGGGACCCTTCTGGGCAATAAAAATCAGGGATGCAGGAAAAACATCACTTATATAAAGTGCAGCAGTTTTCCCTGAAGCATGCGATAATAACCCTCTCTTCCTCTCTTGTACCTACCAGCGTATTGCCTCTGCTCCTGCTCATTCCCCCCACTTCGCTCCCAAATAATAAGACCCTGCAGAACTGTTCCCACCAGTGAAAATGCTAAATTTAGGTATGAAAAAGTAAAAGTTTAAAGATCCAGGGCAGGTTTTGTATGTCCCAGTGCATATTTAGCCTTGGGACACCCCTCTGAGATAACCACAGGTACATTTCACTCCCGTGCAGGTGGAAAAAAAAGGCAGCAGTGGGATGAGAGGACTGGGGTTGGGAAGCATTTTGCAGCCCCGAGGTTTCAACCAGGAACTCTGCACAAGCTCCTCTACTTTGCCATGGGACTAAAAAAAATAAAATTAAAAAATAATAAAATAAAATAAAATAAAATAAAATAAAATAAAATAAATAAAATAAAATAAAAAATAAAATAAAATAAAATAAAATAAAATAAAATAAAATAAAATAAAATAAAATAAAATAAAATAAAATAAAATAAAATAAAATAAAATAAAATAAAATAAAATAAATAAACACTCAAGTAATGGTGTTGAGGGAAATACTGGCAGAGCCACCAGCCCCGTTACCACTTTTCAGGCACTTTTGGGGTACGTTACCAGGCCCTCCGGTCTGCCTGGTGCCCGGCTTTGTGAAGCTTCACGAGGGGAGCAGCAGGATGCAGGATGACACAGTTTGGCTGCCGGGCTCTCGTGGGACAAGGACATGGACATGGGATGCACATCGCAGCAGTGCCACCACCAACTAGTTTGCCAGCTCCCCCTTCCAGACGTTCCCTTTTCTTCCAGCTCCCCCTCCGACGTGGGGCTCAGCACCCAAATGGCTTGTGAGAGCTCGGCAGGGCTCCCAGCGCCAGGAGGCTGAGCTGGGAAAGTCCTCTTCACGTTAGGCTTGGTTTCTTGGACTTCCAGCACCCAGCTCTGCCCTACAGCCACAAGCGGATAAAATCCTACAGCAGGGGGCTTGTGGGGGCACACGTGTCCTCCCCTTAATATTCCTTAACCCAAGCTGGGACACTTGCACAAACAATTATATAGGTGATAAACTCCTGCTCTTGTCATCAGCCTCACCCTACTGACCCCCATGTAAAAGTGATGCTGGGGAGGGCAGCTTTAGGGACCGATCCCAAATCCTCCCCCGTTTCCTCCTCTGCACCTGGAGCCGCAGACACCAAGCTCTGCCTGGGGAGACAACAAGCAGCCAGGAGGGTCCATTTCATCATCTGCCTCCTCCTCTTCCTCCTCAAGCTGGGCTCTACATCCTGCTTCCACACTGGTGTTTCTCAGAGCATTGAAGACTTCCAAACAGGTTAAAATAAGCAGTAGAAATCACACTTTCTGCAACAGCTTTCAGTGTAAAGTCACTTTGCTCTATCAAGTAAGATCTAATTAAAACAGATCAGAGAAACACAACTCCTTCAAGCACCCCCCAATTCATTTCTGCAAGCGTCATTGAAACAAAGGGGAGGAGAAGCAGGTCATTCATTCAGGTTTTATTTAAGGTTTCAGCTTTGCTTTCTAAATGGCTGAGCTGACCCTAACAAACCGGGCACTACCGGAGAGTTACACCAAGGCAGTACAAAGAAAGAGAAACACGTTTTCCAGCTGATTTTAAAACGGCAAATGCCCTTGTTATTTCCCAGCAGGACAAGACACACAGACATCTGGCAGCAGGTCAGATTAGCTCCAGCTCACTTAGCATGGGTTGTTGCTCAAAGACATAAGGCTCAGTCCTCACTCTGAGCACCCCTTCATTGCACAGGAGCCCCCCGCTCCTTCCTGCTCCCAAACAGGATGCCTCAATCCACCGCAGGCTGCTCCAGCATCCTCCAAATTCCCTCAGCAGTTGGGAAACTGAGCTTTTACCTTTTGCTTCCACCTACACCTGCAACCATCCTCTTCCTCAGACCAACACCATCCTCTGTTGCCCTCCCACCCCTTCCCTGGGGGCATCCATTTCGGCTGCAAGTTTCCGTCCAGCCCCTGCCGGCATCGCTGTTCTGCCACCAGCGGCAGCTCCCTGCTTCTCCAAGACCCCAGCCTTGATGCTGAGAGCTGTCATTAGCAGCAAACCATGAGATCCGCCCTAGGACATTATCTGTACGCTCAATCCAGTGCGTTTACAACCCCAAAATACATCCACATGTTCTCTATTACTATCAAAATAAGCCACTGAAAAGTCTCCGTATTTTATGCTAGGGAGACAAACAGACTCAGCCTTCACCTTTGACAGCTTCCATATGAAAGATGCTGGGGAATCTGTAAGCTCATAATTAAGAAAGGCGTTCAAATACGTACCATTCTTCTTGGACTTTGGGCTGGACCTTTCACTGCCAGCTGAGCTCAGCAAACTTGAAGTACCAGCAGCCTACAGGCCACTTCAGCCCATCCTTGCATGGTAAATATCATCTGGTGATACCAACCCGTGATACCTTGAGACAGACACGTTAGGATACTAACGGAGATCTCAGCTCAGAAGCGATCTCAGCTCAGCCAGCCCCTCTCACCCAAACTCTTGGCCCCACTGAACTTAAATCAATCATTTGTTTAAATAAAACCTAGGGCTACAGTAACACAACTCCATATCAGCTCTTTAAATATAAGAAGCTTGAAATGCACCAGCTGCTTCTTAAATACGACAATCTTCAGTGCTTTGGAAAAAAAAGAGATGAGTTTTACCTTCCGCCACCACCAGGAGCTCTGGGAGCTGTAGCACATTGTGCCATTTCGGCACCTAACCTGATGGGGTTGCTGAGGATCCCTTAAAAAGGAAGCAGGTTTTCAGGGTGGATAGTCAAACAACTGAATATTTCATATTCTAATATAGAAGAGAGAATCTAATAATCAAATAAATAATTAAGGGCTGCGATTAAAAATGGTTCAGACTCAGTAAAATTAGTTCATACTGTAGGTATATTAAAATATATTTTAAAATGCTACCAAATCAGTTCTCTTCTCTTGGAAGTTGCGTTCAAATCCCAGCAGTAAGGATGTTCTCAGAAAAAAAAATAAGAATTATTAAGTCAGACACTTGTGCTAACAGCTCTCTGTAGTGACCAGAAAGTGCTGTAAGAGGCTATGCAGCAGCTGCCACCAGTGCTGAAGCTGAGCGATGCCCAGATGAACCTAAGAGTAGAGAAAAGGATCCATCTCTGGACAAAAAAAATGTATCTCATTCTCCTAAACTAACTACATTCTTTTATTTATCTTTTTATTCAAGATTTCTGAGACCATGAAAACACGATGCATCTGTTAACTTGGAACTGGGGCTAGGCACACAGTAGCAAGTCAACTTCTTTCTCATCACAGGTTGGTAAAATAAAAACAGGAGAAGATGACAGGTCTACAGCCGCTGTCTTACAGCTTCCCAGTGCACAGCTCTCAGTCCTTACCAAACCAGTAAGGACCAATTCACAGCTGAAGTCAATGAGACAGAAGCACATCACGAGCTTAAGAATGGGGAGAAACAGTCACTCCTGCAGATTCCTTTCCAATAGGCAACAGAGAATCCAGCAGAGTAACTTAAATACAAGTCACCCTTTTTACCATTTTTCCTCCTGCAGAAAAATAAGCTCACGGATTTGCTCGCAGGTAGGGCACATCTGCATTACCACTCTCACCTCAAAGGGTTGTCAAGGATGGAGTGGGAAGGGAAGGCGAAGGGAAGTCAGCAACACTCAGTACATTCATGGATCAGGTTTAATCCTGTGCTGTCAAAAAATGTCAATTGATGGGTCAATAAGACCAGAGCAACATTAGATTTTAGATCAAGTGAGATCTAGCCCATCATTCCTTCCCATCTACCCCACGCGTGGCATTTGAGACTTGCACAGAAAATAAAAGCAAACTCCTCACCAAAGAGAATTATCCGAGGGTAGTGGCCTTCCCTTTCCCGATCTCCACCCCAGCCCCAAGCAGAGGAGCTCATCAAGAGATCAGGTTCCCCCCAGGGCTGGCAGCTTTGCTGCTCTGCCCAAGGAATTCATCTTGCGAGGGGAAACTCTCCATATTACATGAAGATGAAGAATGTATACAAGGGGAGGAAGGCAGAAGATTTGGCAATGGGCTTCAGACATTACAGACTCACGTCAGACAGTGGCCACCCTGTAGCCTGAAGGATGGGAGAAGACACCAAAAAAGCAAGGGACCTTACAGGCTTTATCTACGCCTGTAAAACCAGTGCAAGGGATGTCATGTATCGTAGAGTGAATGGGGAAAAATATATGTATATGTTTTAATCACAAGCCCAGGGCAGGGAGGAAAGGACTGATCCAGCAGCAGGTGTCATCAAGAAGCAGGAATGAGTTTCTGTGCAACACAAGTGCTCTGGGGAGAGGAGAACTGGATTAAACTCACCCTGGAAATGACCAAAGCGATACGTACAGAGAAAGCAAGATCTTTTATCCGTTCCCTCTGTGTGCAGTTACTCCTCTTCAGAGCCACTCGCTATCCCACAGGACTACAGAAGCTTGTATCACTTAATGCATCGCTTGTAAGCACCCAGTGACGATAACATGAAAACCCATCCCATCCGACAGAGTTGTCTGGTGACAGTGAATTCTCCAACCCTCCCTCAGCCCCGAGTTAAGAAATGCAGCAGTCCTTTTATTAAAAATCAGGATACAGTTCAACATAACGCCAGTGTTTACACCCGATCTCTCTAGTAGTTCCAGGATCGCTGTTGTTTTACATATCATTACCAACCAAAGGAGTCAGTAGCATAAAGATATCAGTTCACTCGCTCATTTCAAAAAAAAAAAAATAAAATGAATGCCCCTGTGCTTCCAAGGAAACACTGTCCATGATCAGTTTGTTTTCTGTTGGCCTTGGTCTAAGAAGCAAGAGTTTTCACCATCATCTTGCAGGCAGATCTTATCTTCCTAAGAGCAATTGTTCTGTTTGCTTTCTCTTACAGGGCAGGTCTCCACGAAGCCTGACAGCACTAATAAAATAACCCTAAAAGAAATCCCAGTTGATTTTTCCTGTGATTTTTCTAGAATATCAGAACTATTTGAAAGCTGTTTAATTACTTGAGTTGAAACGAAAGTGTGCGGGGAAGGACCTTGATTCACACAATTTGGCAAAAAGATCACGCGTTGTCCAACAGCTGCAAGAAGCACACACAGGCTTTCTCCTTGCTCCCTCGAAGCATCCAGCGGTGTTGCGGGAGGGCTGCATGGTCCTGCCCTCGTTCCCCTTCCAGTTGTTTTAGCTGTTCCGATTGCTGCTGCCTGCTTCCTTCCCTCCTCAAGTCATCCAAAGCAGAGAGCAGCCTCAGTGCTGGAAGAGCAGCTTGGCAGAAGCAGGAAGAGTCCAGCCAGCAGAAGATTTACTTTATTAAGATAAACATGGTCTAAAGGCTCCACATTATCTTTAAAAATAAACACAGTAAGAAATACGAAAACAAACTGGCTTTGCTACGGGTAGGTCAGGTTCAGATGTTCTCAGAAGATCTTCCCAGCCATAAAATATACCCTTCCCCTACCGTGCCCATCAAGGAGGATGGAAAGACAGTTCACTACGCAAGATCAGCAGCGTACCTGTTGCGTGCCCTCCCACATTCAGCAAACGATACATCTGCTACCCTTCAAGGCAGATCAAAGTTTTAAGAACACCCCTGTGAAGGAGGAGCAGGAGGGGACAGGGACAGGTAATTCGGTTTCTGTAGGGAACATCTAAAAGGCTTGACACGACGGCTGTGCTGGCTCCCCCGCTTTAATGGTTGTTCTTTGCTGCTTCTTTAGCAGCAAGAATCAGAGGAGTGAGACTAGAAAGAGGCTTTGCAATTTTCAGGAACTGGTGCTAGGAAGAGGAAAAA